>NC_056735.1:159493061-160123061 GCF_019279795.1 Protopterus annectens
TTATCCACACCCCCACCAGGGGCAGCAATATCCTAGACCTGATCATCACCAACATGGGTGACTGGTGTTCCACACCAAAGGTTAGCTCCTCGTTGGTCAGATCCGACCACAAGATAATCACCCTAGACATCCACATCCCGGTCCCACCCCCCATTAGGAAAACAACCGTAAAAAATTTCTCCAAAGCCAACTTCACGCTTCTTAAGACAGAAGTGGCAAATTACACGACACCCATGCAGATGGACAATAGAGGTAAGACTGCTGAATCCTACACAAATGCACTTTATAAGCACTTACACGAGTGCATGGATTGTGCTCTCCCTAACAGAACCAAGATGCTATCCTCCAAAAAAAGGAAGCCAAAATGGTAGTTTTCTGCCATAAACAAACTCTACAACAGAAGAAAGAAACTGTTGTAAAAAAAAGAGTAAAATCCCATGATTGGAGGAACTCCCTGGTCAGCCTCAGTAAGAAGCTGAGATCCCTCATAAAATCCTCCAAAGCTAGTTATGAAAACAAAATTGCCACTGATTCTAAAGACAACCACAAAGCATTCTATAACTATGTCAAGAATCTCAATGGCAACACTCAGATCTGCTCTGAGTTACAGCACAATGACACTAAATATACAGAACCAACTGATATTGCCAACATCCTGGCAGATAGGTTCAGTGCTAACTTTACCCCCCTCTCACCCCTTAAAGGGTCCATCTTTATACCGGAAGAACGCAAAGTTCCTGTAATCACGGCTGCACAGGTAAAAACCTCACTCTCCAAAGCCAAGAACACAGCATCCATGGGGCCTGACAACATCCAAGGCTGCCTTCTACATGAACTACAGAATGAACTGGCACCCCACCTAAGTACCATGTTCAATCATAGCCTCACCTCAAGCTTTGTGCCCATTGAATGGCGCACAGCAACAGTTATCCTGCTCCACAAAGGGGGGGGCCACAACAGACCCCGGGAACTACCACCCCATTAGCCTGATGATCCTGGTCTGCAAATCCATGGAACGTATCATCATGGATCTCATAAACAAAGACATTGGAGATCTCCAAACTCTGGACCCCACACAGTTTGGGTTTGTAAAAGGCAGATCATGTCTCCTAAACCTGAAAGACTTCTTTGAAGTAGTCACCAAAGCCATAGATGAGGTTAAGGTGGTTCACACAGCCTATCTAGATCTCGCCAAGGCTTTTGACACCATCTCCCCTCTGGAATTATAGATAAACTCACTAAACTAGGTATAAATCCCTATGTCACAAGATGGGTTGCCAACTGGCTTACTGACAGAACCCACACTGTGAAAGTAGCAGACTCCAAATCAGACTTCAGACCAGTGACAAGTGGAGTACCACAGGGTTCAGTCCTGGATCCTCTCCTGTTTGGTATCTACTTCTCTGAAGTACAGGCTAACACAGAAGGTCTTTGGCTAACTAAATTCGCAGATGATTGCAAACTAGGAGCCATAATCTAAACTCCTAATGATGTGGACATCCTACAAAAGGGCCTCACTGAGACAGATGCCTGGTGTAAAAGCCATGGTCTCAAGCTCAATGCCCAAAAGTGCATTGTCATCCCCTTTGGTAAAAACTCTGTATCCATGAACTACCATATAGGCAGTAGTCTACTTAACACCGAAAGTGTGATAAGAGACCTTGGGACACAGGTGGACAGTAGTCTCTCCTTTGATAATCACATCGCCACAGTGGTCAGGAAATCCTTCTACGTGGCACACCTCATCACAAAAGGTTTCTCATTGTTCCCCTCTACTCATCACTCATTAGACCCATTATAGAGTACAACGCCCCTTTTGGTATGTACCTCACAAGACACCTACAACTGGAAAGGCTGCAAAAATACCTCACAAAGAGGATTACTGGCCTCAGACAGATGCTTTACACAGACTGTCTCAAAAAACTCCAACTTTACTTTGTCGCATATCGCCTACTCAGAGGTGATCTCTGCCTAACATACAAAGCTATGTCAAACCCAGAGCTGTTGGACATGCTCCACTTAAAGAAATCCCAGTCCCTCCGAGCTACATGCTCTAGGGACCTAAACCTTGTTACCACAATAAACAGAACATGCTGGAGGAATAGATTCCTGTCCCAGAGACTTCCTGTACTCTGGAACAGACTACCTATCTATGTCAAACAGAGCTCCTCATTAGCACTCTTCAAGAAAAATCTTGATGATTGGATGGGTAATAGGAAATTCACCCCAGGGATCACTTCTCTGGTTCTGCTTGACAGGGGCAAAGGAAAATAATTTTCTTGGGTGGCAAAAGCCAGGGTACCTTTTTGGCTAGGCTTGTATAGGCCCTAGGGCCAATAGCCTAGTACCTGCCTACGAACCTATGAACCTATGAGTGTGACCTATAACCTGTACAATTCAACTGAAAAACAAATCTGTTAGGGGAAAAAATATAAAAAATCAAAAACATGCAATAAGCTGGTTGCATAAGTGTGTACACCATGAAACTAATAGTTTGTTGAAGCACATTTTGCTTTGATTACAGTATTTAGTCTTCTGTGGTAGGAGTCTATCAGCATGGCACATCTTGACTTGACAATATTTGCCCACTCTTCCTTGCAAAACTGCTCCAAATTTGACGGATTGCAAAGGCATCTCTTGTGCTTAGCCCTCTTCAGGTCACCCCACAGATTTTCTATTGGATGTAGGTCTGGGCTCTGGCTGGGTCATTCCAAAACATTAATTTTCCTCTGTTGAAACCATTCTTTTTTTGATTTGGATGTATGCTTTGGGTCATTGTTGTGTTGAAAGGTGAAATTCCTCTTAATCTTCAGCTTCCTAGCAGACGCCTGAATGTTTTGAGCCAAAAGTGACTGATATTTGGAACTGTTCATAATAACCTACACCTTGACTAAAGCCCTAGTTCCAGCTGAAGAAAAGCACCCCCAAAGCATATTGCCACCACCATGCTTCACCATGGGGATGGTGTTCTTATGGTGATGTGAAGTGTTGTTTTTGTGCCAAACGTACCTTTTGGAATTGTAGCCAAAAAGTTCAACCTTTGTCTCATCAGACCATAACACATTTTCCACCATGCTTTTGGGATACTTGATGTATTGCTTTGAAGATTTTAGCTGGGCCTGAATGTTTTTTGTATAACAAAAGGCTTCTGTATTGCAACCCTACCCCATAGCCCAGATATATGGAGAATATGGTAGATTGTTGTCACATGCAGTACACAACCATTACTTGCCAGAAATTCCTGCAGCTCCTTCAGTGTTGTTGTAGGTCTCTTGGCAGCCACCCTGACCAGTTTTCATCTTGTATTTTCATCAGTTTTGGAGGGGCATGCAGTTATTTGCAACATCACTGTTGTCCCATATTTTCTCCACTCTTTGATAACTATCTTCAATATGTTCCATGGTATATCTAATGCTGGGGAAATTTTTTTGTACCCTTCTCCTTACTGATACCTTTCAACAATGAGATTCCTTTGATGCTTTGTAACCTCTCTGCAAACCATGGCTTTTGCTGTAGCAGGCAACTGAGTAAATGTCAGGAAAATTCTACTAGGATAGCTGAATTTTATTTGAGGCTAATCAGAGTCTCTTTAATTGATGGCAGGTGTGTACCCATGAAGACTGAATGCTGTAATTAAATCAAAAGGTGCTTCAACAAGGTATTAGTTTAAGGGTGTGCACACTTATGCAACCAGCTTATTGTACGTTTTTTATTTTTTTTATATTTTTTCCCCTAACAAATTTGTTTGTTTTTCAATTGAATTGTACAGGTTATAGGTCAGAGTAAAGGTGGGAAAAGTTTTGAAATGATTTACTGTGGTCTCATTTTTTTTATCACAAAAACCTGGCATTTTAACAGGGGTGTGTAAACTTTTTATATCCACTGTATATTATATATATATATATATATATATATATATATATATATATATTGATATATGTGATATATGGGTTTATGTCAGAATATCAAGTTTTCAGAAACTCAAACTTTACACCTTTTAACCACCCAAGACTCAACTGGCAAGACCGCAGTGAAAATTCTGTTGTAAGGAGCCCTGCAAGTTTAAAATATGACTACTAGCTAATGTATGTTATACTATTCCTTCTGTACCAACCTGTTAAAACTGTTCCAGCTACCCGTACATCACCACACCATGCTCCTGTCTCTTGACTCTCCCCTTCCCTCTGTGAATTTTCAGTTTCAGTCCTACTCTGCCCAGCTGAAAAGTACCAGTCTGAAGAAAAAAAGAAAAAATCTTAACATTTTGTCCTGTGCCCAAGATACCTCATAACCCCCATAGCTAAAGAGATCTAACCCTCTTATCTGCATCTACCTGTTGCCTCTTAACTACGCCATACTTTCTACTCCTTTTGCTTCCAGCAGGTTACCAAGCAACTAAGAGTAACCCTCTTACATTTAATTTTCCAGCCCCAATGTCAGCCTTGCTGCAAACTCCTCTCCCTGCCACAGAAATTAATTACAGGACTTCCCCTATGCTTCTGTACTTCATTTCACAAACGTTATGATTCTTTTCTGGCACATGATTCCTACAGGGTCCAGCTCACTCCGTTTGACATCACTATGATCAGGTTCACACTGGTCCTATACCCTCTTTCTCACCCACCCCCATACCCATAAACTTATAGTCTTAGAGGTCCCACCCACAATAAACTCTCAACAAATCAGACTACTTCGCTCCAAATAAAATCTCAACAAATCAAACAACTTCCCTCCAAACTATCAGCACAAATTCAATATTGTGCACTCCTTAACTCAATCACAGACAATATCCTTCTACCATACAACACCCCTCTACTTTGCATAGGATACATTTCTCAGCAATCATACTTAGCTAATTTCAAATCTCCCTCCCACACAGTGTAATGCTCTACACCTCACAAAACATGTTACTCTCATCCTGCATTCTAGTCACATTAGCCACAACACTCACAAATAAAACAGCCACAACCAGCTACTCTACAACATCTTTCAACAACATACCCCAACAACAAAATCACTACTCCAATTATTTCTTTAGCCCTTCCCTTACAACTCCAACACCAAAATAAAACACAATGAAACTATCAAACCCCATTATATTAGGGTCTATATTACATTGTCAAACTCACAGGAGTTCGAACGATGTAATATCGAACCATGAAGTTCGAAACCCAAGAATTATGAAAACACAGAACAGCAATTCTTTCTCAGGGAAAAAAATCGTTGTTGCAGTACAAAAAAAAAAAAAAAAACACTTACGCTTTAAACTTAAATTAACCCCCCAACATGGGGGTCTGTGCCCCCTACACCTCCTCTACTTAAATATACCATCTCTGAGATCGTACCACAGTGGAGGAAATAGCGAAGCCCCGAAAACGTCCCACCAATGTTTTCCCTGGGAAATAAATTTATGTGCCATGGCTTCGTTATTTTCGTATTTAGAACATTTGGGTTCAATATTACAACATTCTGACTCCTGTGAATTCGACGTTGTAATATAGACCCTTATATTACCCTAAATCCAAGCCTCAAAACTAAACACAATCCACTACACACTTACCTAATATTGAAATTACAATTAAATAAAACCGAAAAAAGGAGCCAATTGACTACAAACTTCACAACTTTATTTACCACATCCACAGTAATACTGAAATTACCACAGAGTGGTGACATACACCTAAACCCTAGACCAAGCACCCATGCAAATCCCAAGAGCCTAAACCTATTTACTATCACCTTAAGAAGTATGTGCAATAAAATAACCTCCCTGCATGCATGGATTGAACAAAATAAACCAGATATATTAGCACTAACAGAAATTTGGCTACACCCCAACATAAAAGATACTGAAATTATGCCCCCCAACATTGTCATATATAGACTGGACAGATCAAAAATGAAAGGTGGTGGAATAGCTCTTCTATATCCCTCCATACTCAACATTACTCCCTACCCAAACAGTGTTCCCACATTCCATAACACCAATATATTAACTGCCCTAAACCTTAACAACACAAAATAAATCTGTATCATCATAGTTTACATCCCACCCGGAAACAATATACCAGTCCTAAAAGATATACTGTCCTGGACTTCTGAAAACAGGAAGGTAGAAGCAGTCATCCTAGACGACACGAACATAAATTGTCAGTCTATCACTGCAAACTCCCCAATAACAAGTATCAATCTGTACGGCTTCAAACATCTAATTACAAGCCCAAAAAGAATCAACAAAGACTTTACTAGCCACTCCACCTTAGAGTGGATCCTTGTATCTCACCCAGCCAACTTCTCCTCCTCAGGCACAATCTCGGTCTTATTAAGTGACCATCTTCCAGCTTTTGCCATCAGAGCTGCCACCCATTTTCCATAACACATTCCCTAAAATAAATTAGGAATACAACTAAGCTTATCCAACAAATAGTTAACAATTTACTAGAAAATATAGAATAGACACCCCTAAAATTTCTACCTCTCATTGATGCTGTACAATACTACAGTACTACTTTCTTGAAAATAATTGATAGTCTCCCCATGTACAAACAAAAAGAGTAAAGAAAACTACAACCCCATGGACAACCACTGACTGGATTGACCTCATGAAACAAAGAGACACATCATGGAATAAATGGAAACACAGCAGAACCCAACCAAATCTCCAAACCTTTAAAAAACTATACAACAGAGTAACCAAAATAGTCAATAAATGTAAAAAAATCCTGCTGCTCTGATCTACAGCTACAACACAAACACAACTCCCAAAAATGTTGGCACTCAGTGTCTACTCTCCTCAACCCAGGAACAAAGATGGATCACTCCCCTTCACCCAATGCCCCTCCCCCATCACAAATAGCAGAGGAATTTAACAAACACTTCATAAAATCCATAGCTAGCCTACTCACCACCAATACTAACTTAGGACACCCTCATCAAAACTTAAGCACTAGCTACAATAACTTACCACCACACAAAACAAGCTAAGCCCATAACTACACATATAACCAACCAAATAGCATCATAACTCCTTTCTCCTTTCAGTCTATACCCACCTCAAAAATAAAAAAACTACTAATGAAGCGAAAACCATGCTTCACGTCAGCAGATAACCTCCCAGTCCAATACCTGAAACTCGCTGCCGACTCTGTTGTGTATCCAGTCAGCATCCTTATAAACAGATCATTCTCAGAAGCCATAGTCCCCACAATATGGAAACTGTCACACATAACACCAATACATAAAGGAGGACACTCCACTGAAATATTAAATTTTTGCCAATATCAGTACTATCCCCTTTATCAAAACAATGGAAAGGTGTATTCACAAACATTTAATGAAGTACCTACTCCAAAACAACCTACTCACTCAAACTCTGCATGGCTTCTGGCCAGAGCACAGCACATCCACTGCATTACTATCCTTTACAGATACTATTAACAGGACCAGGGATGAAGGATACCTAGTATATGCAGTATTCCTGGACCTCTCAAAAGCTTTTGACACTGTTTCACACACTTTAGCTCTATACACACGATTCAACCTCAGCTGCTCCACTACCATACTTCAGTGGTTCCAAAGCTATCATCAGGATTAGAGCAAGCAGTAAAATGGTCTAACCAACTCTCCCCCTTCTTACATAACCCTACAGGAGTCCCCCAAGGTTCCATCTTAGGACCCCTACTATTTAACATGGTCATTAATAATCTACACACTTCCTCTTCCCCAGGAACGTTAATTCAGTATGCAGATGACTCAACCTTAATTTGTACCACTCATACTGTCCCTGAACTACTTAACAAAAGCCAGAAATCATTCACAGCAACTGAATCCTGGCTGCCAGAGGCACAACTGTTTATAAATCCAAAAAAAAATAAACTCATAGTCTTTCACCCCAAAAATACCACCCGCCCAAACCAATTTAAGATCCTTGCTGTTGAAAAAGCCACCATAGACAATGTTCAAGAAACAAAACGGCTAGGTGTTATTATCGATAGAAAATGTAACTTCAACTTTCACATCCAAAAAACATTAAGAAGACACATAAAAAGCTAGAACTCCTTTACAGAAACAGACAATTCCTTACCACTACAACCAAGACCACCCTGGCAAAAACCTTCCTGCTTCCATCCCTGTTTTATGGTTCCTTCATACTAACTAATCTGCAAAACTCCACCAAGACTAAAATGGAATAATGCCACGATAAAATAGCAAAATTTGCAACAAACTCCAACTACAGTACACATCAATGTATAGCACTAAAAGAACTAAATTGGCTAGAATTATCAAACCAACTAACATATACACACATAACTACAATATATAATCTAATCCATAAACCCACTGCCTGTCATGCCCTTGTAAACCTAATCAAACAATACAAACCTAACAGACCACTCAGATCTGAAGACAAAAACCTACTCAAAACCTATAAACCCTCCAAAAGACCAGGAAAATCTCAGTACTCATACTCTGCCTCAGAATTATGGAACTCCCTCTCACCAAACACTAGGCTAACTCCTAGCATACCTCTCTTTAAAACTTCTTTAAATGAACACCTAAACATATCATGGCTATGCACATGCTTAACTCCAGTCTAATCCCCCTCTAGCCCTCCACATACCATCTCAAACTACACTAATCTATCTCCTCTAAAACTAATCTGCTAATAAACACGGTAACATTATGGAAGCCAAGCCAATAACTAATAACTGTACTCCTTTCTGCCCCTGGCATGCTATCTGCATTTACTAAAGGACTAAGCATATGACTGACTGACTCCAACCTGTGTCATGATAATCAAGCACAGTCTAATCAAATACTATTACCTCAAAAAAAATTTCTAATCGTGTATGTATGTAAACTCTAAATGTTTAATGTCACATCTTTACTATAATACAAGTAATCCTAAGTGCGTGTCTACAAATGTCCACTTGTGTATTGTCATAAGTAACCTATTGTATAAATCTGTAACCAAATTATAAATGTGGATTTTTTCTCACTGGGCTTCCACTGCAAAAGGGTTATGTAACCCAGATGGGCTATCCTGGTAAACAAATCTCAAATAAATAAATAAATATTGTCAAGAGCATATGTTCATGTTTCCGGACATTTGAACAAACAAAACAACAAAAATCTATGTTTTTGCAGGGGGCAAGCCACCTTGCACTGGCCACAAGCCCTGCAAATTATATATACTAACTCCGAGATCACACTACAGTGGGGGAAAAAGGTAAATTCCTTGATTCCCACTGTACAGCAATCTCCATACAAATGCTTCATCAGGAAATGTATTGGTATATGGCTTTGGGCATTGAGGCAGTCTGCATAGAACATGCTACTTATACCTTGTATTCTTTTAATGAGGAACCTCTGTGGACATTCCAGTTGCTGGATATGCTTGGTTAGATACATACCAAAAAGGGCAATTTACCTAATGACAGGTGTCATGAATGCTGAATACATTGGAGAAATGTCCTCCTTGGACGTAGATAATATACCTCTGTTTATAAGTTGCACAACATCAAATTATTGCCTCCCTATTGTAGACATGTGATAGTCAAAGGCTAGATTACTATGTGTGTCACATCATCTCTGACTACTGGGTTGACTCATAGGTGTGTGTTGTCAATAGGAGAGCTACCAGGGGTAGATGACTTCCCAAAGGATATTATTATGCATTTCATGGCATTTCATTTTATTCAATTCAATAGAAATGCTCCAGATGCATTCCAAAGACATGCATCTGGAGCATTTCTCCCCGGGCCTCCACTGAAAACAGGCTCTGTGGAACCTAGTCGGACATTCCCGGTCAACAAATGTTAAATAAAAAAAAATAAAAATAAAAAAAATGGCTCTGACACAAATTATTTGTTTGTAATCGGCTCTTCCTGGAGAACATTAGTGTCAGAGGAGGATTCTACGGCTAATCCTAATTTGCAATCATCTGCAAATTTGGTCAGCAAAAGGCCCTTGATATTGTCCTTGACTTTAGAGTTGTAAATGCCAAAAAGACCGATTTCAGGACAGATCCCTGAGGGATTCCGCTTGTTACTGGCCTCTTTGTAGAAGTGGACTCCCCAATTCTATTTATCTTTCTCTTTGATTCTTGAACTAAATAAGAGGTGTGTGTGTGTGTGTGTGTGTGTGTGTGTGTGTGTGTGTGTGTGTGTGTGTGTGTGTGTGTGTGTGTGTGTGTACACGTGTGCTTGTGTTTGTGTTGGAGATGTAGTGAGTTGCACACTGTATGTTGTCAGCAGTGAACTGAGAAGATATATTCCTGTCTGGCAGTTATTTATGAATTTATTTATGCATTTAAGTTCTACAACATATAGTCACAGTTGTGCAAATAGCTGTAATTAATTATTGTCATGTATGTGTGTGTGTGTGTGTGTGTGTGTGTGTGTGTGTGTGTGTGTGTGTGTGTGTGTGTGTGTGTTTGTGTGTGAGCATGCGTGCATGCTCGTGTGTGTGTATGTTATTATTGTCTGATATCAGTCAAAAATATGGTTTTAATTGCTAGGTATGGAGGTTGTTGGTTGGGTTTTGATGGTCTGGACAGCATGTATTTGTTATAGCAACTGATCTTTGGCACAGAGGTACAGCATTGACATCTCAAAGCACTGGGTTCTCTGGTTATGTTTTTGGCTTTGAGTTCTTCTGTGTGGAGTCTGCATGTGTTCAGGTTTTATCTATGTTCTCTGTTTCCCACCTCAGTCGCTCAAATGTATAATGTATGCCTGTGTCTATTTCTGATTTTACTTTCATCCCAGTCTAACAGCAGAAGTGCATGTAGAAAGTAACAATCTTTTTAAGAGGGGTATGAAGGCAGGCACTGTTCCGAGATAGGATTTCTATATCCTTGCAAGCATTTGTCGCATCCACTTATTTGGAACTACTATTTTGTTAGCTCTGAACAATAAGCTTTAGATACAACTTTTTTCCTTTAAAGAAAACAAATAAGACTAACTTTGTTTCCCTCCTTATTATTTGTGTTCAGGCCACTGCTGCATGAAAAGCTTATGAAAAAGACTCTTAAGATGAGTGTCACTGCATCTAGAACCCTGTGACTTCTGGGTACCTAGCAGATCCAGGCCCCAGGCTTAATTCATTTGCTTCCTCCACACTTGAAGTCCTGGCTGGTTAGGATGTGTTATAAGAATAGGTTAAAAAGGAAAACAAACTGTGAACATACAAGAAAGAAATAACTGATATACATGTTGTGGCACTAGTATGGGGAGAATAGCATTGGTGAGGTGCAAGGTAAACAGTGTACCAGGAGTGGGGGAGTCAATGGAGTTCTTTGTCTAGGGCTCCATTTCACCTAAGGCTGGTCTTGTTGATTGCAGTCACATATCTGAGGTGTATATATTCTGTGCAGTGGCTATAATGAGTGGGTAGTGAAGCAGTCTGTGGATGAAAGTGACTAACCCCATCTGTTGTTTGATCAGAGGTAATAGTTATTGATATGTCATATTAGTGCACCACCCCCATTCCAATTGACCCACTCATTCAGTTGCTTCCTGCAAACCCCCACCCCTTGAAGTCTCTAGCCACCACTGTAAGCCATGCAAACACTGTGCTGTAATCTCCCTATAAGCAATGATACCGTCCATTAGGAGAGTGTAGTCAGACGGTCACCATGCACTGTACGAACACATACATAAATGCATGGAACGAGCCATACCCAACAGAACCAAGATGCTCTCCTCCAAAAAAAGGAAGCCAGTCTGCTGGTCCCCTGCCATTAATAAACTCTACAACAGAAGGAAGAAACTGTTGCAGAAAAAGGTGAAGTCCCAAGATAGGAAAAATTCCCTTATTAGCCTCAACAAAAAGTTGAGATCCCTCATCAAAACCTCCAAAGCCAGCTATGAAGGCAGAATTGCGGCAGACACTAAAAACAACCACAAAGTCTTCTTTAGTTATATCAAATATCTCCATGGCAATACCCAAATTTGCTCCACAATGGTACCTCCTATATTGAGCCAACAGATATTGCCAACTTATTGGCCTACAGACTCAGTGCCAACTTTACCCCCCCCCCCAAAGGACCAATATCGATACCGGAAGACTGCCAGCCACCCTGCATTACTGCAGCACAGGTTAAAGCTGCATTGTCCAAGGCCAAGACTACAACTTCCATGGGACCTGACAATATCCCTGGCTGTGTTCTACATGAATTGCAAAGTGAACTGGCACCACATCTGTGTGCTCTGTTCACTCACAGTCTCACCTCAGGCTTTGTCCCTACCGAATGGTGCACTGCTACAGTCATCCCTCTCCATAAAAAAGGAGCAAATACAGACCCTGGAAATTATTGTCCCATTAGCCTGACAAGTCTGATATGTAAGGCTGTGGAGCGGATCATCATAGGTTCATAGGAAGGTACTAGGCAATTGGCCCTAGGGGCTATATAAGCCTAGCCAAATGGTACCCTGGCTTTTGCCACCCAAGAAAATTATTTTCCTGCGCGCCTGTCAAGTAGAGCCACAGAAGTGATCCCCGGGGTGAATTTCCTATTTTCCATCCAATCAGCAAGATTTTTCTTGAAGAGTGCTAATGAGGAGCTTTGTTTGATATAAATAGGTAGTTTGTTACAGAGTATGGGAAGTCTCTGGGACAGAAATCTATCCCTCCAGCATGTTCTGTTTATTGTGGCGACAAGGTTTAGGTCCCTAGAGCATGTAGCTTGGAGGGATTGGGATTTCTTTAAGTGGAGCATGTCCAACAGCTCTGGGTTTGACATAGCTGTGTATGTTAGGCAGAGATCATCTCTGAGTAGGCAATATGTGACAGAGTAAAGCTGGAGTTTTTTGAGACAGTCTGCATAGGGCATCTGTTTGAGGCCAGTAATCTTCTTTGTGAGGTATTTCTGTGGCCTTTCCAGTTGTTGTAGATGTCTTGTGAGGTACATACCAAAAGAGGTGTTGTACTCTATAATGGGTCTAATGAGTGATGAGTAGGGGGGAACAATGACCTCTTTTTTCCTGGATGAGAAACCTTTTGTGATGAGGTGTGCCACATAGAAGTATTTTCTGACTACTGTGGTGATGTGATTATCAAAGGAGAGACTACTGTCCACCTGTGTCCCAAGGTCTCATCACACTTTCGGTGTTAAGTAGACTACCACCTATGTGGTAGTTCATGGGTACAGAGTTTTTACCAAAAGGGATAACAATGCACTTTTTGGCATTGAGCTTGAGGCCATGGCTTTGACACCAGGCATCTGTCTCAGTGAGGCCCTTTTGTAGGATGTCTACATCATTAGAAGTTTTGATTATGGCTCCTAGTTTGCAGTCATCTGCAAACTTTGTTTCCCAAAGACCTTCTGTGTTAGCCTGTACTTCAGAGCAGTAGATACCAAAAAGGAGAGGACCTAGGACTGAACCCTGTGGTACTCCACTTGTCACTGGTCTGAAGTTGGATTTAGAGTCTGCTACTTTCACAGTGTGGGTTCTGTCAGTGAGCCAGTTGGAAACCCATCTTGTGACATAGGGATTTATACCTAGTTTAATGAGTTTATCTATAATTCCAGAGTGAGGGATGGTGTCAAAAGCCTTGGTGAGATCTAGATAGGCTGTGTAAGCCACCTTACCCTCATCTACAGCTTTGGTGACCGCTTCAAAGTAGTCTATCAGGTTTAGGAGACATGATCTACCTTTTACAAACCCAAACTGGGTAGGGTCCAGAGTTTGGAGATTACCAATATCATTGTTTATAAGTTTTGTCAGCTTTGTCAGGCTTTCATTTGGTGTTTCATTTCTGCTTTTCCTACTAATCAATGTATTTCTATTTTTTTTAGGATTAATCCTTCAAGCTGGAATTTCACATTGGGTTATTGGAGCCCTTTAACTTTTAAACCTTGTTAACTCATTCTCCATTCCAGCCACGAAAAAAGTTTAAACCATTCTTAATACCATCATGTTGTCTGGTACAAAAATGTCAAAGAGCACTGGCCCCAGAATCAAACTCTGTCGGACCTCACTAGCCCCATGTATTTCCTTTGAAAGGGCCTTGTAACTACTATTCTTTACTTCTAGCCACCCAGTCAGCTTTCTAACTATATACTGAATTTGACTCCTGTCCCAAGTGGTTCATTTGGCTATTAGTCTCATGTGATGGACTAAGCTAAAGACTTTACTGAAATCAAGGCAAAAGGCACCCAACCAGTTTCCTTTGGCAAATTCCCACATATCTTCCAAAACTGAATCTGGACTTGGCACTTATCCTACAGTTTGTTGTTCTCCAGGAAAGGTGTTAGACTTTCTTTAAGGATTTTCTCCATGAAATGCCCAGCGACTGAGGCTAGGTTTACAGGTCTCAAATTTAATGAATCAGTTTCACCTCCTCCTTGTGGAATTGCACCACCACAAATTCCCTCCATTCCTTTAAAATCTTACGAAGTGGTTAAAGAGCTTACTTCTTTCCTTTATACCTATCCCAGAATGACGCTCTTCTTTCTTCTGTTTTGTGAAGGGGAAGTAAAGAATGCATTCAGAATTTCTGCCTTTTCAGTGTCCTCAGTGTGCTTCCTCCACTCGTTACCTACACTCTAATCTTTTCTTCTTCAGCAGTTGAAATGCTTTTGCATTAGTATATATTGTCATTGTATCCTCCCTGTTGAATCACATTAACCTGTTTCTCATTCTCTATACTGTTTTTTAACTAGTCATTTTAACATAGTTTGCTATACTTTACCTTAATCACAGGTTGTATGTTTCCATTACTGGTTGCCAGTATTCCTGTTTGTCTCAAAAGTTACCATACCTTCATGTAGTTTGTAATTCTCTAATATCACTCTTTACATTTATTTATTTATTTCTTGCCTTTTGTGCCCCATACTGAACTATGGTTACTGCTGGCCAGCCTGCTTTTTACTCTAGGTGTCAAACAAGTTCAATGCCTAGTATTTTATCCTCCTTTTCCATTCTTTAATGAACTAAACAAATCCTTGATCTAGTACCTCATCTGTTCTATTCACTCTCTATCTCTGTGCAAGAATGCACCAGTCTGTTTCTGGAAGATTAAAGTATTTTCCATATCAACTTTCTTCTTCCTGCACCAAGACCTTTACCATTCCTCTGCCTCTTCATCACGATCCTCTTTAATGCATTGCATCCAATAATCAGTTCTCACCATTTGCCTCTCTAGTCTGACTGCTGAGCTGCTAACATTGGATAGTCTCTGGGTTTCCTCTCTTCCCTAGCCTGTTGCTAACCCTGAAGTGCCTCACATTTTATACTTTGGCTAGATAAAGCTGCTATGCTTCCTGTATCTTGCCTGATCAACTAATAGTGAGAGATCTTCATAGCCTAGTCCCTTTCTTTGTTTGCCAAGGTTTCCATTAGCTGTAATATATCTGCTTTCCATTGCTCTGCATAAATTGTTAGCCTTAGCATCACCATACACCCCTTTTTGCCAGTCTTACTGTTCTGCATCCAGATGTTTGTTTCATTACATTCACCCCTTTACACGTCTGACAAACACCATGCATCACAATCCTGTTTACGTGTATCTGTGCTCTGTATTTTCTGCCTTGCCTAATGATTTGTGCAAAATAGCTTATAGTTCTCCATGCTTCTTTATCTAGGTCTTCCTGCTGTCCTTCTTTTATCCTATGAGCTTTCAGACTTAGCTTAATGGTATAATCATCTTGACATGCTTTTGCAGCCTGAATTTCGGCAAGATTGTCCTACCTAAAAAGAAAAGAAGTGAAGTTAATCAGTGGCATATAGATTCTCTCTCTCTATTTTTCTCTCTCTCTCCCTCTCTTTGCCACGGCTCCTTTCAGTCAGCAACTACTCCAAGTTATGGCTTCTTAATCCATTTTGGAGGCAGTATTTTAGTCCTGCAACTTATCTCCCTTTGATGTGATGACACACGGCACTAGAAGATCCTAAGAAAAGACCACTGCATGCTCCAGTACTTTACATGCACTGGCCAGTTCACATAGCCTTTGCTTATATCCATATCCTTACATCTAGAACATCATTGGTGTACACATCTACCATGGCATATGGGTACCTCTTGCCAGCCATGTTAAGATTTCTGATTTCTTCCTTTGCCCTACCTAATCTCACTCCCAGGACTATTCTCACTGCTCATTATGATAGAGATGATGAAAGCAGTAATATTACCTGAAAATATAACTAAACTAAGGTCTTGACCCGCATACCTGTCCACAAAAAATGCAGTTATTTCTGAGTGTTAAAGCTACTGACATGTTGGCTTTATTTTCCATTCCTTACCATACTCTGTTTATTTCATCTAAGCAGGCCATTTCTTAATATGCAAAACTAACACTTACTAATGGAAAATATTTCTTAGCTTGTGAAGTCCATATTTTACTTTTTAGTAGCATTTCCTTTAATATTATAAGACATCAGTTAAGGCGTAAAATGGCATTGCAGAATTTGTTTTGAGAGGTGTGTCAGGAAATATGCAAATGTCCATTTTTGAGAAATTGATGGCTGTTGATCATTTCCTCAGTTCTGATTACAATGGCATTAGTGAAAATACTGACATTAATGTAGAAATTTTCTGATTTAATGAAAAACATTTTCTGAAACAATCATTTAAAGCAGCATTCAAGATATGTTGCATGTTTTATAAGGTGCAAAGGTTTCATGTCCGAATAGCAGATTAGAGTAATTATTGAAGCAGAAGTATACATCTCAGTTGCTGTGCCCATTCTTAGCTCACAGCTAGTCAAGATACATTATAGCAGTTTCCTAATGGAGGTACTAGCAAACATGACTGATTTTAGGATCCTGTTAACTATGTTCATTACTAAAGCTATTATTATTATTATTATTATTATTATTATTATTATAAATAATTGTATTATAAAGCATTATTATGCTCTATAACCTAACTTTGTCACTCTCCTTATATGCTTAGTAAACTCCTATGTCTTTTGCTACTAGTGACTGATGTTACTTTCTCCATACTTATTTTTTTTATTTTTATCCTCGCTTGTTGATACTGGTACAATTTGTTTGTTTGTGTCTTTCGGCTTTTCCCGGTTAGGGGTCGCCACAGTGGAACTCCAGTCCGCTAATGATTGGTAGTTGATTTTTATGTGTCGAGTTACCAGCCCTGACGCACAACCTTCAACGAAGGTATGCCCATTCACGCATGTCTCCACGCAGAAGACGCTCTAGCTAAGAATCAAACCGGACAGCGTCTTATTGTGAGGCGACAACGCTACTACTGATTAATATATCTATGTTTATACCTCTCTGATTGAATTAATTGAATTCTACTTTAATGTATATTTTTGTATATATTACTGTAATCAAACAAACTAGATTCCTGCTTTTATGTATATATTCTGTATATGTTACTGTATTTACTATCTGTAACACTGTCTCTACTTCTGCATCAATTAATGTTTATATTTTTTCTGTATCTATGTTATTGTTGGAGCTTTATTCCCTGGGCCTCCACTGAAAATGGGCCCTTTTAGGCCCAGTGGACTTTCCTGGTAAACAAATGCAATAAATAAATAAATAAATAAAGAGAGGTAACCATCAAACTAGGATAGTAAACAGCTGTTTCCAGTATCCACCATTCAGGGATTAGCTGTTGGTGGTGCAGATATAAGTGAAAGTCTCGAAGCCCTTGAACAATTTACAGACCACCTTAATATATTTTAGGTCATGTGAAAGTCCTGAGTTTTTGTAAGCCTCTACAAATATATCTAAGGAAGCCTGAAGGTAGCATCTGCTGTGTCATCATTGTATAGGAAAGCAAAAACAGATGCCATGGAATCTTTTGTCTTTGAATACAGGCCTCCACAATTGGTAAGTCCTTTATTAGTTCTGTATCTTAAGTTAATTCTGGCTTGAAGGCATTATTTATTGAGGAGAGAAGTGATTACTGTGAAGAAAGAGATAAAGTAGTATGGTTAGAGATGTTTGTCTGTCTCATCTCTTCAGTGGCACTACAGAAACCTGATCGAATGATTTGTAACAAGAAAATTACATAAAACATTGAAAATTCTAACATCAGCGTTATCTTCAAGAAGCAAGTAGTTGTGGAAGTTACCAAGGTATTGATTTGTTCTCCACTGCAGGGAAAATACATATCCATGTTATTCTAAAACTTCATTCTTTCTCAGAGAAAATCCTGCCAAACTCACATTGTAGATTTATACTACCTTGCCTGACAAATATGTGTGTGTGTGTGTGTGTGTGTGTGTGTGTGTGTGTGTGTGTGTGTGTGTGTGTGTGTGTGTGTGTGTGTGCGTGTGTGTGCGTGTCTGTGCATCTGTGTATATATACATGTATCAGTGGAGTAGGAAAGATCAAATACACAATGTCAACTGGCAAAACATTCACATTAAAACAGCAAAAAGTCCAGTGTCAATACCCCAATACATATGCTTTGAGAAACAGCCTCTGTGCTTGCAAAATTTAAAACTTAGAAAAAAAACAAATTTTTGCAGGGACACAAGCCCCCCCCCCCCCCCCCCGCACCCTCTACACCACCTGCTAACTATTTATGCTAATGCCAAGATCACACAAACATAGATTATGGACACATTCCTCAACTCTGTGAACTGTGCGATTTTACACACCTGTCAACCAGTTTCTTAGCCAATCATATGCAGCCAAGTAAACATCTGTTGAACAAACACGCACTGTCAACATTCTTCAAGGAAAACAGAAAATCATCTTAGCCATGTATATCCAAATACAACTGATAATAGCATAAGGGCCTGCACATCTCTTTCCTTGAACTGAATATACATTTGTCTCTTATTTCTGAAGCCTTATGGAAGTAAACTACAACATTTTCCAGCACTATTAAATATGTCAATACTCTGTGGCTTCTTTAAGACCAGGTTGTCATCATTTATTCAAAGGTATACTCAACATCCAGACTAGGGACAAAAAGGGTGCAGCATTATCCCCAACAAATGAATCAATATTTAAAGATAAATCATTTTCACCATGCACCTGGCTGGCTACTCAACACTGTAAAACTCTACTGCTTCTTGTTCTACAGACCAATGATCTGCTGTGGCAACCCCTAATGGGAGGAACCAAAAGGAGAGGAAGAAGAATTTTCACCATGCATCTATTAAATGGCTTTCATTCATAGTAAGGTTTGTTGCCCTTCTAAAGATGATGAGGGCCACCTATTATCTGCAATGTATCACTACACTAAGGAAAAAGCAATCTAAAACAATATGGCTCCTTTTCCAAACATCACAGAACAGATTACATGCAAAATGTTCAAACATGCAGCCTAAAGTCATGGTAATAAGCACAAATGCTACCTGACGTGCAGCTCTTCTTTCGGCAAGATTGAAAGAATATGTTACAGAACTGAAAATTATCAGACTCTTAATTGCACAGAATGCTGAAGATGCAAAAGAACCTTCTAAATTGCTTATCACCTAGAGCATTTCCTCATTCCAGAGTAGGCACATGCCAAATATACAAGGGTTAGTGGTACACTTCAGAGATTTTGCATGAGATGCATAAGATAACTTTTAAGCCTTGGTTATTTTATCCTGATGCTGTCACCATTTTTTACTTCTTCCTGTCAGACTGTCAATTGATTTGAATTAAACTAACCATCCACTTATTGCAGTCTGTTGGAAGACAGGAGGAACCTCAGCTGCTGTACTATCAGAGTAATAATTATTTATTTTATTTGTTTGCTTTTATTTACTAGGAAAGTCCAAATGGATATTGTGATGATATGAGGCATTGTCAGCTTGGACAGGAGAAGTATGGCAGTGGATGTGTTACATATGCCAGCATAACTAACTGGAGTTGTGTAAAGAATTATATGTCATTTGTATATCAAGCTGATTTGTACAGATGCTTGTTTGAAAATGTATTTGTAAAGCTACTTGTATTAAAAAATGTGCCAACAGTGGGTCCTGCTGGACAGAAAATAAATACACTTGTATGTCAGACTGTATTGTAACTGCTGAAATGAATATATTGTAACAGAGGATACTAGAAGAGAAGAGGTTAATTGCAGTCCAGCTAACTTGGAAAATATTCTGAAATTAAATGACCTGCTTTAGACCATAAAGATTATATCTTACAATTCTGATTGCAGCCAGAGATAAAATGTCTGTGAAAACCAGGACTAGGAATCCTACTATATTGTCCTTGGGGTGAACTAACTGCTACCCTGGAAGGGTGGACAATTTTCTTGAAATGGTTTTATAGCTTTCAAATGCTATAACACATCTTAGCAAAGTTCTATGTGTGTGTATTAAGACACATATGTGCTATTTTCTGGTTCAGTTTCTAGTAAAGAGGGTAGTGTGGGAACCAGAGTCAGATGACCAGATGTATGTGATATCATCCTGTAATCTAGCACTGAAATGATGTTTTAATACTAGATGAGACAGAAGTCTCAGAGCAGTCTGTTTATGAAACCGGGCAAAGAAAGACTACTAACCCACTTCATCTTGCCTTCCTTTAGTAAGTAACCAGGGGACAGTAATTCTTTAGATCAGTCAGGAAAATGTAGTGAGATTAGTTAAGTATTGCTTTCTCTATCTGTGTGAATCTTTCCATCTGTGTTATTTTTAATATTTCCTGTGGCTGAAACTCTAGATTTTATTGTAAATAGATATTTGTTATTTTCATGTTCTTTTATTATTTATTATTAAATATATTTAAACGTTTTAATGTGGCTGGTCTTTTAGAGAATATCTTAACATTTGAGAGTAGTTATATTTATTCGGTGACACTGTGGCTGCTCCTGAAAGCCTTGCTGCATTGGTCAAACACTACCATTTGCATTAGTATAAATTTTATGCAGTATAATTGGGTACCCTTGTAAGAGCCTTAGAGTAGTTAGCTTTGGAGTGTTCTGGTGGCATTATCTGCTTATAGTCTGGCAGGGGGGGCTTAGCTGGTAAATCTGTGTCAGCCTTTCCTAGGTGTGTGTGTCTGTGTGTGTGTGTGTGTGTGTGTGTGTGTGTGTGTGTGTGTGTGTGTGTGTGTGTGTGTGTGTGTGAAATTCAAATCTCAAAGAGTGTGTGTGTCAGCTACTTGGAGTAGGGACATAGAGCACTGATTTCACAGAGAGAGTAGTGAAGGACTTGGTTTGGACACTCAGCTGAGGACTCAACTCTATAGCTGTGCCAGTGTGGAGTCTTACTGGGGGCCTGGAGAGAGACAGAGGGAAACCCAGCCCCCAGACTGAGTGTGTTCCCAGTATGCTCTTAAGGGAAATTGTGCTTGGTGCAGAAAGCTGCATTTGAAAATACTATGTGTATCCATTTTTGTTTCAAGTGAACATCCCTCACTGGTGTCAGAGATGAGGATTGGGCAACTTCATTACTGGCCCAGAACAGGGACATCACAGATACAATGCCCATTTTCAGCAGAAGCCCTTGGAGAAAATCTACAAGAAATAGTAGATCTGACTGGGTACAATGTCCATTTTCAGTGAATACATGGAGAGAAAAGCTTCAAGAAATAGTAGATGTACAATATAACAAAGTTTAAACAAAAATGTCTAAAAATATACAAATGCTGCAATTCATTTCATTAAAAACAAATAAACAACAAATATCACACAACCATGTAAAGTGTAAGTTGCAAGAAGTTTCATTGGTGCATATTACAGAACACAGCTGAAGCAGGAAAGTATCAGTATAAATGTAATAACATCATTAAACAGCAGACAACATCAAAATTTGGTGACTAAAATAATGTGAAATGCATCTAGAACCATGCTAATATGTAAGTTAACAAAAACAACAAGTGCCTATGACATAAAGAGCCAGCTGGGGAGACATAGCTTAGTAGGAAAGAAGAGGAAATCATTTATATTTTTAAACTGAAGTGTAAGGAAATTTGCAGATTCTAGTATGATTACATGTAACTTGAAGTTGGTCTAAAAAGTGAGGAGATTGTTTATTTGTCTGATGCTGAAGAGAATGATATTCCATAGTTTAGCTATGTTCACTGAGTATAAGGAGTCCCCAACTGCATTTCCGGTGTTGGTCCTTTGGTCAAAGGTTCCTTTTGGGTTTGGATTGTTTGACTGTATGATGAGTGGCTGGTGTGTTTGAGAGATTATAAAATATTCTGTGTGCCATTATGAGCTTGTTTATATGTGGTGTATTAGTTCTAGCCAGTTCCTATCCTGCAAGGGAATACAATGATGGTTTCTCCTTGGAGGGTAGATATAAATTTGCTTATTTTATTATAACACTGTTCAAGCTTCTTCACTGGTGTAGTTTTAAAGTTAATTTTGGATGCATACAACAGGGTAGGACATAATAGGGATGTTACAGATACTATGGTCAGTGAGAAATGGTCTATCTCTGTAATATGGTCTTAATTTATAGTGTTTTTGGACAGCAACAGCACTGATTTGATGGCCAAATTTAAATTAGTTGTGTCTGATGACACACACTAACTTGGTATGAATGATTTTTGTCTATGCTGGTATTGTTAGATGACTGCTAGCGGGATGGAGGCTATTGGAGAAAATGTGATTTTTTTTGGGGGGGGGGTTTAATAGTAGTTGTAAATTTAAATTAGTCATGTATGATGACACACAGTAACTTGGTAAGAATGATTATTTTCTATGTTGGTGTTGTTAGATGACTGCTAGTGGGTTGGAGGCTATTGAAGATAATGTGATTTATTTTTTGGGGGGTTTAATAGTAGTTGTAAATGTTTAAGACAGGTATCAGTAGAGGAGAAGGAGTCTTGGGTGATTATTTAGAGCTGGGATAATATTTTGTCTGAACAGACAAGAGTTGAATCATCAGCATATTGCATGACCTTTGGATGTTTGGCTGCCTTGCGTATGACATTTATGATTATATTGAAGAGGGGGAGTCCTAGTATTGACCGATGCAGTACACTTTTTACTGACTGGTGAACAGAGTAGGAATCCTGCATTTTCAGAGATTGTATGCAGCTGTTGAGGTAACCAGAAAAGCATTCAGTGGCATTGTTGCTTAGTCCTAGTTATGGGGGCTTGTTTAGGAGAAGAGAGTAAAATATGATATTAAATGCCTTTAAGAGGTGCAGAAATATGAAGGATGCTGGGTTACCTATATTTCTGTTTAGGCTGACCGTGTTTATAAAGTAGCTGGGCAGTTGCAATGCTGTGATGGGAAATGAAGCCATGTTGTGAGGGGAAAAGTAAGTCTTATTCCAATAAAAAGCTTAGGGTTTGTTGAAGGATACATCTTTCTAGTACTTTAGAGAGGGGAGGGAGTGTTGTAATAGGTCAACAGCTTAAAGTTCAGTGGAGCTGCCTCCTTTATGTATTGGTATAATGTTGTATAATAATAATTTGAAATATCTTCTATAGGATTATGACAGAGTATTCTGACAACACCAATAATATTCCCTACCCAAGAGTGATGTAGCCACCTTAACAGAAGCTGGGGAACAGGGCTCTGAAGCTGGAGGTTTTGCTTTGTATTTCCTCAGCTGTTGTTTGGTACAAAATAGTATGTAGTTTTATTAGTGTGCTCTGTTTTTAGCATTCCAGTGGTCATCACGTTTAAGCTACCTACTTGTATTGGTATTTACCAGTTCTGAGTTTTTATTAAGAGCAATACATGGTGGTCTACCTACCTACATACATACATACATACATACATACATACATACAAATGTTTCAATCATGGGCATTAAGCCCTTCCAGCTTGCCAATATACCAAAACATGTGTTCCCATAATAAATGTCCAGGCTGTTCTTAAAAATATCTAAACTAGTACTTGCTTTAATGCAATTTGGTAGTCTGTTCCAAGAATCAGCAACTCTGTCAGAGAACCAATTAGTACACTTCTCATTCCTATAGAATCTTCTACATAGGTTGTCTGATGATTCTCTAGTACTTTTTGATAACCCCAAACATTCCCAGAGGTAGTTGTCCCTAAATGCCCTATATACCTGAATAAGATCTCCTCTTAAATATCTGTAAGAGACACTATGTCATTTCAGAAATTTTAGTCTTTCATAATAACTTAGATTTTCCCATCCATGGATGCCCTTGGTATATTTCCATTGTACTCTTTCCAGTTTATTCATGCTTCTTTTCCTGTAGGGTTTCCATATTGTTATTCCATACTCAAGTTTGGGTCTAATGTAACTAACAAACAATGACTTCATTATGTTTGATTTCCTAGACTTTATAAATCTTTTTATACAACCTATAGTTCTGTAACTATCATTAGTCGATTGGTTGATATGATTAGAAAAACTTATCTACCCATATATCCAGGTCCTTAAATGAGTCTACAATTTCAATCACTGTGTGCTGTATTAAATATTCACCTTTCAGTTTATGTCTCTCAAATCTCTTATGGTTAGTTTTTGATGTATTTATCAACATATTATTCTCCTGTGCCCAAATGGTCAATTTAGCTAAATTATTTTGCAGACATGCCTTATCTGTTAACACTTGTAATCAATTTACCCAATTTCAGGTCGTCAGCATATAGACTGTAGAACACCTCAGATGAAAAAGTAAGGTCTGAAAGATACAATCTAAATAAGTAAGGGTCTAATACAGAGCCCTGTGGGACACCTTGACTGTAACCAAGGATTTCACCTGTCCAGTTGGTGTGTGATGCTTGCCATGTCCTATTTGTAAGCCATGCAGCTAGCCATCTTATCAACAGTAAATGAATACCTAGTTATACTAATTTATTGATCAGTGTTTTGTGTATGGCCCTGTCAAATGCTGAAGTTAAATCTATATAAATCACATCACAGCACCATTTTTCATTCATAGCTGTTATTATATTGTTATAGAACATCATGTTACAGGTGGTAATAGATCTATTTTCAACATATGCATGCTGATATATGGTTTCAAGTCCCAACTATCCATTTCTTACAATAACTTATCCAGTATTACCTTCTCCATTATTTTTCCACAACATGAAAGTAGACTTAAGGGTCCATATGATCCTGGGTTTGTCATACTCCCCTTTCCCTTAAAGACAGATTTAATAAGTGCATGTCTCCAATCTTGAGGAATCTCCCCATATTTATATGACCTAGTGAATAATAGATGTAATGGTAGTATACATTCTTGCTGAAGTGTTCTCAGGTCATTGTTACTTATTCCGTCTCCTCCCTGCGCTTTGTTTGGATCCAGTTTGCACAGTTCTTTTTCAATATAATCTAATTTGATTCCAGTATCAGGGGTTACCTGGATGTCACTAGGGCAACTTACCACCCCTTTTGTGAAGCCAAACTGTTTTGCATAACATTTGGTAAATACATCTATAATCTGTTGTGTCTGAGAATAAATTTTAGAATCTGCACACAGTTTATCAATCTGTGTATGTTTACTCCTTCCACATCTTATGTATCTATAAAAAGGTTCCCTATTATGCTCAATATCTTTATATACATTTTCTTCAAATTTTTCTTGATTTTATCTAACACTATGCCTAATTTGTCCAGCTCATTTATTTCCGTTTTCAAAGTTGTAGTTCAACCTCTATTCCATTTCTTATATTTTTTGTCTCTCACCTTAATCAGGTATCTTGTTCTTATAGAAATATACCCCCTGATGTTGTGTGCCTAGATCCTGAGAAAACATTTTTTTTTACTTTTTGCACTCAAACAATTTCTCTTTCAAAACGTTTCACATTCCATCTGCAGTTTTTTCTACTGAACACCTCACTCCAGTTAGTTTCATATAGTAACTGTTTTGCTTCCCTATAATCTGTAATTAACCTTCTGTGCATTGGCTTAGATTTCAGTTTGGCAGAATTATCTAGCAACAAATTAACCTTAATGATCCCATGATCACTGCACATCAGCGGTGGTAAAATTTGACGAAGTTACAGTAATTTCTTTGGGAACACAAACAATATCTAGTATATTCCATCCCCTGGTAGGTTTTTTTTTTTACAATCTGAAGCATTTGTTGTTCCTGAATATACTCTGTGAATAATTTCTTTACTAACATTGTTGAATCAATATTATTCCAGTCTGTTTCTGGTAAATTTAAGTCCCCAGCTAATATTATTCTTCCCACCTGTGTTTCATGTAAGAAATGTATGAATTCCTCTAGGTCATCTGCACTTGACTTTGGTGGTCTGTACACTCCAACAATTGTTATATGTTCCAGGGTTGTCTTTATTGTCACAGTTACACAGTCTATAGTATTGGTGTTATCATTGAACATGTAATAATCACAAGTCTCATGGCTATCTTTAATCCCTATCATAACACCTCCACCTGATTTTTTGCTAGAATGTCTGTTACAGTAAAAACATTTATTCCTTGTCAGAATTGGTTTCCAGTCTTTGTTCTTTAACCATGTTTCACAAACTATAACAACATCAATCTTGTGGGAACGTAGCAAATTTTCTAATAAAAAAACTTTATTATTAATGCTCCTAGCATTAACAACCATCAGAGATACATCAAATGTTGCTATCTGTGAACTGTTACATTTTGGACCTGGCAAAAATCCTGACTAGTGTTTGTCAAATATTACAAAATACCTGCTGCAAAAATTATCTTCCCTGACCTAAACAAATGCACACCATCCTGTCTGAACATGTGTGCCCAAAAGAAGGCTTGGATGCTCTAAACATTTCCATTTTTTAAAACAGGACATTTTTTCCATGTTGGTGTTTATCCAAAAAATCTTTTCATTCACAGTGACCTGACTATCCTTTCTATAGGTGATTTGTGAAAAATATGTCCTAACACCAGTACAAGCTATACTATCTAGGAGGGCTGCCAGTTCCCGACTAACAGTCAGCGAATCTTTGTTGGTGACGTCATTTGTACCAACATGAATAAAAACAGATCCATACTTCCTTACATCAAGGCATTCCAAGGCTCATTTCACATCTTCTATTTTTGCTCCTGGCAAGCATAACACTACTCGATGTTCATTATCATCTCTGCAAATATATAAGTCTAGTGATATACTAGTGTCATTTAACTGCTTTAGAAGAAACTGTGAAATAAAATATTACAGAGACCCTTGTTTTTGTACAAGCATTACACACATATATACAAATCCATACATACAAAATATTTCAGGCATAGACAATAATGCCCTTCTAGCCTGCCAATATACAATAGCAGTCATCCTCATAATAACTGTCTTGTTTTTCTCAAAATATCTACTCCACTGCTTGCTGTAATATAATTTATTCATCTATTCTAGACATTAGCTGTTCTCTCAAATAACCCTCCCTTCGGTTAGTTTCTTCAAATGTTTATGTTTTTTTATATACCTTGATGAGCATGGACATTAGAGTTCATGAAAATAGTTTTGCTTCAACATTTGATGCTTGCTAAGAGTGCTCTTCTCCGCACCCACGATATACCCCAAATTGCCTTTTTCTGCAGTTCACAAGGAATTATTTGTATTGGTAGCTGTAGATCAATGTGTGTGCATGTACCTTAAAGAAGCTATCTAAGGGCTTGCACAAGTGTATAAATACTGAGCACATACCAGCCTGACTGCCATTTTGTAATAAGCTGTTGAGATGTAAGCATGTATGTATGTAAGGTTTGTCTGTTAATCAGTTTGTTTATGTTTTATTATGCTGCTGTCCATCCTGATGTGTTTCTAAGTAATAGAGCATCTAAACAAACTACCCCACATGCTTGTCATCTGTGTTAGAGAGGGATGAGTGACATGGTGTCAGAAGTGGGATCTGGATTCTTCAGTTCGAGACTGAGGCACTCAGTTAAGACTGGAGTAATATACAGCAGTGAATCATCCCTACTGCATGTATAATTTGCAAAACAGGTCAGAAATGAATTTCAGATATTAAAACTTGCTCAAACTATTTTCTTATTTGCAAAATATTAAATTAAGCATACAGAATGCTCTAAATTATATTTAAATAAAACACTATGTCCAATATTGATAAATTATTCAAATTACTGCAGAAATGTTTGAAATAAAGTCCAAATTGCATAAAACAAATAAAATAAGAGGAAATGACTGCATTTTTGCTAAGCACATGTTTTTCATATTGCTTAAAGATATTCAAGTTATCAGAAATATGTGAAGTGTTCGCATGTTTGTGCGGTATTACAGTAAAGTTATTTCACAAGATACAGCCATTTCAGAGCATATTTTGCAAAGTACAATATTTTGAAGAGTTTATTGCGCATTTGAATGCTATTACAAGCTGCTGTGTGTGCTTGCTCATACAAAAATACAAGGGCCACATTTTCAGTGTGTTTGTGCATACTTTATTGGCATGGTAGATGGATTTTTGAAAACCCAGTGGACTTCTGTTTGACAATAATGTTGCAGAGAACCAAAGAGTGTTTGAGCAAGAGTATGACATTTTCATACAGGCTGCATTTTCTGATAAAGATGACCATACAAAGGCATTTATTCTGCTTAATTTAGCTTGGTCAGAAGCCATTGAAAGGGAACATTCATTTGTGTATGTACATGCTATCTTTGCAGGAGAGGGGAAAACCATCATACTGTTGTACTGGCTGAGTCAAGGGAGGACCTAGAGTGCTTAAAACATAAATTTAGAGAAATGTGTAACCCCCAGACAAATGTTACAATGGAAAAGCACTTATTTTATACAAGCGATCAAAAGCCTGGTGAAACTTTTGCAGCATATATAACTGATTCGAGAAATAAGGCTAAAACGTGCAGATTTGGTGTTTTAAGGGATGAAATGATAAAAGACAGACTTATGTGTGGTATTAAGGATGATGCTGTGAGAAAGATTTTGCTTTATGACAGTGATTTAACTTTGAATAAGGCCATTGGGATTTGTCAGATATACGAGCTCACAGAAAAGCACACAAATATGCTTACAAATGAGAGATGCATGCTTCCAGTTACTTCTAGAGCTCATGTTGATAGTATGCAGCACATGGCTGAAAAAAACAGGCCTAAGCACATGGCAGCAACTGTAGCCCTGCAGCACTCACTGGTAAATCCCAGAGATTTCCAGTAAATTTCAGAGCTTTCACAGTCACAGTTAAGCATAAGAATGAGTCAGCAAACTCAATGCATGGGTCCCAATCTACTTTAATTGCCAACTGCCATAATTGTGGTGAAAATTATGAATCTAAAAGGAAAACGTGCTTAATTTTTGGTCAGCAATGTCACAAATGCAATAAATGGAATAATTTCAAAAGGTTTTCTAAATCAAAAGGGACACATTCTTTTATTAAAAGGGAACATTCAAAGAGACAAGTTGATCAGTTAGAAAGCCGTGACCCTACTTTTTTTGTTGATGGTGTGTCAGAGCTTCGTGAAACAGTCAATACAGTAGATTAAAGGGCAAAGAATGTGGTATTTTGTACTGTTTGGATAAATGGAAAACCCACATTGCTCAAAGTTGACTTCGGTTCCAAGTGCAATATGTAAACAGAAACATTTACTAGAGTGTATAATAGTAATAGGTTTGATTTGGCAAAGTGTGCAAAGCTTGTTGCTTATGGTGGTGAAGAAATTCAGACTGAAGGCTCAGTAGTTCTTTCATGTTACTCTGCTGGGAGAAGTTATGACTTGTTATTTTATGTGGTCAAGAGGCATGTCAAGTCATCATTAGGGCTCAGAGTCAGTTTGAAAATGGGACTGCTTTCATTTGACAAAGAAGCCCATCATGTCAGCTTAAAAGACTACTGCTCTAATTTTGACCAGTATATTTTCTCTACCTATGCTGATCTTTTTAAAGAAAAACAATGGAAGCTACCTATTGTGCACTCCATGAAGTTAGACCCAGGTGTCAATCCAGTTCTCAGGCCAGCTCGGAAAGTTCCAATAGTTATGCAGGACAAAGTCAAAGCTGAGTTAGATAAAATGGTATGACAAAATGTGATTAGTCCAGTATTTGAACCTGCTGAATGGGTATCTTCCATGGTGGTAGATCATAAGAAAAGCTCAGATGACATCAAAATATGTATTGATTCATGAGATTTGAACAAAGCACAACAAATACCTCATCATTCAATGCATACAGTCAAAGAAGTTGCAGCTCTGATGCCAAATGCCACTGTTTTTTCTGTCTTAGATGCAAAGAGTTCATTTTGACAAATTCAGCTTGAAAATAAATCATCAATCCTAACTACTTTCAGTACTCCATTTGGAAGGTACAGATTTTTGAGGATGCCATTTGGGATAAATTCTGCAAGTGAAGTCTTTCACTGTGCAATGGAGCATATTTTTTTCTGGGTATCCTTGTGCTATTATAATAGACAACATACTAGTAGGAGGTAATGGTGAAACTGAGCATAACAGGAACCTCAGAAAAGTTTGGAAAAAGCACATTAAGTGAATATTAAGCTGAATCTTCAGAAGTGCAAGTTCAGGTTAGAAGAATTTACTTATGTTGGTCATTTATTTATTAGTTCAGGCCTATGACCAGACCCTTCTAAGCAAACAGTCATTCTTGTGATGCCAGCTCCAGACAATGTTCAAGCCGTGCAACATTTTCTTGGTATGGTTAACTATCTAGGCAAGTTCATTCCAGACTTGAGCCAACTTTCAGAGAGTTGACATGTAAAGATGTATCATGGTCTTGGTTAGAGCAACACCAAAGAGCATTTGATGTCCTGAAACAGAGAATTACCAGTCCAAGAACTCTCAGAAACGATAATGTTCACAAACCAGTTACTATTTCTTGTGATGCTTTGAAATTTGGTCTTGGTGCAGTCATTCTTCAAGAGGGTCAATCTGTTACCTATGCATCGAGAGCTCTTACCGAAACTGAAGTGCAGTATGCTCAGATCGAGAAAGAGCTTTTGGTAATTGTGTTTGCATGTTCAAAGTTCCATGATTATTTTTATGGAAGACCAATCCAGATCAAAACAGACCATCAATCTCTAGTCACTATTTTGAGAAAGCCTATGCATACAGCTCCAGCCAGATTGCAATGTATGATGCTGAGATTGCAAAAGTATCATTTTACTCTTGTCTTAAGGCAAACTTCTTTATCTTGTTGATACTTTATTCAGATCACCCAGAAATACCACAAAACATCATGAGAATGAGAACCTTAATTCTGAAGTCATGAATGTGAAAATTTTTCTTCCCCACATCTTGATGAGCTGAGAGATCACACAGCCACAGATCCAGTTTTACAGAGGCTCAACCACTTTATCAATCAAGGATGGCCATCAAAGCAATCAAAAAGTCAACCTTATTTTCATTGCAGAGATGAGATTTTATCTGACAATGATATTGTCATGAAAGGTCTGAAAGTCATTGTTGCAAAGTCCTTGCAACTAGAGTATATTGCTATCTTGCATCATGGCCACCCAGGAACTGATTCTACCTAAAGATGTGCAAGTGGACTAGTATTTTGGCCTTCTATGTCAGAAGTCTGTAATAATACAAAGCCACAAAAACAGAAGAAACCACTTCAAATAAACCAGATTCCTGAACTGCCTTGGTCGACAGTAGCTACTGACATTTTCAAATAGAATGGTCAGCATTATTTGATGTTAGTAGAATCCTTTTCAGATTAGTTTGAGATTGACCTGCTTTCTAGTCTAGTATCCATTACTGTCATCACTAATATAGTGTGTCATTTTGCAGTCCACGGCAGTCTGCACAAAGCTATTTCTGACAATGGCACGCAATTTACAAGCCAACATTTCAAAAGATTTGCCGAAGAGTGAGACTTTACTCATGTCAGGAGTAGCCCAGAGTATCCGTAGTGAAATGGTTTGGCAGAACATGCAGTTCAAAGTGCAAAAGATTTACTAGAGAAGTCAAAATGAGACAACAGTGATGTTTTCCTGAATCTCTTGACTCTCAGAAATATTCCTCTTATAAAAATCTTGGTTCACCTCCTCAGAGACTTCTGTCGAGACAAACTAGAATCAGTAGTCAATTGTTGGTTCCATGTATCAAGAACAACAGGTCAGTGAAAGCCAATCTGTTGAAGAAGCATTTAACCCAGAAGTCCTACTACAATAAGACCAGCAAACTGCTCAATCCATTATGAGAAGGAGAAGGGGTAAGGATGCAAATGTCCAAAGGTTATGATCGGATTGGAGTCGTGAAGAATATTTGCCCAGAGCCGAGGTTGTACATTGTGGCATCACAAGGAGTAGAGTTTAGGTGGAATTAGAAATGTTTGATGTGGGTGTCTGAGCCTATACTACAGCACATAGCCTGTGAGAAAGACTCTTTATCTCAGAGTGAGCTATCCTGTGTTACAGTTCTAGAGGAAATTCCAGAGAATTTTCCCATTCCTGTAATGAATCCAGAAGTTCCTCATAACGAATTTTTCACCAAAGACTGTCCCTGTTGCTAAACCCAGTCCAGATTGTTATGTTACCAGATCTGGTCATATCTCCAGACCATGTTATAGATATACAGCAACTTGGACATGAACATGGTGTTTGTTTCTAATGTGTATAGTAATGCATGTTTAACCCCAATGTTGTTTTTACTAAAGGCAATCTTTTAAGAGGGAGGATGTAGATCAATGTGTGTATATGTATACGGGCTTGCACAAGTGTATAAATACTGAGCACGTGCAAGCCTGACTGCCATTTTGTATTAAGCTGTTGAGATGAAAGCATGTATGTATGTAAGGTCTGTCTGTTAATCAGTTTGTTTATATTCTATGATGCTGCTATCTATCCTGATATGTTTCTATGTAATAAACCATCTAATCAAACTACCCTGCCTGCTTGTCATCTATGTTATAGAGGGACAAGTGACAGTAGCCTCTATAGATATGCTTGAATTTTTGTTTATTAGCCCCATTGCTTCTATTCCAACTACAGCATTGACTATCTGTGTGTCTTTCTTCCATATTGCTCTAGTTTTTGTTTGCATATCATGTTATTTTCCAGCTTTATATCTTACAGTTTGTGATGCGCTATAGTCACTGGATGTAGCAATTTTGATAATCAATGCTGCCTTTGTCTTTTTCTCTTGAACTACAACATGTGGTTTGTTTACATCTGCCTTCTTAGCCGATGGTATGGGATGGTCCCACATGATCATTACTTCTTCATTTTCATTCCGTCATTGTGCTTCCTGTTTCCAATGTCTCTTGGCTACCTGTATGTTGTAATGTTTACACAGTCCCTATACAGGTTGCTCAGTACTTCTCTGCTACTCTTCGATAACTCCACACATTCCCAGAGGTAGTTATCTGTAAATGCCCTCTATACCTGAGTAAGGACTATTCTTAAATATCTATGAGATATTGTAAGTTTTCATAGTAATGTAAACTTTAACATCCAGGGACACCCTTGACATATTTCAGCTGTACACTTTCTACTTTACTCATGCTTATTTCCTTAGTTGTTTTCAATATTATTATTATTATTATTATTATTATTATTATTATTATTATTACATATTCTAGTATGGTTCTAATTTCCTAGATTTTATTTATCTTTTTATACAGTCTATAGATTTATAGTTATCATTAACCAATTGATTTACAGGATCAGAAAAAAAATTAAACTGGATCTACTTGTATATCTAGGTCCTTAAATGAATCTGCATTTCCAATCACTGTGTGCTGTAGTAAATATTCACCTACAATCTATATTATCAAATATCCTGCACTTAGTTTTTAATGTATTTAAGATCATATTATTCTTCTGTGTCCAAATGTCCAAATTAGACAAGTTATTTTGCGGCCATACCCTGTCCATAACAAATGTAATCAGTTTTCCTATTTTTAAGTAATTTGTATACAGACTGTAACACTTGACATATTAATTTATTTATTTATTTTATTTTACATTTGTTGACCGGGATAGTCCGACTGGATATATGTCCATTTTCAGTAAAGGCCCAGGGAGAAAAGCTCCTTGTGATAAACATCTTGGTTCACCTGCTCAGAGACTTCTGTCGAGACAAACTAGAATCAGTAGTCAATTGTTGGTTCCTTGTGTCAAGAACAACAGGTCAGTGAAAGTAAATCTGTTGAAGAACCGTTTAACCCAGAAGTCCTACTACGATAAGACCAGCAAACTGCTCAATCCATTATGAGAAGGAGGATCATTCAACAATAGTAGTAAAGCATGCTTTACAGAGTGTATACAGTAATACCAGCATAAAGGACAAGAAAGATTTGCAGTCTATCATCATTGCATACTAGCAAGGATACAGACATCCAGTTATAAGGGAAGCTAATTATTGCATACAGTATTGTTTAGAATACCATAGTGGAGAAGGAGTTAATCGGGGTTGGAACAAGGACTTAGCCAGTGTAATCTAAAGTACCGCTTGAGACTTTTTTGGAATAGAGTTAGCGATGGTTCTAAAGTAAGTTCAGCTGGAAGTGAATTCCATGTTTTGCTAACAGGGTTGGCAAACAGGGAGTCACCAGCTGAGTTGTTGGTTTTGACCATTTGAATCCGGAGCTTATTAGATGAACAAAGTGGCCTGGGGTTACTATAGTCATTAATATTTTTAAGTGCTGGAGTATTTTCTGGTTGATAGAGAACTTTGTGTGCTACTATAAGTCGATTGTACTGAAGTAAGCTGGGCAGTTCTAGCCACCCTAGAAGACTGAGGTTATGGCAGTGGTGTGTCCTGTATGCCGAACCGGTGGCAAATCTAGCAATGTGGTTGGTTTGTTTTGGGATTGATATATTTGGATCTAGTAGGGTGGCAGGTTATAGGGGGTGAGAAGTCAGGTAAGGGGGAATTGCCAAATGATCTATCAGATTTGAGAATATTGGTGTGGAGGTTTGACATTTTGTATAGTAGAAGCCTAGATAGTGCAGATTTTCGTAGATGGTTAGGAGATATAGCATAATCATTAGAGGTAGCAGAGAAAATAATATACAAAATGAAAAAGATAAATCAGAAAAATACAATATGAACAAATAAGTATATGGGCCCAGTACAGAACCATGCAGAACAGCCTGACTGTAACCCAACATTTCTCCTGTCCAATTGCTGTATGATTCTGCCATGTCTTATTTGTAAGTTATGCAGCTATCCATTTTATGAAGAACACAGTAATACCTAGATGATGTAATTTATTGATCAGTATTTTATGTATAACCCTATCAAAGACTGAAAGCAGGTCTCCCTGAATTATAGCGCAACACACTTTCTTCATTTATAACTGTTATTATACTTTTATATTATTATAGATTCATACAGGTAGTTATAGACTAATTGTTAATATATGCATGCTGATATAAGGTTTCTAGTCCCAAGCTTTCCCATTCTGGTAATAATTTATCCAAAGTAACCTTCTCCATTTTTCACACATCAAGAAAGTTTGCATTACTCTGGGTTTGTCCTATTCCACTTTCCCTTAAAAGATGGGTTTAATAAATATATGTCTCCAGTCTTGCGGAGTCTATACTTAAATGACCTAGTGAATAACAAATGTACTTGTTGAAGTTTTCTCAGGTCATTGTTATTAATTCTGTCTCCTCACTGTGCTCTGCTATGATCCAGTTTGCTCATTTTTTCAACACAATCTTTATAATCATTGTAATTATTAACTTTTTATGTTATCACACAATGCTTAATTAGTAGATTTTAACTTTTAATATTGTTCATATGTGATCTTTTGTTCTTACTTCTGCTAACAAAGTTAACCCATTTTTAGACAGTACCTTGAGTTATTTTACTTACAGGACCTTCACAACAGCAAAGTAAACAGGATTATATGCACGCTCTATAAGAACAGCACAGCATATTCTCAGAAAACCAAAAACCTCTGGGTTTTTGTAGTATGCTGTCTCTGCTCAATACCTTCATCTACAATACTCTAACACTCCGGTAGGGGGCAGTGCTGCAGCAGCCAAACCACTTTTATCTACCCCAGGATGGGCAAGTTGGCAACGGCTGCTCACTTCAACCTTCTTGCCCTGGTCGCACCATTGCTAATCCCACTAAATGAACTCAGTTAGTCTAGGCTGTAGTCAGGGCTTTATGACACTATGCCATAAGGCTGCTGCTAGTATGATCATTTTTATTGCTCTGATTTCTCCATCCAAACTAACTTACAGGTGTGATTTTTCATATATTTGGTTTTGGCTTAAAGTATTTGTTGTAGTGGATCACAAATAAAGTGCACCCTGAAAATTGGGCAATGCTTAGTGCAATGGTTCCTCTGGGTGCCTTCACACTGATAAAATACTTTATGCAGGTCTTCATTACCCAGTCATTTGAATAAATGCCATCTCAGCATGCTGTGCAAGGCTTTAAGACTGCATAGTCTGCATGCATATATATATATATATAACCCACAATTTCACATCTAAACATATAATGTAGTCTCCACATCATTCTGTGTTTGTCTCCACATCATTCTGTATTGTCATTTTGTGAAAATACCTCAAGTTTCAAGCTTCTGGTCTTTAAATCTTAACCTACTCTTAATAACTATCCATGCTTCTGTGTTGTATCAGTGTTATAACAGTTTTCACTCTGAATACTTGCCAACAGTTTTCGAACTGCCAACATCCAGTTAGTACTATTATTATTACAGACCGCTTCTTTCATGTTTACTAATTACATCTGCAACACAACACAGGTGCCAGAGTAATTTATCACTCCAGCAGCTAACACATTTATGTTACTTATGATATGTGCTTTCAGACAAATAGGATTAAGCGTGTTTATTTTTAACAATGCAAAGCATATCAATAATTAATTATCACAGGCATTTACATGATTTGTCAAGACCAGGAGCACATTTGTCACTGTGTTAATAAGATGACACTTTAGTCTCAGGTTATTTTTGCATGTTATATTAGACATTCTTTCAGACCAAGCTAAAATTTGGAGGAACCTGCACAGAGACCCCATTTTCTTTAACGACATTGGTGCCATTTCACTGTGTAAACACTTTTTGATTTAATCTTTGGTCAACAAACAGAACATTTTTGGTGAAACCTTTCAAAGAAAATGCTTGCAGTATGTTCAGTTCTTTTCTTAAGAGTGGCATAGCATCAGTTTTATAGCAGGGGAAGGGGAAATATAAATGCGTGTGCATGTATGTGCGTGTATTTGTGCATGTGCATATGTGTGTGTGTGTGTGTGTGTGTGTGTGTGTGTGTGTGTGTGTGTGTGTGTGTGTGTGTGTGTGTGTGTGTGAGAGAGATATTAATCAATGTACCTTAAACAATGTCAGTCATTTATATGGTATAAAGACATTGTACTTTTTGTTAGGCTTTGTTTGAAATGGTCCTGTTACTGTCAGTATATCCATCATGGCTTTAGATAATAAAAGCCCATAATTAGTCTTGAAATGCTTATTAGAAAAACTCTAATTATTTCATTTCTAGATATTATGGCTTTGTCACTATTTAACTGAATGATAGTTACTGGAGTTTTTCTCTCTTTGCTTCCTTTTAGAGCCTGAGATCACTACATCTGACTTTGATACTGCGGGCATTCTGTCATAAGTGCCAACTCCCAAATGTTTTCACTGAGAATTTTGGCTTTGTACAATGTAAGAAGATTTAACCTGAAGAACCTTGCTGAGTGTTAACTTCAGCTAGTCAAATACCTACCTGTGCTGGAAATTGGTTTTAACATCCCTCCTCCAAAAAAGTAGTCCCTCCACTCTAAAGACCACTTACTAAATTGTCCACTGGTCTTTCTGTTGACCAGTAGTTTACACTGTATAAGCCAGTTACTTAGTCTTCCTGACTGACAGCTTTCTGCATTCAGGGAATGAAAGAAAACTTGTTCTACTTTGCCCTTAAACCCACATCTGAAACCACCTTTCTATATACCCCATCTGAAAGCTACTCAGAAATACATCCCAGCCTGTATTATATAACTGCACTACTCTACTCCAAAATACATATTCCCCCCAAAAACTACTCTACTCCCTGTTCAAGTTATACCTTCACCCTTCTACTGCACTTTATCAGCACCAACCAACCTACTCATATAAAACCCCTTTCATCAATTTTCTTGACATTGGTTTAATGTGGTCACATGTCAGCCATGGAGGTGCAGCGGTTAGCATTGTCACCTCACAGCAAGAGGCTCTTTGTTTCAATTCTCGGCTGGAGTGCCTTCTGTGTGGAGTCTGCATGTCCTCCCCACGATCGATGGAACATTAAAGACATGCAGGTAGGTGTGTCCATGTGTGGGTGTACCTTCTTTGAAGGTTGGGCACCAGGCTGGCAACTCAACACCGTAAAAATCCATTGCCAATCATAAGTGGACCAGAGTTCCGCTCTGGCAACCCGTAAATGGGAAAAGCCAAAAGTCATTATAGGTCTAATGTGGTGACATCCATCCCAACCCAGGTCCTACTGCCACCACTTCCCCTATTGCAACCAACCCCACCAGTTGCTTTAAACCATTACACATAACCACCACAAATCTTCAAAACTTCTGACCTGCATGCCTGGCTAGCTCATAATAAAACAGATATCCTAGCTACCACTGAGACCTGGTTAAAACTTGATATTACAGACTTTGAATTCCTCCCTCCCAACTACAGTGCAATGAGGATAGATAGAACTAACAAAAAAGGAGGTGGCATTGCCATTCTATTCCCTAATACTTTTAACTTACTCCCATTTCCTGGTCACATCCCTGCAATTCTTTAACACTGAACTCTTGGTGTCCTTCCTGTAAATAAACAACTCTAAAAATCTCTGTATCATAGTCTTATACATTTCCCCCGGTAATAACATACCAGTACTAGAAGAAATACTATCTTGGGCCTCCCACACCATAAAAATTTAAACTATAATACTTGGCGATGTGGACATCAGTTGGTCGGACATTAGTTCAAAAACGCCATCCACTGATATTAACCTGTTTCACATCATCCAACTTATCTCCACCCCCACTAGATATAATAATAGAACTAATGAAGAAGCCATCTTAGACTGGATGTTAGTGTCTGACCCAACAAATATTTCATCAGCTGATACCTTCCCCTAACTCAATAAGCGATCACTTTCCTACCTTTGTTACTCAAACTACTCCCCCTTTCACAAAAAAATCACTTCAGACTTGTTAGGAACCTATCCAGTTTCAACCCCCACGCACTGAACCACATCCTTAAAAACATTAATTGGAACAACCTAAAAATTCTCTCCCTAGATGACGCCCTGCACTATTTCAACACTACCTTTTTAAAAATATTAGACAGCCTTACACTCCCTCAAACCAAAAAATTAGGAGTTAATCATGCTCCATGGTAAACTAAATCCACTAAAGAACTAATGATAACTAGGGATAAAACCTGGAGGCTATGGCAAAAACACAGGAACAACTCAGATTTATTAAAGTTTAAGCAACTTTGTAACCAGGTAAAAAAACTTGCATCCAAAGACAAGAAAGACTACTGCTTAAAGCTTCAGAAAAAAAACACAATCATGACCCTAAAGAACTCTAGTCCTCCAGTAGTAGTCTCCTAAACCCAAGCACAAAAAGTAACCCTTGCCCCCACCCTGACAAGACACCAGATCAAATAGCAAGCATCTTCAATTCCTACTCCATAAATACTATAGCTAATATTACGGCCAACTTCTCTCACTCTCTCCTCACAACCAACACTCCAGGCTATACTACTCTCTCTCAACATACACAGCTTCGGTCTCCACTCACTACTAGAAAAACTCTAGGTCAAACCACTCCCTCTACTCACACCCATTCCTAGCCCCCTCAACCATACAAACTTAGCTAAATCCAATTCCTTGCCTGAATTCAAACTCACTACTGTCCCAACAACAACAACAACAATAAAAAGACTCCTTCTAAAACTAAAACCAGCTGAAATGCAGCAGACAGTTTACTTACAAAACCTCAGGATTACCCTGCCATAAATTCCTTATTTTCCCACTGTGATACCCATACACTGGCCTAGTAATCAATGATACTCAATCCTCACCACTAGCACCAGTGAGGGGCATGCACATTGGAAAGGATAACAAGTACACACACAGTAAAGTACAATTTCCCTTAAGAGCACATAGAGATCACAGTCAGTCTGGGGCTGGTTTCTCCCTTTCTCTCCAGATCCTCATTAAGAGTCCCCACTGGCACAGCTATAGGTTTCAGATCCCAGCCGAGTAGTCAAGCCAAAACCTCCAGTACCCTCTCTGTCCAACCAGTGCTTTGTAGCTGACACACACACACACACACACACACACACACACACACACACACACACACACACACACACACACACACACACATACACTTTGAGATTTGGTTTATATGCAAACACACAGACAGTCCTGGGGAAGGCTGGCACAGATTCTCCAGCTATGCCCCCTCCTGCCAGGCTATAAGGTAGTAATCCCTACCACTAACTACTCTTATCAGCTACTAATAAGGCCCTTCCCAAATGGTGACCAATTTCACTGTGTAATATCACTGTTATCCAAATAGTAAGTGTGACCCAGGGCTAAAGCTATTGGAGTGGCTTGGGCAGTATCACCAAATACATGCAATGTAATCTAAGAGCTTAAATTACCTTTACACAAAACAGCCAAAGTTGAAAGGTTTAAAAATATTTAATAATAAATAATAAAAACACAAGACAATACTTATTACTTTAACACAATGACATTACAGTGTTCAGAAATCACAGGAAACTGCTTTAAAGTAATACTGTAGAATATTCTGACATAAATATAGAAAACAACTAGACTAATCTGGCAATTTCTATCTATCTCTAAGATAAATCACTTGTTCTAAATAAATATCTTACTTACAGAACAAAGGCAGAATGCTGGTGAGTTGATGCCAGCTTTAGACAAAATCCAAAATGCTTAATTCTCTCTCTCTGAGAAAGTCTTAAATTGATAACACAATGCTGCTGCGTCATTTCACATTACATCATGCTTGACACTTCTCTGGTTTCCAGGCTAACAGAATCTTAAAATTTACATTTCTTAGTAAGCTCCACCTGGCCAGGAAGCCACAGCAATCAAAGACATTATACATTTAAAACCTTAGTAATTATATCTTAAATCAAGACAATAGAAATAATTTCCTGTCCCAGACATCCTGTCTCCGAACTTGAGATCAGTCATACAATGCTTGACTTATCAGCTTTCTTCCAGCAGAGTGCACTGTGGTTACATTTCTGAAGCTTAGTACAACATATAGTTTAATCATAACATATAGTTCTCTTTACATTTGTAAACCAAGCCTTTGGATTATATTAATATTTAAAAATGGCATGGAATTATCTACAAAATTCTATCTAGCTAAGCTTGTAGCCTATACATATCTACTCCCCCCCCCCAAAGAACTCAAGCTAGTTTTTTAAGTGACTCTTGAGAAATGTTGCTTGAGAGGGTAAGGTCTATCTGAATATACCTTACACCATTCCCTGTCTTGAGAACCCATCTGCATTGACATTACTAACCCCACTGTGGTGCTGCATTGACATATCATATGCATGCAACCCTAGACTTCATCTTAGCAACTTAGCATTTTGCTGGCTGGCTCGGTGTAACCATGTTAGGAGATTATGATCTGTAACTACAGTCTTCCATACAGATAAGGCTGACATTTCTGCAGTGCCCACACCATGGCTAGACATTCCTTTTCTATAGCTGCATAGCATTCTTCCCTAGGTTGGAGGCTATGACTAAGATAAACCACTGGGTGCTCTTCGCCCTCTGAAGAAATCTGGCTAAGTATAGCCCCCATCCCATGGTTTGAAGCATCCACCTGCACAACAAATTATTTGCTGAAATCTGGACTTGCTAACACAGGGGGTCCTCCCAAAGATCCTTTAAGCTTCTTGAATGCCTGCTCACATGCTGTGGTCCACACTACCTTATCTGGCCTGTTTTTCCTTGTCAGGTCTGTGAGCAGCTATGGTACTATAACTGGGGATGAACTTTCTGTAGTACTCTGCTGTCCCTATCAATGCCCTTACCTGCATTTTGGTAACAGATGCAGGTCATGCCTGAATGGCTTCCACTTTGGCAGGTTCTGGCTTGATCTTAAACTCCCCACTCTATGTCCCAGGTAGGAGACCTCTGCCATACCCATCTGAAATTTGCTCGGCTTAATGGTCAACTCTGCCCTCTGTAGTCTGCCCAGCACCTCCCTGACATGATGAAGGTGCTCTTGCCAGGAATGGCTGTAGATGGCAATATCATCTAGGTAAGCAAGGGTAAACTCTACAACTTGTGCTAGGCTATGATCTACCAGCCTATGGAAAATCATTGGGGAATGTTTCATCCCAAAGGGCATCTTTGTGAACTCATACAAGCCACAAGGAGTAACAAAGGCTGACCTCTGTCTAGAACTGGGAGTAAAGGACACCTGCCAGTAACCCTTGGTAAGATCAAAAGTTGTAAGATACTTATCACCACCCAGCTGCTCTAGGGCTTCATCTGTCCTAGGTATGGAGTAAGCCTCTGACTCTGTGTGACTATTTAATTTCCTGTAATCCACACAGAACCTGGTGCTGCTACCCCTAGTTCCAACATTTCCTGTATCTCCTTCCTCAGAGTCTGTTTAACTCTTTCAGGCACCCTGTAAAGGGCCTGCCTAATAGGCCTTTGGGGTCCTGTATCCACCTGGTGCTGCACCAAGTGGGTGCATCCTGGTTTCCCAGTGAACATGTCCCCAAACCCCTGTAATGCTGCTCAGATTTCTCGAACCTGGGTAGGAGATAGCCGTTGGGACATTGCTACCCCTTCCACTGAGGTGTCAGTCTGAGAGTCACTGAGGAGATCAGTCACCAGATCTCCCTCAGATTCCTACTGCAATCCACTGCAAATACTCAGCACAGGGGCCTCCCTATCATGGTCAGGTTTCATAATGTTAACATGGTACAATTTTTGCTCCTGCCTCCTGCCTAGCAGTTCCACTATGTAGTTAACATCACTTACCTTTCTTACAAGCTTGTAGGGTGCCTCTGAAGCTGCTTGCAGATTGTTGTGTCTGACAGGAATGAGAACCATTTCCTGCTGCCCTACAGCATACTCTCCAGGTCGAGCATTTCTGTCATACCAGACCTATTTCGGCTGTTGGGCTTCTCCCAGGTTCTCCTGGGTGAAGCCCATGAGTTCCCTGAGCCTTCTCCTGAGGTTTAGGACATATGCCATAATAAAATCCTTGTGAGATTCACACTCACCTTCCCACTCATCATAAATTAAATCTAGAGGCCCCCTCACTCTATGCCCATACAGTAACTCAAAGGGTGAAAAACCTGTGGATTCCTGGGGAACTTCTCTGTAAGCAAACAGATGGGGAAATATTTGTCCCAATCCCTCTTAAACTGGTCTGCAAATGCCCATAGCATGGACTTGATTGTAGAGTTTAACCTCTCAACTAGACCATTAGTCTGGGGATGGTAACAGCTATAGGGTTCAGATCCCAGCCGAGTAGTCAAGCCAAAACCTCCAGTGCCCTCTCTGTCCAACCAGTGCTTGGTGTCCCTGCCCAAGTAGTTGGCACACACACACACACACACACACACACAAATATTTGTCCCAATCCCTCTTAAACTGGTCTGCAAATGCCCATAGCATGGACTTGATTGTAGAGTTTAACCTCTCAACTAGACCATTAGTCTGGGGATGGCACAGCTATAGGGTTCAGATCCCAGCCGAGTAGTCAAGCCAAAACCTCCAGTGCCCTCTCTGTCCAACCAGTGCTTGGTGTCCCTGCCCAAGTAGTTGGCACACACACACACACACACACACACACACACACACACACACACACACACACACACACACACACACACACACACGCACACTTTGAGATTTGGTTGCTGTATTCTCTCACCTTCTAGCCCTCCCTCATTGGTCCACTCTCTATACAGTAACTCTTTGTCCTAGTATACAGGTTCTCCTGGGTGAAGCCCATGAGTTCCCTGAGCCTTCTCCTGAGGTTTAGGACATATGCCATAATAAAATCCTTGTGAGATTCACACTCACCTTCCCACTCATCATAAATTAAATCTAGAGGCCCCCTCACTCTATGCCCATACAGTAACTCAAAGGGTGAAAACCTGTGGATTCCTGGGGAACTTCTCTGTAAGCAAACAGATGGGGAAATATTTGTCCCAATCCCTCATAAACTGGTCTGCAAATGCCCATAGCATGGACTTGATTGTAGAGTTTAACCTCTCAACTAGACCATTAGTCTGGGGATGGTAAGGGATGGTCTTCAGGTGCTTCACTCCACAGTACTTCCACAGACAAGCCAGCAGGTCTGACATGAAATTTGCACCTCTGTCAGTCAGTATTTCTTTTGGAAAACCTACCCTGCTCAAAACCTCTAACAAAGCATTTGCCACCTTTTCTGCCTCAATGAAGGACAAAGCTACTGTCTCAGGGTATCTTGTAGAATAACCTACTACCACTAGGATATACGTTTTCCATGTGGAAGTTGGAGTACTCAGAGGCCACACAGTATCCATAGCTACCCTCTAAAATGGCTCCTCATTCACAGGCAAAGGCATCAAAGGAGCTCTCACCTTGTATCCTGCCTTGCCTACCTTTTGGCACTGCTCACAGGTCCTGCAGTAGCCTGTTACATCTCTGGAAATTCCAGGCCAACAGAAGTTCTGCATAATACATCTCTTTGTGCGTTTTCTGCCCATATGACCTGCAAAGGGAATATCATGGGCTATGGCTAGAAGTGCCAGATGGTAGGCCCTAGGCACTACCAACTGCTGTATTCTCTCACCTTCTAGCCCTCCCTCATTGGTCCACTCTCTATACAGTAACTCTTTGTCCTAGTATACAGAATCCCCCTTTCCTTGAGAATCAAGTGTCTCACTAGCTACCTGCATCAGGCCTTGTAATGTAGGGTCTGAGAGCTGAGCCTATCTCAACTCTCTCTTTGTAACTCTTCCCAGCTCCCCTGCCACAGGAAGTCTGGTATCCTCTGATAGCGGTGCCTCACTCTCAGCCTGGGTACTGCTACTCACCTCTGCCCTTGCAGTCACTCTGTCCAAGGGACCATCAGTACCAACAAGCAGCTGTGGCTCACCTTCAGTCTCACTGCTACAGGGTAGCTCCCTCCCTGAAGTAACCACCTCACCAGTCCTGGCTGCAGTTATGCAGTCTGACTGGGTCTCCCCCAGGCTACCAGACCCACATTCTTATCTCCTAGCCTAACTGCGTGCCACTGCATTAACACACGGTACTGCATTATCAAAATCCTTCCCTATCAGGACATCTGCAGGATGGTAGTTTGGTACCCCTGTTGTCTCAAGACAACCTACTATTGGCATTTTGTCTTTCCCACTCACTGGCTCTCCCACCTTTTGTTCCCCACCTTGCCTCTGTGGACATCTGTATGGCACATGGCCCCACTGGTTGCATTCGAAACAATTAACCCTAAGTCCTGGATGTGTACCTGAACCAGTGGCTTCCCCTGCTACTAGCAGATTCTGTTGGGGCAGTCTGGGCTGCCCACCATGGGTTCCTGTAGACCCACTCTGGCAAAGAGTCAGCATCTCCTTTTCATGCTGCCTCTGCCTCTCCTTCTCCACAGCTTCCATTTCCAGATGTCTGGCCTCCAACTCAAGTCTCTTTAGCTCCAGATGGATTTTTAAGTCCTCTGCAGAAAGGTTGAGCTGTCCATTCTCTGAGTGTTGTACATCTCCACAGCCTATCTGATCTTCCTCCTGATTGCTGTTTTCTGATGCAGCTGTGACCAAAGCTGCAATAATGTCTGCCTTAGTCAGGTTTCCATGCACCAGTCCTTTAGCTTGGCACATCTCAGCCAACTGGCTCCTTGTCAGCTTACCATACTTCTCTGCTGACATGCATGCCTGCTCTCCCTAACTAACTAAGCTAACAAAAGAAATAAAACAATTGTGATCTGAACTCTGAATATTCACAGAGTGGCTGATTTAGAGTACAAAAGCACCTTCAGTGATCACTGTACACAAGCTACAAGGATTCACTACCCACACCACTACAAACCAATCAGTATGTGATGTGGCTAACTCACCACAATCAAACAATTAATATTAGATGTGGATATCCCACCACTGCCAAACAATTAATATGTGGTGTGGATATCCCACCACTGCCAACCAATTAATATGTGGTGTGGATATCCCACCACTGCCAACCAATTAATATGTGATGCCCATGCACTGGCCCAGTAATCAAGGAGCCTCAATCCTCACCAATAGCACCAGTGAGGGGCATGCACATTGGGAAGGATAACAAGTACACACACAGTAAAATACAATTTCCCTTAAGAACGCACAGAGATTACAGTCAGTGTGGGGCTGGTTTCTCCCTTTCTCTCCATATCCCTAATACGCTTCCCCACTGGCACAGCTATAGGGTTCAGATCCCAGCCGAGTAGTCAAGCCAAAACCTCCAGTGCCCTCTCTGTCCAACCAGTGCTTGGTGTCCCTGCCCAAGTAGTTGGCACACACACACACACACACACACACACACACACACACACACACACACACACACACACGCACACTTTGAGATTTGGTTGCTGTATTCTCTCACCTTCTAGCCCTCCCTCATTGGTCCACTCTCTATACAGTAACTCTTTGTCCTAGTATACAGGTTCTCCTGGGTGAAGCCCATGAGTTCCCTGAGCCTTCTCCTGAGGTTTAGGACATATGCCATAATAAAATCCTTGTGAGATTCACACTCACCTTCCCACTCATCATAAATTAAATCTAGAGGCCCCCTCACTCTATGCCCATACAGTAACTCAAAGGGTGAAAAACCTGTGGATTCCTGGGGAACTTCTCTGTAAGCAAACAGATGGGGAAATATTTGTCCCAATCCCTCTTAAACTGGTCTGCAAATGCCCATAGCAAGGACTTGATTGTAGAGTTTAACCTCTCAACTAGACCAATAGTCTGGGGATGGTAACAGCTATAGGGTTCAGATCCCAGCCGAGTAGTCAAGCCAAAACCTCCAGTGCCCTCTCTGTCCAACCAGTGCTTGGTGTCCCTGCCCATGTAGTTGGCACACACACACACACACACACACACACACACACACACACACACACACACACACACACACACAAATATTTGTCCCAATCCCTCTTAAACTGGTCTGCAAATGCCCATAGCATGGACTTGATTGTAGAGTTTAACCTCTCAACTAGACCATTAGTCTGGGGATGGCACAGCTATAGGGTTCAGATCCCAGCCGAGTAGTCAAGCCAAAACCTCCAGTGCCCTCTCTGTCCAACCAGTGCTTGGTGTCCCTGCCCAAGTAGTTGGCACACACACACACACACACACACACACACACACACACACACACACACACACACACACACACACACACGCACACTTTGAGATTTGGTTGCTGTATTCTCTCACCTTCTAGCCCTCCCTCATTGGTCCACTCTCTATACAGTAACTCTTTGTCCTAGTATACAGGTTCTCCTGGGTGAAGCCCATGAGTTCCCTGAGCCTTCTCCTGAGGTTTAGGACATATGCCATAATAAAATCCTTGTGAGATTCACACTCACCTTCCCACTCATCATAAATTAAATCTAGAGGCCCCCTCACTCTATGCCCATACAGTAACTCAAAGGGTGAAAAACCTGTGGATTCCTGGGGAACTTCTCTGTAAGCAAACAGATGGGGAAATATTTGTCCCAATCCCTCTTAAACTGGTCTGCAAATGCCCATAGCATGGACTTGATTGTAGAGTTTAACCTCTCAACTAGACCATTAGTCTGGGGATGGTAAGGGATGGTCTTCAGGTGCTTCACTCCACAGTACTTCCACAGACAAGCCAGCAGGTCTGACATGAAATTTGCACCTCTGTCAGTCAGTATTTCTTTTGGAAAACCTACCCTGCTCAAAACCTCTAACAAAGCATTTGCCACCTTTTCTGCCTCAATGAAGGACAAAGCTACTGTCTCAGGGTATCTTGTAGAATAACCTACTACCACTAGGATATACGTTTTCCATGTGAAACTTGGAGTACTCAGAGGCCACACAGTATCCATAGCTACCCTCTAAAATGGCTCCTCATTCACAGGCAAAGGCATCAAAGGAGCTCTCACCTTGTATCCTGCCTTGCCTACCTTTTGGCACTGCTCACAGGTCCTGCAGTAGCCTGTTACATCTCTGGAAATTCCAGGCCAACAGAAGTTCTGCATAATACATCTCTTTGTGCGTTTTCTGCCCATATGACCTGCAAAGGGAATATCATGGGCTATGGCTAGAAGTGCCAGATGGTAGGCCCTAGGCACTACCAACTGCTGTATTCTCTCACCTTCTAGCCCTCCCTCATTGGTCCACTCTCTATACAGTAACTCTTTGTCCTAGTATACAGAATCCCCCTTTCCTTGAGAATCAAGTGCCTCACTAGCTACCTGCATCAGGCCTTGTAATGTAGGGTCTGAGAGCTGAGCCTATCTCAACTCTCTCTTTGTAACTCTTCCCAGCTCCCCTGCCACAGGAAGTCTGGTATCCTCTGATAGCGGTGCCTCACTCTCAGCCTGGGTACTACTACTCACCTCTGCCCTTGCAGTCACTCTGTCCAAGGGACCATCAGTACCAACAAGCAGCTGTGGCTCACCTTCAGTCTCACTGCTACAGGGTAGCTCCCTCCCTGAAGTAACCACCTCACCAGTCCTGGCTGCAGTTATGCAGTCTGACTGGGTCTCCCCCAGGCTACCAGACCCACATTCTTGTCTCCTAGCCTAACTGCCACTGCATTAATACACGGTACTGCATTATCAAAATCCTCCCCTATCAGGACATCTGCAGGATGGTAGTTTGGTACCCCTGTTGTCTCAAGACAACCTACTATTGGCATTTTGTCTTTCCCACTCACTGGCTCTCCCACCTTTTGTTCCCCACCTTGCCTCTGTGGACATCTGTATGGCACATGGCCCCACTGGTTGCATTCGAAACAATTAACCCTAAGTCCTGGATGTGTACCTGAACCAGTGGCTTCCCCTGCTACTAGCAGATTCTGTTGGGGCAGTCTGAGCTGCCCACCATGGGTTCCTGTAGACCCATGAGCAGCACTGGGTGTCTATTTCCTGTGCAGTGATGTCCTGCTTGCTAGGTATAAGTCTCCCTTCTTCCCCAACTCATCTGAAGTAGCACATTGTCTATCAGCTAACCAGATCCTCATGTCTTCAGGCAAAGTGCTAAGTGCTTGCTCCCACACCAAAAGGTCTGCCAGCCCTTCAAAAGTGGTGTCCTGACATCCACTCACCCATCTATGAAAATAAGTGCTTAGTTCAGCAACATATTCACACACACTGTCATCTACCATCTATGCTCACAAAACTTTTTCTTATAAGCTTCAGGTGTTTGCTTAAAAAATTCAAGCAAACAATTCTTAACAGGAGTATAATCAAAAAATTCATGATCAAATATCTTGGACAACACAGTTACAGCTTTACCATGGAGTAAGGGGTCAGGAACTGTACCCAGAGCCTTTGGTCAACATCATACTGTGTACATACCTTCTCAAACATGTGAATGAAACTATCAAACTATCCCTCTCTGTAAACTGTGGAAGACATTTACTGACCTTTTGTGCTTCTGGGGTTCAGTTACTCCCTTCCCCATTACCTCCATGACTCTGGCAAAGAGTCAGCATCTCCTTTTCATGCTGCCTCTGCCTCTCCTTCTCCACAGCTTCCATTTCCAGATGTCTGGCCTCCAACTCAAGTCTCTTTAGCTCCAGATGGATTTTTAAGTCCTCTGCAGAAAGGTTGAGCTGTCCATTCTCTGAGTGTTGTACATCTCCACAGCCTATCTGATCTTCCTCCTGATTGCTGTTTTCTGATGCAGCTGTGACCAAAGCTGCAATAATGTCTGCCTTAGTCAGGTTTCCATGCACCAGTCCTTTAGCTTGGCACATCTCAGCCAACTGGCTCCTTGTCAGCTTACCATACTTCTCTGCTGACATGCATGCCTGCTCTCACTAACTAACTAAGCTAACAAAAGAAATAAAACAATTGTGATCTGAACTCTGAATATTCACAGAGTGGCTGATTTAGAGCACAAAAGCACCTTCAGTGATCACTGTACACAAGCTACAAGGATTCACTACCCACACCACTACAAACCAATCAGTATGTGATGTGGCTAACTCACCACAATCAAACAATTAATATTAGATGTGGATATCCCACCACTGCCAAACAATTAATATGTGGTGTGGATATCCCACCACTGCCAACCAATTAATATGTGGTGTGGATATCCCACCACTGCCAACCAATTAATATGTGATGCCCATGCACTGGCCCAGTAATCAAGGAGCCTCAATCCTCACCAATAGCACCAGTGAGGGGCATGCACATTGGGAAGGATAACAAGTACACACACAGTAAAATACAATTTCCCTTAAGAACGCACAGAGATTACAGTCAGTGTGGGGCTGGTTTCTCCTTTCTCCATATCCCTAATACGCTTCCCCACTGGCACAGCTATAGGGTTCAGATCCCAGCCGAGTAGTCAAGCCAAAACCTCCAGTGCCCTCTCTGTCCAACCAGTGCTTTGTGTCCCTGCCCAAGTAGTTGGCACACACACACACACACACACACACACACACACACACACACACACACACGCACACTTTGAGATTTGGTTTATATACAAACACACAGACATTCCTGGGGAAGGCTGACACAGGTACTCCAGCTATACCCCCTCCTGCCAGGCTATAAGGTAGTAATCCCTGCCACCAACTACTCTTATCAGCTAGTAAAAGGCCCTTCCCAAAGGGTGTCCAGTTTCACTGTGTAATATTACTGTTACCCAAATAGTAAGTGTGACCCAGAGCTAAAGCTATTGGAGTGGCTTGGACAGTATCACCAAATACATGCAATGTACTCTAAGAACTTAAATTACCTTTACACAAAACAGCCACAGTTGAAATGTTTAAAAATATTTACCAATAAATAATAAAAACACAAGACAATACTTATTACTTCAACACAATGACATTACAGAGTTCAGAAATCACAGGAAAATACTTTAAAATAATATTGTAGAATAGTCTGACATAAATATAGAAAACAGCTAGACTAATCTGGCTATTTTTATCTGTCTCTAAGAGAAATCACTGTTCTAAATAAATATCTTAATTACAGAGCAAAGGCAGAGAGCTGGTGAGTTGATGTCAGCTTTAGACAAAATCCAACATGCTTAATTCTCTCTCTCTGAGAAAGTCTTAAATTGATAACACACTACTACTGAGTCATTTCACATTACATAATTCTTGACACTTCTCAAAGTTTCCATTTCTTAGTAAGCTGCACCTGGCCAAGAAGCCACATCAATCAAAGACGTTATACATGTAAAACCTTAGTAATTATCACTTAAATCAAGACAATAGAAAGAATTTCCTGGCCCAGGCATTCTGTCTCCAAGCTTGAGATCAAACAGTCGTACAATGCTTGACTTAACAGGTTTCTTCCAGCAGAGTGCACAGTGGCTACATTTTTGAAGCTCAATGCAACATACAGTTTAATCATAACATATAGTTCTCTTTACATTTGTAAACCAAGCCTGTGGATTATATTAATATTTACAAATGACATAGAATTATCTACAAAATTCTATCTAGCTAGCCTGGCAGCCTTCACACCCACTATAATTCCAACAGGTCCCTAAGATCAGAAAACTAAAATTTCCTCCAAATTCAGAACCTAAACTACCTGCTGGTTAACTACTCTACTCCTTGGTAATAGCAAAAACCCAGAATAGCCTTCTTCCAGCCATTCACACCACACAATGCACTGTTTCCTTAAAAACAGCTCTGCATACTCACCTCCACTCTAACTGGATCTGTAATTATACTAAGCCTCCTCCTTCCATAACCTACTTCTTAGTGCCCCCTACTATTTCCATAATCTCCTACTTTAACTCACATTCAACTGTCAATCTCAAATATACTGCCTCACTGCAATCTCTCTCTTTAACTTTTATATTTTGCTAATGCCTCTTGATCTATTAGCAACTTTCTCCCCTGTCCCCGATCACTCTCACCCTTTTACCATTACTGTAATCACTATCAGTTTCTTACCCATGCCTTCTTATATGTTCCCCACTTTTCCTCTTATATACTATAACTCCTGTACATGTTTTCTAATAGTCTCTTAATGTATTTTAAGCTTAGATCCTCAGCTTTAATATGCTTGCTAAGCATTTGGTATTTACCTATACTACCATGTCAACTGTATTTGTACTATATTTTATTTAAGTTTATCAAGTGTGCTTTATATATTCTAAATGTGGTACTTGGTAATAAATTTTCCCTTTGAGATTTGCATATTCTAAATGTGTTTTTGCGGTGCTTTTTATATTCCAAATGTGTATTTCTGGAGCTTTTCTCCCCAGGCCTCCACTGAAAATGGGCTCTGCTTGGCCCAGTGGACTTTTCCAGTAAACAAATGCCAAAAGATAAATAAAGAAATAGCCTTTTACAACAGCCTTCATGCCTCTGACTACCTCCTCAACCACCTCTGCCCCAATACACTTTCTATGCATTCTTTCCCTCCTACTTCTGTTTTTACTTATACTTACATGTTGACTGTGCCTCTGTTACCCCTTACATCTCTCCTCTCTTCCCACATCTTAAAAGCTAATCTTGTTGCACACACTGATTCCCTTCTTCATGCTTTCATCTGCTTCTGTGCTTCCCCTTGTGCCATCTGTCCTCCAAGGCTGCTGAGCTTTATGGCAGGCACACACTGGACAATATAGGGCACATACACCCCTCCCAACATTAGCATGGGCCCGTGCCATATGTCAGAGTAGATAGGTCCTCAACCAACTTATCACCAGCAAATAGCCATTCCCATTTTAGCAACATTAGTCAACATGACCAGATCACCTAGAACCATATGTTTACACCATTCAGCACAACAGTAGATAGCCAACATGGTTGGTTTATGCAACTCTTCCCCCTGTAGGCAACATCTAGAGCCTGTACTGCCACCCACAGCTCTCCAAAAGTAAAGGTTTCACAAACTATGGCAACATTTGATGACTGATCTTCTACTTCGGTAGCTCTTTGGGTTTATAACAACTGCTACAGGATAAGTTAAGCCAAATTTCACCTTAGGGAGCATGATTGGATGACCTGACGAAACAATGGACTCATGCATAGTCAGCCATGTCAGTAATGTAAACACCATTTTCTTGCTAATGGCAGTAAATGGCTTAAAGGCATTTTGCGTCAGAAATATTTTGCACTATACAAACAATTTTGCTCATTCTTTGCATTGGATTTGTAATGCTAGAGATTAAGTTACAGTACCCACTGACATTAGGGTACATTGATTATAGCAATAGAGACTGATGACTTGCAATACTGGCATATATAGAGCTTTCTGTATGCTGTAATTATGATCTAGACAACAAAGGATTGGTTTTATCAATGCTGCTTTGGAATATGGCATTAGGTTGGATATCCTATGCCACCCATTTTACATATGCTTTGGACTGGTAGACTGCATCATGGTATAACAGAAAGCCAATGGAATTTTAGGATACAAGTGTTCTTTTGATTTATCAGTTTGCCAGGCTGTTGTAATGGAGTTATCTGCATAATGTAGACCAGTTTAGATAAAATAATTAGGACCACTATCATACAGTTCACTATGCCAGCTTCAAAGGAAGATTCTACTTCCACACTGAGGCAGTAACCTGTTGTTAAAATATAATATGTAGGGTATAGAACAATACAACCCCTGAAAGGGCATATGCATGTTATGTCTCCTCTACCCCTACCTGCAGATAATGTTATTTCTTTTATGTCTGAATTACAGACTTGCACAGCTGGGAATGACAGAGAAGTATTTGTGGTTATGTTCTTCCAAAAACAAAATTAAATTTGTTTAAACAGAAAACAAATGTTCTCAGCCATTAGCTAATTTATATAGATACTGTTAAGTATTCTTCAGAACTGTTTTCCTAAGATTTGTTTCAGTTATTAAAAAAGGTGAATAACTAAAAGACAAAGCTTAAGATTTGCAGGGCTTACTGGAAATACTTGAAATGAAGGAATCCCCATTATGAATGGAGTGAATGTTATGGACAATTAAAAGATAACTATATCATCTGCATACAAGTCTAATGCTTATAGCCTCCACTTTGCACTAAGGGTAGAAGAGCCAAAATAAATAGTAATGGGAATAGGAACATCTTTGCTTGCCTGTGGCTAATGCTACAGTATCTGAAATGAATGAAACATGTCTTTTCAAATAAAAGAATATCTTTGTTGGTTTTGTAATGCTTGAATAAAAGATGGAGGAAAGATATTTACTTTAATGGTTCAAAGAGGTAGATCTAGTTTATTACATCAATGTTTGCTCTGTAATGGGACTTAAATCCAGAAGGGGTACTTTATTTTATGCAGTTTTATGTAAAATAAACTGAGCTTTCATAAGCCTGATTTGCATTTGTCCACCTTGAATAACCATTACCATTATCTTGTCATGTAAAGGAGTTTGTGTATCTCAGTGAAGCCATGACAGACCACCGAAGATGGGCAAGTCATGGTAGACAGATCAGACAGAATATGGTTCAGTGAAAAAGGTAATGGCAGGTCACGCCTACACTTTTTCTAGGAAAACCCCATAGACAAAACCAATCATAAAAATACCAGAAGATGAGACTCTGAAGCCTGAAGGTGTCCAGTATACTATTAGGGAAGAGTGGAATATAAATATGAACATTTCTGCATCAAGTAACATAAAGGATTAAACTTAAAAGGAAGTTTCTGTACTGTGGTACAAAGACATGAAAGGAAAGTCAGATGCTGCAAAGAATTATGCATCACTGGAACTTGAAATGTTAGAGCTATGAACTAAGGTAAAGCTGATGTGGTTAAGACTGAGATGACTAGAATAAACATTGACATCTTAGGAATTAGTGAACTTAAATGGACAGGAAGTGGATATTTTACATCAGAAAATCATTAGATCTTCTACTGCGGACAAGAACTTTGCATATGGAATAGCATAGGCATCTTAGTCAATAAAAGGGTGTCAAAATCAGTGCTTGTCTAATACCCACCAAATGTTAGAATGCTCTCAATCAGACTATAAGGCAACATTCAACATTACAGTGATACAGATTTATGCTCCAACTTCTGATGCTGAGAGGTTCATCAGTTTCATCAGGATATACAACACCTTTTGGAAATAACACCAAAAAAAAGATATTAAAATTGAAATTATGGAGAGGTTTGGCATTGGATTACAAAATTACAGAGGGATATAAACTTGTAGAATTCTGCCAAGAGAATCCACCCATATAACAAACATTCTCAACAACCTATGTGATAACTTCACACATGAATACTATCAGATGGTCAATCCCAAAATCAGATTCTCTATATACTTTAGTCAGAGATAAAAGCATTCTATACGGTTAGTAAACACAAGACCTGAAGCTGACTGTTGTTCAAACCATCAGCGTCTTGTTGCAAAGTTTAGAAAGAAATTAAAGAAAATAAGAAAAGTGACCAGGCCAGAGGAGATATGGGCTGAACAATATTATAAATAAATATGTACTGAAGATGAAGAATACATTCAAGGGATTAGACCTAGCAGACCAAGTACATGAAGAACTATAGAAAGAAATTTGGGATATTGTCCAAGGGGTGACTGTTAGATATTATGAATATAAGGTTGAAATTAATTCTGTTGTAAATATGCTGAAAGAAAAAGCTTGTTTAAATGCAGAAACAGAGTTTAGTAATATGTAATCAGCAACCATACTAGATGACCATGGCTTGGAAAATAAGGAACCTGCTGAATGGACATTTTTCCCTTACAGACTTAAAAACAGGATGTATGCAAGAGCAAAAATGCAAAATCTGATTTTAAAGAACACTGACATGTTTTTCTGCATATAAAAAGAATGGACACAATATGTTTCCTTAAATAACAGGACATGTTTATTACACTGTGACAATGTGTTTCCTCAAAAACATGTTTTTCTGCATGGACAACAGGACACTGTTATCAGCATTGGCAAAAGAGCAGATGTTCTTATACAAAGATCCAAATAGAATACAGGATGTTCACACTGTCAGAAAAGCTGGTCTCTTACAAGACATTGTTAAACAAGGAAGCTGAAAAATAATATCATTAAGTCAGCATTTTCTGTCAGCATCTGCAACAATTAGTACTGTTTCTACAGGATGAGCAATTCTCCAAAGTAGAATACCAAGAAGACTAAAATTGTATATAAAGAGCTGTATAAACCCAGTTATGTTAGGGGTATGGTAGGGACACATTTGTCCTGAGGTAAATGTTATATCTCTCACATCATCTGTACTATATGAGAAGTAAAGTTGGAACAGTACTTTAAGCTGCAACATTAGTCAGTTTGGTTTATTATAAAAAGTTATTTGCTACTGCTCTAAGTTGATGCTGCTAAGTATATTCTCTCATCAGTGTATATTCTGCAAGTTTCTGTATGCAACAGACTGTAAATGCAAATATAACCAGACTTTGAATTTTATCAGAATCCAGCCAGCAAAGAGTGTCTTAAGAAGACTTAAAATCCATCACAGCAAGCAGTAAGCAGTTCCATATAATTTTTCAATGGCAAGCTAGCCTGCATTTGAACCTACAATCTGCATTCAAACACAGGGGGAGTGATGGTAAGCCCTGCAGAGGGTCACTTCAGTTAAATTGCAGTAACTAACATTTGTACGTATGTGTAGATCCTAAACAGAAGTATTCCAGGTTATGCAGCTTGCAGTAGTAAAGTTTTTTAGACGTCTAAAATCCGGGGTGAGACTAGTTCAAGAAAGTTGCAGTGCCATAAATTCTCCAAGAAAAGGTGGATGTCTACTTGTACAGCAGTCCGCTGCCTGTTGTACTTCACCAGCTTCTCAAGTGACTCTGAAAAATTTCTAGCCATCAGCAACAACAGCCTGATCACCTGTTTTCTTGCTAACTGGTAAGACTTTTTTCTGTCACATATTTAGTGTGGATGATGTTAGACAGTTTGTATATTCTTAGACAATTTGTATATTCTTAGACAGTTTGTATATTATTAGACAGTATGGATATTATTTATAATTCATGCAGGAGTAAACCAAACTTTAGTAAATTGCAATGTTGGTATACACAGCACATTAGTAAATGTAAAACCTTATTAGGGCAGGTTGATAGTAAGGCATTATGCAAATGTATTACAATATTTAACTGGTATCTCAAAGAAAACCATGTGAAATATGACAAATGTTTATTGTGTGCTTCAACAAAAACTGCATTTTGTGTATTATGCCATAAAAAGTATTGCATCATATTGCTAAAAAAATAGACTGTGAAGACAGATCTGTTCATGATAAAGAATTAACTAAGGGTAAAGTGTTTCTATTACATTTAGATGTTGAACAGTTATGTCCTGTCACCACATGTGAGTCAAATCAGTTATTGATAGAACCTCTAGTACATTTTGTTACAAAATAATGTAGTAAACTTCTAAAAGACAGGAAGCTTAGACAAGTTATACATACATTTTTTTCAAAAGTACATAGGAGTTTCACATTCAGCAAAACAGCTTACTAAAGAATGTCAGAAAGACCATGCAACATTACAGGAAATTCAACAGCAGTTGCAGGATAAAGAAAATAAATTAGCTGAACTGACAAAGACTGGGAACTTCCTACATACACAGTTAATCTGTGCAAAAGAAATATATTTTATAATATGTTTATGTTTTGAAAATGGTTAAACATACATGGTAGGATGGTAGGATCTGATGTCTGGACAAATCATTCTCAAATGTTTTACTTTCATTCAGTTAAAGCAAGACATTTATCAGTAGTACAGTATATAACTGCTAAGCTAATAGCATAGTCAAAAGGTACACAACAGGTTTTGTGTATAAAAATTGCATAAAAATAGTTACACTATACTGTTCTAGTGCATAAAATTAAATGAAAATAGTTAATAATGAATAAAAATGTAAAGTCATACTGACATGCTTGTATAAAGATATACAGATGCAAGACCAACATGCATGTATGTTCTTTTCATCTAGAGTACCTCTGTTACAATGCACAAGAATAACAGGCAGACAACAGCAAATATAAATAATGTAAATTTAAACGTGTTGGTTAAACTAATATCTATTTTGTTTTTTACAATTTTTTTCATAATTGTATAGTAACACCACATCAAACAGTTAAAGTTCTGAATTTTAAAAAGAAAATCCCACATGGTATTATTCAAACAGTTTTTGTAAAATTAATGGCAGGACAGTTAAATAGTTAAATAAATAAAAAATAAAAAATACTGAAGTCCATGTAAGCTAATTGTAATGTAGTATAAATGCATAGTTATGCAAATCACAATCACATTAAAGGAAAAATGCCAAAAGAATTAACTATAGTTTATAGAGTATAAAATGTGAGCTGAGACCTTCGTAGACTAGATGAATAGTTACAGGAAATGTTGGAAAGATAAGATAAACAACAAGACTGATTACTAGGCAAGTAGCTTGAGTTTTTCTAAAGCATCATTGTTATTAAAACATACTTGTTAAAATGTTTACAAGCAACACTATTTGGTAATTGTAATAAAATGTTACAATTGTGCATAGATGTCACTGATACTCTGTTTGCAAGTAAATGTTAAAAGAAAAAAAAACTCATTTGCATCAAGTACAGCCAGCAAATGGGCTACAGTATACATACAGTTCAAATCAATTGTGCAGAAGGGTGTAAATGCCTACTAGTGGTAGTAAACAGCAAAAGCTTTATAAAAAAATGATCAAATCAGACAAAGGTCTATAGTTTAGTAACCTAATAAAATAAATGTATAACCAAAGTGTTGGGCTGACATGCATTCTATTCTCACAGCATAAAGCAGGTAAATAGTGCTGCAGTATACTACAGGGGGAGATGTACTTTCTGAGTTTTACACTGACTGTATAAGCAGTACTGTGCAAGGGTCTAAAATAAAGCCACCAAAAAAATAAACAACAAGGGTCTGAAATAAAGCTACAGAAAAAATAAACAACAAGGGTGTAAAATAAAGCTGCAGAAAATAATATCTCATTCCTTCTTGACAATACTCTTTTAGCGGGAGGAAAAAAACAGGTATTAGTGTATTAAAAATACTGGTAAACTGGATTAAACCTGGCAGGATAAGATATTTTACAAGTTGTTAATAGCTATCATAATGGTTATTATTGTATTGTTTAGTATTAAATTGTATTTACAACCTGTTAAACTGTAAAGCTATATAAGAGATGGTTTAAAAAACAAGAGATGGCTTAAAACAGCTTTATTACAGCTATACAAGAGAGTAAAGATATGTAAAAAACTGAACAAGAATGGTCACTATTATTAATATGTTTTTGGCAAAACAATGTTGGTATAAAAAAGCATAAATATTTTTAATTGCTGAGTATGTAGTTTAAAATAACAGGACATATGCCTTTGGTGCCAGTTCCACTAGATATTTCTAAAGAGACATAAACATTTTCCAAGATTTTGCTTAATATTAATGTTATTAAATTTGTAAGATTAGACTACATGTACTTTATAGTCTATACAAATGCAGAAGAATTCAGTACAAATGATAGTCTTTGTATGTACAAATGCAGAATAATTCAGTACAAATGAAATTAATGTCTAGTAATGAATATGTGTGAAAAAAACATATTTAAAGAAAACAATGGGTCCAGGGTACATACTAGTTTGAAATGCATGAATAACAAACAGTCTGTGTAAATACATATTGATCAGGATACATTGTAATAAGTTCAAAACTAATTTGTCAAGTTGTAATATCACTGGTTTTACCCCAGTAAAATAATTGCTTTCAAATATTTATTATCTAAGCCTAGTTCAGTATTTTACCAAGATGTTAATGAGCAGTTCAGAGACATGATCACAATGTTATGGTTAAAATGACATTAAAATTGTATATTTTCAGCAGTGTATAAATGCTTGCAGTAGTACATGGTTCTTGTCTCTTATAGTTAATTCAACAGTTAAAAAGAGTTAATGGAACACTTCTAAGTCATAAATTAAATTCTGTGATTGCAAAAAAATAAATTGATCAAGTTAAAAAAAATAACATTAAAGCAGACACAGCTCATAATTGATAAACTATTTTCACAGAATGGTCTGCAAAAGAAAACATTTTAAATACATTCAGTTTTGGTAGTAATACTTAATATCATTGTATTAACTATGTAAAATTGCATTTTGGCGTGTATCAAAAGAAGACTATAGGTTTGTTTCTTAATGTGTTTTCTATATAAAATGTTTTGAGTATGTTTAAAAACAGAGGGAATTGTTAGATATTATGAATATAAGGCTGAAATTAATTCTGTTGTAAATATGCTGAAAGAAAAAGCTTGCTTAAATGCAGAAACAGAGTTTAGTAATATGTAATCAGCAACCATACTAAATGACCATGGCTTGGAAAATAAGGAACCTGCTGAATGGACATTTTTCCCTTACAGACTTAAAAACAGGATGTATGCAAGAGCAAACATGCAAAATCTGCTTTTAAAGAACACTGACATGTTTTTCTGCATATAAAAAAAATGGACACAATATGTTTCCTTAAATAACAGGACATGTTTATGACACTGTGACAATGTGTTTCCTCAAAAACATGTTTTTCTGCATGGACAACAGAACACTGTTATCAGCATTGGCAAAAGAACAGATGTTCTTATACAAAGATCCAAATAGAATGCAGGATGTTCACACTGTCAGAAAAGCTGGTTTCTTACAAGACATTGTTAAACAAGGAAGCTGAAAAATAATATTATTAAGTCAGCAGTTTGCGTCAGCATCTGCAACAATTAGTACTGTTTCTACAGGATGAGCAATTCTCCAAAATAGAATACCAAGAGGACTAAAATTGTATATAAAGAGCTATATAAATCCAGTTATGTTAGGGGTATGGTAGGGACACATTTGTCCTGAGGTAAATGTTATATCTCTCACATCATCTGTACTATATGAGAAGTAAAGTTGGAACAGTACTTTAAGCTGCAACGTTAGTCCATTTGGTTTATTATAAAAAGTTATTTTTTGCTGCTCTAAGTTGATGCTGCTAAGTATATTCTCTCATCAGTGTATATTCTGCAAGTTTCTGTATGCAACAGACTGTAAATGCAAATATAACCAGACTTTGAATTTTATCAGAATCCAGCCAGCAAGACTGAGTTCCATCACAGCAAGCAGTAAGCAGTTCCATATAATTTTTCAGTGACAACAAAAATATTCCAAACAGAAAGAAGGTTAAGAATGGAAATGGCTTTAGAAGTGGCCAAGGAAAGAAAGACAGTAAAATCAATGGAGATAGGAAAATATGTCATACTGAAGGCAGAATTTCAAAGAACAGCAAGAGCAACTAAGGAGGCATATTTAAATGAGCAGTGCACAGAACTTGAAGACGGCAACAGAATGGAAAACACAAGAGATCTGTTTAAGAAGATTGGTGATATTAAGGGAAACATCCAGGCAAAATGGGCACGATAAAAGGCAAAGATGGAAGGGGACTTTTAAAAGCACAGGACATTAAGAAAAGGTGGCCCCATCATCATTGACACATATGGTGCTGTGTTCTCTAATCTAGAGTCAGGCATTCGGGAGAGTGAAGTTAGATAGGCTTTTCAACACCTTGATAATAACAAGTCTGCAGAAAGTGATGGAATTCCAGCTGAATTGTGTAAAATCCTGCAAAATGATGCTATTTCAGTGGTGCATGGAATCTGCCAGCAAATTTAGAAAACAAGACAACGGCCTTTGGATTGGAAAGAGATGGCTAATAATCTAGTCCTAAACAAGCACAGTGCTAAAGAATGCTCATATTATCAAACAGTAAACTTGTTTCACATGCTGGCAAAGTAAGGCTCAAAATCATGCAAGTTAGACTCCAGCGATTTATGGACCAAGAACTACCCAATGTATGAGCTGGTTTTAGAAGTGGCAGAGGCACAAATGGTCAAATTGCCAACACCCTCTAGAAAATGAAAAAGCATGGGAAATTCTGAAAAATGTTCTTTTCTATTTTATTGACTACACTTACTCCTTTGACTGTGTTGATCATAACAGACTGTGGCAAGCTCTTAGAGAAATGGAATACCAAAAACGTTAATTGGTTTCTGAGGAATCTGTATGCAGAACAAGAAGCACCCACTAAAACTGAATATGCAACAACTGGCTGGTTCAGGACAGGAAAAGAGGTACAACAAGACTATATATTGTTACCCTCTTTGTTCAATTTATACACTGAAATATCATGCAAAATGCTGTGTTAGCTTAATCAAATGCTGGAATCAAAATTCCTAGGAGAAAGATTAAGAGTCCTAGGTATGAGGATTATGCTACTCTAACAGCTGAAAGTGAAGAGCTGAACAACCTTTTTTTTTATGGATTTGAAAGTAGAAGGTGAAAAACATGGCTTGTTTCTCAACATAAAAAACAAATTATTTAGTCAGTCTTATTATTTCTTTGAAAACAGAGTCAGTAACAGATTTCATTTTCCAGGCCTTAAAGATCTCTGCAGATGATGATTGCTGCCATTAAATGAAAAAGTGCTTTCTCTTTGGAAGGGCAGTTATGGCAAATCTGGATAAAATTCTAAAGAGCAAAGACATCCATCCCATTGTCAACTAAGGTCTGTATGGTCAAGTCTATGTTTTTGTCCAGTAATAACTTATGGCTGTGAGAGTGGACTGTAAAGTGATGCATTGGGAAATCAATGCTTTTGAACCTGTTCCTGGAGAAAACATTTGATAATTCTTTCTCTGGACTTTAAGAAGGTTAAATCAATCAGTACTTAAAATAAACATAGACTGTTCATTGGAAAGCATGATGCTAAAATTAAAACTCACATACTTCTGCTACATAATGTGAAGATATGGTTCACTGGAGGAAACGGTGATGCTGGGTAAGATCAACAGCAGAAGAAAAATGGGAAGATGGAGAAGTGGATGGATAGACAGAATTACTGAATGAATGAATATGAAGTTAAAATAACTAAATGACACTGTTTCTTGACAGATGGGCCTGACATATTAAATTCCATGAGGTCACAAAGATTCAGATGTGACTAAATGACTAAACAACAACGTTGAATAAAGGCACATTGGTCCAGGTGCATTAGATCAAAATATAATTGAAATATCATTCTCTAGCATGTTTATGTAGGTTTAAATATTTGAATTTGAATATGAATCTGTGTAAGAAAAACCGAGCTGTGTACTTACCTGGTTTAAGGATAACAGTGGTGATGGTTGTTGACTTCAATGAGATGGTGCGGACCTTTGAAAATGAAGATAAAGATGACACATAGGCACTGTAAAACATTTGCTGGCAGTTATTTGGATAGTTCTACAGTAGCATATATGCTCCTAGAGTCTTCATAGTTTATACAGTTACATGCTTTGAAATGGTTGTGTGATTTCATTAATTTCATAAACTACAAAATGCACGTCATGAGTTTCAGTTTTTTCAGTGGTTTAAATGATTCAGTTTTAGGTTTGATTAGCTCATGGGGCAATAGTATTGTGAGGGAGAAGTAAAGGGATTGGAATACAAGGACAATAGTACTGAAAACATGTCACATCCAGAACTCACATTTGCACCCTTTCCTTGCAATCAATGCAAAGACTGTCTCCTGACATCTGAGCATCCTGCCCGGGCTGCATAACTCCTCCTTCTGTTTTGACCAGGTGTGAATATCTCTAATTACTTCTTTATGCTCCATATGCCATTACAGTTATGTCTGCCTCACTGATGGTCTTAAACTTTACTAGAGTGTAATGAACTGAACGTCTTGTATGTCATTCTTTGTCTTGGTCTTGCGGATTACTCACAAAACCTAAACAGAAGGTTTTGTTTAAATTTTTGTCATTTTAGTCTATGTTGCTAACTATCTGACTACTTTAGTCTTACACACATCAGCAAAATTAAGCATTTTATTACATTCCTGACACCTTCTGCTTCATGCTAAACACATCTCTGACTCATCTCACACAGTTGCATCTGGTAGACCTTTCTTGCTTGCATTCATTTTTTTTCACTTGAACATTTAAACTAGCCTCCCCATGCATTTTACTCGGCTCATTTCATGGCTTTTGGTTGATTTCACTCACATCTTCTTCTTTCGGCTGCTCCCATCAGGGGTCGCCACAGCAGATCAACTGTTTCTATTTCTTCCTGTCCTCTGCATCTTGATCTATCACACCAACCACCTGCATGTCATCTCTCACCACATCCATAAGCCTTATCTTAGGCCTTCCTCTTTTCCTGTTACCTGGCAGCTTCATCCTTAGCATCTATTTCCCAATATACTCTGCATCCCTCCTCAGCACATGTCCATATCAACGTAATCTTGCCTCTCTGGCTTTGTCTCCAAACCTTCCAACCTGGGCTGACCCTCTAATATACTTATTCCTAATCCTGTCCATCCTCGTCACACCCAGTGCAAATCTTAACATCTTCAGATCACAATGTCATCTGCAAACATCATAGTGCATGGGGACTCCTGTCTGATCTCATCTGTCAACCTGTCCATCACCATTACAAATAAGAAAGGGCTCAGAGCTCAACCTTGATGTAATCCCACCTCCATCTTAAACGCATCCTTCACTCCCACCGCAGACCTCACCACTGTCACACTATCCTCGTACATATCCTGTACCACTCTTACATACTTCTCTGACACTCCCGACTTCCTCATACAATACCACAACTCCTCTCTAGGCACCCTGTCAAATGCTTTCTCTAAATCCACAAAGACACAATGCAACTCCTTCTGACATTCGCTGTACTTCTCCATCAACACTCTCAAAGCAAACATCGCATCTGTAGTGCTCTTTCCTGGCATGAAGCCATACTGCTGATCACTAATCATCACCTCCCTTTTTAACCCAGCTTCCACTACTCCTTTCCATAACTTCATGCTGTGACTGATCAATTTAATCCCTCTGTAGTTACTACAGCTATGCACATCACCCTTATTCTTAAAAATCGGTACCAAAACACTTTTTCTCCATTCCGCAGGCATCCTCTCACTTTCCAAGATTTCATTAAACAATCTAGTTAAAAACTCCACTGCCATTTCTGGTTAAAAATTCCACTGCCATTTCACCTAAGCACCTCCATGCTTCCACTGGTATTTCATCTGGGCCAACAGCCTTTCCATTCTTCATCCTCTTCATAGCTTTCCTTACTTCCTCCTTGCTAATCTGTTTCACTTCCTGATTCACTGTCCCCACATCATCCCACCTTCTCTCTCTCTCATTCTCTTCATTCATCAGCCCTTCAAAGTATTCTTTCCATCTCCTCAACACACTCTCCTCACTTATGAGTAGTTTTCCCTCACTATCCTTTATCACCCTTACCTGCTGCACATCTTTCCCAGCTCTGTCCCTCTGTCTAGCCAATGAGTACAGGTCCTTTTCTCCCTCTTTAGTGTCCAATCTCATACAACTCTCCATATTCCTTATCCTTAGCCTTCGCCACCTCTCTCTTTGCCATGCGTCTCATCTCCTTATACTCATGTCTAATTTCTTCATCTCTTTGACAATCCCACTTCTTCTTCGCCAGCCTCTTCCTCAGTATACTCTCCTGTACTTCCTCATTCCACCACCAGGTCTCCTTGTCCTCCTTCCTCTGTCCAGATGTCATACCAAGCACCTTTCTAGCAATCTCCCTTACTAGCTCTGCTGCAGTTACCTAGCTATTTGGAAACTCTTCACTGCCTCCCAGTGCCTGTCTTAACTCTTCCCTGAACTCCACCTCACAATCACCCTTTTTTAACTTCCACCATTTAATCCATGGCACTGCTTTCACACTCCTCCTCCTCTTCTTGATCACCAACATCATCCAACCGACCACCATTGTATGCTGCTTAACTACACTTTCCCCTGTCACCACTTTACAGTCTCCAATCTCCTTCAGACTGGCCCTCCTACATAGGTTATAATCCACCTGTGTGCATCTTCCTCCACTCTTGTACGTCACTCTATGCTCCTCCCTCTTCTTAAAATATGTACTCACCACAGCTATGTCCATCCTTTTCGCAAAATCCACAATCATCTGACCTTCTGCATTCCTGTCCTTAACACCATACCTACCCATCACTTCCTCATCCCCTCTGTTCGCTTCACCAACATGCCCATTGAGGACCACTCCAATCACTAGTCTCTCACCCTTGGGTACACTCACCACCACTTTATCCAACTCACTCCAAAATGTTTCTTTCTCATCCATCGCACACTCAACTTGTGGAGCATATGCACTAACAACATTCAACATTACACCATCAATTTCAAGCTTCATAAACATCACTCTATCAAACGCTCTCTTTACCTCCAAAACACTATTGGCATACTGTTCCTTTAGGATAACCCCTACCCCATTTCTCCTGCCATCCACACCATAATAGAACAATTTGAACCCGCCTCCTATACACCTGGCCTTACTTCCTTCCTTCCATCTGGTCAATGGCAAACACAATATATGATCAAAATAGGCTGACATGCTTCAAGCACTATTAAGGTAGGCAAAGTTACTAAATAGGGACACCAAAATGATCTGTCACTGGCAGATATGACAATGAAAAACAAAGGACACAAAGACAGTCTATCTGCTGATGATATTTTAATATATTTATCCAGTCCACATGCATACCTTTTCCATTTATGATAAATGTATTTATGTTGTTTTTTTATTCCCATTTGTTGGCTGGGATAGTCTGACTGAGCACAACCCTTTTTCAGCAGAGGCTGAAGAAAAAAGCTTCAAGTTTATATAGTAAAACAAAACATTATTAACATAACATGTGATTACAATTCTTAAACTATCCAAAGTGGTTTGTGAAAATCAAAAAAGTTCAGAAAACATGCATAGCATACATGATATACACAAAATATGATAGAAATGTACATGTTGGCTATTTACAAGTAGAAAAGAAAATAGTTATAAGAATATACTGTTAGAGTAATGAGTGGATGTGATTATTTCAGAAAGGGATGATACATTTTATGCCTGGAAGTGGTATGATTATCCAGGACAATAATCAACAGTTGGATAGCTATTGTTTGAGTCTGGCTTTAAAGGATTTCATTTTTTTTCTAGTTGTCTTCTTAATTTAGTAAGTTGGTCAAACATTTAGTGACATAGCTTGAATAAAGTGAGTTGCCAGCACACAACTAGAAATTAGAAGATGTTTATTTCCTGAGCACAGCTCCATTGAATAGTGACGGAGAATGTTGTTTAAATAAGGACATTTTTTATATTTATATATATTTATACATTAGGCTGTGTGCAGTAATGAGTTGCATGTAGGAGGGATATTGTAATTTAAAGTAATTAGAAAGAAAAGAACCTATTTTAGCATAAGCACAAGGGATTTACTTTACCTTATCAAAATTTCAATTCACCAAACTTTAAATTCACGAGATGACTATGCCAAAAACCTTGTTTAATGAACAATCAGATCATCAGAATTTTATTCTGGGAAAGGAGGCAGTTGTCCAACATCACCAAACAAACACACCAAAGGATATCAAACCTACCTCAGTGGGGGCTGTGCACCCCACAGCCCTCCTAACTAAATATACCAACTTCGAGTTCACACTATAGTGGGGAAAAGGGCAAATTTCCCCATTTTGGCCAACTGTCTCCTTTTCCAGAATAAAATTCCAGTGACCTGACCATTTGTTAAAGTAAGTTTTCAACATAGTTGTCTCATGTTTGGTGAACTGAAATTTCGATAAGGTAAAGGGGACCCAGCACAAGAGTTATTGTGTAACTTAGAAATTACTGCAATTAGCTCAGGTGAGAAATTATACACAAGTGTTTTAAGTAGGTATGACCAATAAACTGAGTCAAAAGCCTTATCTAAACTGAGAATAATGATAGAAAGTTCTTTTTTATTTTTATTTGCATAGTCTATTAATGTAGGTATTCTTAATATATTATCCTGTACTAAAATAAACCCAGTTTAATCATTGTTAATTAGTTTATGTATAAGCCGATTCATTCTGTTAACTAAAATGGACATGGACATCTTATAGCCCACATTTAAAAGTGAAATGGGTCTGTATGGTGAACACTTTCTAGGATAATTATCTTGTTTTAAAATAGGCAATATAAGGGAATGTTTCCATGATGGAGGGTCTTCAGCAATTGTTTTTATATCTCTATAGACCTTATCTAATATTTTAACTGTACCTTGGATAACATTTGCTGTTAACCTTGGTTTATGGATCTTTAGTTTTGCTATATATTCTAATGAGATTTTTTTTTCCTTTTATTTCATTGTTTATTTTTGCACGTGGACCACCAGGGTGATTTGCTCTTACACTTTTCTTTTTGTTTAGTTTGGTTAAGGGGCTGATGGACTTATACAGTAATAAGAAAGCATTGAATTTATTTGCATTACTACTAGATGTGTCAGCATTATAGGGGGTCACAGTTACACTGGAAAATAAAGACTTAATTGTTGAATTGTATGACATTTGTACATCTGAAGTCTTTAAATACTGTGGTATTTGCAATGGATGATTTTGTAATTTTGAAAGAGAAGATTACCAATCTGTGGTTAGACTTAACTAGGGAATGATATACCAGTAGGATAATTTTGTCCTAGTTTAGGCTACTTGACAATTTGATTCAAGGAATTTTTATTTATGAAACTGAGGTATTTTTTGGGCAAAGCCTGCATTTCAGGTGTAGGTCTTCCAGTTTGTTAATAGATAGTTGATGTCTCCTAGGACAGTGGAGCTTTTATGTATTTGAAGTTCATCCACTGTTTTTAAAGATCATGTCTAATGCATTTTTTCTAGTAAAATGTACTCACCTTGAAGTACAGAACATCTTTGTGCTTGTGATCACGTATTTTGAATAAAATGGAGCATTTTTAATCAGAATGGAGCTGAAATATTAAGTTTCAAAATTCTCATGGTTCAAGGAATTGACTGATGCTTTATTTGGTAAACAATTGCAGACAATTAGATTTACAAAATCAACTAACTGCTTTACACTTGTTAACCAGTTAATAGCCCCTCCCACACACACAGACATACACATTTGTTTTAAAATTACATAATAAATAATGAAAAATAACAGCAATAAAGTGGTGCTGGAGCTTACTATTCAAGGAAACAATCACTAGCTTCTGTGAGCCCCCAAAACAGCATCATTAATATGCAGCCAAAGTCATTCCCAAAAAACAGATATCAGGGCATTTACTCTGGACTTCCATGTACTGCAGGAATTTTAAAGCTTAATTTTTGATCTCAACATGAATTAAAATTCTGTTTTACTGTAAGTTTTTTTTTTCTTTTTACTAGAAAAAAGCTTTAGACATGATCTTTAAGAAATGGGTGTTAAGTGTCATTAACAGGGTCCGATAATGTATTATAATCTCAGATGGTTTTACACAGAGTGAGTTGAATTTCACTTACGGCAATGTAGTCTTTAAAAAAAATGGGTATTCCATCACATTTCCCATTGGATCTGGAGACATGGTAGGCACAAAACTATTGTACAGAGGGAGTACTTTCTGCACTTTTAATCTAGACTTCAGTAATAAAGCACACATGAACGTCATCCAAATACAGGAGGTCTTCAACGTCAGATAATTTATTTGGACTCAACACTGAGCAGCACCATGTTAATATTGTCTGGTGCTTTATTTGTTTTATCTGCTAGGCTAGAATATCCATCAGTTGGACTTTTTCCTAAAAAAGGCAGCACGAGGGCAGCAGAGGCTTTAGCCAGTAGCCCTGGAATGAAAGGTGAAAAATATCATTAAGAAAGCAATTAGGGCTGTGCAGTAGATCATTCCATGTTAACATCCCCCTCCAGTGTCATCAGTTACTCTGCCAATTGTTGAAAGCAGTCATCCTTTCCTTATACCTCTGCATTATTCTTGGTGAAGTTAGAATTCTGCTGAATACCAGAGTTTTTCTTCCTTTTGTGACATTCATGGAGAGCTTAAAAAATTCTCTCTGCAAATCCCTTCATGTTTTGAGTGTTAGGTCATTTGCATCCACAAAGATCACCACCATATTGTAGTCATGTTTGTCTTGAGAGACTTGAGAACCCTTGAGAAGTTTCAGATATTGGCACCTGAATGTCAACTCATCATCATCGTACTTTTGTTCAGCCTTGTGAGTGCAGAGTCTGTGTGTCTTATTAAAGAGTCACTAACCACAATACAATTTTATTAGTGGATACCTTAAGAGTATTTGGTTTGGGAAAACTTTTTCTTGGTGACTCTTAGTTATGAATGTGATAGCATGTGCTGTGTTTTTTAATTTCCTATGAGACCTTATCTTGTTTGAGCTTGGTGGCTTAGGCAATGATTTTTACAGACTCAGAATATGATAATATTCCATCTATTTGTGCAGATTGCTGTGGAGTTGTGTGCTGCTCACAGACTGTGTTTTTTGACAGTGATAATTCCATCTTAGTTAAATGCTTGTATCCCTTTTACAGGTAGATTGTGATTTGGGTAAGTAATAGTTCATTGTCTATGAGCATCAGGAAAGACAAGCTGGCAAGCAATCTATGTTTGTTCAAGGGTGTAGAAATTTAAAGATACAGGAGTTATTTGTATGGTGTTTGATTTGATGGACAACTTTCTTAAAAAAAAAAAACATCAATACAAAGTACTAAATACTTCTTTTCCTTGATAAATTCTTATGAGTACAGAATATTACACATTAGTGAGTAAAATATATTGCATGGAGTGACGTGATTACATTCCAATATAAAAAAAAAAAAACAAGTGAAATGCTTCATTAGCATAAGAACCCTTCTTAACAATTGTTAAGCACCGTTCTAAGTGCTGTTACTAAGAAATGCCAGTGTTGGCCAGCAAACAACAGCAGCAGACATCAAAATAGCTTCTTTTCTGCCTGCTCTCTAGTCCTACAATCTGTACCTGACTTTATTTCTAAGTGTCTCACTAATATATCTAGCTGTCTGTTTGAGAGCACTAGCTTTACCGGCTTTAAAAGCTAGCAAAACACTTCCTACCTTTATTTCTTTTTTTTAGTAATGAGGTATACACAGAGAAAATAAATCCATATACACTACAAACAATTATGACTGGATCTCTGTTATAATTGAATATTATGTGTTCTCAACATGGATGCCAAGATTCATCTTCTTGCCATCCATGTCTTGAACAGTAACCCTTTGAAATGCCTGAACCCACTAGACTGAGTCCTAAAAACCTGAGACTAAATGGCTGAAAAGTGGACTTACATATACGAAGTCTGAAACAGCCATTTCTTGGGATATTCTCTTTTTTCCAAGGTATGATGATCTCAGAGTTAGTATATATACGTTTGAGGGGTATGGGGTGCAGGGGGGTTTGCCCCTCTGCAAAAAAAGAAGTTTAAAGAAGAGTGATCGTTGAGATTTACTCTTCTCCTGAGTTTTCAATTTTATTTGTTTTTTGGTTTGTTGCCACTCAACATTACAGGCTTTGTTTGTCAAACACATAATAAGCCAGTTATGATCAGAGACCCGATCATAATCCCCTATGAAGTATAATAGTTAACTGTTGGAGGTGCTGCATTAGAGTAACTTCATTTGGTCCTAAATAAAGATTTAGCACCTTTAGCACAGCCTGCTAATGGGTATGGCTCTGACTAGGTTTAGTAGGAGTAAAACCTTAATCAAAGTATCTACATCTATCAAGTGAAAGTTTACAAGGCACAGCACAAAGCACAGCTCAGTGCAATGCAGGTGAGCTAAGAAACAAAGAAACCAAAGAGAAACAGCAGCATTTGACTACAGCTAATAACACACCCCACATCCTCCAGAATGACATTAAGGAAACAGTATGGTGTGCATGATGCAGATGGCTATACAATTCCCATCATGCCCCTTGATGACCAATGAGAGGTCAGCAAGGGTAATCAATGCTACAAATATGTTAATGTCCAGAGGTAATGGAGTTCTGTTCCTCCCTCCATGACTCCATTTGAGGATAGCATATGTCTACAACCTGCTGTATGGCATCTCTCTGTCCATACAATGATGATCAGTAATGTCCCTGTCATGGAGATGGTGATAGGTTATCCACAATCAGATACATCCATGATACAGAGAATGACAATTCATACTGTTATGGACACTGGCTGCAATAACAGCCTCTAAAATATGCTAACCAGCAAATGCAGCTGCTATTCCCAGAATCTTGTCACAATCTCTCACCCTCTCTCTCCACAAAGTGCCTCATTACACAATTTTTATAATTTTATATGTTTCTCAATACCTTCATGTGCATTTGCAATTGCTTTTCTTTGCATAATGTTACTCATTTCCATGTCATTATATGGTAATTTGCATATGATGCTGACCGCTCTATCTTCCTGGGAAGAGCCGTTGCACTACATATTTTTCTGAACTGGGCCAGCACAGTACATTGCCTGTTTCTGAACCTCAGCATTCCTCTTGCTGCTTTCTTTTGCTATATATATTTTTCATCTGCCTTAATTTTAAGAATTTCTTCCATACACCATTATTTCAGTCCTTTACATAAAGTTTGCCCATTTTCTACTCCTGTTAATTACATTCTATTTTATATATATATATATATATATATATATATATATATATATATATATATATATATGATTTTTACATTCTGTCTCTTTCTTTTATCAAATGTCTTGGGACCATTCTTTGTTATCCCTATGAAATACTTCCAGAGCATAAGAATCTTTGCAGCCTGGCTGCATTTTGCTAGTTATTCCCACTAATTTTAGGATAATGTCTTTCAGATCTAATATTTTCCTTGTACATTCATGACATGTGTTGATCATACCCTTTACACGGAGGTTTACTGTTATTTTATCACGTTACTTACAAGTGGAACTCTGCTTGCATAAGCACTTTTGGGTCTATGCTGAAACGCATTGGCATACCACGTCTGAACATGATGTACTAAAATGATTCTGAAGAGCTCCATATGCAGAAGGTTGAAACCTAATTTACATGGCAGAAAAGCCTCATACACGTGCACAGATCAGTTGTAGGCAGAGAAGATCAGTTAAATATAGCTATGCAAAGCACTGGAGGCTGGCAGAGGAAATTCCCTTAGGCATGCAGCTCACCTCCAAAAACGGTATCCAGACTTTTTGTTGACCTTTACTTAATTGATGTTCATAATGTTTTATATTGAGTGTCACAAGGTTGATTTAATTAATGTGAAATTCAGAGAAAAGTGAAGAAGGTGTGTTACATCTGCTCTCACTTCCCCTATTTTCTCCAGGTTTATGTGAAATCAGAGTTAGTGCACATAGACAGATAGATAGACAGCTAGGTAGAGAGACAGCTATTCATATATATATATATGCATGTTGTTGTATCTTTCGGCTTTTCCTGGTTAGGGGTCGCCACAGTGGAACTCCAGTCCGCTAATGATGAGCAGTAGATTTTTACGTACCGACTTGCCAGACCCTGATGCACAACCTTCAACATTCATGCATGTCTCCACACAGAAGATGCTTTAGCTGAGAATCAAACAGGACAACGTCTTACTGTGAGGCAACAACGCTACCGCAGCACCACCACTGCAGTTACATATATATATATATATATATATATATATATATATATATATATATATATATATATATATATATATATATATATATATATATATATATATATATATATATATATATATATATATGTATATATGTATATATATACTCTCTATCTATATCAGAGTTTGTTAGGACTTATGTCACGGAGTACGGGTTTGGGGCTTGACCCACTGTACAAAAATGCTTTTTTACATTTTTTGGGAGGTTTCTAAATGTTATAGGGTTAATTCATTTCTTCTTCTGGCTTTTCCTGGTTAGGGGTTGCCACAGTGGATCACCTGTCTGCTCATGATTGGCAGTGGAGTTTTACAGTGTCGAGTTGCCAGCATGACACCCAACCTTCCACAGAAGGCACACTCTCACATGTAAAGCCAATTTAGAGTATCCAATCCACCTACGGCATGTCTTTGGGAGGAAACCAGAGGACCCAGAGGAAACCTACGCGACCACAGGGAGGACATGCAGACTCCACACAGAAGGCACCACAGCTGAGGATCGAACTAGAGAACCTCTTGCTGTGAGGTGACAATGCTAACCGCCGCACCACCGTGGCACCCTATGGGGTTAATTCATTTAGTGTTGATTAAACAAGACAACATCAATAATAGTAGATCCACCCAAAAGACAAATAAAGGGTTATCAAAGAATTGTACTTTGAAAGAAAGGGTGATCTGGTGGCAGATGAGGTGATAGGACAGTACTGTCCACCATAATAGGCCCCACAGCTACAACTTGTGTGTGTGTGTGTGTGTGTGTGTGTGTGTGTGTGTGTGTGTGTGTGTGTGTGTGTGTGTGTGAGTGTGTGTGTGTGTGTGTGTGTGTGTGTGTGTGTGTGTGTGTGTGTGTGTGTGTGTGTGTGTGTGTGTGTGTGTGTGTGTGTGATATGACACAGCAGAATGTCCATTTGCATTTTGGCCTACCACACTCTTTCACATATGGTAAACATGGATGAATACTTTTGAACAGTGTATGGCTTCAATTTCCATGCCATCACCAGCATGATTTTTTTTTAACTAAGTGATCCTATGTTACTGGTGCATGAATGCAGTAATGAGGATCCAAGGCTTGCATGCCTTATTTGCTTCTTGCAAAATCTTTCCAGAAACTGGCTATACATGAGTACCACTCCATAACATTTGGTCTGTACAGTGAGGTTGAAGCTATTGCTTACGTCTGCACTCTTCAATCATATTGCCATCAAGTGCTATTAAGTCCTTCCCTGAAAACTTGACTGAAGGACTATCTGCTTAACAAATCATAAAAATGAATGAATTTAATGCAATAAATGTGCTCTTCTCATTAATGTATTTCTTTATTTGAATTTGTTAAACAAGGTATAATATTGACCTTATGGACCATTTCCAGGTTCATTACATGCTGAGGCAAAAATACGAAAATATACATTTCAAATACAAGAGATAAACATAACAGAAAGAATAGAAATTACAGTTACAATATAATTACTGTTAACCTCATTGATGTTTTCAAATATACGATAATATGTTTTCTTCATTTCATTATAACAGTAATTTGTTTGATTTTAGTATATACCCAAACCAATGGAAACTGGATGAAGGGCTGATGGAACTAAAGTTTGCCTTCCAGCCTAGGTCTAATATATTCAAACTTCCCTTGATGAACAGTTCTCAGATTGAGTTATTTTGTAAACTTTATATGTAACAGTATAACATCCCACTTTTTAGCAACTAGAAGTCCAAAAAGGACTAGAAGAGTAATTTCATCTCCTAGTGTATATTCTAGGATCATTCAAAGACTATCCATCAGCACTTGTTGCCATCTATCAGTATGGATGTCTGTGATATGTCATCCTCCTTCCTGCACTTTCTGTAGCAAAATAATTTAAAAATAGAAGGATGCTCATAAGCATATGTGGTTTCACAGCACATAGGGCAAAGGTCCATTACTGACTTATTAGTAATTTCATCTGACCTAAGACCATGTAGTCTGAGCACTCATGTCAAGGGAGGAGCTGCATTGTCAGATGACTACAACTCAGTGATGTGTTAGGTCACATGGCAAAGACTGGACTGGGCAAAATTAAGAAACCCAAACATGTAGCCATGGTTACTGGAAATGCCTAGAAAATGTTTCTGTGTGGGGATAGCTCAACTACAAACTCTGAAAGAACTTGCACATAATATGGAGAGGTCAGTTATCTAAGACTGTAGTAAGTGAGATGTCAAGGAACTCTGGCTAAAGAGTGGTTATTGCTCACTATGGCAATAAACATTTGACTTTTAGGAGGATAGTAGTGGTGTGGGAAGTCATCAGTGTAAATAAGGAATTCTTTCATGCAATTCTACCATGGAGGAACTCTTCAGATCTGGTCAATAGATATTACACAGAGCAGGAAGGCAACAGCTATGGCTGCCATTCAAAACAAAAGTCTCAGACATGGGAGACTTTGGAGCAACATCAAAAAGGTTCTGGCAAGCCACCTGTTGACTGAAGTAAGGTGAAGACATTCCTAGGCTGTTCTCAACAAGGGCAGAAAAATAGTGACTGACTGGGGACAGAGATGGTAGGTGGACAGAACAGTGAGGAATTCATGAAACTACTGGGCACACCAGCCTTTCAGGTAAGACTTGGTATATATTGTAGTAGATGAGGTCACTGCTGTGATTAAACAGATCCACTGTGGCAAGACTGCAGTAATGGAAGAGATCCATCCAGCAATACTGAAGCACTGCATATTGTTGAGGCAAGGGGTATCATGGTTATCATGCCATTTCAAATGGGGCTTGGAAGGTGGGGACCATACCTCTGGATTAGCAAACTGAAGTTGTAGTATTCATTTTCAAAATGAAGGGTCATAAGGATGAATTCCAAATTATGCAGGATCAACCTCTCTGGGAATGTGAACTCTAGGGTGCTAGAAAGGATACTTAGAGTGATTTGGGAGGAGTAGTTTAGACTATATCCTGGCCATAGGATGAGGATCAATTTCTTCTCATTCTTGGTTTACAGATATTGGTGAAATTGTAATAATTTGCTAGTCCTGTCCACATGTATTTGGTGCACATGTGCATTAAGTATATTTGGGTACTCCCAAATGTCTTGTGGAAGATGTTGCAACAGTAGAACCAGGGGCTCCTTCATGCCAACTGGTCACTCTGTTTTGGAGGAATACTTAAATCGACATTCCCATTGTTAAGTTTAATACATTCAAAGAGGTCAGAGGGACATACCAGGTATCTGGCCTGTCTCCCACCCTTTTCATTATTTTCATGTACAATATATCATGGCACAGCCACAATTAGGAGAGTATCCAGTTTAGGGGATTTGGAGGTGCATTCTTGTAGTTTTGCAGATCATGGTGCTCTCTTTGTTTCAAGTGACTTTAATTTCCAGTATGCGCTGTATTCAGGGTTGCCAGATTTCCAACCAGCCAGGTAGAAAAGGTCTTTCACGGCAAGTGAAGACCAAAAAAAAAAGGACTTTAATGCGGAACAGAATTCCACATTAAAGAACAGTAGCTCTGCACTAAGAACGGAGCTTCTCATGTTTAATGCATTGCAGTTCCGCATTCAACACAAGTAGCTCTGTGTTTAGCGATTTTTGATTGGCCCGTATACCAGCATACAGGATAATCAAAAATCGCTAAACACGGAGCTTCTCGTGTTTAATGCGGAACATTGCAGTTCCACATTCAACAGAAGTAGCTCCATGTTTAGCGATTTTTGATTAGCCCGTATACCAGCATACGGGCCAATTAAAAATCGTTAAACACGGAGCTACTTCTGTTTAATACAGAACACAAGAAGCTCTGTGTTTAGCGATTTTTGATTGGCCCGTATGCCAGGTATACAGGCCAATCAAAAAAATAAATAAAAAAACAAAGCAGAGGCTGGCCGGGATTTAAACTGGCAGGGCGGGACTCGGGATCAGGCTGCTGATCTCGGGACAGTCCCACCCAAATAGGGACGTCTGGCAACCCTGGCTGTATTAGTCCACTTTTGAATGTGAAGTGGCCAGGATGAAAATCAGCTGCTCCAAACAGAGGCTATTTCTTTACAGAAAGAGTGGATTTGTGTCTCCAGTTCTAAGTAGTCTGAGTTCCTTGGGAGACTTATCCATGAATGAGAGTAGACAGGATTGGGAGACTGACTATTGTCTGTATACAACTTCACTTGTATTGCAGAGGTTGTACTAAAGTGTGATCACAATGCAAGAGTTGCTACATAAGACAAAGTTCTCAACTTTCTGGTCAGTCTGCCTCTCCATGCTCAACTATGGGCATAGTCTTGGGATAGTCACTGAAGAATGAAATCACAGAATCAAGTAAAAGGAATTAATTTCACACATAGTAGCTGGTCTCACTCTCCCTGTCAGAGTGAGGACTGTGGAAATTTAGGAGTACTCTGGTGTCATGCAGTTGCTTCTCTGAGTTGAGAGGAACCATTTGAAGTGATTTTGGGCACATGGAGAGGATTCCTCTTGGTGGATCCATTTGGAGGTGTACTAGGCATGGCCTGTTTGCATGATGTCCTGGGACAGGCACAAAGCATGTTGGAAGGATTACATCTCTCAGCTTGTCCCATAGTATCTTGGAATCCCACACAGAGAGCTAAAGGTTGTTGCCGAGGGTAGGGAAGTCTGGATTCCCCAGCTCAGGTCGCTACTGCTACAGTCTTCAATACTACACTCGGTTTAGACAATGAATGAATGAATGGATGTATAAACAATTCATAAACAATGATACTTTGTTCTTTTGGTTGCCTAACAAACTGTAAATATTTCACTGTGCATGCACAAAATAAGAATTATAATACTGTACTCAAAGTAATTACTACAATCACCTCCAAATTTGACATTACTCATAGAAAAAGTACATTCTTTTGTTTTCATAAAAAATAAAATATTGTTTCCAAAAGTCTGTCTAAACAGCTCTAGTTCATGCAGCTGTGTTTCAGAAGAAAAGGGATGGCTCAGCATGCCCTGGTTGCCCTTTTACTTATGTTTCTAAGACAGCAAATGTGTATATGGTTTCATTATGCATAGACAAAAAAAAAATCTGGATAAGTTTTGGAGGTGGAATTTTAGTATCTTTCAAAATGGGTATATGGTTTCCAGTGAAATATTGCTGGCTTAGATTTCAACATCAATAAAAAATCACTTTATATTAATGCAACTGAATAAAGTATTTCATTAGAATAATTTTCAAGCTGACTTTCAGTATTAATCATCAGCATTAAGTATATTCCATAGAGTGCAAACATTAATTTCAACTCATTTTATTTATATTGTTTATGTTTTGTTGACCAGGTTGTCAGGCAAATGAACTGCTGTAACCTGTTGCTTATGTTGACAGATCACAAATATTAAGCAAATGTCTTAGCAAGAAAGTGTGAAACGAACTTCCTGCAAGGCAGTAAAAAAGGACTGTGGAAAGTAGTAGAAATATGGCATTAGTTGCTGCATACAGAGCCCTACTGATAATGTCTGTCATCCGTACCACATATCAAAAAAAGGGCATCTTAGACAGAGGGCTGGTGTACCACAAGATTTATGATCAAAAATCAAATGCCTGTCTATGAATGGTCAGTCTTCCACAGAGTGAGAGAGAAGGTGTACCATGCTTGGGCTCAGTACAGCCCACAGTCCTTCAGCTCTATGATCATTTTTAGATGAGGAGCAACACATTGCCTCAGAAGAACAAGCATATCAAGACAAAGAATACAAAACAGACTGATTTGCATCCTGCACAGCATGACTGCCTGACACCCCTACTCAGCATGACTACCCTTGCACCCATACACCCTGCCCATCAGGTCTACCTGTGCATCCTGCAATTCTTTAGTATCATGAGAGCTGGAACAGTGGGGCAGAGAATAGAAATGGTACACAGCACGGTCATCTGTGATGCTTGCAGTATGTTAGCACCAATAAATCTGGGGCAAGGAGCAAAGAACAGAAAGAAAGGTTATTTAGCATAGCAACATGTGTACCTTGCACTTCAACAGCACTGAGTATGCTGGGAAATGGGACACTGAAGGGAAGATGTACACATTGTAACATTCTGCATTTAGCAGACTGGAGTCATGTAAATGGCCACATGCATGTCTGGAAACTGAATGACTTGAAGATGTGGTTAGAGAAGACTGCATGTCATCTCTGTGCAATATATATATCCACACATTTACATACTCATATCTGACATTGAGAATTGCACTGTATATTTGCAAGCAGTAAGCTAAAAATATGGTAAGACTGGCATGCAGGAGTGGACCTCCGGTCAATGCATTACCCTCCTCTGCATATGAGTTCCCATTTACATCCTGTTAGTTTGCGCACAATGACTGATGTCATAGTCCTGTTACATTTCAAATTCCTAACTGACTACCCTGTATGAAGTTCCTTCCACCCTTGTCAAGTAAGCTATGGAGCGTGTTTAAGCGTGCTGCACTGTGTCTGTGTATATATCTATATTTATCTATAATTTTATCTATCTATATAAATCTATATGTGTATAGATATACATACATATACATTTCTAGTTATTATAGATATATATGTATGTTTGTGTGTGTGTTGGGTTCCCTTCAGTATCTCGAACTACTGAAATCCCGAATTTCAGTAGCCCGAGACCAGAAAGGCGAAAGTGCAAAATACCGGAACCCCAGAAGCGTGAAATTCAAAATCCTGAAGTTCGGAGAACCACATGAAACCAACCCCCCCCAACTACATATACCAACTCCGAGAATGAAGATTGAAGAAAGGGGTAAAGTTAACCAATGTGGACAAGTGGTTACTTACCTGTAGCTTTTTTGTCAGTGATGTCAGTGTTCATCGAAGTGGATTTTCTGTGCTTCTGTCTCAGTGATTTAAAAGTCAGGTAAGCAGGTAAGTGACATTTCAATTATCTAAAGTAGACCTATAAATATATATATATATATATATATATATATATATATATATATATATATATATATATATATATATATACATATATATATATATATATGTTGCCACCTCACAGCAAGAGGTTCTCCAGTTCGATCCTCGGCTGGGGTACCTTCTGTGCGAAATCTGCATGTCCTTCCTGTGGCCGCGTGGGTTTCCTCCGGGTGCTCCAGTTTCCTCCCACATCCCAAAGACATGCTTTAGATGGATTGGATACTCTAAATTGGCCCTAGGTGTGAGTGCATGCATGTGTGTGCCTTCTATGGAAGGTTGGGCACCAGGCTGGCAACTCTACACTGTAAAACTCCACTGCCAATCATGAGCGGACAGCTGATCCACTGTGGCGACCCCTAACCGGGAAAAGCCAACAGAAGAAGAAGAAGAAGAAGAAGAAGAAGATAGATAGATAGATAGATAGATAGATAGATAGATAGATAGATAGATAGATGGATAGATATTATGCACACACACACACACACACACACACACACACACACACACACACACACACACATATACACACACACACATATATGTATATAAGGATGTTATAGGGTTTATTTCTACATGCATTTTGTTACATCTTGAAATGTTGGAGGCATTTGTTGGTAGTATAGGTGGTCATATTATGTTATGGCCAAACTTCAGCAGATCAACTGTTAGATAATTCAAGTTTTTTTCTGCTTTCTATGGTGATGTGTGACTCTGGACTTGGTAAATTTAATTTACAGGATGTGAGGTGGAGCCCCCATGTCAGAAGGTATGGAGGCCCTTTTTTGATGATTTGGTGATGATTAATGCTTATTGCTGATGAGTTTGTTTGATGTTTTGTGTTTTAAACTCACTGGCAATGATTTATTATAAATCCATATAGATATAGATATTGATAGATACAGATGTAGACATAGAGGTTCCTCACTAAAGGAATATAGGGCATAAACAACATGCCCTTTGCAGACCACATCAAAGTCCTATACCTGTATTCTGTCTCCTACAGAATGTTGAGTGGAGATCCATGCCTGGCATCTTCAGTACCCACTCTGATGGATCTGCAGATATGCCAAGCAAACAGAGCTAGAATTAAAAATTCTAAAATTGTAACCTTTCCTGTGATACAAATAGGACCAGATGGAGAGACAGGTATGTATCGCAGAGACTACCCCTTCTCTGGAACTACCTTCCCATCCATGGGAAGCAGAGTTACTCCCTAATCCAATTCAAGTATAACTTGGTGATTGGATGGGGAAACAGAAATTCACCCCTGGTTTGGTACCTATGTCTCTAATGGACACAGGCAACCTGTAAACTGTTCATCTCCCAAGTCCCTGCTTACAAATGGTTTCTCTCCCAGGTCCAGCTGGCACGACCAAGGGTACTAGAACATGTCAAAGATTTGAGATGTATGGCTAGGCTTAAAAAGGCTGCAGTGGTCATTGGTCTTCTACAGACGTATGGACTTATAAATGCAGCCATTGCAAGCATACCATGCCTACAGGCTACCAGCAGAGTGCATAAAATTACATTGCTAGAAGTCTATCACAGATTTGTAAGCAGACCTAAGACTCATAAGTGCAGTCATGTTAAGAAAGAAACAGGAATCTGTTAGACTGCCCTTCTTCCCTGGGGATAATAACAACTTTAGAGACTAATAAAAATGGCCACTGTCAGAAGAAAGATGTTCTACTAATCTAGAAGTCACATACTGAAAGAGTAAAACAATCAGTGATAGAACCTCCTAAACCTGTAGCCAATCATTGCTGTAGAAGTCTACCTCTCCAAAGTTGACATCCAAGTGTCTCTTTTTAATCTCAGAATAAATTTTAACAGACAGTTGAAAAAGCATTCTCTCCAAGGAGAAACCTGACAAGATAACTGAAAGGAAACAAAACGCAGATGGATGGAGCAGTCGCTGGAGTACAGACAATAGCTGGAAATATTGTGAGAATGCCCATACTGTGAAGGTCTGGAGAATGTCATGAGGAAAGGAATAAGACTGTATAAACATGCATTTATCATGGAACAAGCATTCAGCTTCATATATCTCAAATGCATTACTTCAAAGGTTAACTAAAGCAGAAGTTAGCAGTATACAGTTCAAATATGCATATCAGTGTAAGTGCATATTACTGTATGATTTGTGAGAAGTAGAACAACAATTTTAAGTAAATAAGAACAAACATGCTACCAGATGCTCTTAATAGTTATCTTATATGAAACACAAGCCTTAATATTTCATGAATAACTGGCCTGGCTTGATTTATTCTGCAGTCTCTGTTGCTGATTCGCTTTACTCTGTTAACTTAGCTGGTTGTTCATCAATATTTTTTTAGAGCTGCTGAGATGCCATGTGTGACTCTGTGGTCAATACTTCTAAGTACAGGAATTGCAAAACAAAAGTAGAATTCAACATAAAAAGAAGAAGAAATGTCCACAAACTAAGGTTGCAAATGATGAATTATGTGTGAAGTTTTTTCTTTCATCTTCATTTTTCTTGCCTGCCCCTTCATTTGCCTGTTCCCTGTCCTTTAATCACTTTCACTGCTCTGGGATTCTTGTAAGGATGCAGGTGCAGAACAAGATGATGCACCTAGCAACCAGAAGCCAATCCGAAGAACTGCACATTACTCAGTTTCACATCTGGCAATGACCTCATCTTCAGTTTTGTAAACAGACATACCCTAAGTGAGGTTCTTTTCTGATACTCTGCTTTAGCTGATTAAATACAACAGTGGAAGAAAAGAATATGGCTTTCCCCCTTAAGACAAAGAAACACACATCCCAATAAGTTGGCTTTTTCAGAGGGTAACAATGAGCCACTTAACAGTTCAGTTTAGGAAGTCTCAGCTGCAGCTTCTTTGCCGCCAGCTGGAGTGGGAAGCACCTACGTCCTATGAACCTTCAAACAAGGTTTCATTTAAAAAATAAAAAATATATTGTTGACAATTACAGTGCTACTTTATGTCATCTAATAGGGTCTATACACATGCTGATGAATATATATTCCCACATAAATATTCATATCTGTGTGTGTGTGTGTGTGTGTGTGTGTGTGTGTGTGTGTGTGTGTGTGTGTGTGTGTGTGTGTGACATATAATTTGCCATGTGCCTGAGTCATGAAAGAGGAACCTAAGAATTTAGATGGGATTTCCTAGCTTTTCCAAATGAAACACCATAAATACAATTGCATATACATATGTGTTATGTGTGTGTATGCATATCACATATAATTTGTCGTTTGCCTGAGTCATGTAAGTTTAACCTAAGAATTTAGGTGGGATTTCCCAGCTTTCAAAATGAAACACCATAAATGTAATTGTATACACAAACACACTCACACAGAAACACACAAATGCACTTCAGTCTGTCTTAATCATAGCAATAGCGTCTAGAAAATTAAAGAAAAGAACCATAATAACTTTTTATGAAGCTGTATCCATGCCTTACAAAAAAATTGATATAACAGCTAACTGGTATTAAGACATTTCTTTGCCCATTAAATTCTGTGATTTAATAATTTATGCAGCCACATATATTTCTAGATTTGTTAAGAACATCAGTAAGGCTATATGATACATGTGTAAATCTTAGGATAAAGTCATAGTGCTTTCTATAAATTGTAGCATCTGTGAGGAATCTCAAACAACTCCATATCTATTTGTTGACAGGCAATTGACTGAAAGTTGTTTTGATCAAAAAAGAAGTAATCACTACAACATTCAGCAAATTATTTAGACACAATGTTTTGCATGGAGGGTAAAGCCTTTTACTTCTCCTCATGGGTTACTCTGACCCCAGTGTCCCTGCCTTTAATAACATCACACACACACACACACACACACACACACACACACACACACACACACACACACACACACACACACATGCACGCACGCACACACACACACACACACACACACACACACACACACACACACACACACACACACACACACACACACACACAAATATATGCAAAATGGACATCGATAAGCAATTCTGAAGCAGGACTCTTTAATACTAAAACAAAAAATATGTTCATCACCACCTATGAAAGGGTGAGTTGAAGAATGTATTGTTTGTTTTCCAAGTGAAGTTTGATAGAAAAAAGTTTTTAGCTCCATGTTATCATTGGCTAATGCCTGTAATAAGGCAGATGTAATATATTGTCTCGGATCAGTCGTGGAATCTGCTAAGCTATGCTTAAACCCAATATCTGGTATAAGCACCACTAACATCTCTAAGTCAGGCAGCATACCTCTCAACTGCCCCAAATTTCACAGACTTTCCAGATTTTTGTCAAATATTTTTGATCTGTTCCTCATAAAATTTGTGGTTTTCTGTCAAATCATTGAGGACTAGTCACTAAATAATGACAGACTACTGCAGATATATCCTTCAAAAATGCATGTTAATACAAAACATATTAAACTAGCAACTGTCTTAAGTTTTATACAAGCAATTTTTTAAATCTGTCTCTAATTTTGGGCCTTTACCCCCTTCTTCCATTATTATTGACTTTTTCAGAATTCCTGCTCTAAAACATTGGAAGGTATAGCTAGCAGTGTATGTATCAATGTGGCTCTTAAGTTTATATTTTAATATATTATGCTTTGTAAGCAGTATTCTTGTATGCACATAAGTCCATTTTGGTACTTACTCACTATGTGTACTTAAATGTGCAAGTAATTAACATTTTGTTACCTCTGGTACATAATTAAGTGTGTCTTATTTTTCTTAAAATAGGTATTTGAGAATACTTAAATGACAGCTTGAAATAAATGTAATTACAAAAGTGAAAAAAAAAATGTACACACTCCAGGAAGAAGAAACCAACCACAAACTTAGAAAACAAAAATCAGACTTCATCAAAATGATGGAAACGCTGTATAAAGTAACTGTTTAGAGCTTTCATTCATATATCAAAAAGAATTTTATCAGAACTGCTTTTATAATTACAAGGACAATTACATAACAATCAATCACTGTAGTGATCAAAAAACACCAATCATACCACATAAGTGTCACAGTAAAATCAAATCATGTATAAGAAACAAAAGTGCTAAGCACAACTTTTCCATAATGGAAAAAGTGTGCATGTGGTCATTTGTTCCATTTTTTGACACATTGGGGTGAATTTAATAACACCTACATGGTCTTATTTACCATGTAGGCATCATGGTACACTGCTTACATGAAAGTACGCAGGCTTGCAATCCAGTAAACAGAGCTGGGCAGCGAGCATGTATGATCCAACATGGAAGTATCCATGGCATGCAGATTACCTCATAAGCAGGTGAATGTCATGCAATTGAGGGAGGTAGAGCAATCCAGCAAGCAGAGAATCAGTCCTGCAGAACTCGTGTTGGTATCAGTAGTGTACATGGAAAAATTACATGTATAGGATTTTAAACAGACAACAAGGGCTGTAATAGTGTAGTTAGATGGACAGAAATAGTATAGCAGATACAGATATGTGCAAAACTATCCACCGTACAGCTAAGAATGTAAGGGAAATAAGTTAAAATAATTTTATTTTTTTTAATGATCTGGTTATGTTTGCGCAGCATGCCATGGTGTGTAAGCATGCAGTTATGAAAAAAGAAAATAGTGGAACAACCAAATTTCATAGTATCTGACAGAAATGTAATATAGAGCCCTGTGTGGAGTATCCACAATGGTGGAATGGTATGTTGCTAATGAGGCAGAGCCTGAAACCATGTAGTTTCCAGGTTGCGTGCATGGAACCCTATGCAAATGAGTTGGGGTTACTGAATAGCACAAATGGGTATCCGTGTCCACATATCCCTTCTGTGTAGGCACAGAACCATGTTGATGTCCACAGAAAAGGTAGTTGACATCAATCGGGGGGGTGTCTGAGGACTTGTAACCTCATTGGAGCTCAGCTGCACCTGTTTGCACAGTGCACCACAGTGCTCAGTGGGGGGGGGGGTACACTGGCTGCTAAGCTTTATTTACTTTTGGGCCGTGTGTTTTGGAGTGTTTGCACAGCACACTGCTGTGCTAAATGTGCCCCTTCAGGGGAGTGTATACAATGACTGCTAAGCTTTGTTTATCTTCGGTGTTCTTGTTTCTGCATGTTGGCATTGTGCAGTGCAGTGCTGAGTGTATCCAAAAGCCAATGATATATTAATTACTGATTCACTTAAACTAGAGCCATTAAATGTTCTTAATGATGTACTTGGTAGGTGGAATGCATCATAAGTAGCCAATCACACAGCCTACACCTACAGCAGAGCCCAGTAAAGGTTGCATACACCCTACAATCTGACCCCCCCAAACCCCCAAACTCTGCACTAGTAGAGTACAGACTTGGGAATTTTAACTGAAGGAATGCTAGGGGTTGTTGCAGGTCTGCTACATCTGTATGTGCTAGATGCTGAGGTCAATGTTGCTGCTGATGATGATAATAGACCTAGACTGAGAAGGAGAATAGTGTTCAGGTCCAGGGTAACCTTTCAGGAGCTACATGAGCTAGAGATTGTAGAGCACTACAGGGTGGACAGGGCCATACTACAGCAACTCACTGAGCTCTACCACCCTCACCTCAGACTCAGAGCCAATAGAGGGGAACCCATCCCAATGGAAACAAAGGTATGTGTAGCTCAAAGGATACTAGCCACAGGAATTTTCCAAAGACCAACTGGGGACATGATATGGGGTCTCACAGGCATTAGGCATCCAGGGTACTCCACCAGTTCCTGGATGCCATGCTACCACATGCCAGTGAGCACATTTATTTTCCCCTCACCCTGAGGAAAGGGCCAGAAAAATGCAACACTTCTACCATGTATCACACTATCCTGAGGTACTGGGTGCCATAGACTGCACTCAGGTAAACATCAAGGCACCATCCAGTGAGAGGGTAGAATCTATGTCAACCACAAGGGGTATCATGCCATCAACTGCCAGGTCATGTACAATGTCCTGGGCATTACTGAATGTGTGTGCTGACATCTGTGGCAGTTATCATGACTCCCATATCTGGCATGCATCATAGCTGTACCAGATGTTTGCTATGGAGGGACATCCCACATGGCCATTTACTTGGGGATGCTGGCAATGAACTGGAACCATGGATGATGACACCCATCGGAAATGCACACACACCCACGGACAAATGCCATAGTGAGGCACACATACAAACTAGGAACATCATAGAGTGTGTGTTTTGGGCTGCTGAAATCATGGTTCCGGTGCTTCAATATATCCGGTGGAGTCCAGCCCCTTGTGCATAGATGTTCACAGTATGTGCCATGCTACACAATATGATCCTGTGGAAACAGCTGCTGCAAGATCAGTAAAGGGAAGGAACAGTCATTCCCCCACCAGTGCCTAGGTCCCCACAGCCACAACCACAACCACAGGAGGACTCAGAGAAGGCACTCCCTGATGATGTCTCTGTAAGCAGACATAAGTGTGCCCAGTATACCCTGGCCTTGGCCAAGAGACAACGCATAGCACATGCACTGACAACCTAGGGCACTAGGGGCTGACACCTTACTCCGACTTGCATACATATAGTAAAAATGATGTCAGCCAGCCCACACAACCTGTACCTAGCCATGTACTGGCTGTGTACTGCATGCATCAGACAGAGTCAGTCCTAAACTATAGGTCTGTCAACTTCTGCATTAGCAAGGTAAGTCACTCACCTATACACCAGTTGTAAGGAGTACTAGAATATGGTAGCATATGCATGGACCTGCCGCATGTATGCAAGGGAATATAGTGGGCTACTGGGCTACTTGGGGAGATCTAACAGCCACATGGGATAACAGGTACCCAGTCCAATAGTATGTGCTCCATAATATTCACTAGGCCACATGACTGGAGTATCCACTACATTAGTTAAAGGAGATGGTAAACAGTGGGGTCACATGACAGTCGCACAACTGTTTATGCCAGCAGATGATGGACTGCTCGTCCCCCACCCCCATCACATCAGTGTTCCCATACAACTGCTGTAACAGTATATCAGCAATGATATATCAGCAGACCAGCCAACCTCAGGGCTGTGATACAGAACATGGACACACGTTGGATGTCACACATAATGCAGGGATGATAATGCATGTCTGTACGCTGTTGATTGTGTGATGAATGACACATCTCTGTCTGGTGGACTGTTTGGCTCAGTTGGCTAGGGATGTTAGCATGGGTGATGGTGTTGATAGTTTGAATCTGGAAGTATCCACATCTCTTGCATGTGAGGTAGTAGTATGGTGGTATTCCCACAGACTGTCATACTGCTCAATCTGCTACAGCAAGAAAGCTGGACAAAGTCAGAGAGAATGGGGGACAAAGGGCCATAACTACAGACAGACATTACACATGCTCTGATTAACTTAGAATATGGCTAGTATAACAGTGACTTGCATCACAACAGGATATCTGCAGGATGTAAAGTCCATCACTCAAATATGTCTGTAGGTAGTACTATTCAGTGACTGCATTATACAATAAGTTACCGGAACACCATAAATGTATGAGGAACAGACCAGACATATGAAGCGAAATACTGGACTTTCTGCAAAAACATGTACAGTGAGATCCATGCAGACTATCACCCTGTGTGTGGTGTTACATTATGTAACCCTGTCACATATTAAGTACAGCAGACAGCTGGGGAATGCCATGGACAGGTTCAAGGAAGTGCTGTACTGCGGAAACAGGTGCAGCTGCTAATGTCTGTAGTACACAAAATCCCAGACTGGAGTACAGGTAGCTCTGGCTTGGAGTCCGCTTGTAAGTACTGACAGGCCCATTGGGCATGCTCCTACACTTAGCTAACTTGAGCGCAATTCTGTTGCCTCTCCATCATAAAGACCTGCTATTTGGAAATACACCTGTACATAAAGACAGCTACATATACATTCTGTCTGTCCCTATCCCTCATGAGTAGTGTATCTAGCACAAATACATATAATACTGATATATATATATATATATATATATATATATATATATATATATATATATATATTCCAATGATACATAGACTCTCTCTATATATATATCTATATAACACATATACATAACATACACACACACACACACGCACACACACACAGAGCAACATTTATAGAGACATCCCCGTTATACACATTTAAATATATATATGTGGGGCTGTATGATTTCCCCACATACCCTACAAAAGCTGTGGTTATCTCCACTCCCACATCAAGGCAGTTGCCCACAGAAACCAAACCAAGACTGCAATAGTACATATTCTACTCACCCTCAGACCCCCGTACCTGTGGAATGTCATTCATGTAGACAGACACAGGTGAGCAAGTGATGTAATATATAATGGTTCCAAAGCATGCCTTCAACAGGGAAAAGTGCTCCTGACCACGTGTTTGCCTATATAACTGCAGCCAGACACATGTGGTCATACTAGTGACTGTACACACATAACAGGGATATTAACAGGTACCCTAGTTCTAGATCAATAGGTACAATAACAGTACCAATCAATATCACACTGCAGGCCACACATGCTGTGCAACAGAAGCCTTCTTTGTGCACTTCAGAAGTACAGTGCCTGCAATCACATATTCAAGAGAGGTAATCTGTGGCACATGTGATAAGTACTCCAAGCTATAGTGTGTAATATTAGATAGGTAGGGGGTTTAATCCCACAGCAGCCAACTCAGTGTGTGAGTGTGTTTGTGTGTGTAAATATATCCCCTTGCAGCACAACAGACACATCCTCATGGGCTATCCCTGAGCAATGGTTATGCACTTGTTGGCCCTGTAACTAGCTGCTGCCCTATAAAATGCCCTCTTTTACACAGCCTGCTGATGTCTTCTACCTTAAGAGCACTGGCTGACAGTCTAATGTCAGCTAAGCTCAGTGTCATATGCAATAAGGACTGCAAGCTATAGTGTGTAACAGTAGATCAGTAGGGTTCTAATCTCACAGCAGCCCACTTAGTGTATGTGTGTAAATATATCCCCTGCAGCACAACAGACATGCCCTCATGGGCTATCCCCATGCAGTGGTTATGTACTGTTTGGTCCTGTAACTAGCTGCTACCCTCTAAATTGCCTTCCTCTACATGGCCTGCTGATGCCATCCACCTTAAGAGCACTGGCTGACAGTCTGATATCACATAAACTCCTTGGTGCATGCGATAAGTACTGTGAGCTGTAGTTTGTAATAGTAGATAGGTAGGAGTTCTAATCTCACAGTAGCCAGCTCAGTGTGTGCGTGTGTGTTTGTGTGTGTGTGTGTGTGTGTGTGTGTGTGTGTGTGTGTGTGTGTGTGTGTATCCATACTGCATGCATAGGATAAACTTTGTAATGTACTCATTAGTAGGGTTTTGAATTATTTTACTGGTTGTGGGTGATGTGGCCTCCCAAATAACGACCACAACATGGCCTGCTTTTATCAACAAGCATTATGTGTCCTACATGGATAGTACTAGCAGAAATGAGACATGGTATGTCCATCCAGTATTGTCCGCTATACTGTGTACCACTACATAGGTAAATTTCCCAGTGTACATGCAGCCAACATGCACTAAGTGTGCTCAGTGGCATGTCCTGTATGCAGTGAGTGGAATTGCTGCTAGCCTGAATGTGGCCATGTGTGCATGTCAGTCTTTGACAGCATTGCACATCATGTCAGAGAGCAATAGGAGATGTGCACATCACTAGCATGATGGTCATACAGCTGTCAAAATTGGAGACATCGCTACCCCTCATCACAGGAACAGCACATATTGCCCAAGTCCACAGAAGATGCAGCTACACCCCCAGTGTTGAGATGACATCCACCCAGTCAATCATACAGATGGCATGTGCTGAAGTGCACTGAGCTGATCTCTGTACCATACCATTATGAAGGGTCTGTGTTAAGGGTGCATACACAAATGTCACCAACAAGCATGTACTACTAATGTCACATAGCAGCTTAATGTCCTTAGGGTGACTATTCAATCTACTATGCTTCCTACAGATAGGCAGCATATACAATCAAGTGGGGTCACATTTTGTCCTGTATGCACTACACAGATCACCTATGAATGGTACAGGCAGCACTGACATGCATTGCAGATGAACAGTGGTGAGCACATACTGATGATGTGATATGGCCCTTTGAGGGGCCATACTGTCATCTGCATGGGCCAAAAAAGTTTGGAAAGTACGTCAACACATGGCCATTGTAGTAAGATAGTGGCATGCTGAGGGAAGAGTATGTGGATGGTATGGATATGTCACCTACCAGTGACTTTGACTACAGTTATGCCATATGAATCCTGCCATACTACTGTACAGACATGTTGATGTGTGGCACATGAGCTGTACACCTGTGTGGCTGGGTCTGTGTGGCTACATGTCTCCCCTACATATGTACAGCACATGTAGGGACTGCCGTGCTACTAACCAGGAACATAGGTATCCATGATGGAAAGGATAGTACATATATATATTCAATTGGGGTTTATGGCCATTACTATGTCACCAGGCATGTATTTGTAATAATGTCATGCAAGACACCGACATAATGCAGTGACTGTGCGAGTGCTCACAAGTAGCAGGCAGCAACCAAAATTGTTAGCCACAGTCAGTCAGTACCCATGTGTACTGTGGAGACATGCAGTCAAAGCAGTAAAGGACCCATGACTGTGCCCTGTTGAGCAATGCTGCTTACAGAACAGCTATTGAAGTCAGATGTCCCTATGTTGCATACTGTATGTCTGCCATCAGTGGCCACATAGTAACTCTCACATTGACAGTATCATGGATACCTAAGTGGGTGCTTTGTATATGTTGCCTGAACTGGTGGTACATTGAAATGGCTTGGTTCAATCTGGGTGTTGTATGCCCTGATGTACCCTCACCCATGTCCCTGCTGACTGCCACAACAAGGTTTATGGCAATAGTAGGGCAGCAGGGCATGCTGCCAAATGTGTATACCATGTACAACCTGATATGTCAGTTGGTGTGCACGCAAGTGTCTGAGAGTCAAACCCAGAAAACATAGCATCCAGACACAGGATATTTGTAGATGTGTCAGCTCCATCACCACATCTTGTAGATATAAGTTCACAAAGTCCAGCTGACACATATCTAGGGTAGCAGACATTATCACAAAGTATGAATGCATGTTTAGGCAGACTAACCCCATTGTCCCTGTTAGGCTGCTATAGACACATGCACCTAGGGAGCCATGCACATATACTGCCATACCTTGCTGACATCATATTTCTGCTATGCTGCCATGCCATCTTGTGCCACTGTATTGATGACATGTGTCCATAGTTTATTCTCTCAAACTCCTGGAATATAAACATACACAGGTCCATGAGACACATGTCATCGTGTAACTCTACCACCAGTACAACATCATACAACATAAGGTACACAAAGTTTGGTGCATAGTCATGATACATATCAGCATACAGTATCTGTTGTGTACCACAACAAGTGGCATGGCAAAACAATACTGCATTACACACATACATGTCAAGTAATGTAGTCACCTGTGCATCAGACACATAGTTTAACTTCCCTACATCGATGGCAAGGATGACAGCGATATGGCATGGGTATCATCACATACACAGGGTGTGGTGTGGGAGTGCTGGAGGCCTAGGCTGTGCCAAACAGTTGACAGCATGTGTGTGAGTCAGGAAGGTGTGGGGGTTAGATGGGCCCTGGACAGGTGTTGTGTGTGTCTGTAGGTGACCTGCATGTGATAGTGGTATTTGAGTGTGTGCATGTACACAGTCAATCCCAGTGCTAGCCCTACACGTGCGTATGTCAGACAGCTGTGGACCATACATGGTAGAGTGGACAATTCACTGTCTCCAGCCACAAACACAGGAACTGACTCTCCCAGGAGTTACACTGGCACCACCATGCCCAAGGTCAGATGCAGTGCTAGAACTGATGGTGACTGCTGTCTGCTGGGTCTGTGTCCCCCACAGGACCACCCAGGACCACATACCCATGGCCTGCCATGTCATGGTGTGGAGAGCACACTTCCCTCTGTAGTGCTGGATGCACTGCCACTAAGGAAGCATAACTGCACACAGCTACATGGACTTTCAGCAGTTGGTGTTGCTAACCTATGTCCACGGGTCCAACGCCCAACTCCAGCCAGATGTTCCAGCACAGACAATGTGCGGCCCAAGACAGGGACTGTCTCAGCCCACTGTCTGTCCACTGCATATGTGAACTGATCCAGGCTGTCCTCAATGCGGTGGAAGCAGTCACAGATGTCAGACTGCGCTGCGTACATAACCCTAAGCATACATCTTGTGTTCTATTCAGAACATGCCTGCGCCTCCATGATGGTCTGAAACATATGTCAAGTGTATTGAGATGTGACACCAGCAAAAGGTGGTGGACTGACAGCAGGCCTCCTACAAGCACCTCTGTCAATCCACCTGTGTGGGACATTGCTACCTCTCTGGCTATGGCCAATTTCTACACTCACTGGAGCCATAGTCGCCACACTTCTCTGTTCAGTATATCCACCCTCTGACTCTCCTGTATCTGTAGCCTCTGGGGACAAGGTATGTGTGGGCATACTGACTGTGTGAGGAGACAATGGGGGCAGAAGAGGGATGTCAACATTTGTGACATATTCAGCCACTGACAACCCCTCCTGTGCCTCATTATGGCCACCATCATCATCAGAGTCCAATGAGGCACTGACATCAGGTTGTGAGGGGAACAGACTCCAATCCCCCTGGTCACCTGTGAAAATTTAGACAATTTTATTATTTTATTATTTATTTTATTTGCAGTTGGTTTACCAGGATAGTCCATTGGGCCAAAATGAACCCATTTTCAATGGAGTCCTGGGGAGAAAAGCTCCAAAAACAAAACAAACTAGGTACATACAATAGATTACTAATGATAGTTATACAAATATAAAAAGATACGAGTATTTCATTTCAAAATTCAGGAAACATTTCAAACAATACAGTCTAGTGATGAAAATTTGAGGTGTTTTAGGCTGTGAAAAGTAATATTGCATAATGATACAGAGTAGTTATTGTATAAGGAGCATAAGCTTTACAAGGTGCAGTCAAATACAGTCTTTGCAGACAAAAGTAGTATATTACTACCTTCACTTTTATGTATGGTAATCCATACAGATCCGTACAAATGTGGATCCACAACTGCATTACCAGTTTCAGATCTTCTTATCTCTGCTCCCATGTACAACAGACAACCTCACAACAACATACACATACAAGTCAAAGGCTTTATAACATGCACATCAGCTACATCCAGTTAAAGTTGCCAGTACAATTTACCTGTAATTGATATGCAATTTGACACTACACCTAATAAAACTGCACATTAAACCCAGTGCAACTATCTTGAGAATGATATGCCAGTACTATTGTCACTGCCTTAGGTATGTAAGATCTACCTTTTGTGTTTGAACAGGCATCTTGGATTACTTGCCTCGTATATCACGCTGCATAGTCTCTTATAACTATAAGTGCAAATGTGTTAATATTCATTCAAATGCACACCTGTGATTACCCAGTCTATAAACTGTAGTCAACCGTTCCAACACCTGTGATTACCCAGTCTATGAACTGTAGTCAACTGCTCCAGAATAGTACATACAAATATTCTAATCTGGCTAAGCACAGCATTTGTACATAGTGCAATATGGCAGCCCTTATCATTCATAGGGTATATATGATCCATAAAGCAACAGTATCATGCTTACCAGGTACACGACCATGGGCTTGGGCAACTCCTGACAGACCTATGAAAGGATGATGGAGAGGTATTGTCAGCACCACCATATGTTGCAGCACTACAGTGTAATGTGTATATATCCGCTTGTACAGTAGCCACTCTTACTGGCTGTATTGCTGATTCAGAGTATGTGTGCACAACTGAGCTTAACCCCCAACCCCCCCCCTTGCAGATAGACCTGACACCCATGCACAGGTATGTACAGCTTGCCACAATGACTGACAAAGTGTTAAAATGGTGGACACAGTAAGTTTACCTGGATGCTCCTCTGCTGGGGGAACTGTGGCACCCACCTCTGGGATGTATGGTGTGATGGATGCCTGGGAGCTGTCATGTGTTCCTAGGTTTGCCAGGATTCCTCTGTGGTTGAGAGTGGCTGTACCACTGCAGGCCCCCACCAGTGGAGGCATGATCCGTACCAACATCAGCTGCCCTTCATCATGCAGCATTCACCATATCTTTGGCTCTTTGTTGCACCTGTTCATAGATCCTGTCCTGCTGGCCAATCTGATTGACATCCTGCACAAGGTCTGCCCACAATGCTGCCCTTTGTTCATGATTATGCCTCCTCCTGGACAACAACATCTGCTGATGCTGCCTTAGTGAATCCACTATTACCTCATTCTCTACATCGAAGAAGGATGCATGCCTTCTGCGATACATAGTTCCTGAAAGACAACAAAAGGGGAACGCATTACAGGACCAGATACGTGGACATCCACTATGTATAGATTCAGCATGCTCATAATGCCCTGCACTACCCACTGCTCCCTCACACATCATACCCCACAGTCTGGCAACATACTATGTGCATGGATCCCAGCAAGATAATAGCACTACAGGGGTATGCTCCAGTGTGCCATGACAGATTCTGCTTTATGTTCCTACATCCAGCACTGCAGTGTACTGTGGTGTGTCCCGTATGGGCAATATCCCACTACTATGTCATAGGCCACTGCCAGACTAATAGTAGTGTGCTATTACAACCACTATATAGTGACCGTCCAGCAACACCAGTGTGCCATAATGACATAAAACAATGCAAACCTGCTATAGAATACATTCCCTGTAGGCATCATGTCTCTCAACTATACAGATGTTTGCAGAATGCCAAGATGTTTACGTCATACTTTTGGTCATTTTCACACAGCATTGTGGATTTCTGACAAAAGATTGGCCAATGATTGATGGTTGATGTCAGAAAATAAAGACAGACATCTGAGTTTAAGATGTCATACTCTTCAGAACACAGTTATGCTACTGTAATATCTGTTATTCTATTCACTGTCGTACATTGTACGAGCAATAATTACAGTGTTCCTAATTTTGGGCCTTTGTCCCTCCGTTAATTATGGCTTTGTTCAGATGACTTGCTGTAACAGTTTGACAGCTATGTTCGGCATAGCTCTAAAACAGACAGGGACAAATATCAACAGAAACATGGATTTAGCCAGATTACATCAGGGACAATCAAGAACACTTTTAAAATGTTAGAACTATTTATGTGAGACACTGACAGAATGAGAGGAGGTGAATTAATGTACATTGTCTGACATTACAGGGGTATACACCCTTACTTATTGTCACTATGTATCTCTTGTAATTCACTAGCTTTCCTACAACAGCCAACCATTATAGAGGGATTAAGTGGGACAGAGCTAAGATGTGAGTGGAAATCAGGGACATTTGACAGGCATGTCTGTAGGTGTAGGACAGCTGAGTTTCAATTACATGTCATTACCATAGAGCTAAGCCAGGCTTATTGCTGTAATCCCTTTCCCCATACCTCCATCCTCCTACCTGCATCTTGTTATATGGAGAAATCGATTGCATACCTGCTGGAGTGCAGTACTCTTTTGGTGAACTTTGCTTCTGGTAATCTTTTAAAAATACGCTCTCTGTGTGAAGTAAGTCTCATACAGAGATGTTCCCCATAATCAGCTGCTTGCCTTTTTAAGGTACTGCTCATTAGCAGGTACTTACCTCTGCACCAGTCTGTGACTCTGATATGGCAATTGCAGCAAAAACAGCTGAATGACATGCCACCACAGTGCAATATATAAGGCCTTCATGTAGACCTAGGCCCCTTTCTTTAGTTAAGATGGACATTACTGACGTGTGAAGACTACAGCATCACAGGGGATAGGTACCATAACTGTCAACTGTAGAGATTTATGTAGCATGTCCAGAGTTTTGCCTCATATGTGTGGTCAGTGTCCTATGATATTGTGGTCATCTGACAATTCACTGGCAAACATTGTGGGTTGAGATCAGTAATGGAAGACACACATTTGAATGTCAGACTTCATATCCCACAGAATATGCATGCAAATGCAATAGATGTTAGTCTATCAACTTACTATCTATGTAAGAACAAACTGTAAAACAGGTCCCAATCGCTTGACCTTTGACTGTAAAACAGGTCCCAATTGCTTGACCTTTGTCTCCCCATTAACTTTGGCTGTGTCCAGGTTCCTTGTGCTAGGGGGCTGGGAGGTATGATAGGTCTTTAGTAGTTACATACAGGTGTGTGTGCTACAGGCTGCAGCTGCAGCCTAGAACACATAAGGGGAGTGTGAACACTTTGGAGGACAACAGGCTGTACATATAACTGTGGCAACTGTGTAAGCCCTGTCATTATGGTAGAGCCAGGGTAAGAGTACCCTTTACAGTTCAATCAAGGCATGTAATTAAGGTACATCTGTGATGCAACAGTGCCAATAACATAGCAGTAAGTGATATATAGTTATGTTATAGAGATATGTGCAGTATGTCCCTACCTGCAGGCCTCTGACTTGCAAAACTGGATAGCAGTTCATTAATTAGCAGTAACCTGTGCAAATAAAGACTGCATGACTCAGTTATTAATTGCTGTCTTCACAATAATGCAATTGAACTGCAGCACAAGACTGGATTTGAACCCAGGACTGTGTGTGACAAAATGCACTGCATGCAAGGTATTTAACAGATTGAGCTACTGACTCACTGCTACAGCATGTGTATTTGCAAGATATATGTGCAGACATACAGGCTGTGAGACACATTGTTTGCATCTATCAGTATGTGCATAGCATTTTATGGCTGTATTTCCACACCAGCATCCAAGATGAACATGTTATTTGCCATTGATGCCTTAGCAGGTGTCTTTCTACTTGTTGCTGATACAAGTACACATTTGCCTGCTATCACAGCCCTCACTTACATCCATTTTGTATGTATTTGGCTGTCTGGGTGTATTATTGTACCAGAGTCCAAGGAACACTCCCATTTTTCCCATTAATTTTTAATTCCAGTTTGTGAAGTACGGCATGGTGTGCAGCTCTGCTGAGATGTGCCTAATGACTGTAAGTGGCAATCACTAGGTTTTGATGAAAACACCTGTTTTAATTAAGATCTACATGGCATGGCAGGTTAATGCAGTGTGCTGTGGGTGTGATGGGCTTGGGTTTGAAACATGGCATAGGTGTCTGTTACATGTGTCTAACAATGTTAGAAACACATTTTTTCATTAAGGCACTATTTAGCAGAGTTAAGCGACGCTGTGTGGAATAGCACGCTGCACAGCCCCATGCTAAAAAAAATGTAAAGAAAAATAAAAAAGGAGAGATATGAAAATGTTGAAATGGGGTCAAGCAGGGGGAAAAACATATTTAAAGGCAGGTAGAGATGTGCAGGAAGGGTGTAGGAAAGAACCATAGCTGTCCATTTCTTGTACAGCAACAGCTGTTCACTTTGACAGATTTTCTGTATTAATTTGGACTCTCAAACCCCAGAGAGAGGGGTGAGGACAACATAACTGCATTGTCAAGCCAATTGGACCAAATAACTTGTGTCCAGTGGACACGTGTGTGAAATGGAGAGCTATTTAAGCAGTGATATTTTTTGGGAGGGACAAGTGCCCATTTTTTTTTTTTTTTTGTTATTAAGGTGAGAATTGAATGTTGGGCAAGGGACATAGATACACTTGGGGAGGTAAGTTGGATAGGTGAGGATGCATTCACAGACAGACAAGAAAGCAGACAGGGGAGGTTTGTGACACATGAGGTGGGTGAACACCTTGGATGGGGTGGGTGTTGTGGAATCCAAGTTGTACATGCCTCCAGATGGCAGCAGTATGACTCATGTCCCCACCCATGGGACTGTCAGCACTGCTCCTTCACTTCCCCGAGCGTGGCTGTCCTGGAGGCTGGGTGCAAGGGCGAGGCTGCCTCACAAGATCAGGAAGCATGCTCTCAGTCTGGCGCAGGCAGCGTTCATAACTGTGATGAACAATCCTGCACACCATAACCAGCAGTTGATCCTAGGTGCAACAGGTCCTCCATCACCACTCCCAGGGGGAGGCCAGGCCCCTTTCACTGAGGTGGTCCCACCCAATTCCACAGGTGGTGCAGGGTCAGTGGAGGGGGGACTACCGGTCTGGGTGCCAGACATGCCAGGAACCAGTACCACTGCCAGTTAAAGCAAGGTAGGTGGATCAACCAGAACTAGCCTACCCTAATGTGCTGTGGTAATGGAGGTAATAAGTATAGGTTAATTGTGAACAAATCATTGTTAGTAATAGCATGGCAGAACATTGGAAATAACCCAATTAGTTATCAATGCATATTATGTAAAATGCAACAATAAACAACAGGACAGCCAGTATTTTAGCAGCATGCCAGTAACAATTGCAGCATAATGCCAACAAAATAGGTAATTTAACAAGATATGTTAATATGCAACCATTATAATACATAATAATAAAACACGTGTCCCAAAATATAGTTAATATAATAACATATGTCAATAGTAAAACATAACCAATGAATAACAATAAGAAATAAATGAAGATAAGAAGTGGGGATAGAGAAAAAAACAGTCCATTAGTAACATGTCTAGTTATTTCCTTGACAACAGTACTATCTACTCTATAGGTCTGCATTTTTCTTATGTGTACAGTGACTACAAGTCTCCTATAGCTGATGTAGTATGTACATACCTCTCAAGCTATTTGCATGGTACAATATGGGCCAAGCAGTAACAACTGTGGGTACACATCTACACAGAACACTTGCACATCAGGTGGACCTATATAACCACCAAGGTGTTCTGTGGGATGATTTGGTGATATTTTGCAATCTAGGTAATCATTTACATGGTAATTCTGTGACAGATGGATTATGCACTATTAATTACATAATGTGAAATTGTAACACTTAAGAGACATGTATGTGCACAGTACAGATACTAAACAGCTGCCATGCCTTGGTTGGCAGGCATGGGAATAGAACCCAATAGCAGTGACTGCAGGGGGCATCTGCATAGAATGTATTAATTGACTGCAGCAACTTTTAACAGGCAATCCAGGCATACAGCCATACCGGGATTACTGACTAAACATTGCTGATGAATACATTCTCGCTAACACACAATCATCTACTCATAATATGGGCTACCTCATCCATTTACTTGTAGTTCCTGTGGAAAAAGAAATTGTGAGCATTATGTGACTTACTTAATATTTACTGCTACATACCACTGGATTCGAACCCTGGACTGTATGTGGCAAAATGTACTATATACAGAGCATTTAACAAACTGAGCTGAGTCATTGCTGATTGCTAATTGACTGATATTTGCCTAGAGCTCACCTGGAACCAAAATATAACCTGGTAGTACTACTACAGTGTTATACTAGACTGCAGTGACAGTAGAATACACATGCATGAAATATAACACAGATAGTAGGTAATCTATATTTCAGCATCATATCTGTGAAGTCAACAAAGAATATCAGCTCATGGAGTGGGCTACCTTACCTATACCTTTATTACCTGATGCCTGTGGATGATGGAGTATTATGTGACCAATATTGGCCTAGAGACAGCCTTAAACAGTACTATGTGAGTTAACCAATATAATTTGCAGCCATTAGATTTGTATTCTGCAGCTATTACAGTGCTATACTTGACTGCAGCTCCTTACCTTACAGACTTAATGCATACAGCTCTACTGCAATGGTTATGACAACGCAGTCCTGATGTACACCATATTCATTGGTGTTACTGGTATTGTTTCATGTTTTTATTGAACTACAGTTATTATTCATTTATTGCACTACAGCTCTAATTCCACATTTATTTCACTACAGGCTTTATTGTATACACTTTAATGCCATTATTGGTATTATTTCATGTTTTATTGCACTACAGTTGGCATTATTCATTTATTGCACTACAGCTCTAAGTCTACATTTATTGCACTACAAACTTTACTGTATATACTTTATTGTAGTTAATGCTTTAGTCTTTCTTCCTTATTTCACTACAGTTATCATAATACATCTGTACTCATCACACTCACGGTGCAACCTGGCCAAGCACCCGGCATGCAATTCGACATTGCGAGCCTCCTCAGCTGCAACTATTGGGAGAGAAGCACACCATTATGCATACCAGTTTTGCAGACATTCAGATTATATATTGGTAAAACAGAGGTAAAATTTCTTACATACTTGTGGGGCATTCCCTGCCCTTGCTTCTTGGAACCAGGTGCCCAAGGTTCCCCTCTTTCACCTTTTCAGGTCATCATGGTGGTGATGACATTGCTCATCTATGAGGGGGATACCAGTAACACTGGTGAGTTCTCTGGCCAGCCAGTCCCTAGCCTCCACCTTACACCCCGAGTACTGGAACCCACCCTGCAGAAGCTTGTTGTCATGGTTTTTCATGAGGAGCCCAACCATGACCCTGGACTCCAGAATGCCCCAACGCTGTGCCCAAAAGTGTGTACCTTCACCAACACCACCAGCCATAGTATACCTTCAGTTGACATAACTCCAATGGATTCTGCAGTATTCCCATCTATTGGGCTTAATATAGGCTGTTTTCCCACCCTTACACATCATTGGGCAACATTCAAAAAAGTGCCTGCAAACCAGCCAAGCAGTGCACAAACATTGGCAGCTATTACCATGTTCATGTTGTGCTTAGCAAGCCTAAGCACAGTTGAGCAGAGCTTAGCAGACCACAGTGGGGCCATACTTTAAAACTGTCTGCATAATATGTATATCAAAAACAGTGTTTAAAAAGGTCACACAGGAAAACCAACTGGTTAAAAACACAAAAAGAAAAATCTGGCAAAGCTACAATTTCCACTGTGTGATACCTTAAATCTCTTAAATCAGAGGCAACATGGGATATATGTAAATTACCCTTTAATGATATTAAGATGTTTCAGCTAAACAGCAATTCTGAATGTCCATGACTTTTTTCTTCTACTTTTAAATCTTTTTATGGACAATTTCAGGCCAATAAAGCCAAATGCCTCTAGCTGTAGCTGACATCATCAGCACAGCATAAGAGGAATGTTTGACTTTTGGAAACACAGGGTAGTCATACCCAACTGATATCCATAAGCCTAGGGGCATCTACAAAATATTCCAACTAACAAACTAAAACAATGTTTAAAAAGGTCACACAGGAAAACCAATTGGTTAAAACACAAAAAGAAAAATATAGCAAAGCTAGAATTTCCACTGTGTAATACAATAAACCTCTTGAATTAGAGGCAACATGCGTTGTATGTAAATTACCCCTTATATCAGGTGTTTCAGCTAAATGGTAATTCTGAATGTTCATGACTTTTTTTCTTTTACCTTTGCTTTTAAGTCTTTTTATGGATAGCTTCAGGCCAATAAAGCCAAACCCCTCTAGCTGTGGACATGCATGTTTCTGCCTTCTTATGACATTCATTAAATATTTTTCCTTCCATGTATTCAAACCCTGGGCCTACTGCACATGAAGCTGTAACTCTACCCATTTAGCTATGTGGATATTAAGAAATCCAGTATACCTTCACATATACCACTGTGCGACCTATAAGCAGTGCTGAGCACCACGCCACACCACGCAAACACACTTAGACATACTTAAACACACCTTTAAATAAATAATTTATTTCATCCAGTTGCTAGTTTTAGATGTCTGGCAAGCATCTGCTATCTTATATGTGAGCACAGCTTGGCATTGCTGTATTCTGTGCCACGCCAGGCAAACATGCTTTTAAAAAAAAAAATCAAATAAAAATAAAACAAATGGGCATTGCATGGAGTCTCATACTCATCTGCAGCCATGGTTAGCACTACACCTCTCCCTACACTAATTCAATAACCATGTTCCTCGGCACCATCATTAATATGTGTGGAGAACCACCAAGGCGGAGCCGGGACCATGAACACAGATACATTCTGTGTAGACTCTACACAGTGCCTACATGGATTTTATTAAATCCTGGGAATCATCTTTCAGGAATTTGACATTTCATAGCAGAACAATTTTTGAAAATGTAGGAAAATCACAATTATATAATAAAAGCTCATTTCTATTCAAAAACGAGCTAGCTGATTGGACAGCCCATCTAGTATGCTCATTGTAAATCAAGCATATTACAAACAGAAAAAAGTCCGGTCCCTGAAGTACGATTGAGTTCCCAGATTTTCGATTGCTATATGCTGAGGGACAGAGCTAAACATAAGAAACATCAGGTACATTCTGCAAACCTAAACACACAGAAACCTACCTGATTTTCTTTTTATGTCTTCAGTGTCCTTTGTTAATCTTTGATTTTAATTGTTTAAAAAACAGCAATGGAGATTCTGTTTTCTCCGTTGCTTCTCCTGTACTGCACTTATGTACTGTGCAGTCATGGCAATATAAGTCCCATACACAATGAGCAGTATATCAGTATTGGTAAGAGAATGTGGAAGAAGACTGAAGGGCCTTTACACAAAGACATTGTTTAAGAAAGGTAAGCATTTTCTTTCTTAAATAATATAATTGTATAATAGCAATAATCCACTCTTATTTGTGGGTATATCAGGATTTACCCAAAGTTGGCTTTGTTTAATCACTCGAGCTACACCCTTGTGATCAAACCACTCAAACCATTGGCAAATCATGATATACCCACACACAGCTGTGGATTATTGATTAATGCTGCAATAGCATTTTCCACTTTACCCTTGAAAACATTAATTTTTTCATATTTATGCATGTTACAAAAATTTACATTTTCCCATATTTTTATTCTATTCTGTTATAGACCTGACTTTGATTTATAAGATGTCACATTTTCTGATTAGCTTTCATCTTTTATAGGCTGCACTTCAAATACCTCCGTACTTCTTTTTGTTGAGAAGTCGTTAAAGAGGGTTTGCAATGTTCAGTCAAGTACCCCAGGAATCAGGATCGATGGGAGGAAATTCACTGTAACCCTACTAATTCTGCTCATAAAAAGCTAAATAAACAGTAGGAATGTATCAACAACAAACCAAAGCCTAGCCAGCTTTTACAAGTCTCTTGAGTTATTTTAGTAGGCAACACTACCAAGAATTAACAAGGACAAGGCTATGTAAGTGACCCTAAGCTAGATGCATATCTTATGTCTGAATGCTGTGTCATTTCAGTATGGAAAGAGAGCTGGGATAATGTGCAGACATCTCTGTCAGAATGATGGAAGCTTGAAGATACATTAGTTGACTGATAAATTAATATATACCTCAAAAGAGTCTTAATTATTATATATACCACTGATACTGGGCCACCAAATAGTGAACACGTTGGGACAGGCTATTATCCCAGTGACAATGCACTATATTAGAAAGGTAGAAGACGGGTATACAATACTGAATCTTAAAATATAAATATCGGCCAGATTCTTTAGTTGTGGATCTGACCCAACCTTTATTACATAGGTCTACAACTGTTTCCGTTGTATATTTACAGTGTTCCCATGTGTTATTTGTTTGCACTCAACAAGTAGCCCAAGGAATATTCATTAATGAGGTAATGTACTTAATTTCAGTAATTTTGGAGTTTTCATTAGTCTCCTTGAGGATTTTGGCCAATGGGTAACATTAGCACTCACCTAATAGTGGCTTGACAAGGCTACCCAGTTTCCCAAATGATTTTACCAAATCTGCCCCACACTTCTCAACTAATATAGACATCCTCTGGGGTTGCACCATTTATGGGAAAGGAGAGTCAGTTGAGGTGAACCCTAATCTTGGCAATCACTAAATGTTGTACTTGTCAAAGAAGTTAATAGTTGCTTAAGACAATGGGCTCAAGGATTCATTAACGTCCCATGCGGACCATACCGGAGTGAACACAATTGGCCAGCTGTGCATAGCAGGCAGCATTGTTAATTGAATATGCAAGATTACAAGGTACTCTACATGTCAAGCAGCTGCTGCTTGACCCCACAATGCATAATTGTGGCCATGTTGATTTAAAGCAGGGCTTGGGTACACAATGTAAACAAGGAATGGACACAAACCTAAGTTCAGTAAGTGAGCGTGTGTGCATAGCACAACAACACATAAGGCAACTTGGAATGTATAAAAGACAGTGGAAACCCAACAACACAAGTGTGCAGGAAAGGCTGATACAGTGATATAGTGCACATGTGAGAATTTCACTGGCATTGTCATGTACATTTCGAAAGAAAACACATGCAGTAAATATACAGAAGGAAAAAATGTGTTATTTGAAAAGACTAGCAGGTAAACAAGTTAACAAATTCCCATGCCTTATATACGTATTGAAGTACCAGTGCAAGGGTAATGAGACTACACATACATAAAATTGTAGACAAATTGAGCGAATTAATGAACACCAAGGTGTACTGCCTATACAACTACTGGTAGTGGAACAATAATAATTGTGGCTGCAATATGCAAGTTGGTAAGGAAAAGAACTGAGAAAGTTAATACAACCAAAATCAGTATGTAGTACTCCACAAGGATCTGTCACGGCCGTGTTGAACAGAAAATGAATAGAAAAGTATGCTACAATACATTGTTACAGATTCAAAGATATAACAGATGAGGATGTTAATGCACGGGAAGCGGGAGATCTATCATTAAAAATATGCTAAGATAGAAATGCTGGAAGGCACAAGTCATATGGAAGCTAGTAACATTTATTTTGTGTGTGTGTGTGTGTGTGTGTGTGTGTTTGTGTGTGAATGAATGTTAGTACATGCCTATAGACATGATTACACATGTGTGAAAGGAAGAACACCCATGAGATTTACCCCCTAGGAGAAGTAATCACAACATAAGTGTGCCTGATGTCAGTATTGTGTAATAACAACTGCTGCATGCACTGTTTCACTTTATTATATGTTATCGGTGTGTAACCCAGTTGTGCCTATAGGTTCATAGGTTCATAGGTTCATACTAGGCTATCTGCCCTAGGGCATTTATAAGCCTAGCCAGAGTGTGTTTGGCTTTCGCCACCCATTTTAAATTAATTTTGCTATGCCCTTTTTCGAGGTTAGTATACTGTGCCTCTGTCTAACAGTGACACAGAAGTGATACCCGGGGTAAACCTATGATCTCCCATCCACTCATCAAGATTCCTCTTGAAGAGAGTCAATGAGGGACTCTGCCTAACCTGGACTGGGATTTTATTCCAGAGTGAAGGGAGCCTCTGGGTTATGAATCTGTCCCTCCAGCATGTCCTATTTATTTCAGTGCTGAGGTTCAAGTCTCGAGCACGTAGCTCGATGGGATTTGGATTTTCTGAGGTGCAGCATGTCCATTAATTCCGGGTTGGACATGGCTTTATACGTCAGGCACAGATCGCCCCTGAGCAGGCAGTATGCCACTGAGTAGAGCTGGAGTTTCTTTAACCGGGCAGCATATGGCATCTGTTTGAGCCCTTTGATCCTCTTGGTGAGGTACTTTTGGGGTCTTTCCAGTTGCTGCAGGTGTCTGGTACGGTACATCCCAAAAGGGGCATTGTACTCAATTATGGGCCTGATGAGGGATGAGTAAAGAGGCACGATGACCTCCCGTGATCTAGATGTGAATCCCTTCATGATTAGGTGGGCTATATAAAATGTTTTTCTAACCACTTTGGCCACGTGGTTGTCAAATGAGAGATTGCTATCAACTTGGGTCCCCAGGTCCCTAATTACTTCTTCTGTACTTAATGGATTACCGCCTATGTGGTAATTTGTGGGCACTTTGTTTTTGCCAAAGGGGATGACTATATACTTTTTGGCATTTAGCTTGCGGCCATGGCTCTGGCACCAGTTGTCTGTTTCTATGAGGCCCTTTTGGAGGATGCTTGTGTCGGCTGGAGAGTCGATTATGGTGCCCAGTTTGCAGTCATTTGCGAACTTGGTCAGCCACAGTCCTTCCGTGTTGGCCTGTTCCTCCGAGAAATATATATCGAACAAGAGAGGTCCCAGGACTGAGCCTTGTGGGATGCCACTTGTAACTGGTTTGGAGTCTGACATGGCTCCAGCAATTCTAACCATGTGGGTTCTGTCCTTGAGCCAGTTTGCAACCCATCTAGTGACATAGGGGTTTATATTTAAGCTGGTGAGCTTATCTATAATGCCCAAGTGGGGTATTGTATCGAAGGCTTTTGCAAGGTCCAGGTAGGCTGTGTGGACTACCTTCCCCTCGTCAATGGCCTTGGTGACTGTTTCAAAGAAATTGACCAGGTTTAAGAGGCAGGATCTGCCCTTAACAAAGCCGAACTGGGTAGGATCCAGTGTCTGTAGGGCCCCAATATCTTTACTTATGAGGTCCATGATGATCCTTTCCATAGCTTTGCAGACCAAGCTAGTCAGGCTTATGGGGCGATAGTTTCCAGGATCCGTTGAGGCACCACCTTTGTGGAGAGGGACCACTGTTACTGTACACCACTCTTTGGGTACATATCCTGTAGTAAGGCTGAGATTGAACAGTAGTTTTATGTTTGGGTTTAGCTCTTCTTGGAGTTCATGTAGGACGCAGCCCGGGACACCGTCTGGTCCCATTGATGCTGTGTTTTTTGCTTTGGAGAGGGTGGCTCTTACCTGAGCATCTGAGATGTTAGGGGGGCAGCACTCTGCTGGGATAGATATTTGCCCTTTCGGTGGGGAGGGGGGGGAGAAGTTTACGCTGAACCTGTCAGCTAGGATATTGGCAATGTCTGTGGGTTTGGTGTATTTTTTGTCATTTTGGACTAATTCTGAGCATATCTGGGAATTCCCACCCAGGTTCCTAACATAACTAAAGAAAGCCTTGTGATTATCCTTAGTGTCCTGTGCAATTTTTCTCTCGAAGCTGGCCTTAGACGATTTTATGAGTGCCCATAGTTTTTTGCTAATACTGATCAGAGATGCCTTCCCTTTTTGGGATTTTGCTCTATCATGTAGTAGCTTCCTCCTTCCATTGTATAGTTTGTTTATGGCTGGGGTCCACCAGACAGGATGTCTGCCTTTGGAGGATCGGGTCTTGGTTTTATTTGGGATTGCATGATCCATGCATTCCTGAAGGTGTTCATAGAATGCGTTTATAAAGGATTCTGCAGTCTGGGCCGTATTTTCCACAGGCCCAGGGGATTTGAAGGATTCCACCTCGGTTTTGAGGAGTATGAAATTTGCTTTAGAGAAGTTTTTCACCGTGGTTTTCTGGGCAGGGGGTGGGGTCGGGATGTGAATATCCAGTGAGATTAGTTTATGGTCTGATCTTACCAGTGAGGGATACACTTCTGGTCTGGAGCATAGAGTCCCCATGTTGGTGATGATCAGGTCCAATATGTTTTCCCCTCTTGTGGGAGTGGTAACAAGTTGTTCCATAGCATTTGAGTTTATAAATTCTAGGAACCTTTGGGTTAGGGTGTTGGAGCTAGAGTAATGCTCCCAGTCTATGTTTGGGTAGTTGAAGTCGCCCAATATAATGGTGTTTGGAGAGACCTTCATATTTTCCAGTGTTCTCAGGAAGGCCGAACGGGGTTCCTGGGTTTGGGAGGGTGGTCTGTAGCAGGCTATAAACTGGAAGGCAGTTTTACCCACTGTTAGTTGCACATGGATAGTCTCTGATGCTTCGTGCTGTGCCACCAACCTGGAGGTGTGGGTATCTTTGACGAATATTGATAATCCCCCTCCTTTTGTGGTTTGGTCCAAGTTTTGGGGCCGAAAAGCATGGTATGAGGTATAACCTGGTAGTGCTGGGGTGCTCTTGGGAGCCTTGAACCAGATTTCTGTTACTGCACAGATATCAATGTTCTCCATGCTAAGGAGAGTTTTGAGTGCATGCATCTTGAGGTTTAGACTTCTGACGTTGAGTAGCATTACTCTTAGTTTCTTATCCCTTGTGATACCTATGGAGGTGGGTTTGTCTTTTGAGCCTTGCCTAAAAAAGGCACTATGGGGGTAGCAAGTGCCTTTGCCAATATCTGAAAGCCCAGGGGTGACAGGTGCAAGCCGTCCCTAGCGAAGCATTGTGGCTTGTTGAGCATGTCATTCCAGGCTGACAGGCATTGGATCTCCTTTGAATGACACCAATACTTAAGCCAATTGTTGAAATTGATCATCTTGTCTTCATATTGTGGCATCATTCTTGGTGAGGGTAAGATGCTGCTCAAGGTCAGGGTCATACTGGCCTGGGCTACATGCTCAGAGAGCTCCTCTATGTCGCTTTTCATGTAGTCCAGGGAGGTACGTCTCAGGTCATTCACACCAGCATGGACAATGACAGAGTCATATTTGTACTTGCCTTGGAGTGACCTGAGTGCTTGTGTTATGTGGCGGATCCTAGCACCCGACAGGCAGCTCACCATGACCTTCTCCTTGTTCAGCCTGGTGAGCAGGACGTCAGTGTGTCTGACGATAGTCACCTATTACAAGTGTATCGGGTGTGTTGTTTAGCCTTAAGGGCTGTGACTGTTCGGCACACTGGCTTTGTGAGCTATGTGTTGCACGTGTTTTGTTTTGGGGTAGCAGTTGCTTGGCTGTCTGCTTTGGAGGTCTCTGCTGCTTAGGCAGATTTTTATTTAGAGCCTCCGAGTATGTTTTTGTGTGTTTATGTGTTTGGTTTGCTGTCGTAGTAGGTCTATGTGAGACTGGAATTGTAGTGAGTGTGGTTTCCTTCTCCTCCTGACTGGTTACACCAGTACTGAGTTGAGAGAGCTTAGCCTCCAGTTTGGCTATATGGTTGCATCTCTCACATGTGTTGGAATTTGTTGGGAGGAGGAGAGGGTTGTCTGTGTACATGAGGCAGTTGTAACATTGCCTCAAGATTCCCAGATTCACCAGCTGGACCGGAGAGGAGATTGACAACTGACCTTTGGACATGCTAGAATAGTATTGGGAATTCCTTTATAATTGAATAAAAGGGCCAATGGGGAACAAGGTACTCAAGGGGAGGTTGTGAGGGTGTAGTGCTTTTAATTTTTTAGTGCTGACTTAGTGAGCAAGTGCCAGGTAACTTAAATGCAATGTGTTACAGGTAACTTAAATGCAAAAACGACAAACAGTAACTTTCTTTCAAGTGAAAAAGGAAATAAGTACAGTAAGCAATGCAGATATCACTAGGGATCCACAGAAGTGCTGGAAAGCCACATTTTTAGGTGGAATTAGTGTTTCAGGGAAATAACAAGCAAACAAACAACAAACATACAAACAAAACTAGATTCAGCAGGCCTGGATCTAGTCCATGCTACAGCAAACAAGGTGTACCAATTTCAGTAAGAAACTGTTCAAATATGCAGGCACTATAAACCTTTAACCAGAAATTCCCAGCTCAGAAGGGCAGAGTACAGCCTCTCCTCCCACAAGAGTGCAGACCACGAACCTTCTTAATGTAAAATAACTGGCCTGAAGCCCAAGTGCTTAAACCAGAACTAATACACTTTTAGAATAACAGACACTGAGCCCTCAATCAGCAGTTCCCAGCTTAGAAGGATGTAAGCTACCTGTCCTGCCACCACAGTGCAGGCCACAAACCTTCCTAATGTAAAACAACTGGTCTGAAGCCCAAGTGCTTAATCCAAAAGACTTAGAATGATAGCTATACTTTAATCAAGTTACCACCAAGTAGTAATAAATACAATTGAATACTTTAAAGAATGCCTGGATTAGTGCTCAAGTTATACAAACAAAGCTAGATTCAGCAGGCCTGGATCTAGTCTATGCTACAGCAAACAAGGTGTACCAATTTCAGTAAGAAGCAGTTCAAATATGCAGGCACTATAAGCCTTTAACCAGAAATTCCCAGCTCAGAAGGGCAGAGTCCAGCCTCTCCTCCCACAAGAGTGCAGACCACGAACCCTCTTAATGTAAAATAACTGGCTTGAAGCCCAAGTGCTTAAACCAGAATTAATACACTTTTAGAATAACAGCCACTGAGCCCTCAATTAGCAGTTCCCAACTTAGAAGGATGTAAGCTACCTGTTCTGCCACTACAGTGCAGACCACAAACCTTCTTAATGCAAAACAACTGGTCTGAAGCCCAAGTGCTTAAACTAAAAGGCTTAGAATGAGTTACACCAAGCAGTAATAAATACAACTGAGTACTTTTAAGATGACGCAAAAGCAAAATAAAGTAGGAAGAAACACAAATACAGTAAAAGCAGATAAATTGTTTTTTAAGTGGAAAGAGAGAAAGGAAAGAGAGAAAGGAGTAGCAGAAACTAAGCTGATTGGCCTTCTCAAATGTTCTCTCTGTACTGAGTAGAATGAGGTAATGACACTAGACTGGGAGGAGGGTCCCAGATCAAATTTTCACTAGGGGCGGGCAACTGCAAAGCCACCAACTATAAAAACACTATACCAACAGGGAGGGTGGGTGGGAAACAAACTGCAGAAATGTTTCTCACAGCTGAAAAGCAGCAGTGAGCCTTTAAATGAAAGTTTTAAACAGCTAAAGGAGCCTCTAGAAAAAAAGAGTTTAACTGCAACAAGTTATCAGGAACAAACAACCCAACTGATGCTTAATAAAAATGGACAATTTCCAGTTAATACCTCACACACAGTGAAACCAGCTAGAAAAATACACAGTACACAAAGTGCTATAAATAACAAAGAAATAAAGAACAAAATAAACAAAAAACAGGATACTTAATGTTATATATTATAGCTCTGAGTTTCCTCAGTGTCTTTCCTTCGATCAGCTCAGTGTGAAATGGCAGAACACCCACAACTGAACTTCTTAGGTAACAGAAAGTTGAAACCTGAGACAGCTTTTAAGAAAGAAATCTCAAAAGAACCAATGAGGTGCTTAGTCTAAGCTGTAGTCCAGGTGACCTCAGTCAGCCAATGACCTCAAACAATTCTCTCTCACTGAAATGCCTGATGGCTTTGGCTAAACCAAGATGTCCCTGAATATGTGCTCAGACACACAGCCTCCACAAACACTAGGCCCAAATACAAGCCTGAATATGGAAATGCTACAAATATCCCCACTACTTAGAACAAACTGCAGAAATGCTTCTCACAGCTGAAAAGCAGCAGTGAGCCTTTAAATGAAAGTTTTAAACAGCTAAAGGAGCCTCTAGAAAAAGAGTTTAACTGCAACAAGTTATCAGAAACAAACAACCCAACAGATGCTTAATAAAAGTGGACAATTTCCAGTTAATACCTCACACACAGTGAAACTAGCTAGAAAAATACACAGTACACAAAGTGCTATAAATAACAAAGAAATAAAGAACAAAATAAAAAAAAACAGGATACTTAATGTTATATATTATAGCTCCGAGTTTCCTCAGTGTCTTTCCTTCAATCAGCTCAGTGTGACATGGCAGAACACTCACAACTGAACTTCTTAGGTAACAGAAAGTTGAAACCTGAGACAGCTTTTAAGAAAGAAATCTCAAAAGAACCAATGAGGTGCTTAGTCTAAGCTGTAGTCCAGGTGACCTCAGTCAGTCAATGACCTCAAACAATTCTCTCTCACTGAAATGCCTGATGGCTTTGGCTAAACCAAGATGTCCCTGAATATGTGCTCAGATACGCAGCCTCCACAAACACTAGGCCCAAATACAAGCCTGAATATGGAAATGCTACAAATATCCCCACTACTTAGAACAAACTGCAGAAATGCTTCTCACAGCTGAAAAGCAGCAGTGAGCCTTTAAATGAAAGTTTTAAACAGCTAAAGGAGCCTCTAGAAAAAAGAGTTTAACGGCAACAAGTTATCAGAAACAAACAACCCAACAGATGCTTAATAAAAGTGGACAATTTCCAGTTAATACCTCACACACAGTGAAACTAGCTAGAAAAATACACAGTACACAAAGTGCTATAAATAACAAAGAAATAAAGAACAAAATAAACAAAAAACAGGATTCTTAATGTTATATATTATAGCTCCGAGTTTCCTCAGTGTCTTTGTGTACTACCTGCTGCTGCTACATGTGCACACAATACAGTGTGCAAAAGCACACCTCTGAAGGCAGTATATTGTCATGTTTTAAATAAAAAAAAAATGTCTTCTGAATTGATCACTGTCCAAAACATTATAATACCTGGATCACAACATGCAACATACATCACAGACAGCTGCTATGGTACCAGCAGGTAATAAGGGAACTTTACAAACTGATAGAGGTTACATACAACACGTGTACATTGTCCTCTAATATTGTTAGTGTCCCACGATCATCAGCCACTACATCCATTGCATAACCATTAGGGCTGGAGGCAAATTTTCAGCATTTTGTGCCATTAAACAACTACAACAATAACTATTCAATAATGCTGATTACGTATCATGCTTTGTGCTGTCATGCAACAGAATACACAATTGTACTGGGCATGTTCGCAAGGAAGTACATCAGTTACTGGATAAACATCACCTACCCATCCCAAACACATAACAAAATATCATAGCACAGGTCCTGTAACATTTTATGGTACCCCCAATGTAGCCTGACACACATCAAGATCTGTTAATAACCCATTCTTGTCTATTACCACTATATCGTCAACAATAATAATAAAAGGCTCAGACCTCTGGATACAAACATATGCAGTGTATGTCAATTCATATCTCACTTGTTAGAAAAAAACACACTTGAAAGAAATAACTTGAATATTGCATTACAATGCATATGGCTTCCATCAAAGGGGGCACAAATGTTGGCCTTTCTTTCTTGAGATTTAAATGTTTCCACTGAGTGCCTTTGTGAATAGAAATTCTCTTTCAGGATTCAAACATCTGCTTAGCTGAGTGCTTAGTCTACAGAACTTGTATATCAACTATTGATGACAAAGAACAAACCACAACTGAAGTGTCATAAAGCACACTCTTAAAATGATTACATCAACACTATGTTGCAATGGTTATGCCTCCCCTAAAATGCAGTTTGAGAGCTCAGAATCCCTTAGCCACATTAGTGATCATACAAGTATGAATCAACCATGACACCATCTTTTGAGCATGCCAGTCCTGTCTATCAGTATTATCTTACAAACATACAGTACTTATACATTGCCAGATTCTAACACCTGCTTGTCTAGGTCCACACTCTATAGAGCTGTATATAAGCTGCTCTCATGACCGGGGAAGTTGTACCAGAAGTATGATAGCACACATTTGAAGGGATGAATTTTTCATTGTGTTTCAAGGCTTATGTTTCACTTAAAATGGAGTGAAAGAATCTGCTGGATAAACCATATAACCTATCACTATATTCACACACACCCTCACTAGTTAGTCATTGCTGGATTTAAACACCTGCTTCTTTACACTCACACTCCAGAGAATAGTGCATTAGCCACTCATGCCACAGGAGAAGTCACAGCACATCTGTTAAATGGAACACATTTGAAGGGATGACATCATCATTGTGTGCAAAGGAGATGCATAGTCAAAAGTGGATTGAAATTGGTGAGGGAGCCCTCTCCTTGTAAAAACATTTCCCTTGAGTGAAAATGTGCTTGCTTGATTTGATGGATAAGCCAGTTCTATCTGTCACTATAGTCACACATGCACTCTCACTAGTTAGTTTATGCTGGATTTGAACACCTGCTCTATGTCCACATTCTAGAAAACAGTGCATTATCTGCTCACACCAAAGTAGAAGTCTTACTTCAAATGTGACTAAATTTTAAGGGCTGACATCATCATTGTGCTACAAATCAGATGTTTGTTAGGAAGCCCTATCCTCCTGTAAATGTTTCCCGAGTGGGACTGTACTCATCAGATCTGTTGGATAAGTCAGTCCTACTTGCCACTGTGGTCGCAGGCGCGTGCACGCACGCACACACACACACACACACACACACACACACACACACACACACACACACACACACACACACACACACACACACACACACACACACACACACACACACACACACACACACTCTCTCATTAGTTAAGCATTGCTGGATTCAAACACTTGCTTGTCTAAACCCACAATTTAGAGAACAGTGTATTAGCTGCTCACACCACAACAAAAATCACACAAGTGTGAGATGGAACACATTTGAAGAGATAACATCATTATTGTGTTGCAAAGCAGATGTATGGCCAAAAAAATGGATTGAAATTGTTGAAGGAGCTCTTTCCTAGTGTAAATGCTGCCCCTGAGTAGAAGTGTATTCAGAAGATTTGCTGGTCAAACCAGTTCTACCTGTCACTATAGACACACACATACACACACACACACACACACACACACACACACACACACACACACACACACACACACACACACACTGTCTCACTAGTTTGTCACTGATGGATTCATACATCTTACTATCTAGACAGCAGTGCATCAGCAGCTGCCATCAGTGCAAGTATAAGACAAAAAAAATTGAAAGGAAGACATATCATTGTGTTGTAAAGAGAAGTGTGATCTAAAATGGACTGAAATTGTAAAGGGAGCCCTCTCCCTATGTAAATGTTTCAAGTGGAGTAGAAGTGCAGCACACACCAGATCAGTTAGATAAGCCAGTCCTATCTGTCACTATAGTCACACTCATTCTCTCTCACTAGATAGTCATTCCTGGATTCAAACACCTGCCTACGTCCACAGTCTAGACAACACTGTATACATTGCAACATCGCACCAGAAGTCATATTATTGTCAGATAGCGGTTTAACTTTACAATCCTGAAATACTGAAATATTGAAATTCAGTATTTTGACACTGTAAAGCTGAACACTGAAAAACCCGAAACCCTAAAAGCGCGAAATTCAAAATCGCAACTGCCCACATACACACTCCACACATAAACAAGCACACATACACCTTCCTCCCTACTCTACAAACCAACAAAACACACAGAAACACAACAAAACAAACACGCTAGCGGACCCTACATATAAGCAGGGGGCAAGCCCTCGTGCACCCCCCCATGTGGAGGGGCTACACCCCCACAACCCCGCTACTTATATATGCTAACTCTGAGGTCACACTAAAAACACAAACACACAAAAAACACCACTACACATTTTACACTCCCCTTGGACAAACACACATCACATATGTACAAATACCACCACTCTCAACACTTACACACTCACAATCTTATCTACCTACCCTAACACAAACCTCAAAACTCCAAACACACTCACACACACTAAAATCCCTACCCAAAACCCCTAGTAAAACTTCACTTACCTGAATCTCCAGCTACATCCACATACCACACCACACATCATGAATACAGGGATTCCCACATCATGTACGCACCTCCACAACCACAGATTCGACATTTCCACATTTGGCATTTCCACATTCGGGATTCTGCACTTTTGCGCAAGTACAATTTTGGCACTTCGGTCTCGAGCTACTGAAATTTGATATTTCTGTAATTCAAGACTCTGAAGTGAATCCCAGATAGCACATAGCTGTAGTTTACATGACATATGTTGTGGCGAATTGCCAATGTGGTGTGACAGACAAACCAAACAGCTATGTGACGATTATAACTCACAATATTGCAGTAATAACTCATATAGCACATCATTCACATGAATTGTTGCGTTGTGAATGACATTTATTTGTGTCACTTTTATTTATTTATATTTTGCTTACCACGCTAGTTCACTGATCAATACTGACAATTTCAGGCTCAGCCTGGTTGAAATACAAAATATTTCACAAACAAAAAACAGAAAAAAAAAGCGATGACAGAGTAGTTCAGATTAATTACATAGAAAAAACTGTGTACATACATTCTACTGAAGCCACAGTACAATATACAATTAAGCAGAGTGCAATGTACAATGTAAAACCACAAAAGGAAAAAATCCAAGGAACCACTCAAAACAATAATAAATAAAAAAAGACTTTATTAAATTCTCTTCTCTTGTGCCTCGGCTCACAAATCAGCCTTTAAAGAGTGTGTCCTAGAGACTCCCCATCTGTGAAATAGACTTCCCCTCCATGTCAAGCAGAGTGCCTCATTATCCCTTTTTAAGTGCAATCTGGATAACTGGATGGGAAACATAAAATACACCCCTGGAATTCCACCTGTGTCCCTGCTGGACAGGGGCTTTGGTGCTGACTTGTCTAAACATGGGCTAAACTCTTGGCTTGACTTATAAGGGCCTCATGGCCAATAGCCTATTAACTTCCTATGATCCTATGATCCTATGCCAAAGGAGAACTGACATTCTCAGTGTGTAAGCAGAGGTGTACAGTTTTGAAAAGGGCTGGATATAGACCTGCTTCTGACAACTCTGTGACTCTTGCACTTTGAGCTGTTTCTCCATTGGAATAATAACTTTAGGCAAATATGTATTCCCATGGAAAGTTTCCATTGCATTGATTTTTGTAATATCTTCAGTGATAACTGATGAGTGCCAACACCAGGATTATTTGCAAGGCCAATGGCAAAGTCTTAGTGTATCCATACTTTTTATGGCTTTTTGTCATAGGACATGAAGTACCAGTTCTTTACAGTTATCCATGCATACTAACAGTCCTGCATGTCAATTGTCAGGTAAAAAAAAGAAACACTTTTAGAATTGCTGACTTTGTGTGATGGTATGTTGTTTTCAATGACATTACAAATGTATTTAACTTACTGTACAACACATACTGTAGAAGAGTCCATATAGCGTTTACAGGAGGTCATGTTCTCTACAGCATATATCAGTAGAATGTATACTTGGAGTAATGAAAAATATGTTTCACTGAAGCTATAGTCATACATATTTAAAGCTGTGTTGCTGTACTCTTCATATTTTCCTAAAACAGTATGTTACTAATACTTTTTGCACAAGTATTATTTGTAACATCATGTACAAAGAAGTGTAGCACAAGTATTATTTGTAATATCATGCACAAAGAAGTACTGCAGGTATTCCTATTTAGCTATATCTTGTTTAGCATCCATTACACAAACTTGTGTTGCAACTATGACATTTTAAATTGCAAGTGTAGTTCAGGTTCAAGAAGAGGAAAGAAAACATGCATTAGGACCCCTAAAGTTATAGTATCCCTTATGTGGATTTAAACCCTGCACTACTTTGGCTGTTAGTCAGAAAATATTTCATTAATACATTGTGCCACTGAGAAAGTTGCATAACAGATGTATTTTTAACATTCAGGACTGTCCAAAGTGCTGATTATGGTTTACCATCACCAGTCTCATTTGTGCGACTGATAACTAAGTGCGCAAGCAAAATTAAAATTTGAGTCTTTGCCATTGTAGATGAACTGTCATTCAGCGAAGGGCATTGCTGATGAAGCAAAAACAGAGAGTTTTTATAAATTAGTGTAATAATTTCTCAACTCTGTGGCCTTATACAAGTAACATATTGTCAGTGAGGATCCCTACCTTCACAGAGATGTCACCTCTACTAGATATGAACCCTTTACAGGAGATCATATTCTACACAGCATATATCAGTATGAGGTACGCTTAGGGAAATGAAATTTATGGCATTTCCATGAAACATTGACAGGGTTAACAGCTTTTGCCACCTAAACATTTACAAACAAAGCTAGAGAAAGACAAGCACACATGTTAAGCATTGTACTTCTGATATTTACATTTAGATAGCACAAAACCCATGTTATCACACAGGTGCCATTTGTGCTGTCACATTTAAATCTATGTAAATGTGATCTTTGCAAAAGTAATGACAGTCAAGCATGGGAGGTTACAAACAAGTGTCTGCAAGAGAAGAGTGTCTGATTTCCTTTTATGTTCATTACTTCATTGCAATCCCTTTGTATCATGAATGCATTGTAGATTGAAATGAGTCTGAATGGATTTTTTTTATCCCCTTCTTCATTGCATCTATGCTATGAGTTACAGGCACTTTGTCATCACTGGCACATTATTTTTTTACAAAATGTTAACTAAAGTGTGCATCAAGGTTTTTTCCTAATGTAAATGTACATGAAACCTTGTGAGTAAATCTTTGTTCTGACACAACCCATGTAAGTATATTTCTCATTAGAAAGGATGCTAAACAAGTAATTAAATGTGCAGAACAGCTAATGAGCAGCACTTGCAAGACATTACCTAACCAATGATCTTAGTACTCACTCTTGTACTGCTCAGGAGTGTGCATGTCATCATGTAGGTACCAACACGTTTACCTGCACAGCATGTTGAGTAGATTGAGTGATTCAGGAATGATAATGAGCTGATATCTAATTAGCATTTTGATGTGACCAGACAGGTTAATCTACACCATATAAGCAGTATCTGGGACTATGAAACTTCCATCATGGAAGAGAAGACTCTTTGTTTCCCAAGTGCTGTCAAAAAAATTGCTGCCAACAGTTACAACTGCTGCATTTGAGATACTTTTTTGAGAAACATCTGAAAATTTTTGAAGGTATGTAATGTTCTTGTACTACTTAAATGTTTACATTTTGAATGCTTTTAGTTGCAATAAGTGCTCCCTAAGTTTTCAAATGTGTGTTTTTGTAATGAGCATACTAACAGTTGTTATACTTATCCTTTACTTCTATCTTTGTGGGCTTCCAGCAGCACTCTGAAAATGTTCAGACATCCCTGACTTGTAGAAACTAAAGTGGGTTATTCTTACACTAAGAAAATGTCCTCTGCTTATGCTGTTCTATCTGCCTAATAATTGTAGGGTTAAGAGGGTGGTCTAATGGTTAAGGTGCTTTCCTTGCAAACACAAGGTGCAGGGTTTGACTCTCACAAGGGACAATTGGCTAGGCTTAAAATGGCTCACAAGGGCAGTTAGCTTAGTACTAACATATGAATCTGTTGTATATTTGACTATTCTTCCATGCCCATGACACTAGCGTTTGCTCAGTTCTGTACTCATAATTTTTTCCACTGGGGACATATGGGGATTCTACAAGTCTTGCACTAATCTACTTCAGAGATATTATTTATGTTTTAAATGGTGATACCTACGTAATGAGTAATTTCTCACCAGTATTAGTTCAGCCTATAACCCTCCACTCCCTGTTGTACTGTTTGTGTCTGATATACCTTTTCTTTTTACATCACAACAGGGATATGGCACCAAATTCAAAAACTAAGGGGTTAGTTCCATGGAAACCTCCATTCTTGCATGCTGAGAATGAGTTCATATTCCAGGCCCTTCACCTACATGGGGCATGGCTCCTAGATCCTCATTTAGCTGACAAGCCCTTCCATGACCAGGTCTGGCAGCAGATGGTCAATAATGAGATTGCTATGGGTTGCCAGGACTGTGACTACAAGAGTGTCAGACATAGGGTCAGTGATATGATCCAGAAGGCCCATGACAAAGCCAAGTTTGTGGCACAGGAGGGAAGATCTACTGGGGTGGGCCTCCTACCGAACCACCAGTCACTGAGAGGAAGGAGTTCTTGTCAACTGTAAGGGATCCCGGCAACTCAGAAGAGTTCCACAGTTCTGTTGTAGATGTGGGGACAGAGGTCAAGAACAATCAGAGGATTTCAACTAATGATGCCCCAGGAATGTTATTCAAATATATATAAAATATTTGAAGTTTAAGGTTTTTCTTAAGTTGTCTTGCATTGCAGTTTCTGTGTCTAACAATATTTGATACTGAGGAACAATGACCACCTGCACATAGTATAAGCATACTTTTTTGTCTTTAGTTATACATATATTACTGTAAAAGTTATTTGTATTTGCATGGGCTGTTGCTTTATTCAGGTTTAGACAGTGTACTATAATAATTTCATTCATATTTTTAATATGTTTCTGTTTTCTTGGTGTATTCACAAGAAATGCTGCCACCAGCACTGGGGAGCTCCGATTGCCTGATGCTGGAAGATTGGTAGGCAATGGCGAGGATGGCAGTGATGAACTGACAGTATGGGTTTGCAGAAGGTATGTCTGACATAGATGGTGTGTCTCCGATATCCTCTCCACATAGCTTAATAGCAACATGGTAGTGTGGTTACCTTAGTTGCAGAGGTAGTGGAATTTCTCCTTAGCCTTTGTGACAGTGAAGTACCACACAGGGTTGTCAGAAGAGGTGCTCAGAGAAAGCATGCTTACAGTCCTCCTCCTGGTGTTTGTGTTTCAGTAGGTGCCATGCTACATATGTACAGAGCAGTCATAGAAGCACATGTAAGTTCCACCAGGGCCTCAGAAGTGATAGAGTACTGCATGTCATGCATTCTGACATACAAGACTGCATGGACAGGGGTGTGTCTGACTCCTTGGACTGGATGAATGACACACTGGACCATGCAGTGTCTATTATGGAATGTCTGCTAGGGAAGGGTCAGCACCCACAATGACAAACAGCTGGGAGGTAGATCATCAGTGCCTAACTGGTGTGGCAGTGGCCATGCCAGATCCTGCTCCCGCAGTGGCACTACTTGCACTGCTCCATCAGTGGTGGATGTGTCCACACTCAGATGTGGTTGGCCATGTCATTGTGGATGTAGTCATGATGACAGCTAATCCAGCTGACATTGTTCATAAGTAGGTAGCACCCAGACTTCTATCCAGGGTCATGGAACTAGCAGTGCAACTCCCTGTGTAAGTAGTTCACATGGATGGGGGTGTCAATGATGAAGAAAATCCTCCACCATGCACTGCTCACACTTGTCTAGGATGCTAGGGCATAGTGCTAACACAAATGCTTTGGCTGCAGTTCCTGAAGATCCACACATAGTACACTTCATGTTGACCATGATGCCCCACACATAGTCACAATATTTTTCAAAACTGAGTTCTTCACATCTGGAGATACTGGTCCTGACATTCAATACCTGCTCTGACCTCATCTCTGACATCCATGCACATGTATTTTGTGTCAGGGTTGCCCTCCTGTAAAGCCCACACCCAATACATGCAGGTCATGATGACGGTTCGTACCCTTTGCACATTTCTGTGGCTTAGGGTTGCCCATGTCTGCTGTATGAAGTGGCCAGCTAATAATTGCTTAGTTAAATGCTTGTTTCCATCAGAGTGCACAATAATGTTTCAGTTTGTTTTAGTCTGCTTAACTTCAATAGTGTTATTAGCTGTAGAAGTAGTAGTACTAGTAGCATTACTAGTAGAAATAGCAGTAATAGTAGTAGTAATAGTAGTATTCATAGTAGTAGTTATAGAACTAATAGTAATAGTTGTAATAGTAGTGGTAGCAGTAGGAATAGTATTAGTAGTGGTAGTAGCAGTAGTATAAGTAATATAAGTAATAGTATTAGTAGTAGTAGTAGTAATAGTAGTAGTGGTAGTAGTAGTAGCAATAGTATTAGTAGTAGTAGTAGTAATAGTAGTAGTGGTAGTAGTAGTAGCAATAGTATTAGTAGCAGTAGTAGTAATAGTAGTAGCAGCAGTAGTAGGAGTAATAGTAGTAGCAACAGCAGTAGTAGTAGTAATAGTAGTAGTAGTGGTAGTAGTAGTAATACAATAATATTACTTATGTAGTACAACTTACTCAGACTCTTATGCTGAAGATGCTAAGATTGCCCTGATCCCTGCTGGGATGTCTGACATTGGCTGTGTATGTCTGATACACAATATTGAGCAGGTCACATGTTTCTGGGAAATACCTTTTTGCTCTTTACTGTTGGTTTGGAACACCTCATTTGTGTCTTAATTAAGTATCTTTTCATTTGTAGTTCTAATGTTCTGTAGCCATGCCTGATCATCTGCCTCTGCAGATGATGGTGACATTGTCTTACTCCCTGTGGGTTTGTTTGACATGGGGCTGCGTAGATTTCACATACAGGCTGGAATCATAATACGTGAACAAGAAAATAAATTCCACTTAAAAGCTTCATAGTTGGTTTGGAGTGCATTTGTTTCATATATCTATCATATGTAGTATTTATGGCATTTCAGTATAGTTCAAAGAATCAGAATAGGACCTAGAACACTAAAGGTTCAAATTCAGCAACCAGAACAAGTGAAGAAAATAATAACAAAATTCAAACCACCACGCTGTAAAATATAAGTTATTTATTAAGACACTCAACGTAAACGCTTTTGGGTGAAGTACCCTTCATCAGACAATTCACAAATAAACTGAATCACATTTAAAACACAAAGTAGCCAATCACATTCAATATTGAGCCCTCCTCATCTTGAGGGTGGGTTTAATGGGATTAACCCCATTCATCCCAGGTGGTCTATGTGCACACATCTCTATAATCCATTTATTTTCTTAGTATTCTGTCAAACTGCCTATGTCATCCCCTCTCCTGGATAATTTCAACAGTCTGTAACACCATAAAATCAAAGGTATGCGCAGTATGTTCATGTATATGCTGATATAAAGCATTGTGGGTATTACCTGCACTTATTGCTGATAGATGTTGCAATATTCTATTTTTTTTTTAGTTTACAGCTGGTTTTACCCACATGGAATGAATAGCAGTCCTTGCACTGAGCTATGTAGACATCAGTTGTATGACAATCTGCATATGATGCCAATGAATATTGTTTACTGGTAACAGGATGAATAAATTGTTCTTCCTAATATATTTACAAGCTTTACAATGTTTACATGGAAAAGTTCCCTGACGTGTAATATTATTGGTACATCTCCTAGATCTCTCATTACATAACAGATCTTTTAAGTTTTTATTTCATTTAAAACAGAACAGCGGTTTATGAGTTATAATGTATTTTAATCTATCATCTGTGTGTAATATACACCAGTTTTTCCTGATGATATCACAAATACCTCCTATCTTGTTACTATACTTCAAAGTTACTCATAAGAGTTGTTTCAGAGTCCCTGTATTATTCTGGTAATCAATTGTATCACCAGAAAACCAAGGTTTAGCCTTAGTTCTTCTTTTGTTAGCACATTCCTGATAGGCTAAATTTATTTTATCACCCTTATAGTCTCTCTCATGAAAAGTATGTTTTAACTCTAGTGACTTCTGTTTAAAACACATTTCATTTGTGCATAGCCTAGATGTTCTGTAAAACTGTGTCTTGGTTATAATGTCAAACACATGCCTAGGATGCATGTTATCATAGGGTAGGAACATATTGCACCAACAATCCTTCCTATATATCATGATGTCAATTATATCATGATCATTTCTAGTTAAACGAACATCTAGAAAATCTACACTGTTATCAGAATGTCACCTTAAATCTTAAAAAAAATCTGTTGTTGTCTCTAAATAGGCTATAAAGTCATATTTTACAGTGTGGTGGTTCAAATGTTATTATTTTATTCCAGTATAGTTGATAATATAATTTTATTTTACTGAAGCACAGTATATAAACATAGGTAAACACTTGATCATTCTCTGTAATGCTGAGTGGTTCATGTTTCCAATGCTTCTCAGCTACTTCTATATTGTAATGTTTGCATACCCCCTAGTGCAGCAGTCTTGTGTCATTGTTGTGTCTTTCAGAGTACAGACCCTCAGTCATGACTTTTTCACACCCGACAATGAGATGTGCAACTGTTTCCAGTTCTGTTTTACAGAACCTACATTTGTCTGCTGCTCTCGCTTTGCAACCCAACATGGATGTAATCTGTTATCTTTGACAAGCCATTGTTAGCCTTTCATCTTTTGGTTTCAGTTCACCTCTTCATAGCCATTCCTGCTTCAGCCCTTGCTCAGCACTGAGGTTGCTCCAGAAGATCTCTATATTTGCTACTACATTTGTGGACTTTCCGTTTTTCTTTCCTTCCCATTTCATCCTTTCCTTTATATTCTCTCTTTTGTTTTTTGTTTTTTTTACACTCTCAGTTTCTGTCTGATTTTTGCTGTTCTGGTTTAATTTTGATGGGCAGCTCAGCAGTGGTGCAGTAGTTAATATTGTCAGCTCACAGCAAGAAAGAGGTTCTGCAGTTCATTTCTTGGCTGGGGTATCTTCTGTGCAGAGTCTGCATATCCTCCCTGTGTTTGCTTGGGTTTCAGCTGGGTACTCCAGTTTCCCCCCACATTCCAAAGATATGCATCTGGAGCATTTCTTCCTGGGCATCCACTGAAAATAGAGTCTGTCCTAGTCAGACTTTCCCAGTCAACAAATAATAAATAAAATTTCCATTCCTGCTTTGTTCCAAAATGCTTATGCTAACCTAAGCAAAGATGTCATCTTAGACTTCTTTCCTTCATGCTTTAGAACTTTCACTTGACAACTAGTGTGTGCTGTTTTTTTATATATAATAAGCATGAAGCATTTTAATTCTTTTCTTGTCTAACTGGTTCAGTGATTTTTGTGGCCAGTCTATCACACTGAATCTGTACTATAAAACAGAAAGAACAAATTGATTTATAGAGTGGAGTTTATTCCTAGAAGTCAAAGCAGTTTTCAGTATTATCTTTAGTCTTCTGAAGTATTCCTTGCTGAACTTTATTCTTATCTGTTCATGTTTTATCCTTGAACCTTCATCTGTTTCCAAGTATTTATACACTCCCTTCTGATCATGTTTCTTTATATCACATTCCTGTTCCAGGCTGATATTTTCTTGGTGCTGCAGTTTTTCTTTTACAAATGTTGCTTTTGCACACTTATCAAGACTTAGTCTCATTCTTTTATCATCTGAGAAAGTTTTAGCTTCTATTGTACTTTCAGATCCTTTTCTAATGAACTACACACTTCAAAATCATCCACAAAGATTAGAAAAAATGCCTTTAGATAAGGTTGTTTTCTAAAAGTTGAACTATAACCATAGCCTGGCCTATTAAGTAAACCGCTTACTGGGTTAAGAACAAAGTAAAATAGCAGTGGTGACAAGAAAATCACCCTGGAATATCACCTTTTGAATTTTTATCCTTCAGATAATAATTTGCCCTTTGATGCGGTTTAGATGCAGAGCTGTTTGCCACTGTTTCATTGTCAGTGTGATGTAACTGATCAGTGTAGGGCAAGTGCTTGTGCATCTGTCAAACTCTTTCCCAAACAATTTCCTGCAGGACAAGTTCTGGCATTTTTGACACCTACAGACATACTTGTAAATGCCCAGAATCTCACAGAAAGTCCAGATTTTTTTACTCACATTTTTAGTCTGCTCCACATAACATTTGTGGTTTTCTGGCAAATCATTGAGGACTGAAGTCCATAAATAATGACAGGAGTCAGACTTTCATGGCAGGGCTAGTCCTACAGTAATGTGAACATTTGTTCTAGATGACTGTGTGAAGATTGGGGAAAGATGGGCGAAGGCTGCCAGCCTAGTCAAATAGAATTTGATACGTAATTCTATCATTTGTATAAATAAATGTAAAATACAGGCTTGTGTTTTTAAATGAAAGAAAACACTGCAAAATGTGAACTTCAAGATTGTTGCAACATTGCCATCTGCTGTAAGGAAAATCAAGCCAAGCATTTCAAATGTTCTTTGAAGTTATAATTATCTAAAAAATGGTCCTGAAGCATCTGGCTGAACACATTCTTTCTATTGTCTTAACTTAAGTAATAATATACATGTGAAATGTCTTTTATTGTTGTAGTTTCCTGAGCAGGTGTAAGCTTGCTAAATAATGCAGTTTGTTTGCCTGGGAACTCCAAACTAAGTGTCAAAATGATGTAATGTGAATACTGGGAAAACAAGTGTCAAAATGATGTAATTTGGGAGGGCCTTAGCAGAGCTGTTTGTTAGTGTCTTAAAAACTATTGTTCAGTGAGAGACTAAGAGCATTTGTCTTGGACCATCAACCCCAGTACTGCTTATGCTCTTTATGTATGTAAGTAGGATTATAGCACTGTGTTTTCTCTTAAGATTAGCTAAAGATTAGAAAATTAGATTAATGTTTTTCTTTGACATCAGACCTGTCTTATTGTATAGTTTTAAGTTTCTGTGTGATCTCTGAAATCTTAGATATCTCTGTGGTATAGCTGTATTGTCTTGTTTTTTAATTATTTATTATTAAATATTTTAAAAAAACTTTTACCTGTGGATGATTTGTGTAGAGAAGTAGGTTCTAGAGTACATTGCATATTTATAGAGGTTATCGCAATAGGCCACTCTAATAAGCCTTAGACTGAATAGTCACATTACCAATTGGATAATAATATTGCACAGTAATAATTGGACACCCTTTCAAGGGCCTTTGGGTAGCTGATAAATTATTAAGCTGGTGATGGCAGTAATTACTACCGTATAGTCTGGGTAAAGGGGCACAGCTGGAGAATCTGTGTCAGTCTTTCCCAGGAGTGTCTGTGAAGTTGTATAAATACTTATCTCAAAGTGTGGGTGTGTGTCAGCTACCTGGGCAGAGACACGAAGCACTGGTTGGACAGAGAGTGTAGTGGAGGTTAGCTTGCCAGCTAGGCTGAGATCTGGATCCTATAGCTGTGCCAGTGGGGAGTCTTATTGGGGACTTGGAGAGCAAGAGAGCAACCAGCCCCAGACTGACTGTGATCTCTGTGTGCATTTAAGGGAAATTGTACTTTACTGTGTGCATTGGTTATCCTTTCCTCTTCTATGAGATGGCCTCCCTGGTGTTAGTGGTGAGGATTGAGGCTCCTTGATTGCTGGGCCAGGGCATGACCATCACAAGTGGTGGCAGTAGTTGGCATAAGATATCCTCACATATCTGTTTGGCAGTAGTGTGAGTAGAGTGAATCCTGTAGCTTATGTACAGTGATCTCTGAAAGTGTTTTGTACTCTAAATCAGCCACACAGCGTATACTCAGAGTTCAGATCACAATTGTTTTATTTCTTTTGTTAGCTTAGTTAGTCAGGGTGAGCAGGCAGCATGTCAGCCCAGGAATATGGAAAGCTGATAAGGAGCCAGCTGGTGGAGATGCGCCAGGCCAGGTAACTGGTGCATGGAAACTTGACTAAGGCAGACCTGATTGCAGCCTTGGTTACAACTGCATTAGAAAACAGCATCCAGGAGGACAATCAGACTGGCAGTGGAGATACAATATCCTCAGAGAATGGATAGCTCAACCTTTCTGCAAAGGACAATAAGACTGGCAGTGGAAATACAATATCCTCAAAGAATGGACAGCTCAAACTTTCTGCAGTGGACTTAAAATCCAGCTGGAGCTAAAGAGACTTGAGTTGGAGGTCAGGCGTTTGGAGATAGAAGCCAAAGAAAAGGACCATCAGAGGAAGCATGAGAGGGAAATGGTGACTCTTCGCCAGAGTCATGGAAGTAATGGGGAAGGGAGTTACTGGACCTCAGAAGCACAACAGGTCAGTAAATTTCTTCCGCAATTTAAAGAGGGGGATAATTTTGATAGTTTCATTCACATGTTTGAAAGGGTATGCAAACAGTATAGTGTTGACCAAAGGCTCTGGGTACGGTTCCTTACCCCCTTACTCCATGGGAAAGCTGTAACTTGTATATCACAAATGCCTGACTCTGTCTGTTTTGATTATACTGCTGTAAATAAATGTCTGTTACAATGTTTTAAGCTAACACCTGAAATGTATAGGAAAAGGTTTTGTGAGCATAGACACAAGGTAGCTAAAAATGTATGTGAATATGTTGTTGAACTGAGCACTTATTTTCATAGCTGGGTGAGTGGATGTCAGGTCACCACTTTTGAAGGGCTGGAAGACCTCTTGGTGAGGGAACAAGCTCTTAGCACTTTGCCTGAGGACATGAGGATCTGGTTAGCTGATAGACAAGGTGCTACTTCAGATGAGTTAGGGAAGGAGGGAGACCTATACCTGGCCAGCAGGGCAGCCCTGCACAGGAAGGGGACCCCTAGTACTGCTCATGGGTCTAAAGAAACCCATGGTAGGCAGCACAGACTGCCCCAACAGAATCCACCAGTAGCAGGGGAAGCCACTAGTCCAGGTACACATCCAGGAGCTAGGGTTAAATGTTTCGAATGCAACCAGTGGGGCCATGTGGCATACAGGTGTCCACGGAGGCAAGGTGGGGAACCAAAGGTAAGGGAGCCAGTAAGTGGGAAAGACAAAATGCTAATAGTGGGTTGTCTTTAGACAACAGGGGTATGGAACTAACATCCTGCAGATGTCCTGAGAGGGCAGGGTTTGAATGAGGCAGTCCCATGTACTTATGCAGTTATACGCATTGAGACTAGGAGACAACCATGTGGGTCTGGTAGCCTGTGGGAGACCCAGACAGACTGCATACTTGCAGCCAGGACTGCTGAGGTGGTTACTTCAGGGAGGGAGCTACTCTGTAGCAGTGAAACTGAATGTGAGCCACAGCTGCTTGTGGGAGCTGATGGTCCCTTGGACAGGGTAACTGCAAAGGTAGAGGTAAGTAGTAGTACCCAGGCTGCCAGTGAGGCACCACTGCCAGAGGATGCCAGACTTCCAGTGGAAGGGGAGTTGGAAAGGGTTACAGGTAGGGAGTTGAGACAGGCTCAGCTCTCAGACCCTACATTGCAAGGCCTGAGGCAGGTAGCTAGGGAGGCACCTGATTCTCAAGGGAAGGGGGAATATGAATACTGGGACAAAGGATTACTATACAGAGAGTGGGCTCCTGAGGGAGGATTAGAAGGTGAAAGAGTACAGCAGTCGGTAGTGCCTAGAGCTTACCATCTGGCATTTCTAGCCTAACCCATGATATTCCCTTTGCAGGTCATATGGGCATAAAACATACAAAGAGGTGTATTATGCAAAACTTCTATTGGCCTGGAATCTGCAGAGATGTAACAGGGTACTGCAGGACCTGTGAGCAGTGCCAAAAGGTAGACAAGGCTCCTTTGATGCCTTTACCTGTAATTCTGGAGCCATTTCAGAGGGTAGCTATGGATATTGTGGGTCCTGTGAGTACCCCAAGTTCCACAGGGAAAATGTATATCCTAGTGGTAGTGGATTATGCTACACAATACCCTGAGGCAGTGGCTTTGTCCTCCACTGAGGAAGAGAAAGTGTCAAATGCTTTGTTAGAGATTTTCAGCAGGGTAGGTTTCCCAAAAGCAATACTGACTGACCAAGGTGCCAATTTCATGTCAGACCTGCTGCCTTGTCTGTGGAAGTCCTGTGGGGTGAAGCACATGAAGACCACCCCTACTATCCCCAGACTAATGGTCTTGTTGAGAGGTTAAACTCTACAATCAAGTCCATGCTATGGGCATTTGCAGATCAGTTTAAGATGGAGTGGGACAAATATTTGCCGCATCTGTTGTTTGCTTACAGAGAGGTTCCCCAGGAATCCACAGGTTTTTCACCCTTTGAGTTGCTGTATGGGCATAGGGTGAGGAGACTTCTAGATTTAAATCGAGATGAATGGGGAGGTGAGTGTGAGTCTCACAAGGAGTCTGTTGTGGCATACATCCTAAACCTCAGGACAAGGCTCAGGGAACTCATGGGCTTGGCCCAGGAGAACCTGGCAGAAACCCAACAACCGAAAAAGGTGTGGTATGACAGGAATGCTCGAGCTAGGGAATATGCTGTGGGGCAGCAGGTAATGGTTCTCATTCCTGTCAGACACAACAAGCTGTAAGCAGCTTGGGAGGGACCCTACAAGGTGGTAAGAAAGGTAAGTGATGTTAACTACATGGTGGAAGTGCTAGGCAGATGGCAGGGGCACAAATTGTACCATGTTAACATGATGAAACCTTACCATGATAGGGAGGCCCTTGTGCTGAGTATTTGCAGTGGATTGCAGGAGGAGTCTGAGGGAGATCTGGGGACTAATCTCCTCAGTGAGGCTCGGGCTGACACCTTGGTAGAAGGGGTAGCTATATCCCAGCAGCTATCTCCTACCCAGGTTCAAGAAATCCGAGCAATGTTGCAGGAATTTGGGGACATGTTCACTGGGAAACTAGGAAGCACTCACCTGGTGCAGCACCAGGTGGATACAGGACCCCAAAGGTCTATTAGACAGGCCCCTTATAGGGTGCCTGAGAGAGTCAAACAGACACTGAGGGAAGAGGTACAGGAGAGGTTGGAACTAGGGGGGATTCAAGAGTCCAACAGTCCCTGGGCCTCACCAGTGGTGTTGGTGCTGAAGAAGGATGGCAGCACCAGGTTCTGTGTGGATTACAGGAAATTAAATAGTCACACAGAGTCAGATGCTTACCCCATGCCTAAGACAGATGAGGCCCTAGAGCAGCTGGGTGGGCTAAGTATCTTACAACCATTGATCTTACCAAGGGTTACTGGCAGGTGCCCTTGACTCACAGTGCTAGAGAGAAGTAAGCCTTTGTGACTTCTGTTGGCTTGTATGAGTTCACAAAAATGCCCTTTGGGATGAAGAATCCCCCAGTGACTTTCCAGAGGCTGGTGGATAATATCCTAGCAGGAGCAGGAGGGTTTGAGCTTGCTTACCTAGATGATATTGCCATCTACAGCCATTCCTGGCAAGAGCACCTTCAGCATGTCAGGGAGGTGCTGGGCAGACTACAGAGGGCAGGGTTGACCATTAAGCCGAGCAAATGTTAGGTGGGTATGGCAGAGGTCTCCTACCTAGGACATAGAGTGGGGAGTGGTAAGATAAGGCTAGAACCTGCCAAAGTGGAAGCTATTCAAGCATGGCCTGCACCTGTTACCAAGAAGCAGGTGACGGCATTCTTACGGACAGCAGGGTACTACAGAAAGTTCGTCCCTAGTTATAGTACCATTGCTGCTCCCCTTACAGACCTGACAAGGAAGAATAGGCCAGATAAGGTAGTGTGGACCCCAGCATGTGAGCAGGCATTTCAAAAGCTTAAAGAAGCTTTGGGAGGATCCCCTGTGTTAGCCAGTCCAGATTACATCAAATAATTTGTTGTGCAACTGGATGCTTTGACCCATGGGGTGGGGGCAGTACTTAGCCAGATTTCTTCAGAGGGAGAAGAGCACCCACTGGTTTATTTCAGACGTAGGCTCCAACCCAGGGAAGAATGTTATGCAGCTGTAGAAAAGGAATGTCTAGCCATATTGTGGGTACTGAAAAAAATTCAGCCTTATCTGTATGGAAGAAAATTCACTGTAATGACAGATCATGACCCTCTAATATGGTTAAACAGAGTCAGTCAGCAAAATGCCAAATTGATACGATAGAGCCTGGGGTTGCAAGCATATGATATGTCAGTGCAGCACAGCAGTGGGAGTAGCAATGCCACTGCAGATGGGCTCTCAAGAAAGGGAATGGGGTGAGGTGCCCTCAGATAGACCTAACCCTCTCAAGTGGCGTTTCTCAAGGGTCACTTGAAAAACTAGCTTGAGTTCTCTAGGGGGAATATATGTGAAGATTGGGGAAAGATGGGTGAAGGCTGCCAGCCTACTCAAAATAGAATTTGATACATAATTCTATCATTTGTATAAATAAATGTGAAATACAGGCTTGTGTTTTTAAATGAAAGAAAACTCTGTAAAATGTGAACTTCAAAATTGTTTCAACATTGTCATCTGCTGTAAGAAAATCAAGCTAAGCATTTCAAATGTTCTTTGAGGTTATAATTATCTAAAAAATTGGTCCTGAAGCATCTGGCTGAACACATTCTTTCTATTGTCTTAACTTCAGGAATAATTGTTAGAGTATACATGTAAAATGTCTTTTATTGTTGTAGTTTCCTGAGCAGGTGTTAGCTTGCAAAATAATGTAGTTTGTTTGCCTGGGAACTCCAGACTAAGTGTCAAAATGATGTAATGTGAATACTGAGAAAACCTAAGAGTCAAAATGATGTAATTTGGGAGGGCCTTAGCAGAGCTGTTTGTTAGTGTTTTAAAAACTATTGTTCAGTGAGAGACTAAAAGCATTTGTTTTGGACCATCAACCCCAGTACTGCTTATGCTCTTTATTCATGTAAGTAGGATTATAGCACTGTGTTTTCTCTTAAGATTAGCTAAAGATTAGAAAGTTAAATTAAGTGTTTTTCTTTGACATCAGACCTGTCCTACTGTATTGTTTTAAGTTTCTGTGTGATCTCTGAACTCATAGATATCTCTGTGGTGTAGTAGTATTGTCTTGTGTTTTAATTATTTATTATTAAATATTTTAAAAACCTTTTACCTGTGGCTGGTTTGTGTAGAGAAGTAGGTTCTAGAGTACATTGCATATTTATAGAGGTTATCGTAATAGGCCACTCTAATAAGCCTTAGACTAAATAGTCACATTACCAATTGGATAATAATATTGCACATTAATAACTGGACACCCTTTTAAGGGCCTTTGGGTAGCTGATAAGTTATTAAGCTGGTGGTGGCAGTAATTACTACCGTATAGTCTGGGTAAAGAGGCACAGCTGGAGAATCTGTGTCAGCCTTTCCCAGGAGTGTCTGTGAATTCGTATAAATACTTATCTCAAAGTTTGGGTGTGTGTCAGCTATCTGGGCAGGGACACAAAGCACTGGTTGAACAGAGAGGGTACTGGAGGTTAGCTTGCCAGCTAGGCTGAGATCTGGACCTTATAGCTGTGCCAGTAGGGAGTCTTACTGGGGAGCTGGAGACCAAGGGAGCAACCATCCCCAGACTGACTGTGATCTCTGTGTGTACTTAAGGTAAATTGTACTTTACTGTGTGTATTAATTATCCTTTCCTCTTCTAGGAGACAACCTCCTTGGTGTTAGTGGTAAGGATTGAGGCTCCTTGATTGCTGGGCCAGGGCACAGTCATCACAGACTATCATTGTTGACACCTTGACCCCATGCGCAAAAATGGTAAATTGTGGATGAATAGATGGATTTGCATTTCAGATTTCATATTCTTCAGAAAATGTATGCTAATTGTCTTAGTCTAGCAACTTTGTAAGTTTATAAGAGCAGTATTTAAATACCATCTTTGATTTTGGGTTATTGCCCTCTCCCATTTTTTTTGTCTTTGTCCAGAATTCTTGTGCTAAGAGTTTAATAGGTATGCCTGCAGGAAGACAGTAAAAGTGAGCTGACAGATTAGTATTAGCTCAACAAGGAGGTATTTGACAAATGAAGTGTGGTCTAAACTAGTCTTCGATTATACAACTGTGAAAATTAGTGAAGTAAATAAATAAATGTTAAGTTGCAACTAAACTTTCTCCCTGTATCTGTGATGTCCATTCTCCTAGAGTTTGCCAGTTATAAATCATGAAATCATGCTGCTGAAAGCTGCAGCATGACTTAAATAATGAGGCATAACATAGGATTAGTGCTGCTGCCAGCCTATGATTACGTTAACACATGCAGGAGGAAACACGTTTTCAGTCCTATTATGTATATTAATTTGGTTATAAGCTTTGATTTCATTTCACTTTGATTTTTTTAACTTAATTTCTTGATTTTATATGGATAATCATGTTTCATTGCTCAGTTAAAGAACAACAATTTCCTTTAATCGGAAGGAAGGGCAAATAAACAAAATGTATTATTATGAGGATTTGGGATTTTGAGTCCTGAAATATTCTTAGACATACAATCTGCTGGCTGGTTGTGTATGTGCGTGGAATATATGTGTCATGTCTAAGCTTGCCTTGCACCTACAGAGTATTATGGTAAGCATGAACTCCCAATGACTCTGCTTTGGATTAAGCAGGTAATCTGAGAATGAACTAACAAATTAATTTATTTTATAAAAGGTGCTAAAAACTCTTGAATACTCTCTTTAGCATGTACCTGTCCAGACACAACATCCAACCAAATCATCCAAAATTCCCACACAAAGAAAATCAAGGGCCTAAGTTCCATTACCTACTGACAATGCATCAACGCTCTATCATTGTTTTTATCTCATACATATTCCCTAAGGGTGACTTCTTCTTGGCCTGCAAGGTTTCAAATGACTCAGTCCTGAGCAACCTCCTTCATATTTGCAAAGCTGAAAATACCAAGACCACCTCTACAAATGAGCTTCAACACTCAGTGAGACATGAACAGAATTGGCTGGCAAGAATGGCATCTCACTTACTCACCTTCTTCAAATGCATCCTGGATTAATTGTGGGGTAACTGCAAATATACCCATGTCTTGCACTGCAATTCCTCATGAAAAAGAGTAACAACTAGTGGGAATTCCGGTGGCTAGCCTATTGTAACCTATGAACCAATTATTTTGGATCTTAGCAGTAATTTGCAATCCAAAAAATAAAATACTGTCTATAATCCTTCCCCCAGCAGTGACCCCCAAATCCCCCACCAATTCTGAGAGCTGTCTCAGGATTTATAAAATCACCATACTTTTGAATCCCTCAGTGTGGCCCATACATTAACCATCTTTTTGGGGAGATGTCTCTTAATGTTTTATTTTTTTTTTAATTTCCCTATGTCTCAGTTTACATAGGTGGATACATGTACGCACATAAACTCTGTTTATTTATTTCATTTTCATCAGCATGTAGATCGCATTAAGCCTGGGGAGTTTTCAAGAAAGACTGTGTGAGACATTTCTACTGCAAGGGAAGATTTTGACAGAAGACTGGGGAAATCCCTCTCCTTTTGATAAGTGCTATAATGACAAAAAATGTGCATGGCTTTATGTCCATACTGTGAATATGAAATATACTGCTGTGTCTTTAAGAATCAAGCTGTCCCATAATGCATTGAGTCTGATATGCCATTTGGTGTAGAGTTTGTGATAAAGGTGATGAAGTTATTAACAGTTTTTCTGCTGTGCTGCCATTTTGTGTATATTAAAGTTGCTGTTTTGCACTAAATGCTGGTGTCTGCTGACAAATTGTCAAACAAGATGGCTAAGTAACCATTAGTGCATACACAAGTATGATCCTTTTTTAACAGAAATACTGAAAATGGTATTTGAGTACAGAAAATCTTGTCAGAGTCAAGTGAACATCGTCAAGCTCTGATGCTGGCATTTTGTACTGAAAAAGACAACATTTACCACAGAAAGTAGCCAATTCACTGAATAATAGCCTTTTAGCCCTAAATAACTGAACTTTTACTGAAATGGTCAAGTCTAAGATACCGTAATCTTTTCATCTTTGCAAAGACATTTGCCTGGCTATCATGAAGTGTACGTTTGTGCATTTTTGAATTGCAACTAAACTGGATGAAGAAAGTGAAGATATCCTGGCAAATACTTTACTTATATATTACAGGCAAAAAATAAGAAACAATTTATTTTAATTGTGCCAGAGTACTTTTTTTATCTTCAAAAATTACATTAAAAGCTACAGCAGTCACTTGAAAGAAAAGTCCAAGGTGCCCAAGGAAACAGGAAACAAGCACTTTTAAAAACACGATTTATTGTGTGTTGGGAATTCTATGTGTCCCGGGGGCATCATGCAATAAATCATGGTTTTAAAAGTGCTTGTTTCCTGCTTCCTTGGGCACCTTGAACTTTTGATTTTTTTATCTGTTAAGCAGGTAAGCCCACTAGACTCAAATTGCTTTTTCCAGAGCAACCCAGGAGTAATGCCTGATTAAGTGACTTGCTCAGTGTTACAGATTGGTAAATTGAGATGGAAGGACTCAAACCATGTACCCTTGCCTATAAGAAGCAGCTTATGGCCTTAATCCTCTGTGCTAATTGTTATATTACTTTGTGTACCTATGTGTTATGTATGATTCAATTATTAGTAAGCTCAGTGGACATTTTGTGCAAAAAAAATAAATATTATGTATGAAAGGGAATGCTTTCATAGATGTGGTCAAGCTAAAGAAGAGAGAGAGAGAGTGGTGAAGCTTTTTGTCAGGCACTTTTACAACCTATCTGAAAAGTGTAGGTTTGAGAAAACAAAAAAATAAAAAGGAAACAGAATTGATTGGGCAGGCCAATATTAAGCATCCCAAAAGTGCACCTAGAAGTGACTTTAACTTCGGATAAAGCAAGACAGATTAATAGAGAGGATGAACCAGTAAACAGACAAAATACTAATATGAATACAGTAATGATATGGGTGAAGTAAAACATATCAGGAAATGTCAAATTTTGCAAAAAATGTGATAATGGCCAAAGAAAATCTGTGCACGAGAAGCAGAATGAATGCAAAGATAGCAAATGCACAATATGTAACCAGTTTCATTCTGAGTCAGAGCAAGGTGCTGCACATGGCAGAAGGTGTGAAAAAAGCAACAAGATAGGACATGTCACTGTCATTTGAAAAACTAAGCTAATGAAAGTAATAGCTACTCTGAGTACAGATAAGAAATGTATACATAGACCCTTTTCCTTCACTCTTCTAAGCCAAATAATAAATCAGACTGACAAGTCAAACTCCTAATTTATGATGCCCCAATAAGTTTTAAGATTGATACAGAGGTGGATGTTACCATGGTATCACATTCTACATAAAGAAATATCTTAAAGTTTCTGCAGTTTCATAAAGCAGAAATGGAAATACGTAAACCTGCAGGCAATCTCATGCCTACTGATAAATCCTTAGTCATGTCCGAGTGGAAAGGGTTTGAGTGTAAGGTCTGACTTTATGTGCTGGAAGATCCATATGCAAATAGGCTGCTCTGCTCAGTGGCATGTAAAGTGGGACTCATTATTCTCAGAATAAATAAAATTAAGCAAGATGTATTTGGTGAAGTCACTTTGCTAAACTGTGAACCAGTTAAGTTGATATTAAAGAGGTCCTATCCCATATGCCTAGAACACCACCTAGGAGAGTGCCAGTTCCTAAATACTTTCCAAAGTAGATGCAGAATGTAAATGAATGCAAGCTCTTGCTGTGTTTAAAAGTGTAATTGTGCCTATTGAATGGGGTGATCCCATAGTCCCAATCAATAAAACAATGTCAGACTGCAAATATATGTTGACATGAAAAAGTTAAATTATGGCAGTTAAGAGAAAAAGGTTTATTCTGCCATTCCTAGAGAATGTAGCACCTAACCTGGTTGATGCTGTGATGACCTACAACTGAACCAGTAATGAATGAACCTCAATCCTCACCACTGGCACATGTGGGAAATGTTCACTGGGAGGATAACAGGTACACACACAGTATTTCCAGATGCAGCTCTCTTCATCAAGTTCAATTTCCCTTAAGAGCACACAGAGACCACAGTCAACCCAAGGTTGGTTTCTCCCTATCTCCAATAAGACTCCCCACTGGCACAGCAATAGAGTTGAGTCCTTAGCCAGGGTTCCAAGCCAAGTCCTCCAACACTCTTTCTTCAATCAGTGCTTCACGTCCCTCCCCAGGTAGCTGACACACACACTTTTGGAGATTTGTTTTACACAAACACATACCTGAGAAAGGCTAGCACAGGTTTACTAGCTATGCCCCTTCTGCCCAGACTATAAGGTAGTTATCACTGCCACCAGAACCCCTCACCAGCTACTTTAAGGCCCTTAACAAATTTTGCTGTGTAATATTAATATCAATGCAAATGGTAGTTTGATCAAGAGCAAGGCTATCAGGAGTGGCCCACACAGTGTCACCAAATAAGCATGCAAGTACTCCCAAAATGTAAATATCTCTACAAAGATCAGCCACAATGAAAAGTTTAAATATATTTCATAATAAATAGTAAAAGAACAAGAAAATACTAAGTATATATTCACAGTAGCAGCAGAGTTCAAATCACAGGAAACATTTAAAATAACATTGCAGGGCATGCTCAGACAAATAAAGAAAAACAATATCTAAACTAAGCTTCACTATATTTCTGTCTGTATCTAATAAAAATATTATACCTTAACATCTTACATAACAGAGTAAGGCAAATGATATGGTGAATGTTTTGTTTTGTTTTTTTTGGTCAGGTCCAAGACAGAATACAGAATGCTCTGTTTAAGAGACTTCTCAAAATAATATCTAAAATATTGCAACTGGGATAGCTTACAGAATGACATCACTTCTTGTCATCTGACCTCTAGTTCCCATGCAAAACCTCCATTGCTGGAAGCTGGCAAGACTTAGCACCTACCTGTAAAAATACACAGACAAGGGCTTTGTTCAGATCTGTTGAGCTTCTGGAGGTTGTAAAACAATTAAACACTTCCACTCTTCCTGAGTGGCAATTAGTTCACCCCAAAGACAATACAGAAAGCTTCCTAGTAGAGACTTTGTGTCCCTGGTTGCCATCAAACCTGTGAGATGGCATCTTTATGGCCCAGCCTATAAAGTGATTTAATTTCAGATAGTTTTCTAAAGTTTGTTGGACTGAGGTTAACCCTCCAGTTTCCTCTGTTAAAATATATACATTTAAACAATCACAATAGTACAGGTACATTTCTGTTCTCTCCAGTACGGTACACTGTGCATACATTTCAAACACAAGCACTTTACAAATACCTTTTCAACACAAACATCTGTACAAATCAGTTTGATATACACACGGCCTGCAATTCTAATGCATTTGTAACACCAGCATCTTGTATAACCCACAGTTCCAATATGTTTGTAAGTCAAGCATCTTGTTTAAATCAGTTTGATATTCACACGTGACATAATTATTTACAAAATTCCAGCTAGCTGTGCTGACAGTCACTCCTTTCATCCCAGATGCCATAGTGCTTACCACTTTAGACTTTCCAAGTGGGTTTTGACAGATACTCCTAGAGGAAAATAGTTCAAAATTAACTACCATTAATACTCCATTTGAAAGATTCTGCTGTAAAAGAATGCAGTTTGGTATGTTTCAATGCTACAAATATTTCGATAGGAATGAGCAATCTGTTGAAAGGGTATGAAGGTGTTTTGCTGTAGTGATGATGTATTACTGTCTGTTTAGACAGAGACACATAGCTCAGGTTTACAGGCAATGTCTCAAACCATTAATGACTCAGGTTCAAAACTGAATAAAGATAAATACTGTTTTGCAAAGTCTGCAATCCAATATTTTGGCTACAGTACAGGTGATAATAGAATCTAACCTGATGGAAGTAAGGTCTGAGCAACAGCAGAACTATAGAGTCTGTTTTGTGTAGAGGGACAATGTCAGGGTCTAGGTGTGATAAATTTATTGGGGAATTTAATACCAGATCTATTTACAGTGCCAAGTTAGCTCTCAGATTTACCTATGAAACATGTACTTTATTCATGGAAGAATGTTCAAGTCCAAGCTTTCAGCAAAGTTAAAGAAATGATGTTACAGGTACAAACATCTACAGTTCTGAGTGCTTATGTTAGTAGTAGCTATTGCCTTGGTGTTGCTTTATCCCACATGGATGGAAATGTTTTAAGACCTGTTACTTATTGCACCAGAATGTTAATGGATGCTGAGCAGAAATTCTCACAGTTAGAAAGAATGCCCTGTGAGTCTGTGAGCCTGTGAAAAGTTCTCCAGAAAGCTAGAAAGTTTACAACTCTAGACTGATAACAGACCACTGGTTCTTCTAATTAACTGATTTGATTTGGATGAAGTACTACCTAAATGCTAAATGTTGCTTTTAAGACTGAGTTGTTGCAATGCCAGAGCAATCCATATGCCTGAAAAATAATTAACTGTGGCAAACATGTTGCTCTGTAACCTGACATCTGACTATGCACAATCTAAAACTGAAGGAGCTGTTGCTTCCTATTTGCAGAACATTATAACAACATGACCAGTGACTAACAAAAGACTAATAAAGCTAAAACAAACTACCAAACAGGAAAATGAGTTACAAATAGTTATCAAGTATGTAAAGGATGGAAGGCCTAACCATCTGACACAAAGAAAGTACTTGTTATGTAAGTACTATACCATAAGAGCTCAGTTGTCCAAAGTCGATGGTTTGCTACTGTACCAAGACACATTTGTGGCAGCCTGTTAACAATTTAGCAATGTGTTAAAACAGACACAGAAAGGATATCAAGGCTTGACAAAGTGTTGTGAAAGAGCTATGACATCTGTATGATGGACCGACATTAAAACTGACATTGAAAGGCTTATGTCAGAGTGGTAATTTTGTATTATACATAAACCATCCCAAAGGCGAGACCATTACTACCAACTCTTTTACAACAGGATCTTTGTCAGAAAACAGCTGCTGATTTATACAAGTTCAAAGGCAAGAATGGATTATTACTTTCTGGATATTGAGATACCATACATACTAACCATGATTGACCTACAAATCATTACAAGATTCAAAACTATGTTTATTGGATATGGCATCCTATTCCAGCTGGTTACATGCAATGACATGCAATTTGTATCAACTGACTTTCAACAATTTGCTAAGGATTATGACTTGTTACAGACTATATCAAGTATCAAGCTCAAACAATTCAAAGTCCAATGGAGCTGCTAAGAGAACAGTCCTGATTACTAAAAAGATCCTTAGAAAACATGATCCTCAAAGAGGTCTCACATCTTACTGGGGTACAGCAGTAAGCTCAATGTGGCTTATGCCTGGAAGGTAAGTAAATACTAATAGACTAGCATATCTATGCTAGAATCCAAACACGAGCCAAAAAAATTCAATATGAGTCTGTAATTAAGAATGACCAAAGAGTAAATTCCTCTTAAAATATTTTTACAACAGATGATTTTCCACCCAAACATTAAGTGTCCTGAAGCAAAACCAACCAGTGTGCCTCAAACCTGAAGGTGAAACAAAGTGGAAGACAGCTGATGTCGTACCAAAAATTACAAACCAAGGTCCTACAAGTTACAAACTGAAGATGGCATTATAATGAGAATGTAACCAGAAATATATACAGGCTGTTCCTTGAAAAATCTGAAACTGAAAGTCTTGTATTAGAGCCATAGCCAAGTATTCAAGTCAATGGCAATGACGTTCTTAGACAATAGGAGTGTTTCAGTTCCTTCAAAAGCTTTACAGCAACCTGCTATGCAAGGCAAAGTTGGAAGTCCTGAATCTAAAATGTGCTCCAAAAATATGAGTGCTGCTTATTCAAGTGTGATTATATCTGATTCTGCCCAGTCCATTCCAGTGATAGACACTGGGCAAAACTCAAATTGCTTTAATGTTTGTCTAACCATGTTTTCGTCCACAGGTTCTAGTCCTATCAAAACAACTCACTGTGTTTATAAAAGCCAAATTACATTAGGATATCACAAATTTAATCAAATCCAGTGGGAAGATAAGTGATTATTTTCCTTGAAAATAAATGTGATTATATTACTACTCAGTGTTTCTTATCAACCTCAAATACTGCTACTTCAAAGGTACTTGACTGTCTAAAGTGTGGAGAAAGCTTTAAAGAGCATATGTACAGTCCAAAAACATTCAAGAATATTAAAACTGAGTATCAAACTAAGCTTACTTGTGTACCATACTTTTTAGAGAGAGTTATGGCATTCCTTACGGGGGGAAATGTCATGATAAAATGTACTGACAGCTTTCTACATGTGTATTCTGTTGATCTCTAATATAGTGTTGTGTCTTTAAGATTAAAGTTTTCCTGTAACGTATTCAATCTGGGTTGCTAGAATATCCAGATTTTTCCCTCATATTTTTGGTTTCTTCCTCATAAAATTTGAGTTTCAGACATCATATTCTTCAAAAAATGCATGCTAATGCAAAACCTGTTATTCTAGCAATGTTCTAAGTTTATAAGTGTAGCTCTAACTGTATTTCATTGTAGAGGTAATAGACTGTAGTTTTTCATTACACCACAAGGTGGAGCTCTTTTTAGGAATATAAAAGACAATTTCGAAAGTGAAAGAGGAGACCGGGACACTAGCTAAAGGAGGGAAGACTGAAACAGGGAGCTGAAGGGAAAAGGGCCTTGCAGCATGACTGGATTTTCTTTCTAGTGCTTTGGGGACAGGGAAGTGAAGTGGCAGATTGTGTCTGTCTTTTGCTGAAATCCTGGATGATGGTATTTTGTGGAATCAGGAGAGAAGTCTGAAACCAGTAGTTCCACGCCTGCATATAATTCAGCAAGAAAGGAGTTCCTTTGGGCCTAGTACAGAGAAGCCACAGATGATTACCAGAGTTCTGGCAGGTGATTTTTCTACTTTTCTTCATAGGTTCATAGGTACGTACTAGGCTATCGGCCCAAGGGCCTACGCAAGCCTAGCCAACAAGGTTCCCTGGCTTACGCCACCCAAGAAAGTTATTTTCCTGTGCCACTGTCGAGCAGCGACACAGAAGTGATCCCCGGGGTGTATTTCCTATTTCCCATCCACTCATCAAGATTTTTCTTGAAGAGTGCTAATGAAGAACTTTGCTTGACATAGATGGGTAGCCTGTTCTAGAGCATGGGAAGTCTCTGGGATAGGAATCTATCCCTCCAGCATGTCCTGTTTATTGTGGTGACAAGGTTTAGGTCCCTAGAGCTTGTAGCTTGGAGGGATTGGGATTTCTTTAGGTGTAGCATGTCCAACAGCTCTGGGTTTGACATAGCTTTATATGTTAGGCAGAGATCACCTCTGAGTAGGCGATATGCTATGGAGTAAAGCTGGAGTTTTTTGAGGCGGTCAGTGTAGGGCATTTGTTTGAGTCTAGTAATCCTGTTTGTGAGGTACTTCTGTGGCCTTTCCAGCTGCTGCAGATATCTTGTGAGGTACATTCCAAAAGGGGCGTTGTACTCTATAGTGGGTCTAATGAGTGTCGAGTAGAGGGGAACGATGACCTCTTTTTTCCTGGATGAGAACCCTTTTATGATGAGGTGTGCCATGTAAAAGGACTTCCTGACTACTGTGGCGATGTGACTATCAAAGGAGAGACTACTGTCCACCTGGGTCCCAAGGTCTCTTATCACAAATTCAGTGTTAAGTAGATTGCTGCCTATGTGGTAGTTCATGGGTACAGAGTTTTTACCAAAGGGGATGACACTGCATTTTTTGGCATTGAGCTCGAGGCCATGGCTCTGACACCAGGCATCTGTCTCAGAGAGGCCCTTCTGTAGGATGTTCACATCATTTGGGGACTTGACTATGGCTCCTAGTTTGCAGTCATCTGCGAACTTCATTAGCCAGAGGCCTTCTGTGTTAGCCTGCACTTCAGAGAAGTAGATACCAAACAGGAGCGGTTCCAGGACGGAACCCTGTGGTACTCCACTTGTCACTGGTTTAAGGTCAGATTTGGAGTCTGCCACTTTTACAGTGTGGGTTCTGTCAGTGAGCCAGTTGGCAACCCATCTTGTGATGTAGGGATTTATGCCTAGTTTATTGAGTTTAGCTATAATTCCAGAATGGAGGATGGTGTTGAAAGCCTTGGCGAGGTCTAGATAGGCTGTGTGACCCACCTTACCCTCATCTACGGCTTTGGTGACTGCCTCAAAGAAGTCGATCAGGTTCAGGAGGCATGATCTGCCTTTCACAAACCCGAACTGAATGGGATCCAGAGTTTGGAGGTTACCAATGTCTTTGTTTATGAGTTCCATGATGATACATTCTATGGCTTTGCAGACCAGGCTCGTCAGGCTAATAGGTCTATAGTTCCCGGGATCAGTGGTGGCTCCCCCTTTGTAGAGTGGGATAACTGTTGCTGTGCACCATTCAGTGGGCACAAAGCCTGATGTGAGGCTATTATTGAACATGGTGCTTAAGTGGAGAGCCAGTTCATTCTGAAGTCCGTGTAAAACGCAGCCTGGGATGTTGTCCGGTCCCATGGATGCTGTGTGTTTGGCTTTAGAGAGTGCAGCTTTCACCTGCATAGTTGTTATTACAGGGACTCTGCATTCTTCCTGTATAGATATGGGCCCTTTAGGGGGTGATGGGGGGGTAAAGTTAGCACTGAACCTATCTGCCAGGATGTTGGCAATATCAGTTGGTTCTACAATTTTCATGCCTTTGTGCTGTAACTCACAGCAGATCTGGCTGTTGCCATTGAGATTCTTGACATAGCTATAGAATGCTTTGTGGTTGTCCTTGGAATTAGTGGCGATTTTATTTTCATAGCTAGCTATGGAGGATCTTATAAGGGATTTCAGCTTCTTACTGAGGCTGACCAGGGAGCTCCTCCACTCATGGGATTTTACTCTCTTTTGCAACAGTTTCTTCCTTCTGTTGTACAGTTTGTTTATGGCAGGGGACCACCAGATTGGCTTCCTTTTTTTGGAGGATAGCATCTTGGTTCTGTTTGGGATAGCACGATCCATGCACTCATGCAAGTGCTTATAGAGTGCATTTGTGTAGGATTCAGCAGTTGTAACTGTATTGTCCATCTGCATTGGTGTCATGAAGTTCACTACTTCTGTCTTAAGAAGCATGAAGTTGGCTTTGGAGAAATTCTTTTCTGTGGTTTCCTTAATGGGGGGTGGGAGTGGGATGTGGATATCAAGGGTGATTAGCTTATGGTCGGATCGGACCAACGAGGAGTTGACTTCAGGTGTGGAACTCTGGTCACTCATGTTGGTAATGACTAGGTCTAGGATATTGTTGCCCCTGGTGGGGGTGTGGATAAGTTGATCTAGGGCATTGGAGTTTATGAATTCCAGAAAGCGTTGTGCTAAGGAGTTGGTACATGAGTAGTTTTCCCAGTTAATGGTAGGGTAGTTGAAGTCACCCATTATTAGGGTGTTTGGTTGATCTCTAATATTTTCCAGTACTTCAAGAAAAGAGGAGTGGGAATCCTGGGGCATGGTGGGGAATCTGTAGCAAGCTACAATTTGGATTGCAGTTTTGCCAAGAGTTAGTTGCACTTGGATAACCTCAGATGCATTATGCTGAGCAACTAGCCTGGAGGTGTGGATATCCTTAATGAATATGGACACACCCCCACCTTTGGTGTTTCGGTCCAGGTTACATGGCCGAAAAGTGTGGTATGAGTTATAGCCTGGTAGTGCAGGGGTGCTCTCTGGAGCCTTGAACCAGGTCTCAGTTACTGCACAGATATCGATGTTCTCCATTTTAAGGAGTGCCTCCAGTGAGTGCATTTTTCTTATCAGAGAAACCACGATGACTAGTCACTAGGATATTCTGGACAGAGTGGTGAAAGGCATAGGCTGTCATTTTGTATTTTTATAAGATTATGGATCCCCCCAAATGCTTTGTGGATTACAAATAACTGGGAACCATATGAGCTACAACTTGGGCCCCATCATGCTAGCAGCAAGACTGTAAGTAGTCAATGGCCAGTGAACAGGGTAGAATAGAGTGTTTCATAGTTGGTCTTTTTAAAATTGATCAAGGGGGTAGAGGGTGTTAGTACTGCTCAATGACATTACATTTTTTCATATTTGTATTTTTGCCTTATAAATCCTCATTGTTCAATGACATTGCATTTTGCTCGTGTTAGTACTACTGCCTACAAGAATTTTGCTGCTCAATGACATTGCATTTTCTCATACCTGTATTGCTATATTATAATTCTTTTATTGCCTAATGCCATTGCATTTTTCTCCTGTGTTTGTATTGCTGCATTATAAAGCTTTACTACTCAGTGATACTGCCTTCTTTGTGCATGTTTGAATGTCAAGACCTTTTCTGTTGAGTTCTGGGGAAGAGGGTGGATGTATGGTTCCATTGCATGCATATCTCACCTTGCCTTATTGCTAACTGGTGCACTGTTGAAATAATTTGTTGGTGGATCTGTTATTGCCTTTTAAACTAGATGTGTCACCTAGAAAAAATCTGTCATTCTTGCCACCTTGGTGTGTTGGGCCTAATAGGCGTGTCACCAGAGTCTGGTAGGAAGGAACCCATATCTACTTCAGCTACACCCGCAGGTGTTGCTATATAAGAGCAATATTTAAACTTTGTCTCAGATTTTGAACCCTTATCTCCCCATTACATTTGGCTTTGTCTGGAAATCTTGGTCTAAAAGGTTCAGAGTTTATCTAATACACATCCTGACAAGTGCAGCTAAACATTTAGAGTGTACATCAACTACCAAAAATCTCAGACATATAGGATCTTGATTTAAAGTTTCATCTGAAAAGGATACTTCAAGAGTGAAGTACCCACACCCCCTTATGCTGGATTGGTGCGTTCTGATCAGAACAAGAATAAAGTACCCCGTGCAGGGATATAACACAGTCATCTAATCTTTAGATCATCAAAGGCACCTAAGACAAGGGTTCAACCTAATGAAGCATTGGCACTGGCAGTACTATAAAAATGCCATAATCATCATCATCTTTCGGCTTTTACAGTTAAGGGTTGCCACAATGGATCATCTCTTTCCATTTCTTCCTATCCTCTGCATCTTGCTCTGTAACACCAACCGCCTGCATGTCCTCTCTCACCACTTCCATAAACCTTATCTTAGGCCTTCCTCTTTTCCTCTTACCTGGCAGCTCCATCCTTAGCATCTTTTTCCCAACATACCCATCATGCCTCCTCAGGACATGTCCAAACCAACGCAATCTCGTCTCTCTTGCTTTGTCTCCAAACTGTCCAACATGAACTGACCCTCTAATATACTGATTCCTAATCCTATCCATCCTAGTCACACCAAGTGCAAATCTTAACATTTTTAATTCTGCCACATCCAGCTCTGACTCCTGCCTTTTTGTCAATGCCACTGTCTCCAACCCATAATAAAGAAGTTAATTTTGCAACTATATATAGGGAAATCAGATACTACTTACCTGTACCCGCACCCTCATAATAAATGCTATCACAAAACCCTTGATGTTCTGGAACTTCATTCCAGCTCCTGCTGTTACCTGCCCACAGGAGAACTATAATAGCCAGCAATGAACAGTAGTGTGTGGGTCAGAACAAAGTATAGTCACCTTAAAAAATCTAGGATGTGCTTCTGTTGTGACTGCCTAAAGTGAATAGCACTGTGACACCTAGACTAAAAAAGAAGCATTCAGAAAGGTGAGATGAACTGAATTTAAAGCAAACTTTTTTTCCCTTTCATAGTTTACTTGTGTTTATGACTAAATGTCAGGGTAGGGCACATTGATTGCTGGTTTCCAGTTTTGTAAACTGTCTTCCTGGTAGCTACACCACAGTCTTTCACCACCCACAGATTAAGTTTGTTTGTTTCTTTTTCTTTCTCTGTTGCTGTGACAACTGAAACATAAAGTGAAGCAGACCATACAGGCATATTGTGACAAGCCCTGAGCAAAGTACAATTCTGTATAGTACTGTGTCTACCACTAATATGCAAGGAAGCCCACTAAGGTACTAGTTTTACTTTATCATAGCACATACCTAAAATAACTGAGCTGCTGCATATTTTAATTCTTGCATACATCTGACAATATATCGTTTTATAAGTGAAATTTCTTCTGTCAATAATGCCTGCATGGAGAATAGTGTAACAGGCCTTGATCAGGACCAGATATGATGCATGCACTAACCACTATCCACTGCTGAAGTGACTTTTTCAAATAAATTCATGAGGTTGAAAAGACGGGAACTTCTTTTGACAAAACCAAGTTGATGAGGGTCCTAGGTTAACAGATTTTCAAAGTCCAGATTAATGAGGTTTGAGTTAATCTGTTCCATAACTTTACATATGATGCTAGTGAGACTAATGGATCTATAGTCACTGTGATCCAGTGACCAAAAACTTCAGTCTACATTGCCTGTACTCATACAAGGTTGCTAAGGCCTGGAACTCCTTACCTGTCTCCATCAGGTTTATACCCTCCCTCCCATCTTTCAAAACGACTGTGAAAAAAACTTCCTAGCTAAAATCTGGAATTGTTCTTGCTCAAAACCAGGATTAACTGTATCCTTAGATGTGAACAAGTACATTTTCATTCCTTATACCTCCTTACTCTCCCTTTTTCAAGTACTTCCTTACTGCTATCAATTTCTCTCCCCTGACTTTCTCTCCAAATATACCATAAGCCTGTTTTCCCTTACTTCATATTACAATCCATGTTTGTATTAGACTAACGTATTTTTAAGTTCTTTATAAAATGTCCAAGATTTCTCTAAATATTAATTCATTCTCATATACCTTGCATTGATTCTTAACCAATGTTTTTATATTATGTCTAATTTGTTATAATTATTTAAACTGCAGATGTTTTTTGTTATATGAGGTTATCATAGGAGGTTATTACTAGGCTATTGGCCCTGAGGCCCTTATAAGCCTAGCCAAGAAAAATAAGAGCTCAGTGCTATTACACCCACTGCCACTGAGTCAGTTAAAGATGCCACTGCTAAGTACTGAAACCAGGACCCTGTCCAGTACAGTCAGAGCAATGCACTACTACGCCAAATCAGCTGTAAATTCATAGTTCAGTACTAAGCTAGCTGCCCTTGTGGGCCATTTTAAGCCTAGCCAATTACCCCCTGTGAGAATCAGGCTCTCCAGCTTGGGCCTGCAAAGTAAACACCTTAACCATTATGTTACCCTCCCAAGTTACTCAGTGTAGTCATATTTTTGAAAATTGTAAAACTATTTATTGTTTTTAAAATGTTTTGTAATAATTTGGAGCTTGTTTTTCCTCTGGGCCTCAGCTGAAAATGGGCTTCTATCCAGTCGGACTTTCCAGTAATCAAACGCCAATAAATAAATAAATATAGTTACCAAGGTCTGTGGCTGGGCCATCCTTGTGTAATGGCATTACATTGGTTGCTTTCCAGGCTTCAAGAATGTAACCAATGGAGAGGCTTAGATTAAACAGGTTAAGTAGGCATTCATATAGGACATAGTTAGTCTGATAATCACACATCCTGGTATGTTTTCTAGGTCCATGGATGAGTGTTATTAGCTTTTAAGAGAGCTGAGAGGACTTGTTCCATAGTAATTAAAGGTTTTGTGGAGGAGTGCGGAATCTGTGAAGCAGTTATAACTGCTCCAAGTAGCTCTACAGCAAAGCCAAACTCTCATAAGAAAAGCCACCTGGATGGATGGATGGATGGATGGATGGATGGATGGATGGATGGAAGGGTGCTTGGATGATTTATTATAATGTAATACTCTATAAACAAATACATTCAGAATCATTCATAATGATATGTTGAGACACACAACATCAAAATCACAGTTGTATGAACTAACCACAATGACTACAATACAGCATTCTAGTAAACTAAACAACACACATTACACTAATAAATATTTTTGTTGGGGTCAACCCTCATCCCTCTTAATTATTCTTAAACTGAAGTTGTACTCTCTCTAAAATAAAAAAAAGCTAAACATACTTTTAATTTGTTTTACAAGTTTGCTCAGACTCCGAGATAGAACAATCTTGAAAGTGTTAATTTTTACTGTATGAAATTATATAAAACACTAAGACAGCAAGCTCTGCACATAAATAACACACACATTGAAAACATTACAAAATAGAGCTTTGCAGTTATGTCCTATAAGCCTTCCATAAAAAAATTGCCATACAAATACACATTTCAAAACAAAGTACAAGAGTCTTACCATAATAGTAGATGTTCTACTAGCTCACCATTGAAGTAGCCTAAGCTCTATAGGTCCTAGCCCCATGACTTGTTAGATTACAAAGCTAGAACACTCACCAGCTGTCAAGTTCTCGAGCAGGACTAAATATAATGACATCTGGAAAGCAAAAAGCTGCACAGCATTTTATGCCTAGAAGGGAGCAAGAGCCATGACAAAACAATGAAGGAAACAAACCCAACAGTAAACTATGTACATGTATGAAATGTACACATCCTGGCAACACAAAAGAAAAAAAAACAAGCAAAGAAGGTGGTTGGAGGGAAGGAAGGCTACTGCAACAGTGATCTATTAGGACATCTATTATGGTAAATGTACTTACATAAGTGCACTATGTTCAATGCAAAGGGTGCTGCTGCAGTAGCCTAAACTATATCAGTAGATTATGACAGCTTTAAAAAACTAGCAAAGACAGGAAGCTTATAAATTACAACTCTAGGAGCTGCTGGGGAATGGCCCTTATAAAGCCTTTTCTGAACCTGGGAAAGGAATCTAGTTTGCAGTGCTTTGAAAAAGTGTCTACAGAGGACAAAGCTGCTGCCTCTAGAATACTTTTAAACCTCAACTCTTTCCAGAAAGCCACTGAAAATGCCAGTCTTTGTGGAATTACTTTGACACTGGTCATACATTCTTCTTAGTGTCATAGAAGACAAACAGCCAATCAGGTTTCCTGAGGGCTTGAGTTTTGTCTTGGTAGTCTCTGAATTGCCTGTGAATATCCAGAGTATGAAGAAGTGTTTCTTCCTTATTCTTGGGTTCAGGAAAGTTGGCAGGGAGATAAATAGTTTGTCTTTAAGTAAATGCTGAGACCACTTATGATTAGATCTCAAAGAACTCCTGTCCTACTGAAAAAGGGGTAGGATTGACTCACCATAAGTACTTCTAACTAGATACTCTCCTAGCAGATGTCAGAGCAATGAATAAAACAGTCTTCCATATTAAGAACCTCAGTTCAACTTAATAATCTGGTTCAAATGGAGACAGAGTAAGCTTTTCAAGTGGGAAGTTGAGATCCCAAGGAAAAGTCACCTGTATGAGTACCCTGAAGTAGTCTAATTCACAGGAATATGAACAACATTATGATGCATGCACAAAAGTTAGTTGTCTCATACCAAGTCTACCTGATAGTCTTATATGAGACAGAGGTTTTCAGTTTAAGAGGGTGAAATTTAAAATATTTGAATAATAACAGATTCTCAAGCATGTAGCTATGAGTCACAGAGATCTGTGGCCAAACGGCAGGTGGAACATATATCCAAACAGAAATGTATCTGATAACAAATAGGCTAGTAGTAGCTATATGACTATCATCTTGTAATTGTGGAATGTATTAATAATCAACTTCAGAATCTTAGTCTCTCACTAGCTTAGTTACTTGTTTGTGTCTTTCGGCTTTTCCAGGTTAGGGGTCGTCCGCTAATGATTGGCAGTAGAATTTTACGTGCTGGCTTGCAAGGCCTAACGCACAACCTTCAATGAAGGAATGCCTGTTCACGCATGTCACCACACAGAAGACGCTCTAACTGAGAATCGAACGGGCAACGTCTAACTGTGAGGCAACAACGCTACCGCAGCACCACCACCGCAGCTCATTAGCTTAGTTACTAATGGGTAGATATTAAAAAATACTGACATCAACTACTTTCTTAACAGTAGGGAAGTGAGGTAGGCAAAAAAGGTATTAAAAATAATAAGAACACAAATATTACTATAAGTATTGTAGATGATTGTCAGAAACGTAGAGAAGACACAGATTGAGAATACAGCAATTTGGATAGGATGGCCTATATAATTCTGTACTGACTAGATGAGAGGCTGTATGAGGAGCCTATGTAGTAAGGGGCCTTGCTGGCTCATCCAGTCCTAGAGAGAGGGAGGGGTTTCTGTCTGTGATACAACACATCCCCAGTTAAAGGGATGGTGGCAAAAACACATGGTTGACTGTGGTTATCATGCCTGCATAGAAGAGGGGCCCATAACTAACAGACAGTGGTGTTTGTGATATCAGTAACTCCAGACTGTTAGGGTATGCAAAACTTCACCTGGCATGCAGAACAGTGCAGGTGATTACTGTCAACACTCTGCCCTACTTCCCTTTCCCAAACCACCATTGCTGTGGTGATAGTAGCAGGAACATTCAGGGTAAAATAGTCTAGTCAAGCAGCTCAGTGTCAGCTAAAGAGCATGCAGAGGAGATGATGATCAGTTGTGCAAAAATGAGAACATCTTAATAACAAAATGTTTAGTCAAGACAGTAATTTACAACCTGAGAAAGCATTGAGGTGCAAGGATGTATTACAGTCTTGTGAAAATTTCTTCTCGCATAAATAAGGTTTACCTGTCAATGTATTTATGAGTATCAGAACTAATGTTCCAGTGAATCCAGTACTCATATCAGACTGACTATGAGCAGAATAGTAGTCAAAAGACAATGCAAATATATATGGACAGTTCATATCGCTATTCCAGAGTTCTGTTAAATATTAAACATGTATGGTTCACATAAATATTCCAGAGTTCTGTTAGACAGTCAGTTCTGACAGTCCGGATAGCTATTGTAGTAGATATCTACATACAATTCATATATCTATTCCAGAGTTCTGGAACATATTAAACAGAGACAGTTCATTTAGCTATTACAGTTCTAGTATATATGAAACACATGGATGGTTCACATAAATATTCCAGAGTTCTGTTAGACAGTCAGTTGTGACAGTCTGGATAGCTATTGCAGTAGATATCAAAATACAATTCATGTATATATTCCACAGTTCTGGAACATATTAAACAGAGACAGTTCATACAGCTGTTAGAGTTCTAGTAGATATTAAAAATGGGGCAGTTCATACAGATTGCAACTCATATTTCTATTTAAAGTTCTAGAAGATGTTAAACACTTATAGTTTATACAGCTATTCCAGAGGCCGAAAATATTGAACATGTGTAGTTCAGATAGTTATTTCATATTTCTAGTAGATAGTAAACATTGGCAGTTTATATAGCTATTCCAGAGTTCTAGTAGACATTAATCATGGGAAGTTCATAAAGCTTTTTCCAAGTTCTAGTAGATATTAAACAATAGTAGTTCATATAACTCTTCCAGAGTTCTAGTAGATACTAGCAATTTAGATAGCAATTCTAAAGTTCTACAAATACTAAACATGGGCACTTAGTCTAAAATTATATTATAAATGAAACATGGACAGTTTGCACAGCTCATCCAGAGCTCTGGTAAACACTAAATATAAACAGTTCATATAGCTGGGTTAGATTCATAAAGTAACAGATATTCCAAGGCCATTGAGTCTTATGGCCATTTAAGCTGTACAAGTATTCTCCCTCACACTGAACCTCCTTTCTGAAGGAGGGCTATAACAATCATTCCCAGAGTAAATTTGTGAATATTCATCAAGTCATCTAGGTTATGTTTAAAGGAACAGAGTGTGTCACACTGCTTAACATGCAGGGGAAAGTTATACCTCTAGGTCTGAGGGGTGCTGGGTTATAAACTTACCCTTCCTCCATGTTTTATCTGTCAGTGGAATATAAGTCCCTGGTTCTAATATTGGTAGAGCCATTGGATTTGTGGTACTACAAGACATCCAGGGCAACCAGGTCTCCAATTGCACATTACAAAAAACGGAGACTCCCCCTCAGCAAAAGTTAATAAGACACTGAATAAAGGACAGAGCCTCTACCCCCTCTCTTGATATCTCAGGAACTTTAGGCCTGTGTTCTTTTTAGTTAGGTAACTGCGGAGTATTTTAAATTGACTGATATGTTTCCCCATTCTGAGGGGGACATTGTAGTCAATAATTGGTCTGATCAATGCTGAGTATAAGGCAATGATTACCTCTTTAGATTAATGGCATTCCTTTGGCAATTACATGTCCTAAATAAAAAAGATTTTCTGACAACTGCTGTCACATGATGGTGTAAAGAGGAGACCAATCCAAGTTCTTAGGTCCCTAACTACATTTTCTTTTTTAAGGTGGTGTGTAGTCTATATGATTAGGGGAATGGGTGTCTATCAAAATTAATGATACTACTTATTTTTGCTCATTTTAATACACCAAGAGTTTACAAGGAAGAATTCATTCTAGAGGATTTGTATGTCAGAGCATGACATAACAAGAATCCCAGAATTCAGACATCTGCAATTTTTTTTGGCCAAAAGGTTTTGCTCTCTGTTTGGAGATCTGAGAAGTAAGCCCAAACAGGAGAGTTTCTAGCACTGAGCTCTGAGAGACACCAATGGTCACTTTCATACTTTCTCTGAGGGGCCTGCAACTTGCACTTTGTGGGTTCTGTCTTTCAGTCAGTTTGCTATCCATCTTACCACACATAGGCTGATTTTTAATTTCTTATCTTTGTATTATGACACCCTGGGGTATGATGTCAAAGGCCTTGGTCAGGTCAAGATTGACAGTGTGCACTGTATGGCCACTATCTACAGCCTCCATAACTCTTTAGAAGTTTATGAGATTCAAAAGACTGAATAGGATGAAAAATTAGATCTGATGTTAATCTTCGTTCATTCCTTTCTGATGGGTTATCGGTTCAGTCCTCGGAACCAGGCCAGCCAGTATATCAAGCTCGCGTCAGCCAAAAACTCTCAAACCTACGTCCTACCCAGAATGCTTTGCTCCCTGTTACCTCAGATCTCATTTGCCACATTGCTGAACAGCCGTGTCAAGCCACTCTTGCAGCTAAGTGTCTAATTTTTTGCCAGTTTATATATTCTTATTACTCTAAATTTTTTTCTCAAACGTTCATTCTAATATTTCCTACCTTATCACACACTTTAGACTCTCTCCCTTTAGTCTTTTCCCTTTATTACCCTCTTTTCTTACCTTGTGGTAATTCTCCATTACCATTGTTGGTAATTCTTCCTTTTCTTTTTTTATCCTTTTCTTGGGTAGTCGTTATTCTTCCTTTAGCTACTGTGCTTCTTCTCCGTACCAGCTATGTTGGATAAGAAGAGTTCCGCTGGTTTCAAGCAGTGCAAGGATTGTGGCCATAAGTTACTGCTTTCCGATGGCCATGACTTATGTTTCTACTGTCTTAATGTCTCCCACTTGACTGTAGATCCTCTGTGTGGGATTTGTAAAAACTTCTCTTTACTAGAACTCTCAATGAGAGGAAGAATAAGTTAATTTTGAAAGGTCTCCTCAAGTCTCCTTTCTCTGAGGCTATTTCTGTGTTGGAGGGCTCACCCCCTCCTGTTAAACCTTGCAAGAGGTGTTCTTCCTCTTCTTCATCAAAGTCACCCCCTTCTCCCTCTGGAGATCTTAGTGAGTCAACTCACAAGAAGGTGAAATTGATTACTACTCTGGCGCTGCCACCTGTGACCCTGTTGGCTCAAGGCTCGGCACCGCCCCAAATTATCCTGATTACAGCCATGTCTCCTTTATCGATATCAGCACCAGAATTCCCGGTGCAGACAACTATGGTTCCGACAGTTCTGTCGCAACCCCTAACAGCACCATCAATACAGGTTCAGTCCCTTCAGCCCCATTAGTACAGTCGCCTTCAACTCCAAGTATGACTCTTCTGTACTCCACGGTGAAGACTTTTTCAGCACCGACATGTACTTTGGTGCAGTCCTTCTCGGCACCATCCTTATTGCCGCTGCAGACATTTTTCACTATGGCGTTGTATCCTTCGGGGCAGACCCTTGTCTTTACGGTGCAGACACCTTCAACTGCTATGGCGCTGACAACTTTGGCGCAGACCTTTTCCACACCATTTTCTTTGGTGCAGACTTCCTAGGCTCTAAGCTCTGCACCTATTGAATTAGCAAGGACCAAATATTCCCCTTCACTGGATCCTTTTGCAAGCAGTGAGTATAATCCTTTCCTGGAAAGGCCAGAATCACCATCAGCCTTCTCCATGAGGTCAACCAAGAGTCTTTTTGAGCAGGATGTGTTGCGGCTTGTTGACCAGTTTGTGGCCAGAGGTCTCTCTCAACCGTTGAAGTGCATGTTCCCTCATTCAGGTGAGTGTATTTTGCCTCAAACCCCAATGTATACTCCTCCTTTGACTTCCAATCAAGTTTCAAAGCCTATTACTCCAACAGCAGTTTCCCTCCCTCCAACTCCAATAATGAATCTCACTTTGGAACCAGAGTCGTCCTTGTGACCTTTGGTGCACTGGGCATCGGGCTCTTCTCAGGTCAGTGGCTGTGCCATTGGGGAGGGCATTCCTGGCTCCATGCTGATTTTTCTATGGCACCTTCCAGGGATGCTCTCCCTCTCTCTTGCAGTTCACGGTTCTCTTGAGACTCCTGGTCTGGGGGAAGGCTTGTCGGGGCAGGGTGTGACCCTGGTTCCGATGTTGTCGTGCTTGGTTCTGGGCTCCCATCCCTCCTTGTGTGAGCCAGCCTTCCAGGCCATGGAGAGGGTGCTTGCTTCTGCTGGCAAAGCTCATATTTCGGAGTTGTCTCCCCCCTCTGTGCCACAACTGCCACAAGCTTCAACACCCGGACACCGGGCACAAGAGCCTCAGGTCTCTCCTCCTCAGGAGACCCTCTCTTGGCAGTCTTCCCCAGAACTTCCCACTGAGGAAGCACCCCACAAAGCATCATGTAAGAGGAAGCACATGGACTCCACTGAGGAGTCATTGACTGAAGATATGGATTTTGATGATGGGGAAGGGTCCCCACGATCACTCTCTGATGAGGTCTCCTTTGGTGACATTCTCGAGATCCTTAGACAGAGGGATGACCGGAAGCTCTCTAATACTTCCTCTGAGGAATCCGTATTCCTGCAGCCTTTTTGTGCCCAGCCCCCTACATCCTGGGTCACCCTGCCCGCCGATGATCTCATCCAGCTTATCATCCAGCATGCATGGAAGGCTCCTAATACCATGGAAGTGATACCTAAGAGGCCAGATAAAATATTATTGCCCCCCACTGAGCACCCCCAATGGTTATGTGGTCTTTCAGTAGATGCTATGATGGTGGCAGCTGCTACTAAGAAGCATTTGGCAGAGTAGAGCCAAACTGTCCAGCCACCCAACAAGGAGACCCAGGCGACTGACAGATTAGGGAAGCATGTGGTTGCTTCATCGACCTTCGCCGTAAGGTCTTTGAATTATTTGGCACATTTTACCAGGCTCCAGCGAGATCTTATCAACCAGCTCTCTAAAACCTTGGCAGGAGCTGTTTCTGACAAAGTCTGCGATAATGTGGCTTCTCAGATAGCTATGCTAGAGCCCATTTCCAACTCTTCCATGCATCTTATTTCTCACGCAACAGAAGGAGTGACTAGAGTGGCAGGCACAGGTATAGTTGCCAGACAACATATTTGGATGCACCTTTGGGACTTTGCGGACTCCTTTAAGGCTTCTTTCATGAATGCCCACATAGAGGCTGCTTCTTTGTTTGGCCTAAAGTTAAGGATACGCTGGCACTGTGTGAACAAGATGGTAAGATCTTGTCTGCCATTGGTGTCAGCCACTCCACTCCTCAGCGATTCTATTCTAGAAATCAGGGAGCAGAAAGATCTGGCACAAAAAATCACAGGGTTCTTTCAGGGATGCACATGCTGAGTTTTCCCCTAGAGGCAGAGGGGGGAAACTCCAATGGAAGATGCCCCTTTCAAAGCAGAGGAGGTCTGTGAAACTGGGGTTCCAGAGATTCTTTCACTGGCCAATCCTATCAGTGCTCTTGAAGCGTTGCCAGACTGCTCACCTCTAGAAGTGATCAGGGGTCATTTCTCCTTGTACCTCACTGCCTGGCAAAAGATAACAACTGACTCTTGGGTACAATGGATTATATTCAGAGACTATCACATCCTCTTCCATCTTTGTCCAGTCTCATCAAGAGTGTTACCCGACATTCCACCCAGACAAAGGGAAACAGCAGCACATGAAATCAAAAAGCTGCTACAAAAAAGAGTCATCCAGATGCCCCCCCCCCCAGACCAGATAGGATCCATATTTTACTCAAGGTCCTTTTTAGTGCCAAAAAAGACAGGGGACTGGAGACCAATTTTGGATCTCAGTACACTAAACAAATTTGCAAAAACAGAGAAATTCCGGATGGTCATGGTTCTGTCTATTATTCCTCTTCTGGAAAAAGATGATTGGATGTGCTCTGAAGATCTTCAAGATGCGTATTACCACATAAAAATGGACAAACACTCAAAAAGATACCTCCGCTTCCATATAGGAGACAGTCACTACCAGTTCCGAGCCTTGCCCTTCGGTCTCTCTACAGCCTCCAGAGTGTTCACAAAATGCATGGCAGTGGTTATCGCTCACTTGCGACTTCAAGGATTCCAGGCATTTCCATATGTAGACAACAGGCTCCTTACCGCCCCCACCAAGTGTCTACTGGAAGAAGCCCTGCAGTATACTCTCTTAACAGCTCAAACCCTGGGAATCACTATAAACTGGGAGAAATCCAACACAACCCCAACTCAGTCTTTGGAATTTATAGGGGTACTGTTGGACACGAGAAATTGCACAGCATCCCTTCCAGAATACAGACTTCAGAGAATAAAACAATAAATTCAAATGCTGCTCTGTCACCACAAATCCCCAGCTCGATCTGTACTTTAGCTACTGGGGTCAATGGCAGCTTTGATTACTATTGTTCCTCTAGCAAGATTCCACATGAGACTTCTTCAATGGCTACTTCTTACTCAGTGGTACCCACTACAACACCCTTTGTCTTTTCAAATAAGTGTAACTCAGAGATGCAAGCAAGATTTACTCTGGTGGACGTCTCAGAATCCCCAACAATGGTCTCACCCTTTCAACCCCCATCAACCAATAGCCATGGTGACCACAGACGCCTCCCTGATGGGGTGGGGGGCTATTTCAGGAACACTCGGTCCAAGGCACCTGGTCAGAGACAGAGGCCCTTTTGCATATCAATGTCCTGGAACAGAGGGCAGTGCTACTAGCATTGCAAGTATTTCATTCCATCCTTCCGTCAGGGACTATTGTGATTCAATCAGACAACATGTCACTGGTCTGGTATATCAACAAACAAGGGGGCACCTGATCTTACCCATTGTGCTGAGAGGCCTTGAGAATATGGCAATGGGTGATAACTCACAACCACTTTCTGATTGCAATGCAAATTCTTGGGAGCTCCAACCTGATAGTGGACAAATTGAGCAGGTGCATTCTACAGCCTCATGAGTGGCTCCCTCAATCTTCTGATAGCGGCAAATATCTTCTACCACTGGAGTCAGCCTTGCTGCAACCTATTTGCTTCCCCAACCAACTACAAGTGCAGCAACTACTTTTCCCTGAGCCCTCCATGGGGACAGTGCCCTGAGCCCTTCATGGGGACAGTCACCAAGGGACACTCTAGTCCACACTTGGCCCTTGGGTCTTCTTTATGCCTATCCTCTTCTCCCCCTCATCTCCCAATTTCTAAAGAAAGCACAACAGTTGAAGAGAAAAGTGATCCTCATTGCTTTATATTGGCCTCGGCAAGTCTGGTTTTGCTTCCTCTGGTCTCACCTGCTAGATCAACTGTGGATCCTCAATCCATCCCCAACATTGATCTCCGATCCACAGGTTCTGATTCACCCCAATCTAACAACCCTGAAACTGACAGCTTGGTTTCTCCATGTCCTATGATTGCCAGGCATGAAAACCTTTTGAACCCTGTGTGCAATATTCTTATTGCATCTCATAAATCATCTACCAGACTAATCTAGCTTAACAAATGGAAGAGGTTCTCTCTATGGGCAGCAGATAAGCAAATAGACCCCTTGTCAGCCCCAGTCTCGGTGGTATTGGATTACTTATCACATCTTTTCCACTCTGGAGTGTCTGCCTCTACTATCCATGTACATTTAGCTACCATATCAAATTTTCATATTGGTTTTCAAGATTCTTCACTTATGTCACGCAGACTCTGTAAGACTTTCTTGAAAGGGGTTATCCACCTAAAACCTCCCTTTAGAGAACCCATACAGCCTTGGGATTTGGCTTTGGTTCTGCAAGCTTTAATAGCTCCACCCTTTGAACCTGCATCTTCTTGTGATGCAAGATATCTGTCTTGGAAAACTTTGTTTCTGATTGCAATCACTTCGGCCAGGCGATTGTCAGAACTTCAGGTCTTATGCATCAAACCTCCCTATCTTATCTTGCATAAGGATAGGGTATCACTGAGAACCAATCTACCTTTTTACCAAAAGTGGTGTCAGAGCAATCTGTCAACCAGTCTATTGATCTCCCAGTGTTCTTTCCTAACCATTCTAAGAAGGGAGAGTATTGCCTGCACTCCTTGGATGTTCATAGGGCAATACATTTTTAGCTGGACAGAACAAAATCTACCCGTAAATCAGACCAACTGCTTCTGGCTTTTTCTGGACCTAGACTGGGTCATCCTGTATCAAAAGTTACATTGGCTGCATGGTTGAGAAATTGTATCACCTTTATCTACAACAAAAACAATCTCACCTTGCCTCATAGAGTCAAAGCACATTTTACAAGATCTATGGCAACTTCAGCAGCTTTCCATGCTAGGGCTTCCCTCAATGATATTTGCTCAGCTGCAACTTGGGCCAAACCTCATACCTTTATTCTTCATTACAAACTGAACTTGGCCTCCAGATGTAGAGCTTCCTTTGGCTCCATGGTGCTCAGGAACGTCCTTCCATGAGGGCCACCTAGGAATACAGGTAGCTGGGGACTCTGTCCCATCAGTAAGGAATGAACAAAGATTAACAACATCAGATAAAGAAGTTATGTCTTACCATAATGTTCCATCTGTGTTGTTGATCTTCATTCATTCATTACTTCCCACCCTCCTTCCCCCTTCCAGAGGTTCTCGGTTGATCTCATGTTCTCCTTTCTTGTAGGTCTGTTATGACCAGAAGTAGCCTCTACTTTTATCTATCAACTTGCAAACTCGATCTGAGGTAACAGGGAGCAGAGCATTCTGGGTAGGACTTTGGCTTGAGAATTTTTGGCTGACATGAGCTTGATATTGGCCGGCTTGGTTCCGAGGATGGAACTGATAACCCATCAGTAATGAATGAACGAAGATCAACAACACAGATGGAATGTTAAGGTAAGACATCATTTTTTGCTATTCACATTTCTTTAGCAGGTTCTAAATATATGAGCAGATTTTTGAACTGCTTAGATGTATCTTCATTTTGCCAAATGCCATAGGATGCAACTATCAGAAGTTGAGTACAAACATTAGAGCCTCAATCCTCAATGAAAGGAGTCAGTTAAGCAAACCTTTTCTTCAATTCAAGATAATTTTGATCCTGGCATTGTTCCTACTAATTTGTAAGAGACAAAAAGTACACTTATGAAAGTTGTCAATACACTATGAACTAAGATGAGGGTGCTATCCTCTGGTAAAAATGGTTACTGGGATTGCAATGTTCCAATTTCCCACAGCTAGCTTTTGTCCCTCATTTAAACCTTCTGCCGTGATTTGCAAATCTATAATCTTTATGAAGAACCATCGAGACTCACCAAGGCTTCCCTGAATAGTTACCCAGTTTTACATGCACCTTATTCAAAACGGGTTGTAGCAAGACTTGAATTTACACAAACAGGTAGCAAATCTTTAAGCTAAAATAACTCCTTAGTGCTTTGGAAGAGTTTTTATAGAGTTACAGCTATTTGTTGTTTGCTTTAATTTATAATAGTTGCGTTTCATTGGTTATTTATTGTAACTTAATATAGTTCCAGCTGACTGTTGATTGACTGCTATAAAAGAAGCTGTGACTGTGTCAAAGGAAAAACAACTTCAAAAAGATCAACATACGGCAGGTTCAGGTTAAGGCACTTTAATCTTGCAGCAAGGAGACAAAAACATGCTAATACAGAGTTTGTCTAACTAGAATCGGGAAGTGAAGCCATTCTTATACATTTCTTACAAGACATTGCCTACTAAGCTGACGTAATAAATCACAAGTTCTTACAGTATTATTTCATAGCAGCTGTATCAAGTTTATAAAAAAACTTCCTAAGAAAAACAACGTGGCCTTGGAGACCACAGGTTAGATACAACTTCTCACTATGCAATGTTACCATTCAAGGTACTATGGCTGATTCGACCACAAAGCAAGTACAGATTATAGTTAATTTCTTCAAGCAGTCTTTGTTCAACTGTATCTATCTTTTCTGCAGCTGTGCATGTTCTCATAACACGAACAGAGCTGATTGTTCAAGTTCAATAGCATTATAGAAAACAGTATTGTTCTATTCATTATTTTCCTGACCTAGCAGATAATCACCTGCTTCTCACTAAATGTCCAAAAGGCATAAACATGAATTTTGCTGTGCTAGCAAATACTAGGTCAGAGAGCATCTTGCAGTTTCAGAAAGCATCTTGTAGTTTCATACAAAACTAAGCTGTACATAAAATAGAATGAAATGTGTTAACCCTTTTAGCTTCTAATAAGCACTAAACATATACATTAATGCATATTTTTCTATCATTTCCCCCCTGTTAATACTTTTTATTCTATTTTCAAAAGCATAAACAGTTTGCTTCTTCTCCTAACTTCTTCCGTTCAAAATTTGCAGTTAAGAGAGTCATTCAGTTTAAACTTATGAAAGTGTTTCATTTTTCAACAGTTCTTCAAATTCAGTACTTTGATACAAAGTCTCAGAAACTGACATGTCCATAAAATCTTTAATTAATCTTTTCATGCAGGGAATACCACAACAAACACACACTCCTAATAGGAGTAATTCCACACAAATGGCAATCAGGATGTTCATCAGGCTACTACCCCCAACCCCCAAACAAATTCTGGAAAAAATCCATCACTGGGTTTGGGCCTGGTTTGGTCATGGCCAACACTTGCTGAATCACCTCAAGATGGTGGTTTATCTCATGCTGGTTGTCAGGAATATACAAACAGCACTCCTCTTTTATTAAAGCTCATGTTCCACCTTTTGCCACTAGGGTGAAGTTGAGAGCCATGCGGTTTTGAAGCACTACAGTTCTCATAGCATTCAGTTTATCAGTTACTAATTCAAGAGCAGAAAAAGTTGTATTACTCATTACTTTGAGAAGTTTGGACAGTTTTCTCAGCTCCCAAATTGATTTTACTGTGCCATATGCAGGGGCTATACCTGCCCATGATATAATAGTGTCACTCAAGTCCATGTGTGTCAGTTTATCTTTGTTTTTCACAGAGTTATGGTTTCTCCAGCCTGCTTCCATTCATCCCACTGGATTCTCAGGTCTCTTGATTGGATTTCCAGGTTTCTTGGTGACCTCTCTGACATTTTGAATTCTTCCCTGAGGCAAAACTGCAATGTGTCGTATGGCCGGAACCAGGTAACCCAAAAAACAACTGCCGGACCAATTCTCAGGTAACCATTTGTATGCTTTTTTCCCACACACAAAATAACAATTCTCTACTTTAGTATTAATATATACTTGCCCTGCATGAAACATTTTCTTATCAATGATAGTTGTTTAAAAAGAACAGGATTATGTTGTACTTCATCAACCATTTTGTGCATTGATTCAAAATATGAGTCATAGTTTGTATCACAAATATAACCTGCATTATTAGCTTTGGTATAACACTTGTAAGGAACAGTCACATTACAATTGCTCCAACCCACCTGAACAGTATCATTTTTGTAAAAACATACAATTCCTTTTTGTGTAACAGGCAGGTACAATGCTATTTTGTCTTGTGATTTTACAGTCGTAGTTTCAAAAATCAAATTTTCGCAGGTCTCATTGACCCCTAGGGGACATCAGTCATTAACAATCCCCTGTATGCTGTTGGTATAGCTGTGCAAATCCAGCAATTCGAAACATTAAAAGTTTCAGCATACACATATTTAATTGCTTGGTAAGTGTTAAAGTTCGGATGTCAGTCTATGAGTAACACATCACGTTTATTCTGTTCAGCTCGTGTGGCTGGAAAAAGGAAAGGCCACAGAAAAAAGATTAATGTTATCAGTATAGTTAACAGAATGATCATGCAATACTTCTGAGGTTGTTCTGTATTCCTATTTGCTCCATATCTGGTCATTTTGTTCTTGTGTAACAGTAACAGGTTTTTTGTCCAGTTCAAAGTTTTTGACCAGTTTACAGTGTGTCAGATGAATCCAGGACGCTCGCTCTGTGATCTTGACTGCAGTGGGTGTTGACAATAGCACTTGGTATGGCCCTTTCCACTTCAGTGATGTCCAATTCCTTTTTTTTGATGACTTTCACCCAGACCCACGTGCCTGGGACTACTGCTGCTTCTGATGGTCTGGTTTGTTCTTTATCTGAAACAGAATTTAACTGCAAAAGTTGTTTATTACTTAAAAGTCGTCTCATATATTCTGCGAGTGAACTGTCGGCTCCAGGTCTGCAGGCATGAGAGGTTTCCACTGAGGTATATAGTATGCCGTCCCAAATAATTTTTCAAAAGGAGTAAACCCCTTTGCATTTGGAACAGTTCTCATGCTCAACAATGCCAGAGGCAGGCAGTACACTCAATTCTTTTGTGTCTCACTAATTAACTTCCTAAGTTTATTTTTCTATGCCTTTCTACTAGTCCTGCGGATTGTGGATGGTATGCACAATGGTTCTTCAAGGAAATTCTGAAATATCAGCTCAACTGTTGTATAGTTTGATTTACAAAGTGTGTGCCATTGTCACTGTAGATCTTTTCCGGTATGCCAAATCTAGGAATAATTTCTTTAACAAGGACTTTTGCAACAGTAGCTGCATCTGGATTTTTGGTCGGAAAAGCTTCCACCCATTTAGAAAACATATCTATAATGACAAGACAATACTTCTTATTTTTGCATTTGTTCAGTTCTATGAAATCCATATAGATAGTATGGAGCAAGTACGGTGGTGCAGGGAAACTCCCTTGCTTAGGCTTCAACGCCCCTTGTGCATGATGCTTGTTACAAACATGGCATGCCGCACAAAAATTTTTTGTGTAGTTTGTAAATCCATATGCTGTGAACACTCGATTCACTAACTGTACCATCCCCCCTGTTGAGACATGGCACTGCCCATGGCTCAACAAAGCTGCATATCTAAACAAGTTAGACGGCAATATCGGTTTTCCTTCTTTGGAGATGTACAGCCCTTTCTCAAGAATTGCTCCTTGTTTTATCCATTTCTGTTTTTCTACTTTTGTAGTAAGTGTCTGCATTGTTTTCAACATTTCTAAATCTAAAATCTCAGAAGGTTGTAATTCCTCACTCAAAAGAAATATTTCTGAAGCTGAAGCTGCCTGCTTTGCAGCTGTATCAGCTCTCGCATTACCTTTTGAAATCCTATCCTGTTGCTTGGTATGAGCTACACATTTACAAATAGCTACTTTCTGAGGTAACTGAATAGATTCTAACAAATCTAAAATAAGCTGCGCATGATTAATCGGTTTACCAGTAGATGTTATCATTCCTCTATTCTTCCACTGTTGCGCAAAAACATGTACAGTAGAAAAAGCGTACTGCCTGTCAGTAAAAATATTCACACATTTACCCTTTGCCAAGGTACATGCCCTTGTCAAGGCAATCAATTCTGCTGCTTGTGCAGATAAGTTGTGCGGTAAAGACTTTGCTTCTAAAATCTCAGTATCAGAAACTACTGCATACCCCACTAGGTTCTGCCCTGTAGGACCCCTTCTGCATGAGCCGTCCATGTAATATGTCACCTCGGCATCATCCAAGGGAACATCCGTTAGATCTTTTCTAGGCAGTGTCTTTTGCTCAGTCTCCTGCAGGCAGCTGTGTGGTGTGCCATCCGCAGGGGTCGGGAGCAAGGTAGACAGATTCAAAGTTGTGCATCATTCAATTGTCATATGAGATTGGCTCAACAGTATAGTCATACAGGAAAGATGTCTAGCAGGAGAAAGATATGCTACTTTTTCTTGCAGTAAAATAATCGCGACTGCATGAGGCACTCTCAATGTGAGAGGGTGGAACAACACTACTGAGGCCAAAGCCTGTACTGCCATTGCAGCTGCGACTACTGCTTGTACACAGTGGGGCAGGGATCGTGCCACTGGGTCCAGCTGTGATGAATAGTAAACTATGGGGCGTTGCTTGTCCCCATGTTGCTGTGTTAACACTGATGTCATATAACCTTGCTTACAATCTACAGTTTGGAAAAAACGTTTCTGATAGTTTGGTAATCCTAAAACTAATGAGGATGCTATCAATTGTTTTAGTTTGCAGAAAGCTGATTCTGCTTCTGGTGTCTATTGTAATAAATCTTGTGCGCTATAGGCTTCTTGTATATCAAGTTAGTCAATGGAGCAGACTCCAAGGCATAGCTTGGAATCCAACTCCGAAAGAAATTAGTCGTACCCAGGAAGGACATCATTTCCTTCTTGGTAGTCGGTTTGGGTGCTTGTAAAATTGCTATTTTCCTATCTTCATCTAATGTTCTGCCTTCTTTGGATATTACATATCCCAGGTATTTAACCTGCTTTCTCCAAAGCTGCAACTTGTTTTTGTTTACTTTTTGTCCTTGAGTGGCTAAAAAATGTAATAATGCTATGGTATCTTCTCTGCATTCTTGCTGGGTGGGGGCTGCCAGCAGGATGTCATCTACATAAAGTAAAATCTGACTGCCTATCGGTGGGCTAAATCCCGCCAAGTTGCTTGCCATCTCTTGTGCGAATATTGTTGGGCTTTCACAATACCCCTGTGGTAGTCATGTGTATGTATACCTTTTCCCCTGAAATGTGAATGCAAACCAATGTTGGCTGTCAGGGTGTATCGGTATCTAAAAGAACGCATTGCTAATATCTACCACAGAAAAATACTTCTGCTGAGGCTTCAAATCATTCAATAGGGTGTGTGGATCTGGCACCGTAGGTGCTCTAGGTATTACTGCGTCATTTACAGCTTGTAAATCTTGGACCATACGCCATTCTCCGTTTGCTTTCCTGACAGGAAATAAGGGTGTGTTACATGGTGAATCGGGAGATTCTACCAGTACTCCTTCCTTAAGTAAAGCTGCTATTATAGGTTTGATTCCTACTTCTGCATCTTTCCTTAAGGGATACTGTCTCTTTTGTGTTCTAAATGCTGATTTTGGCGTGATAGTAACTGGTCCTGCTGTACGAATAAGTCCTACATTTGATTTCCCTGTTGACCAGACAGTTTCTGGTATGCTCCGTAAGGCATTCTCTTCCTCTTCTGATAAGAGTGCTAATCAGCTGTCCTTGCTAGACTGCAAGTGTACAGCTGGGTGTGTCTGTGTTATCCAATTTAACTTCTGCTTCTGTACTCCCTGTTCTGATAATTCTAACTCCATCTGTTTTTCCCACTTTGTGATTTTTATCTCCTAGGTCTGCCCATTTCACATTCTTGTCCTTAGTCAAACTAACATGTGGTAATCGATTAGATTTATAGAGTGCAAAGAATTCCTGGGGCAACGAACAGCTAACTACACTGTTCCCTTCTGTGTCCCAGTACAGATTACATAATACTAATCTGTTTGCATGGTTTCTAAACAGTTCTTGCTCATATTCTTTATCAGGTCCTGGTGTGCTACAATAATACAGAGTACAGTGCAACAAATGCTGTTTATCAGTGTCAAGGGAGGGAGACTTACTGATGGCTATGTTCATCAGTTCTTTGGTTACTGCCCCTGGACCAGTCATGACCAAGTCCTGGCTGTACCAATAAAATGTTTTGCCCTCCGGTCGCACCACAAAAGTATCCATTTGTCGCTGTGCTTCCATACCCTGCATAGTTGGAACTACTGCTATGTCAAATATCTGCATAACATCTCTGCCCAAAAGGTTTACCAGGCATTTTGCAGAAACAACAATTTTGCTTTTCTGGGTCATCCCTGAAACAGGGTCAGTTATTGCTATGTTATGGGAGAGTGGCTCCCAATACAGCTGTCCATTAGCTGCTTTCACTAATATGTAATCAAATGATTCTGAATTTTCTGGTAGTTTGGAAGGATGTATCAGGGTCCGTGATGCCCCTGAGTCACACAGAAATTTAACTTCCCTCCCCTCTACCAGAAGTGTAACTTCCTGTTTCGTGTCTGCTAAGTAGAGCTCTAGGCTCAATAATGCTAAGTCTAGAATTTCACTTTCTTCACTATCTGCGATTTCTTGCACTTCCTCTATTTCTTCTATCACATTCTCTACTCCCTCTATCACATTTGCATTTGTCTTTTCTTGGTTATTCCCTTCTAGTGATTCTTGACTATCATATAGTCAGTCCTAACCCTCCTTATCTTCCATGGCTACCTTCTTGTTTTGCTTGCAATCCCTTGCTAAATGTCCCTTTTTCCACACTTCACCCCTTTTCTTTCTCTCTTCAAACTCCTCTGATCGCTTATCAGATTGTTTGTTTCCCTGGGCATTTTTCTTGCCCTTTTTCCCGCACTGTAGTACATAAACTTCTGCTCCATCTTCTACAGAAAATACTTGGGCTTTCTTTTTCTTTTTACTGTTAAAATACCTTTCAGCATGTGTAGCATATTCAAGCAGTGACTGTAATCTACTTGTACAATGGTCTACCATGTGCTTTGTAATAAAGCTGCTTATAGGCAAAATACTGCCTTTTAAAAATGCATTCTTTAGTTGCTGCTCATACGGGGAATCATGTGTTTGGTCTTCAGGTACCTGCATTCCACAATGGTTATTAAAACACTGTAATAATCTAGCATAATATCTGTCAACAGTTTCACCTTCTTGTTGGATGCATTGATTAATGCAAGTCCAGTCTGCCCTAGGCTTCCACTTCTCAGAGATTTGGTCTGTTAGACCTTTCACTCTGTTATCCAGTTCTGCATTGCTATGTGGGAGTGGCTTGTGTTCTGCGTCATGGGGATTCCAGTTGCCACTGATCATGTGCCAATCTGGACCTATGATTTGTCTAACTACTTTTTCTACTTCTTCTCCATTTAAATGATAACTTAACCTCATACCCTGTAAGTCTTCTAAGAATTTTCTAAAATTAACTTTTGGATGGGGAATTCCCTCTGTGGCTTTCCAGATGTCTTCCGGTGTCCATGGTCTATATACCAGAAGAGTTGGGTCCTGCCCTTCCTGTCCTGCTTGAGGATTTGGTACTTCTATGAGCGGACATATCTCTTCTTCACTTATAGCTTGTGAATTTTTGTTCATTTGATATAACTCAGTATTCCCTCTTAAGTTACGTGTTCGAGACCTAGTCTCGATGGGATCTCTGACATACGGTCTTGGCTTTGTGGAGACAGCCGGGTATAGCGGAGGTGGACCAGCTTGTCCACTCACTTCATATTCTGGTAAGGGAAGTGGAGGGGGCGGAGGGGCTGATCCTATTAACAAATTATTGTCCTCTTTATCTAGAAACATAGCTTTTGAATTATTACTTTTTTGTTCCCTACGGTTTGCTTCCTCAATCCACCTGTGTGCCTGAGGGATGCCTAATTGACATTGCTTTTTCACCTGACCTTTTGCATCAGTTTTAAGCTGTTTGATGAGTTTAATAAGTGAGGATTTTTCTAATTTGCCATCAAATTCATTAACCCATTTTGTATAGTAACTAACATTGTTGGCACGCTGTAATTGCATATATTTTGCATCTTCAGTTAATGGCAGACCTTGGGATCTTTTTGTGCACTTATTTCCCTTATTGTTCTGACTGTTAAAAATGTTACATAACCCTTCTTATTTTCACGTGGTACCACGATTTCTCTTTTTCACAGTTTATCTAGAATAACTGCCTTACCTATTCTGTTTCCCTGATCTATGACAAGACTGTAATCTTCCTGTCCCTGACTTGTACAACACAAATCTCCTGACAGATGATACAAATCAAGTCCCTGATCTAAAACAGAAAAAAGGTAAATCTCACCTTACCTGAGCCTCCGTGATTGATTGTCTGGTTCGAGGAAAAAATGTTAACTCGTCCTCCAGTCGCAGATCAGAACAGTGGCTGGCCTCTTTTGAATGACAATCCTGTCGGAGGTCTTTCAGAGCAGAAGAACCGATGTGGTCTCTTCCCCATACGGTTTCATGCCACCTGGCCCATCTGACCTGAGGCGAAGTGAGAGTTTCCGGTCCGAAGGACCAATCTGTCAAAGGAAAAACAACTTCAAAAAGATCAACACATGGCAGGTTCAGGTTAAGGCACTTTAATCTTGCAGCAAGGAGACAGAAACATGCTAATACAGAGTTTGTCTAACTAGAATCAGAAAGTGAAGCCATTCTTATACATTTCTTACAAGACATTTCCTACTAAGCTGACGTAATAAATCACAAGTTCTTACAGTATTATTTCATAGCAGCTGTTTGTCCATGATTTTCTGCTGGCATATCAAGTTTATAAAAAAACATCCTAAGAAAAACAACGTGGCCTTGGAGACCACAGGTTAGATACAACTTCTCACTATGCAATGTTACCATTCAAGGTACTATGGCTAATTCGACCACAAAGCAAGTACAGATTATAGTTCATTTCTTCAAGCAGTCTTTGTTCAACTGTATCTATTTTTTCTGCAGCTGTGCATGTTCTCATAACACGAACAGAGCTGATTGTTCAAGTTCAATAACATTATAGAAAACAATATTGTTCTATTCATTATTTTCCTGACCTAGCAGATAATCACCTGCTTCTCATTAAATTTCCAAAAGACATAAACATGAATTTTGCTGTGCTAGCAAATACTAGGTCAGAGAGCATCTTGCAGTTTCAGAAAGCATCTTGCAGTTTCATACAAAACTAAGCTGTACATAAAATAGAATGAAATGTGTTAACACTTTTAGCTTCTAATAAGCACTAAACATATACATTAATATATATTTTTCTATCAGACTGGCTAACCACAGCTTCCAGAGAAGAATAAATATTTGGGTACTTTTCCATTATCGGGGAAACAGATATAATGAGCGGTTGGAATGTTACCAGGCTGTCGCGTCTGAAAATCTGTAGAAGATGCATTTTAATGCATCTTTTTCTTCACTTTTCTACTGAATTAAATATTTGAAAATTGTCCCTAATAGGGAGCATTGGTCCATCATTAATTTGACTTTGTCTCTGCTTGTTGAGAAAAGAAGTGAAGAGCTATGATCCTCTCTGAGACAGGAAACCTGTTGTCTGATTTATTGCTTCTTAGAATTGCTCGCAAAACATGTAGAAATGACAGTAAAGTACTGTTTTCATGCAATGATGAAAGAAAGATATTCCAAGTACAGCAGCTTCAGGACAATGACAATATAAGATGTCAGGGTAACAGGTACTTAACATTACTTACCGTGACTCTTGGCACAGTGCAGTGGAGCCACTTGTTTTTGGTCTAATGAATTAAGAACAGCGGACAGGGGGGGGGTTCACCTGACAAGACACAAACTGGGTAGTGAATTCATGATGATCCTCATTTTTGTTATGAATAAATCTGCTGAATTCTGCATCACCCTTGCTCTGTAGCAACACTCGTGTAGTTTTTAAACATTTAAGTTGGTTGAATAACTGCAATAGTGCACTGTCTGTGTGACAGTCTTAACATATCTGTACTAAGTTGGAGTTTGTGCAATTCAGATGACAAAGTAAAACTGTTGCCTTCATGGGTTGCCTTTGTCTCACTTACTGTTGCTGCCTCCTTGTTTGTCTGCTCCTTTTCTGTAAGGGGCTTAAAAACTAGGATGCACATATATTGTAATGTAACTAAATAATACATTCGGTAACACTCTGCAAGGAAAGTATAAGTTTTAATATATACATCATCGGCAGCAGTGTCATCATTGTGACCAAGCAAATCCAACTGCTCTTTACATCTGTTGCCCTGATAATAGAAAAGTAAAAATATTTGTTAGTAACTTGGGATAACCTGCAGGGATAGTGGTAAAAGATGTGCACTGAATGAAATGGGGACATATAAGATAGTTTGCACGTAGGTATTCAAACATTATTCCTTTAATAACTCCAAAATGTTAAGTCACCCAGTGTTTACATGTGGTAAACAATATATTTTTCTTTGTCGGTTTAATTTGTTCACATTTCTGCCTCTCTGTGCTTTTAGTTAAGACAGGGAATGAAGAGTACATTAAACTCTGGACTGAAACTTGGAGGCTACTCTGTTAGCACAGTAGAATTGAAATCTTTCCTGTATTCTGGATGAGATCAACACAACAGAGTGGAAGAAGCGATACATTTTATGCAGTTTACTGATTTGACATTAGCAATTCATGTTTTTTTTTTCAGAAAGATGTTTTATAATAGGATGTTCAGGTTTCTCAGATGCATAATGTGAAAAGGCAGCACCCTTGGTCATTAGTTCCCATAAATCCTACAACAACAGTATCACTCTGTGCTGTTGCTTACAATTCTTTGTTTAAAACTGCCACTGCTGAAGACGAAGCAACATTAAACGTTCAACTCGGTGCTCTCATTTCTGCCGTTATCATTAATATAGTTACTAACACGCATACACACACACACGCACGCACGCACACGCGCACGCACGCGTGCGTGCGTGCTCACACACACACACACACACACACACACACACACACACACATACACACTGTCTGGAAGTTCCACTCAGAAGAATGAACCACTCATATTTTTATCTTGTTGCCCTGGTTTTGGTTGCTGCAGCTTCCACTTGTAAATTGTGTGAATCTATGTAAGCCACTTAACCAGAAGGCTGACTTGCAAGCACGCACACACACACACACACACACACACACACACATATATATATATATATATATATATATATATATATATATATATATCTATATATAGATGTGTGTGTGTATGTGTGCATGTGTTTTTTTTTCAAAAGTGTAAAAATAAACTGACGAGAGTTAGTTTAAGTGCAGTTTATTTAGACTGAAAAGTAAAACTAAAGTTCATTTTCAACTTAAAACAAACAAAAAAAAAAGCAGACTACTGCTGAACATACTTCTGGTTACTTCCAGTTTACTTCTGTCTGTTAGGCTGCTTTTACAATGCCCAGGCTTGGTTTTGCTTTGCTGCATATGTTGCCATGCAACCCTCACATACATTCACAGTTATGCTCTAAGTACTCCTTAAGTAAATTCACAGTCATCTCTTTGTGCTCCTTTAGTAGAGCCATGGATCTTTCAGCAATTCTCCTGGTACTTCTGTATCTTCTTCTTGTCAGAGTCCAATAGGAGTCTGCACTCTTAACCTTGAAATTCTTCATTTTGAAAGGCAAATATCGCTAACATTATGGATTACAAACCTTCCTTTTTACAGAACTTTCCCAAGTGAATCACACTAAACCAAGTTCTTACAGGATTTTAATATGTTGTCTACATAAACCATATAGATTTTATCATAATATGAGGTGCACATACAGCATAAATTTCTATGGTACCAGCTGGCCACTGTGCCATAATGACCCCCCCCCCCAGCAGAGGACTCCCAGTCCTGTTCTGAATGGATTGGTTATGGGGAAACATTCTCATATCTGTTGCTGATTCTGTGTCTAATGGCAAAATTAAATGTCTGTAGTGACAAACCCCAGCTACCCTACTTGGTGTTCACATCCCATTACTTATAAAACTACTACCAAAGTATATTATCAGTTATTAAAGTGAAGCTATGTCCCAACAGAAAATATTGTATAGAAGTTAGTGCCAACTTTATAACGAGTTATTCTTGCTCTGTGGCAGTGTCCTTGCTTCCCACTTAAGTCACAGACTGGGTATTCCTCACAACCTACATAGCCTAACCCTCCACCATATGCATCAATGTATACAACAAAAGGATTAGCGAAGTCTGGAATAACTAAGACTAGATCAGAACATAAATTAGCTATCAGTGGGTTAAAGGCTCATCAGCTGCTATGACCCACCTTATATACATGAGCATCTTACATTTTGAAAGGGTCTGGCAGAGAACAGGCTATGGTAGAAAACTAAAGAGTATGAATTTGTCATTGTAGCCTGCTGATCCTAATAATGCATTCACTTGTCATTGGATAGTGGGTATAGCCTAATTTTGTACAGTTTCTGTTTTGTCTGTTTTCAGTCTAGTTACAGCTCTGCCAATCACACTCACAAGCATCTGTCATACAAAGCTTACTTTTGACAACATTAAGTTCAAATCTTCTTTGCTTAAAAAGTCTAACACAGCTCCACTTTGGATAGAAGTAATTTCTGGTCTTCTGAATAAATTATTGAGTCATCAAGGCACACAGCTGAGTACCTGGCATAAGGTTTTAGAACTTTATCTGTGAGCCTTTGAAATGTGGATGGAACTCCATGAAGTCTGAAGAGTAAGATGGAATAATGATGAAGAATGTTGTCTTCTCTTTGGCTTCGGGGATGAAGGGAATCTGCCAGGACCCCTTGGTTAAATATGTAACTGTCAAAATACTTGTTCTGTCTAGCTTTTACATGTGCTCATCCACTCTGATCATTGGTTATGTGTTGAATATGGGTGTATCATTCAATTTTTAGAAATCATTATAGAACTATATGGAGCTGTTTGGCTTAGAGGCCAACACAAATGGACTGTCCCACTCACTTTGTAAGTCTTCAGTAACTCCTACTTTAATATTTTTTGACTTCTTCACTTATTTTCATTTCTTTGGGATTATGGTATGGTATCCAGTACGGTTTAGGTTTACCTTATACCCTGGCACAGTTGCAAAGTAATGCCGTATTAAATCTGTTCTACCAAGTAGTTCAGGAAAGACTCAAGATTTCATCAAATACTCTAAGTCTTGCTTCTGGGCCTTAGACAATGTTTTGCAAACTTGAACTATAGGGACTGATCTCCCTGCTTCATTGTACTGAGCTCTATATCAACTACCAGGCTGACTACAGAATCTTCAGTTTCTCCTCCGTGGGTTTAATACTTTTTTGTGATATATCTGCAATGATCTGCTAAATCATTCTGATTTCTGTGTGTTTTGTTTTGTAGTTCACATTGTTCAATTGTTTTACCATTTGAATGGGTCTTTATAATTTTGCTAGGAACTTATTTCAAACAGATGGGTCTAGTAATAACACTTATGACCCATTTTAATCTTAATATGTTTGATTATTTTATTATCTTTTGTGCCTTTTTCATGAGTCCTTTAAGTATTGATATACGTTTTTTAACCTGTAAAGTGTACTGTAACACTTTTAAATGGAGACGCCACCTCTTCCCAAGTCTCCCTTGTTATGTCATGCAAGCCTTTTATCACAAAGTAACTGAAATGGGGTAACTCTTGTTGAAGCTTAGAGTGCTTCTCTTATATCAAAAATGAGGTAGGAAGGAGACTGAGCCCAGTTCTTACCGTCTTGTTCTATGGTTTACTTTAGCAAAGACATCAAGACATTAGAATTTTATGAAAGTGTTTCACGAATCCATCAGTTTAGGGCAGTGCACTGAAGTTCTTAACTATTTTACTTTAAAGCACTGGCAAAGCATCTCCCTGGACATAAATGGGAGTCCCTGGTCTGTGAATATTGCTTTGGGAATCCCTACTCTAGAGAAAACTAACACTAACTCTTTGGCTATGGGGTTAACATTGGCATTTTGCAGAGGTGGTGATTCAGCAAACATAGTAGCATAGTCAGTAATAAACCAGAATATACAGGTAGCTGTTACTACATTTAGCAATGAACCTAACGTGCATGGCTTACCACACTTATGGGACTTCAATAGCAGTCATAAGTGTAAGTGAACTTCCGGACCCAGGATACGGTGCTGCTTTAGACATTCTAGACAAGCTGCATGGAAGTTCTCAATGTTTTTCAACACATCGTCAGTTAGTCAGTAAAACCTTTTAGCTTTGATCTATCTTTCTATCTGTCTATCTATCTATCTATAGGGCCATCAAAAGTGATCAAAACTTGCACATTTCAACATCTGTTTTGTTGACACACTTTGGTTGACAAAGCAGATGGTTGGCAGGTGTGCAAGAATAACAATCTCCAGGGTTGTGCGGTACACTCCTTTCCTGGGGGGGGGGGGGGGTCTGTTATCTCAGTTACTGTATATAGCAGGGGTTATATTGGGTATAGCAGAGCTAATTTTTCTCTTTTTTTTAATTTGTAGTTTGCATACAGAAAGGATCCTTCTTGTGCATGCACAGTACCCTGTCGACATTTGCTTTCATTGACCTTTTGTGGTCGATGTTATTGATACAGACATTTGGGTTTTAAGTCATGGTAAGTAATCTCACAGATATATACATTCTTAAGTGTCATCACAAAATATGACCATGTGCCACTTCTGTCACAAGTGTTCGAAAAGGTTTTGTAACTAACAGCTGAGGCAGTATTTACTCTTTGTCTTTGTTACAAACAAGCAATTCCTCATTGCCCAGTATGTGTATGGAATGGGGTCAGTATGCTCATTTGGGTTTCTTTCTGTTCTGGATATATTTTCACTGGTCATATTTAGTGTGTCATTATTCCACTGTACTTTCTGAAAAAATTGAATTGTTTATGTCTAAATCTGCCAAGTCAGGAACACTTTCTTTGTTTGAAGGGACAGATACATTTCACAGAGGATACCATTGCTATGGGACAAGGTCCCCAACCACATAAAGCAAAGTTCATCCCTGTCCATTTTCAAGCACAACTTAGATCTATGGATGGAAAAAAAAGTTACCCTAGGACTGCCCCTCTTCTACTAATGGACAGAGGCAGCTCGATAACTGCTGGCCTTGCAGTTGCCCGCCCCTACCCTAAATGTAATCTTGGGCACTCCTCCCAGTCTGGTGTCATTAGTTCATTCTACCTAATACAAAGAGAACATCTGAGAAGGCCAACCCACTTAGTTTCTTTCCTTCTGTTCCTCCTTTCTCCCTTTCTTAAAAAAAAAAAAAAAAATTGTTTGAATCTCCTTGTGTTTTGACTGTGCTTCTCAAACCTTTTGGAAATATAGAGTATATTTTAGTGTGTTATTAAAACTGTATTTGCCTTAATATTGCTACAACTCAAGTGCTCTAGGTTACACTGCATCTGAATTGCTTTAGTGTTGTTTTAGTTGCTTTTCTGTACATATAGACGTTTCTGTATTGTAGACTAGCTACTTATTCTACTTTATTACTGCCTCTTAAATCATTTTCAGTTGTGCACTTGCCTTGCTTCATTTAAAAAGTTTTAAATTGCTAATTTTGTAGAGTTTTATTTGCATTTACTGTGTTTATTTACTGTATTGTTGCATCGTTTAGCCTGTTTTAACCAAAAATACCCCAAAAAAAACAAAAAAAATACTATCTTGTTTGCTCAATTCCTGCCTTTCCTAGCTAGTATAGTCCAGATCCCAGGCTTTGCTAGTTTTGGGACTTTATTTTTGTGTTCAGAGCTATCCAGACCTTGCTGTGATTGAGGAAAGTCCTACTGCTTACCAGTGGGAGTGGTGAGCATTGTACTGCCTATCTAACATTAGAGGAGTGGTTTGCAGCTCTGAAATTGTACTTTTATTAGCCATTTTGGGCTGATTTCTATCCCTTTCAACTTTCAGGCTTAAAAACGTGTGTGTTTGCGTGTTTTTTGCATTGTGCAGCACCACGGGGCTACGGTTAAACTATTCCAGGTGCTAGAAAGTCTGTTCTTCAAAATTTCCCTTAGAACTATCTGGTTTCTAAGTAGTAGCACTCAAATCTGAACCCCTGTGACTACCACTTGCTCTAGAACCTGCTGGAAAGCACTAGGAAGCCTTAAACTGATACAAGTGCTCAACTCTCTTTGTTATTAAGGAGAAATTAATTGTAGGCACTAAACAGCCTATAATTGCAAAGTACCTTGCAAAGGTAAGGGAAAACAGCTCTTGTACTTTACAAAAAAAGCACCTAAACAGGCATGTCCAAGGGTCAGCTTCCAGTGAATTCTCCTGTCCACCGGGTGAATCTGGGTATAGTGGGGCAATGCAGCAGTTGCCTCATGTACACAGACAACCCTCTCCTCCTACCACCCAACACTACAAACTCTGAGAGATGCACTTACATAGCCAAACTAGAACCCAACCAAAATTGTGCTAGACAATCAAGAGGAGAAGGTTAACACCTGCACTCTACCTCAAGCAACACATAGCCCTTCAAAACCCACACCATCAACATTCACACATAGCAAAACTAAACCCACATATGTGGAGGCCCTTAACATTAACCTGCCCAAGCAACAAGGACCTCAGAAGCTGAAATGCAAACAAACACCATTCACAACCAATGTGACACATAGCTCACAACACCAGTGTGCCACACCAGTGTGCCACCCAACAACAGCCCCTAAGGCTAGACAATGTACCCAACACTTTAGTCATAGGTGACTCTATAGTCAGGCACACTGACGTACCACTCACCAGGCTAAACAAGGAGAAAATTACAGTCAGCTGCCTGTCGGGTGCCAGGATCTGCCACATAATGCATGCACTCAAGTCACTCCACAGCAAGTACAAATACGACTCTCTCATTGTCCATGTTGGCGTGAATGACTTGCCATGTACCTCCCTGGATGACATGAAAAGAGACATGGAAGAGCTCTCAGATCATGTGGCCCAGGCAGGTATGACCCTAGCCCTGAGTAGCATCCTGGCTTCACCCAGAATGATACCGCAGTATAAGGACAAAATGATTGACTTCAAAAATTGGCTAAGCCTCTGGTGTCATTCAAAGGGGATCCAGTATCTGTCTGCCTGGGACGACATGATCGACAAACCATGATGCTTTGCCAGAGATGGTCTGCATCTGTCACCCCTGGGATTCAGGTTACTGGCTACAGCTATTGCCACCCCTATAGAGCCTTTTTTAGGCAAGGTTCAAAGGACAAAACCACCACCATAACAGATACAAGCATGCAAAATCTGAAGGCAATGCTACTCAATGCTAGAAGTCTAAACCTCAAAATGCACTCTCTCAAGGAACTCCTAAAAATGGAGAACATCGATATCTGTGCAGTAACTGAGACCTGGTTCAAGGCTCCAGAGAGCACCCCTGCAATACCAGGCTACAACTATTACCACACTTTTCGGCCACCAAACCAAGACCAAAACACTAAAGCTGGAGGAGTGTCCATATTCACAAAGGATATTCACACCTCCAGGCTAGCTGTCCAACACAATGCATCTGAAATTCTCCAGGTGCAACTAACACTAAGAAAGACTGCAATCCAAATTGTAACTTTCTACAGATCCCCCACCATGCCTCGAGATTCTCACAATACCTTTCTAAACATACTGGAAAATATTAAGATATAACTAAACACCCTAATACTGGGTGATTTCAACTACCCTGGCATTAACTGGGAAAACTACTCGGGTACTAACACCTTTTCCCAATGGTTCTTGGAATTCATAAATTCCAGCACCCTGGATCAACTAATCCATTGTCCCACCAGGGGCTCCAATATCCTAGACCTGGTCATTACATTACCAACATGGGAGATAGATGCTCCACACCAGTGGTCACCCCCCTCATTGGTCAGGTCTGACCATAAGCTAATCACCCTTGACATCCGCATCCCACCCCCACCCCCGGTTAGGGAAACCTCCAGAAAAAACTTCACCACACAAGTCAGAAGTGACAAACATCATGACACCCATGCAGACAGGAGCTGAAAGTTCGACTGCTGAATCCTACACTAAGGCACTGTACGAGCACATCCATTCATGCATGAATCATGCCATCCCAAATAGAACCAAGATGGTCTCCTCCAAAAAAAGGAAGCCAATATGGTGATCTCCTGCCATAAACAAACTATACAACAGAAGGAAAAAACTGTTGCAAAAAAGAGGAAAATCCCAGGATGCAAAAAACTCCCTTACCAGCCTCAGTAAGAATCTGAGATCCCCCATAAAATCCTCCAAAGCTAATTACGAAAATAAAATTGCCAAAGATTCCAAAGACAACCACAAGGCATTCTAAGTTATGTCACGAATCTGCTCTGAGCTACAACAGAATGGCATTAAATATACTGATCCCAAGAATATTTCCAATATCCTGGCAGATCGATTTAGTGCCAACTTCACTCCCCTCTCACCCCATAAAGGGCCCATCTCAATACCAAAAGATTGTCAAATTCCAGTAATCATGGCCAAACAGGTAGAAACTGCACTCTCCAAAACTAAGAATACAGCATCCATGGGACCAGATGACATCCTAGGCTGTGTACTTCATGAACTACAAAATGAAATGGCACCTCACCTAAGTGTCATGTTTAATCATAGCCTCACCTCAGGCTTCATGCCCACTGAGTGGCGCACAGCTACAGTTATCCCACTTCACAAGGGGGAATCTACCTTGGATCCTGGGAACTACAGTCCCATCAGTCTGACGAGTCTGATCTGCAAGGGCATAGAACACATTATCATGGAACGTATAAACAAAGACATTGGCAACCTTCAAACACTGGATCCCACCCAGTTTGGGTTTGTGAAGGGCCAATCTTGTCTCCTGAACCTAACTGACTTCTTTGAATCAGTCTCCAGAGCTGTGGATGAGGGTAAGGTCATCCACACAGCCTGTCTGGACCTCGCCAACACCTTCAACACCATCCCCCATTCTGGAATCGTAGATAAACTTACTAAGCTGGGCATAAACCCCTACATCACCCAATGGGTTGCCAACTGGCTTACTGACAGAACCCAGACTGTAAAAGTAGCCGACTCCAAGTCCATTTCCAGACAAGTGACAAGTGGAGTACCTCAGGGTTCAGTCCTGGGACCGCTCTTGTTTGGCATCTACTTCTCTGAAGTACAAGCCAATACTAAGGGACTCTGGCTAACAAAGGTTTGCAGATGACTGCAAACTGGGAGCCATTATTGAATGAGGTATTTTGCCCTATGTTTATTAACATTAAAATAGCCATTTATATAACAGAACCTGTGCTGGCTTATGTGTTTTGTCTTTTGAACTGATTTTGGAGCCGTGCGCTTGCCATATGTGCAGGTCTTGCTGTTGGAGCCATTATTGAAACCCAAAATGATGTGGATATTCTACACAAGGGCCTTACTGAAACATATGCTTGGTGCCAGAGCCATGGGCTCAAGCTTAATGCCAAGAAATGTATAGTTATTCCCTTTGGGAAAAAACATATACCCATGAATTACCACATAAGTGGCAGTACACTAAACACTGAAAGTGTGATGAGACACTTAGGGACACAGGTGGACAGTGGTCTCACCTTCGATAATTACATCACCAAAACAGTCAAGAAATCCTTCTATGTGGCACACCTCATCACTAAGAGTTTTCATCCAGAAAAAAGGAGGTCATTGTCCCACTGTGCTCATCCCTCATAAGACCCATTATAAAGTACAATGCCCCATTTGGTATGTACCTCACAAGACATCTGCAACAGCTGGAAAGGCTGCAGAAATACCTCACTAAAAGAATCACAGGCCTAAAGCAGATGCCCTATGCTGACCATCTAAAAAAACTCCAGCTATATTCTGTGGCATATCGTCTACTCAGAGGTGATCTCTGTTTAACATACAAGGCCATGTCAAACCCTGAGCTGTTGCACATGCTCCACTTAAAGAAATCCCAATCCCTCAGACCCACACTCTCCAGGGATCTAAACCTTGTCATCACAATGAACAAAACATGCTGGAGGGATAGGTTTATTTTATTTATTTATTTATTCCAGTTTGATTACTGGGGAAGTCCACTGGGTCAACATGGCCCATTTTCAATGGAGGCCCAGGGAGAAAAGCTCAGAGAATGCATTAAAACATATTACATACAGGATTTCAACACAATCAAGATTATTTAGAAAGTATTAAACAGTTTACAGAATATAATTACAAGGAATACAAGTTAGTATGAGAGTACAGTTCATATAAAAGTGATTCAAATTTTTGCTTTTTACATTAAAGTAATGCTTTTTACATAGCATAGTTAAGCAGTAATCCTTTGAGATTTTTAAACTGAGTGATTACGGTTGTATAGCTTTTACCTGTAGTAAGAAGTTACAGGGATTTAGAAATAGCGGAGGCGCTTTGAGTGCATGTATTAAAGAAGAAAGTAGTACTCAATATTTACAATATGTACATGTTTTGTTGAGCAGGTGTAGCTCTAGGAGTTGAAGGATTGTCTGGTGTTTACAAGTTTTGTTGAGCAAGTATAGCTCTAGGAGTAGAAGGATTAGGAAGTATTTACTAGTTTTGTTGAGCAAAACTAGCTCTAGGGGTAGAAGTAATTAAGTAGAGGGATAGAGGTGCAGGAGATTGCAGGGAGAGCTGAATATAATTGTAGGAATATGTCTATAGGAGGAAGATAGGGCAAATGTGTCAGTATGAGGAGACTCTTATACTTGACGTCATCCAAGATTAGGTAGGGAGGAGGCAGGGGCAGGTTCCTGACCCAGAGACTCCCCATACTCTGGAATAGACTGCCCATACATGTCAAGCAGAGCACCTCCTTGGCCCTCTTCAAAAGGAACCTTGATGATTGGATGGGAGATAGGCAAATTCACCCCAGGGAGCATGTCAGTCGCCCTGCTAGACAGGGGTCCAGGGAAGTATATATTGTGGGAAGAAATATCCAGGGAATTGTTATGGCTAGGCTTGTACAGGCCATAGGGCCAACAGCCTAGTACCATGAACCTGTAAGTCCCCTCAAATCACCTATGATATGATCCCAGTTACTCTCATAAGGGGCAATATATAATTATTGACCATAGTATGGTTAAGGCAAATCTATAACCAAATTGTATAGGTTATTTCAAGCACAAAAAGTGAAATTGGCTTAAAATGGCCCATAGAGGCAGCTAACCTTGTATTTACCTATTAATCTAGGAGCCTTTCATCAGTACACTGATATGAAGTGCAGAGCATGGCCTCTTCACTTATGAAAACAGATAGAGATGTTTCTCCTTCTTCTCCTCCTATTCTTTCAGTTACAAAAGGCAGCTCATGTTAGTCACTTTCTTATGCTTTTGGTTTTGGTAAAACTTTAATTCTTAGTATAGTAACGTCTGTCTCTTTAAGTACTGCTGAGAGTCCTGTTTCTGACTATCCCTCTATTTTGACACTTTATGGGAATCCTAGGACTCTCTTCAGGTTCCATGTCTTCTCTTAATGTGTTTGTCACTAGTCAAGGCAGGATACTACTTCCCTTTGAAGTTTCTACTCCTGTTCTTCTCCTACTACTGCCTGCCCCCCAGTATTACTACTTGATATCTGGGTCACGGAGGATCTAAGTATGACCCCCATCACCAGAATTTCCACAGTGTCTCAGACTGAGAGAAGTTGTGACCAATTATTGCATCATGTGTTAAATTAGGTACCGAAGCAACAGCCTGGAGTGCTTTACCTAATGCACTTTGAATCTGAATATGCTTTATAAGATACTCTTTCCTGTCCCCATAGACAAATATTATTTCTACCTTTCTCTTGTCATTTTTATGCCTACAGCCATATTATTCCTTAATGCATGTGATCATGTTCCCAGAATTTAATAGCCACTTCTATTCCAAAAATAGCATATGTCTGACTAATTTAGCAGTTGCATGGAATCAATATGTCAATTCTATTAGTCTAGCAGTTACTTTATCACATTCTATTTGTGCAATTTCCTTAACAGCGTGTTAGTTAAAAATCATTTACATTTTTATCTCCAGCATGTTGGTTAAAAATTACATTTTTGTTAGGTACTGCATTCTTGTTACAAGTCAACTAGTGTTTAGCAATGTGCAACTTTTTCCTGCAATTAAATCATACTATTTCTATTAAAGGCACCTTTTATGCACTCATATACAGTATATATTCTTAGTCATAGGCTTATGTTGGTCAGTTTTAAACAGTGCTTAGTAAGCTAGTAGTCTTTCATTTGGTACAACGGGTCTATATTACATCATCAAATGCTTAAATAAGTGAACAATGATTAATCGACCCCATGTAAGCGAAAGCTTACAATGTCGAAACCCCAGAACAGCTATTTTTTTCCAAAGGAAAAAAATCGCTGTTCCAAAAAAAAAACTTTAAAACAGTCCATAAAGTGGGGGTCTTTGCCCCGCACACCCCCAACATGGGGGGTTGTGCCCCCCACACACCCCCTACTTAAATATACTAACTCCGAGATTGCACTACAGTGCCAGAAATGGCAAAGTAATGGAAGCGGCCAAGTGAATTCTTTCCCAGGGAAAGAATCCACTTAAAAGCCGCTTCACTATTTTGCCTTTTCATTCTTTTACGGTCGATCAAGACACATTCAACAGAATGCATCTTTGATCATGTAATAGGAACCCAGTACAACAAACTTTTCAACTTATAGAGGCAATGGGCAACAGAAAATCAGTGCACACCACATATTTAGACCTTGCCAAGGCATTCAACACCACCCTATATTCAATTATCATAGACAAACTCTCCCAGCTAAATGTAAATCCCTATCATTCACAGCAAATTTGCTTACAAATACAACCCAGGAAATTAGGGTGGACAACTTTACCTCCTCCAAAAGAGTTGTCACTTTTCAGAGGTCAAAACTACTCTTAAGAGTTTATGGTTGGCTAAGTTTGCAGGTGACTGTAAACCTAGTGCCATTATAAATTCCTCACCAAGATCCCTCAAGAGGGCATTTCACAATGAAATAAGTGGTATCTAAACCATGGACTAAAGATAAATGCCAATAAATATAAAATAGTATCCTTCAGCCAGCACAACCTCCCTTGTAGCTATCACATTGACAAAACACTCCTAAAACCTGATCCCATGTTCGGGTGTTCTATGATTTCTACATATCCACTATTGAAAGAACATCATTTTTTATTGCACAGCTTATATCTTAAGGTATGCCATCCTGGTCTAGGGATGTAATCATTCCGTTGTAATTAGTCATTGAGTATAATGCCCTTTTTTATATGTACCTGTCCAAACACTTGTCAGAATTTGAATGACTACAAATTCTTTCCCACTTAAAAAAATCAAGGCCCTGTCTAAATCATAAAAACTATGGAGACCCTTTCAAAGCCTTATCCATCTTCTCAGTATCATACAGGCTACTAAGGGGCAACATCTGGCTCATGTTCAGACCCTCAACAGTCCCTATCCCTTCAGACCTATTACACATTCACAAGCCCAACAGTACTGTGAACACCTGCTCGATGGAGATCAGCCTCTTTTTTAACATGAACAGAACATGTTGGAGGGATAGCTGTGTATCACAGAGAATGCTGCTATTGTGGAATTGTCTTCCACGTCATGTGAAGCGAAGTGCTTATCTTGAATTAACTGACTATAATTTGGATAACTGGATGGGAAACTATAAATTCACTCTCAGTTTAGTGCCCATGTTGTCATGGATAGCAACAACAAGTAAATGTCTGATTACATCCATTCTGCTGCCTCCTGGTTTTTCATACACAAATTATAAGGGCTAAAAACTATCATGGAAGGCGAGGCTGGACTTCTTCAGCTCTTCACAGATTACTAGCATAGTGATACCTATGAACCTATAATCCCATGTCGGTGGTGTTTATGACATGATTGCTTGGCACGATGCTTTGTTTGGTTCATTTCATTCACTATGGCTTTATAAAACCAAGGCATATATTCTTGGTCTTGCATAGGGCTATAGTATATAAGCAGCATATGGACTTCTGTGGAAGGCTGTTGCTCTTCCTAGGCTTGGACATTTACACATTTGATTCAGTTATTTAGTCTTTTCTTTGGACCTAGAAAGCATCAAGAATTATAGACTATCTGTGAAATGGACCTAGATAGTGACACATACACACCCTCCTGTGGATGGGGCATACCTGCCATATTCTGTCTCACCTTGATATATACCACAACGCCCCTGCCAAGCTGCATGTCTCATGTTGCAAGATGTAAATAATTTCAAAATGCCATTAGCATTTGGGATGTATGCATGTGTAGTAAGTCTAAATACAAACAGTTTCAAAATGCCATTAATATTTGGAATGTATGCATGCGTGGTAAGTCTAAACAAATTACCTATCTGATGAACATTTATAAACACTATACGAATTGGTAGAATACTTCATAAACTAAGATTAAAATAGTGCTCCATTAATCTGTGGTCCTATGGCTTTTCTGCTTCAAGAGATACGTTTGCTACATAGATTCACAGGTTCATGCAAGGCCACTGGGTCTCATGACCATTCTCACCTTTCCATTATCATCCATCAGGCAGCACTTCCTTCCTTTCTTCGGAAAGGCTATATCAGTCAAACCTGGAATAAATTTGTGGATCCCCATCCAGTGATTTAGTTTATGTCTGAAGAAAGAGAATGAGTCACACTGTTTAACATGTGTCTCAAATCTTCTCCAAATCATTTTTTGCTTTCCTGCACATGTTCTCAAACCACCATAGTCTGCTCTCTTTGGCAATGTCTGTAATTGGAGCTATTTTGACTTGTACTCTGATGTCATAATTCCTTTTTGTATTCCACACTCTGCATACTACCACCCATCTCAGGCACATCACCTCTAGCTTCAACTGCAATGCCTTCACTGCCAGGATTATGGTGCCATACAGAAGTACTGGCCACACTACTGTTTTGTATACCATGCATTTCAGCATCTTTCACATTCTTCTGTCACACTGTGCTAGAAGGATGCAATTTCTCTGATTCTGTATTTAACTTTCTCATTCAGACTTCCTTTCTTCTTATCCACCACTCCCAGATGCTTGAAGTTGGTAACCTATTCGACTATTTCCCTTCTTTTTCAAAATTCAGCTTCTTATGATTTCCCCCATTGGCTGCCATGACAGATTTCTTTCCTGTACTCAGTTTCCTCATAGTTTCACAGGTATATACTAGGTTAACAACCACCATGGCCTTTATAAACCTAGCCATGCAATCCAACCCAGTTGTGTTCCTATGTATCATGGGAGTTTATTATGAGGGGATATGTTAGTTAAGAAGTTTCTGGAGGTTATGTGCATGGGGGTATATTAGTCTGTGCATAACTGTGTGCCTGTATTTTTCAAAGACATGGTGGGTAGACCCAAGGTTAATTTTTGTTTTCACATTCATTGGTCAAGGTTACATTTAAATAGGGTTAGGGATGGATTCTGATTCACAGGGATGCAGAGCCTATTCCAGAGCATGGGGATCCTCTGAGACAATATCTGTCTTGCCAACATGTCTTACATATGTCACAAGCAAAATTTAAATCCTTGGATCTAGTGATTCTAATACTGTTAATTTTGAAGATGTGCAAAAGGTCCATCAGAGCTTGATCTGAGGGTGCCTTGTATGCCTGGCATAGATCACATCTCAGTAACTTGTAGGAGAGAGAGAGTATAATGATGGGGCTTTAAGGTGATCTCTCTAGAGGACAATGTGTTTATACCCTGTATTCCCCTGGTTAGGAACCTTTATGGGCATTCCAGCTGTTACATATGTCTGTTCAGGTAAATGCCAAGGGGTGCATTATAATCAATGATGGGTCTGATAAGGGCTGAATAAAGTGATGCTATGACCTCCTTGGAGCTGGATGTCATGCCCTTACTTATAAGCTGGGCAAGAGAATATGTTTCTGACTACCTTGGCCACATGTCGGTTAAAGGTCAGATTACTGTCTACATATGTTCTCAGATCCCTGATTACCGGGTCAGATCTTAGGGGTGTATTATGACATTTCTTGTCATTGAGTTTTAATCTACGAATTTGGCATCATTAATTTATCTATGATAGCTCACAATTTGCAGTCATCTGGGATTTTGATCAACCAAAGGCCCTTGACATTAGACTTTACCTCTGAGAAGTGGATGCCAAATAGGAATGGCCCCAGCATGGAGCCCTGAGGTACCCCGCTGGTGACCGGTCTCTTAGTGAAGGTGGTATCACCAATCTTTACTTCCTGGGTCCTGTCTGTGAGCCAGCTGTCAATTCAGTGAGTTACATAGGGGTTTATACCCAGTTTGGTGAGTCTGTCAATTATATCTGAGCGGGGTATTGTATTGAACACCTTAGCCAGGCAGTACGCACTATTTTCCCCTCTTCCATTGCCTTGGTGACCTTCTCAAATTCCACCAGGTTTAATCGGCATGGCTTTCCCTTAACAAAGTCAAAATTAATTGTGTCATATGTTTGAAGGTTTCCTATGTCTTTGTTGATCATTTCCATGATAATTTATTCCATGGCTTTGCATATTAGACTTGTCAGAGTAATAGGTATGTAGTTCCTGGGGTTGGTTGATGGCCCACCCTTGTGAAGTGGGATAGCTGTTGCAGTCCTCATTTCTCAGGGTGCAAAGCCTGAATTGAGGCTGTACTTGAAAAGTGGCTCAAGTGGTCCTGAAAGGTCATATTTCAAGCTATTTAGGAGGCATCCTGGGAAATACGCTGGGTCCACTGAGGCTGTATTTTTGACCTTAGTGAGCCCAGCCAGGACCTGCTCCCTGTTAATAGTTGGGGGGGGGTATGCTAGTAGGTATTTCATGGGGGTGAAGTTTAAGTTGAATTTGTCAGTCAGCAAATTCACTATGTGGTTCTGCTCAGTGAATGTGGCACCATTGACCTCCATTTCGGCACACTGATGCATGATGCCTTTGAGGTTTCTGACATAATTGCAGAAAGACTTGTTGTTCTCTTTAGCTCATGAAGCTATCTTGTCCTTGTAATTGGCTTTGTTGGACTTAATTAGTCCTCTTAGCTTCCTGTTTAGTTTAGTTTAGTTTAGTTAGGGAGTTACTATCATTATGGGAGAAGATCTTGATTTTAGCCATGACATTTTTCTTTTGTTATATACCGTATTAAGGTTAGGATTACACCAGTGTGGTCTGTTTTTAGTTTGTTTTGGGCTTACTTTTAGTAGGTACAGCAATATCTGTACAGAGGCTATGGTTTCTTTGAACAATTCTGCATAGGTTGCTGTGAACTTGGGGTTGGGAGGGGCATTGAATTTTGACAAACTATCGCCTAATAAGATGTAGTTTGCTTTGGAATAATTCTTAACTGTTATAGGGGTTGCTGGGGTTACTGAATTGATTTTTATTTTGAAGGAGGCAGCTTTGTGGTCCAACTTCACCTCCAAGGACATGACCCGGGGGGGGGGGGTGCAGCACTCTCCCATATTGGTGAGTATCAGGTTCAGTATGTACGAACCACTGGTGGGTATGTGCACTATCTAGTCAAGGGTATTGGTGTTAATAAAGTCCAGGAATCATTGTGTCTGTGAGTATGAAGCAGTGTACATTTCCCAGTCTATACAGAATTAGAGTCTGCCATAAACAGGGTATTAGTTTACTGCTGAGTGTCTCCAGTAGGTCTAGGTACATGTTATGGAATTCTAGGGACAAGGGGATGACCTATAGCTTGCTAGGATATGGTATGGGACTTTGTCTATGGTGATTTGCATGTGGATACATTGCATGGCATCACCCTGTTTAACCAATGCAGAGTAACACTTGTAGCTGACATAGACTGAGACTCCCCACCTTTCATCCCTGTCTTTGCAGCTGATGGTCTACATGTGTGGAAGGCATAAATGCCTTGCACTGCCACAGTACTTTCTATGGATTTAAACCATGTCTTAGGAATGGCAAAGATGTACATATTTTCCAGATTGAGGAGAGTTTGTAGAGTGTGGAGTTTCTTGTTTAGCACTGAGCAGTAGCACCTTTATGTTTCTTTGGGTTTTATTTGTTATATCAGTACATTTGTCAATTTGTCATAAAATGGACTAAGGGGATAGATAAACTAAAGTTTTAGCCAATATTCAGAAACCTAGGGAAGACAAGTTCAGACCATCCTTTGCAAAGCAATGTATCGTGTTAAACATGTTCTCCCATGCTGACAAATATTGAATCCACTTGGAAAAACACCAAAAGCTAAGCCAATTATTGAAGTCAATTATCTTTTGTTCATACTATTGCATTATCCTTGATGAAGGTAGAATGCTGCTGAATGCAAGGCAAATACCTGCCTGCGACACATATACAGACAGAGATTGTCCAGGGCAGTATGTCTTAGGTCGTTAATGCTGATATACACTATGATACAATCATACTGGTACCTGTGGGGTTGTGACTTGAGTACCTGCATAACTTTGCAGATCCTGGCTCCAGATAAGGAATTAGCCATAATCTTCTCTTAGATCAGTCTGGTGAGTGGGGCATCTGTGTGTTGTACAGTGGAGTCCCTGATGATGAGAGTCCATGACTAGGTAATGTGTTTGCTCATGTGCAGTTTCAGTTTTGCATTCCATTCACCTATCAATTACTGAAGTTTTTTTTTTTCATAGTCTACCAATAATGCTACATCATCTGCATACAGCAGCTTTGTTTAAATGCCCCCACCAACCTGTTTGTTAATGGTGTCCATTACCAGTATGAACAGCAGAGGGCTTAGAGCTGAACCTGATGCACATCCACTTGTCCCATTTGTACTTGTGTCACTGGATCCTTGTATATATCCTGTACTAATTCTACCAATGTTTCCAGGACTTCACACCATCACGGGACTGCCCAAATCAGCTTCCCTAAGAAATTGTCAAATGCTTTCTCCAAGTCTAGGGAATGCCCAGTTGGACTTTTTCCTGATCTCTGGCTTCTTCTCAACTATCTGTCTCACTGCAAACATCGAATCAGTTATGCTGAATCCTGTTTTGAATATGAACTGGTCATCTTCCTTCTTAACTCCCATTTACTCTGCATCTTTATCAGTCACCCTCTCCAGCACTTTCATGCAGTGTAACAAGAATTCAAAACTCCTGTACTGTCCACCGTTAGAAATGACCACTTTACTCCTGTACACTGCCACTAAAATGTATATTCTCCAGTCATTTGGAATATGTCTTTCTCTCCATACTGTTATGACTACCCTCAGGAGCCATTTCACTCCAGTTTTCGAAATGTCTTTATTATATCTGCTGTGACTTCATCTGAGTTTGCTGCTCTCCCTGACTTAATTTTCTGTAGTGCTGTTCTTACTTTATCTAGGGTGAGTTTGTCTTTACTCTTTCACCATATGCTATACACGGGGAAGTGCAGCTCCTGTGAAATGTTCTTCTTTCAGAAGCTATTGCCAGTGTTCCTTCCATCTGCCTTTGATGTCCTCTGGACTGGTGTGCAAATTATTTATTTATTTATGTATTTATTTTTTTATTTTACATTTTTTAACCGGGATGGTCCGACTGGATACATGTCCTTTTTCAGCGGAGGCCCGAGGAGAAAAGCTCCAACAGAGTTACATTGATAATTAGGTACAGTAAATGAGCTGAAAGAACTTAACAAAAACTTAGGCTATTTACATACAAGTACAAGACTGCCATTACTATTTCTGAGATTTCTACAAATGTAACATTAATAACATATTAGCAAGGATGGTAGGCAGTAAAATGATATAGAGTTATGTATTATTGCTGGCATCCCTTACAAATTGTGTCAGGTGACTATCTATTTTAGCTTTTTATCTTTGCCTTTCAACTTGATAGAGTTTCTTTGTGATATCTGCTGTGTCACTTTCCAGAAGCCAGCAAAGTTTCTCGGGTGCCTTGTTCTTTTCTATTCCAACTGCTCTCTTAGCCTCTTTTAATTAGCCAACCATTATTGAGTACAATGCCCCCTTCGGCATGTACCTTGCCAAGCACATGCAGTAGCTGGAGAGACCACAGAGCTTTCTGACCAGGAAAATCCAGGCTCTCAAACACCTATCCTATACAGATAGGCTAAAAGCCCTGTCCCTCTACTTCGTCTTGTACAGACTGCTCAGAGGTGACCTGTGTTTGGCATACAAGGCCATCTCAGACCCAGCCTTGATGGAGTTGCTGCATATCTGTAAGTCTAACTCCACTCGTGGAACCCGCATGCAAGGCCTTAACCTGGTCTGTAACATAAACAGAACTTGTTGACAGGATAGATTTGTGTCCCAAAGTCTCCCCCATCTGTGGAATAGACTCCTTCTCCATGTCAAGCAGAGTACCTCTCTAGCCCTCTTTAAGAGGAACCTGGACGACTGGATGGGAAACAGAAAATACACCCCTGGAATCTCACCTGTGTCCCTGCTGGGCAGGGTGCTGACTTTGAGGGAACATGGTCAAACATCTTGGCTAGGCTTATAAGGGCCTCCGGGCCAATAGACTAGTATCATCCTAAGAACCTATGAACCAGAATTCCTTTTCAGCATGCTCCATCTTTTCTCTCTCCCTCTTTTTCCTGCAATCTTTCTTTCTAGGACAATAATCTTTACACATGTTGCTTTGAGGCACTGTTATACTTCTTCAACTCCACCTATTTCCTTTACTTTCCTTCCATCTTTGCTATGGAATACAGGAGATATTCAGCCTGCTACTTACCGTCATAGTGTCCCCTTTCAGGCTGCATCCTGCTAGTGGCCCTGTATTCAGTGTAGTAGCCCTTAGTTCATTTTTAGCAGATTTGTTTTGGTTTTATGTCCAGCATTTGTTATTATGAGCTATGCTGGGTATATCATGCTGGTCAACTGGACACTGTCCAGCCAGTAAATTTTAAACCATACCTGCTGGGCTTTATGGTGGGCACACACTGGCCACTAGGGGCAAATAGACCCCTCCCAACATTAACATGGGTCCCTGGCATAGATCATAGGTCAGTTACTCAATCCACTTATCACAGGCAAGTACCCGTGCACATTTTTGACATCATTGGTCAACATGACCCAATCATCTAGAGTCAGTTGTTGCATTGTTGAGTGGCTACCCTGACACAGTGTGCAGGCAATGTACCATGTTCTCCTATCTAGAGGATACTGTGTACCAGAGTTGATGCCTAAAGTAATTTGTCAACATAAATCTCCACCACCTTGAGTCCACTCTGCTACCCACAACTCTTTTTAGTTTCTGAGTGCAGTCTATTGGTATGTTTCTCAAGTTCAACTTTGAGGTAGAACTATGCAGCATGTTGCTTAATAGGTGGAAAAATAACACAGACATTTGAAGCGTATACAGACTCCACACAGGCAGTGACCATAGGTCAGGATCAGTCATTGCACCTTGGGAGGCAAAGATCTTAGCCATTATGGCAACAGTTTAAAACAACCCATACTAAGTAGTAACTAAACAAAGTATACTTTTGGAACTCCACAAAGGCTAAAAATACTTTTCAAACCTGCTGAGCCTCTATTATATGACAAACAAAACAAGAAAACTGTATCCATGTACTGCATTTACCAAACCTTAAAGCTCACTGGAAAGAATAATAGTAAAAATCTTACAGGACAGCAGTAACTTTAATCATTTGTTTTCCTATAAGTACTTTTGATATACAGTAGATCCATCCTTATCAGTCTCTGCTCACAAACCTACTGAAAAATTGCACAACCATGTATGGCTGTCATAAGCATTCAAAACTCCTGACAACCAAAGGCAGATCTGCCATCACTAAGGAAATTCTACTATCTTACCTCAAATACAACTTCCTTCTACTAGTCTGACTGCAAACCATCTGTAACAAAGTTTGTAGATTTATTCTCCTTTCCCCATCTTTGGAACACTACTGCACACCTTTTTACACCACTGGTTATGTAGTCCTGTGTGAACCTATAATTATCCCTAATAACACACCACCTAAATTAATACAAATGCTTGCTTTCCTGTAATCAGTCAAACTAGAGCAGCTACAGAAGTTTTAAATTATGCGAATAAATACTGTTTATGCTAGTACTGCAAAAACACAAACTCAGACCTAATGAACTAAATTCATGCCTTCATCTTGTGAAATATTATGTAAAACGAATATAATGTCATAGTTAAAACATAACTCAATACATATAGCAAAATCAAAACCTAGTGCAGTATAAAATATCACTAATAATCATACCTCTCAACTAGGAAACATCAAAATCTGGACAAAGGCATATGAAAACTAGGTACAACTAGCCAAAAATCGGGACACTGATTAACATAAGAATTGCACATATAATCGTGTAACTGCACCTACTCCAGTGGAACTGCAGGATGCCAACATGAAGACTGAAGTCACTAAACAACAATACATAATGGCAGCCATTTGAATCCCACAGAAAATACATAATAATGCAAAACTTGTTATACTAGCAACTATCCACACTGTATGATAACAGCATGTACTGCACACAAACGTGTAGCCCGTATAGCATATTCTGACTGCTAACATTCATGGCAAATACAGATTAGTCAGTTTTTCTTTGGTACAAAACAGTCGCTCTTATGCAAGTATATCTATAGCCTGTAAATAATGTATGCTGGGTGGATGCATTGCTTTGCTTGCTGGAAATGGCAGCTTTTTCAGAATTTGTTAGTGACCCCCCCCCCCCCCCGCAACACACAGATACTCACATGGCATGCACATATACCCTTTCTCTAGTTTATCTTGATTTGCTGTCTGTAGATTGAGTCAGCTGTTTTGTAAGCTGGTTGCCTTGGCTCAGTGATTTAAGGAGTGTGAGTGGAATCGTGCAATGGATACAGTGAAAGAAAAGAGAAATGTGGGGGTGAAAATGAAAATACCGTGCTTCCTTCACATTCTATAATGTCCCATCCCCTTCAGAAGCAGCACAAAACAGAGGGGGAAAGCAGCCATTGCTTGATATTGCAAACTGTAACACTTGTCAGTCTGGCACTACAGGAATCCTTTCTGGATGTTGCAAATGATTGTCTCACACCACAGGATTCCTGCACACTGATGACAGCCCTCGCAACTAGATCAATGCACTCTGAGCTTTCTTTACAATTAAGAAAACAGGATTCTGTGCTTGGCCTCTGACTGGCTGTTGTTCTGCGCCTAAAACATTAGAAAGCTAAGAGGATTGTATAGTATGCCAGTGTGCAACTGGAGGGCACCAGGCTTACGGACCAGTGACTGGGCATTAAAGCATAGACAGGTAGTCACTACTTGGGGTGAAGGATCATCAAAAGGCTGTATGGTTATCAATGTATAGGAAAGGCTGTCTGGACACCTGCCGTCAGAGTGAACATACAAGTCTTGGGGTAGCCTGAATAGAGCTGTGCAGGTGGCGATCAGAGCCAGTTCTTGTGCTAATTAAAGCAAAGACACTATTCCTCCATGCATGACTGACTGCTCACTGCACAAGGTGGCAGAACTTGGAAGCACTTTGTAGCAGAACACCAACAGAGCTTAATTCAGGTGACCTCAAGTAAGTGGGCGGGCTTCGACTCTCCTCTAAGCCAATCTGATCACCTGTAGCTGGACTCTGCATTTGATTTCTGCTGTGATGACCTAGTGGGTTATATAGTCATTACTCATACATTCTGTTAACCCCAATTGTCTGATGTTGACACATACTATTTAACTCTAGACTCCAGCGTAGTGCAGCTATTCATAATAGGTTACACCTCTGGCTGCTAGATTTCGTTCAGTGTTGTTTCTTGGACATTTGCACTGTTTTGGAAGGGAACGGTTTAGGACTGCAGCATGTACATTGCTGAGTACTAGAATTCCTCAGCTGAAGTCATATGATTCCCTGAGGTATATGAAGGCAAACTTTGAAACCATACAAATGACCCCATACCTCAATGTCAGCATAATATGTAAATAATATTACCATACTACTTGGTTTTAAGAAAATGTTTTAATTTACTAGTACTAATATTCATTTCTACTGTTTTAGTCTTATATTTTTATAAAATAAATGCATGGGATATCTTATTTAAGAATTACAATTATTATTTATTTGAGACAAATATGTACTCGCTTAAAAGTTTCATTTTCTGCATGCACAAAAAATCATTGACTTCCTAAGTCCACATAGACATTTTCAGAATCACATGAGACTGAACACCAGCAGAAAACCATTGGTCTCAGGAAAGCTAACATAATTTAAATCCTTACTTATTCATGGACAGAAAAAATACAAATACATACATAGTATTACTAAAACATATATAATCATCTAAAAACCTTGATGCTCTTGTCATTGCTATATTTGAAACAAATACGTGCTCACTTAAAAGTTTCATTTTCTGCATGCACATAAACTCATTGACTTCCTGAGACCACATAGACATTTTCAGAAACAAGTGAGACTGAACAACACCAACAGAAAACCATTTGTCTCAGGAAAGCTAACGTAATTTAAATCCTTACCTCTTCATGGACAGAAAAAATACAAATATGTATGTAATATTACGAAAACTCATAAAATAATCTAAAAACCTTGATGCCCTTGTCATTGTTAAAGAAAATTTGTGAGCTATAATACTTGCTAGATATATTGCTACAAAGGAAAATATTCATCTCTATGGTCCTTTAAAAAGAGCCAATTGAACAGTCTCCAGCATACATAAGTAATGCAAAAGTACCTCAACTGGCCTTAAATTAGTACTTACCAAGGGCTAAGTATGGCAATATGACAGGCAAGGATGTAGCCCCCACCCAAAAAAAATATACCTTTACAAACGATTAATGTCACTAACACCAGCGCCAAATTCTTTCTGTTAACAAATGCGCCATAGACAAATTACTGTAGTGTAGCATCCACCAGTTAAAGTGAGAGTAGTTCCCCATAAGCTTAGCTGCCCGCAAGTGAGAGGCTGTAAACAACTGAAGTTTTTTTTTTAATGTTTTGAAATCTCTGAGTCTCGTGTCTCCGAGAGTCTGACAGGCAGTCATCATGCACACTCCTGTATACAGGTGATGCGTGGTGATGTCATCCATACATTTAAATAAAGTTATATGCATTTTAAAACAAAATCAATGAAAACTGGGAATTAAAGGGGTCACTAGGGAATTTGTGGCACCCCATAATTTTGCCCTCAAAACCGGTAGATACAAAGGAATTTGGTATGGTTGATAGGTATGCTAATAATATGGTTGATAGGTATGCTAATAATAATATATGTACTCAAAACAGCAGGCATTAGAAGTATTAAAAAACATATCGGTATTCAGAATCACATTTATTGGCCAAGTATGCATGCATACAAGGAATGTGACTCCGGGTTCAGTGACTTTGCAAGTATGAATTACATAAATGACATACATGTTTGTTTGTGTCTTTCAGCTTTTTCCCGGTTAGGGGTCGCCACAGCGGAACTCTGGTCCGCTAATGATTGGTAGTGGATTTTTACGTACCGGGTTACCATCCCTGACACACAACCTTCAACGAAGGCACGCCCCATTCATGTATGCCTCCACACAGAAGACGCTCTAGCTGAGAATTGAATGGGACAACGTCTTACTATGAGGCGACAATGCTACCGCACCACCACCACCGCAGTATTTTACAACTATTAAGAAAAAGACAAATGACATACATGCAACTATTAAGAAAAAGAAAAAAAGGAAATATACATATACATATACATACACATATACATATACATATACATATACATATACATATACATATACATATACATATACATACAAGGTGCAAAGTGCAACTCAGGGCAAGAAATACTGAAATAAACTCTGAAAGAAACAAGTATTAACAATATGTAAACAATACTGCAGAATCCTCAAAGGCTTGGGAAAAAGAATACCCAAATCTAATAAGCTGAGTTAACTGTTTATGAACATGATGGCCTGTGGAAAAAATGTTCTTATATTTGCTTGTTTTGGTACGTACTAATATATAATGCCTGGCTGATGGTAATAGTTAAAAAAGATGGTGGCCTGGATGTGAAGGGTTGGTGATGACCTTGCCTGTCCTTTTCATGACTCTGGAATAGTACACATCCTGCAAGGAGGGCAAACTAGCACCAATGATATTTTTTGGCAGACCTGAGTATTCAATGTAACCTATTTTTGTCATGATTTGACAGAGATCCAAACCACACTGTTATGGATGAGCTGGGAACATACTCAATGAATTCTGTATAGAACTGAATCAACTGTTCCTGCAATAAATGCCTAATATCTGTTAAGGCCACTATAAATAGCAATTCTCAGAAGCAACCCTTCCTACTAAAACCACATACTCCTAGCAACAGTAGCTAATCCAGGTTATGTATAATTTAACAGCATATTCATGCCTATAAAACCTCTACTCACTGCAAGCAACTGCAAACTCTGGCAAACTGCAGACATTCAAACTATAACATTTACTTTAATACTAGGAAAAACAGAGTAAGCACATAAGAGTGAAGCAGAGTCCCTCCGTTAACACTATTTGAGCATAACCTTGTCCAACAGATGAGAAATTGGAAACTCACCACGGGTCTGGCCACCAAGTCTCTGACAAATGGAAGCAGACAGTAACTGTGCAAAAATTCACATTCCCCCACCACCACATAACCTTTAGAAACTTCATAACTAACCTACACATCCTAACCATCGCCCATGATGCATATGGACACAATTGGGTTGGTTGCACAGCTAAGCTTATAAAGGCCCTGGTGTGATTAGCTTAGTATATACCTATGAACCATTTAAGTTCCCATCTATGAGTGTTCTGAACTCCTACTTTTTGCTGCAATATTCAAAACCTCAAACAATGTTACTTCCACTAACTTCTCCTCCATGCTTGCCAGTATACCCAGAGTATATGAACTATGATCTCAAACCAACATGGCTTAATTTTGCAAAGAGGAAACTACTCCTTCACTTCCTCTGATCAAGCTTTTTCAGGCTTGGACTTTCAGCTTTAGGAGAACTTACTTCACATTATGCAGAGGTCCTCTACTACCACCCACAAATACAGAGGTAAACTAGTATAGTACCTGACTGTTAAAGTTAAATATTCCTGAGTTCAACATTCTACCATCCCATGATCATACTACTCAGTAACATAAACTGTCATCTAGCATTCAACAAGAATGTAAACGTTGTCATACCTAATCATGTAAATACTGCACATTTTGCAACCAGTGTGCTAGCCAATTAGTAGTTTGAGTTACACAGCTAACGTGTGCTATAGATTCATAGGTTCATAGATTAGTACTAGGCTAACTGCCCTCATGGGCCATTTTGAGCCAAGCCACTTACCCCATGTGAGAATCAAACCCTGCACTTTGTGTTTCTAAGGTAAGCAACTTAACCATTACACCAACCTCCCACCCAAAAACTTTCTACCCTTTCCATAGCAGAGGATGGTTTCGATCCAACGACCTTTGGGTTATGGGCCCAGCATGCTTCCGCTGCACCACTCTGCTGGTCGATAGAACTGTGCCCGCAAGCAGAATAATTAATCAGTGGCTGTAATGGATGCTCTGGAATAATAGTTCAGTAGTATTGAAATCCCACTTCTTTACAATTCTGACACTGGGCTTAAGGAAGTAGTGAATTTGTTTCCCCACTTTCACTACATTCTTCTTCTAGAGACATACTCTTCTTATATTATGAATATAGGCAAGGCATTTGCATTCCCTAAATATTAGAGCTTCACTGGAAACTTAAGTAAGCACTCACTGACAGAATAGTCCTTCAGCCTCCCTGCCTACTGAATATGCTGTCAAAATAATTAACTCCTGGCCTCCATTGCCCTGCTGTTTGGCAGAAATCCCTGATGCCCATTTAATGTATCCTGCATTTTCTGACAGCATTTTGAATACACTGTCCAGGAAGCATTTGCATGCATTAGCCTATTTCTCTCACTTTCTCTTCTCCATTAACAGCTCCCTAAATTACACACACACACTGATTTGGAGTATTCATTTTTGTATAGAACATATTCTGTATGGTATTGTCTTTATTAACATCATTGGTTCCCTTGAGGTTCTTGTGTACCACCACAACAAATTTCCTGATTGTGCATATAAATCTTTCATTGTCTTATCTGCCACAATAGATTAATTTATATTAACTTCCTACAAGCTCTATTTTCATTAAAATATCACCTATTCACAAATCCTTCATTAATTAAGCATGATTCCCAAGTGTCCCAAAGGAAAACAGCAATAACTAATCTATACATTTCCTTTGTGTGTCTAGCATGTTCATTAAAGATGAAAGCACATCATCGCATTTGACTTTTCAGTTTACAGGTAAATGCAATTTTTGATTCCTTTGTATGTAATAATATTGTTCCCAGAGCTAAAATGGAGTCAGGACCTGGGAGCTAATAATGGGAAAAGGACTTCACTTCACCTTCAGCCAGCAAAGGTATTTCCATAGCCACTCATCTATCTCCAAGTAAGTGCAAAGGTCTAATAAATTACCAAATCTGATTGCAAAGTAGTCATTGAGTAAATCAGAGTCATGCATTTTTTGTAAGATTACAAGGGGCACACCATCTGGTAGTATGTCTGAGACTGATATGTAGGGAACATTTTAACATATGGTTGTGAACGTACCAACTGGGTAAGGAAGAAATATTTTCATTTTCTGAGAACATTCCTTTACTGCTGGGAAATTACATGACAAGGCAAAAATAATTCCATAACTGGACACTGTCAGACATTAGCTTCATCAAGTCCCCTCCTTCATGGTTTACAGCAATATAAAAAGAAGATTATCATGCAGTTTACTTCCTATATGTTGTAATAGGATGTAGAAGGCAGAATTTTATCATTATACTAAACGGACACTTTTGTAAGAAACAAGATTTTTCTGTAGTCATAGTTGTAGGTTGCTCATTGTGACTTTAAGTAGTTTTAAATTGTAAAGTACCACTGAGAAATGCTGAAGTGCCATCACAGCTCTACTTAGCTTATAAGCATCCCCTAAACATGCATTATACTTAGCAGAAAGTGTGACAGTTTGTCAGCTCCATGACCCAGGTGACAAGGCAGCTAGCAAGCCTCCTGTGGGAGTATGAAATGCATTGTTATTTTATCAGCTTTGCTATCCTGGAGGAACAGGAATGGTCATAAGCAGAGATGGCATCCCTGGTGAAAATGCAGAGGTATGCATCATGAGTTTAGATATGTGCTTAGAGAATTTTATTAATTAGTTTTTATTTGTCCTTTGGTAACTGGGAAAGTCTGACTGAGCCAAAGGCCCATTTCAAGTAGACCCTGGGCAAAAGATCCACATGCATGTGTCTTTCGGCTTTTCCTGGTTAGGGGTCGCCACAGTGGAACTCCAGTCTGCTAATGATTGGCAGTAGATTTTTATGTGCCGAGTTGCCAGCTATGATGCACAACCTTCAATGAAGGTACGCCCATTCACGCATGTCTCCACACAGAAGACGCTCTAGCTGAGAATCGAACAGGACATCTTACTGCGAGGCGACAACATTACCGCAACATTACCGCAGCACCAGTACAGGCAAAAGATCCACAACAGATTCAAAAACATGTAAACAGCAGTTGATGAGTAACTCTATACAAGGAGAGAAAAGTCCCACAACAGATGAACTATTTTACAATGAATTAATGAGTAATTATATACAAGAGGGGAAAAGCCCTGCGACAGAATAAATATTTCACAATGAGTTGGGGAGAAAGGTTCTACAAATACAAATAAAAACATTTTACAATAGCTGATAAGCAATTAAATACAAAGGAGTGAAACACAGATAAAATATTTGAAATAGACTGGGGTGTACCTTTTATACAGGGGATATTACTCCCCACAATAAACTGAAATACATTAACAGAAAATTGCAAGGAGAAATTGTGCTCAAGAATATAATATGTACTGCAAGATAGTTTGCAGAAATGGATGGTCTATATAGAGTAAATTAATATGCAGTTATTCAAAATATTGACTATATTTGTAATAACATATGTATGTGAGAAATAGAGTATTCTGATGCCAAAATAGACATTGTAATAGAATGAGATGAGGAGAAGTAATGTATGCGAGGGAAAATTAAGGACACAGAGTCAGAGTTGATTGTATTACAGAGATAATATTATGAAAGGACACTAGAGAGGAAATAAATTTTAGAAAGCATTGCCTGAAGAGGTAGAAAACATACATTAGTAGTATGGCATCATTAAAGTGAGAGCTAATTATGATGTTAGGCCATTACAACCCACTATGATATGGAGGTGTTAGTGATTTAGAGTAATAGAGGCATAGTTGCAGTAATTAAGTAGCCTTTCATCTTTTTTAAGGGTTGTATAGGTACAGGCCCAGGTGTTAGATAGCTTTTTTTTATATTGGTCTTGAATCCTTAATGAGCTTTCATCCCTTAACCTATCTCAAGCAGCCCTCTCCTGGTTTCTTAACTACATTTCTGACCACCAACAAGCTGTGAAATAGCAAAATGACCACTCTTCCCTGTTACCCATTGCAGTTGGTGTTCCCCAAAGTTCAATTCTCGGCCCACTTCTCTTTACTATATTTACCAACAAACTCCAGACTGCTACTCACCTCACCACAGTCATCCAATACACAGATTACTCCACTCTCATCTGTGCTGCACCCTCCCTTCCACAACTCCAAGAAATTATCCAAAAATCCTTTGCAGCCATAGAATCCTTCTTCTCCAACTATCAATGTATTCTAAATTCTGACAAAAAAAAATTAATGCTCTTCATCAGTAACAAATCCACTGACCACATTTAGCATCTCTTCATCCTACAAAACTACCATTGAACCTGTTCCTCAAACCAAACTACTTGGAGCCACCATTGACACAAACTTAAGATTTGACAAACATGTATCCCTCAGTATTAAAAAGGCCCACATAAAACTAGGTTCTCCTTACAGAGTCAAGTCATACCTTACTAACACCACCAGGCAATCAATTTCTAGGACCCACCTTTTGTCTGCTCTACTCTATGCTTCTTCTATTTTCACAAACCTTAAAAAAATCTGACCTTAAGAAACTCGAGGCCTGTTACTACAAAATTGGCAAATTTGCCACTAACCTTCCACATAGATTACATTGTTTACTGGGGAGGTCTGCAGTTTGCCAGAGTTTGCAGTTGCTTGCCCTCTGTCAACAAAATTGACTAGAACTTCCCAAACTCCTATTCCTCAACCAACTTACAGTCACACATACCACCATCTACCAGCCTGATAGCTGCCCAGGTCTCCAAAACCTTGTGCAAACCTACTCCAATAACAGAACCCTAAGATCTCCAATAAATTCCTCCTAATGTTTTTTGTATGTTGGAAGAATAAAAACAGCTTACACTGAAGAGTTTGGCTGACTGAAAGTGTTTCCTACTGCTTTACAGTGTATGTTTTGGACTTCTTTTAGTTATATTTTACACTGTGGTTCCTTTTGTTTTTTACCAAAAGTAACTAAATCCAATAACAGTTTTGGTGATTCTCTTCAGTCTAACCAGATCTCTTTCAACGTTTCCTGGTTAAGGGTCACCACAGCGGATCACCTGTCCACTCATGATTGGCAGTGGAGTTTTTTACAGTGTCGAGTTGCCAGCCTTCCACAGAAGACACACACACATGCCTAGGGCCAATTTAAAGTGCCCAATACACCTACAGCATGTCTTTGGGAGGAAACCAGAGAAAACCCACATGACCACAGTGAGGACATGCAGACTCCGCACAAAAGGCACTCCGACCGAGGATCAAACCGCAGAACATCTTGCTATAAGGTGGCAACACTAACCACTGCACCACCACAGCCACCCAGTCTAACCAGATATCTAAGACATGGAATTCCATTCCTCATTATATTCTTAACACCAGCAGCCCTCCCATGTTTAAACGCTTGCTTAAGACATACTTAAACAATAACTGTATCTGTTCATGCTCATGGCTGACTTAGCACATCACCAGGCTGACATTAGCAGTACTTCTAATGCGGACTTTAGCAGTACTTCTAATGCTAACTTTAGCAGAACTTCTAATGCTCTCTTCTCCCATTTTCTCAATAATGTCTCTTTTTCCTGTCCCTAAACCATTTTAATTCTCTGTACCCTTTCACTTCCTTGTCTCCCCACTGTTCTCCTCCTAGTCTCTATTTACAATACTTATGTTCACATGCCTTGCTGAACATTGATAGAATAATGTTCAATAAAGTGCAGTTACCTACTTTTTATTTATTGTAAAACTGCTTTTTTTATTTTTTACTCAACAGGCCCACACTAATATGGTCTATCTGTTTTATTTGTTCAAATCTGTGTTATGATGTATTCCACACATACTATGCCTAAATAATTGCATTATTTTATTCTAATTCTTTTTGCTATTGTATTGTACTTTACTATTTAATGCTGTTATTTCTAATTTGTTCTTGGAACTTTTCTGCCTGGGCCTCTGCAGAAAATGATCTACTAGCCCAGTCGGACCTCCCCAGTAAACAAATGTCAAATAAATAAGCAAATAAAATTTGGTAAGGTTGCTAGTATGTTCAAGGTATAAGGGGATAGAGTTCTAGGAGTGGGTTAAATAACTGGAATAGCGAAAAGTTCCTAGTGATGGGTGTGGTTTGTAGGTAATGAGGAATATTTTGTTTTCAGATCAAAGTGGCCTAGCAGGGGTGTATGCATACAGTAAGACCAGTTGGCTTTGCTTTGCTCTGGTGCTCTGGTCTGTATATTAATTTGTGGACTAGGAGTTGTAGGGTATAACTGAGTGTAAGTCAAGCTAATCAAGCTGTTTAAAAGTAGTGATGGGTTCTGTTTGATGAGTTAGTGGCAAATTGTCCTGTTTTATTGTAGCACTGATTTAGTTTATATTGGATGGAAGCTTGAAGGTTAAGCAGTACTGGGGAGCCATATAGTAAAGTGAGGAGTAGGAATGTACAAGACAGGAGTTTCCTGGATGAATCAGTTAAGTAGTTTTTTGTTCTATATAGTGTCCCTAATTTTTGTTGATTTGTTTTATAACCTTTCATGCATGTAAGTCAATAGATGACTTTTATGGGGTATTACAAGAAGAGGCTGTTATTGAGAAATTTTGTTTGAGGTGCATAGCAACTTTTTATTGTGCTTTTTTGTTTTGGTTTGAGAGTTATTTAGCCATCTTTCAAATAATGAGGATGACTCGAGTGATGTATTATGGAGTTATTGGATGACAGTACAGATTAAAGTGAATTCATCTGCATAGTGTAAGAGAGAGATGCTTGATATTTGATGGCATGTAGCCTGTTGGTAAATATACTCCAAATAAACTGCTGGAAAATATGTTGAAAAGCAGTGATCCCAGTATGGAACCTTGAGGGACACCTGTTTTGACAGGTAAGAAGGATAAGTAGGAATTAATCCACTGAACAGACCGTAGTCCAGTGGAAAGATAGCTGGAGAACCAGTTGGTGAAGGTGTTTGATAGGTCAAGTCAAGAGATTTGTTTTAGAAGTAGGCTATGGGTAATGGTATCAAAGACCTTGGACAGATCCAGAAACATTGAAGAAACCAGTTGACTTTTGTCTCTGGCTAGGATAATACTACTAGTGTAGTTTAGAAAAGCTGTTATAGTACTCTGCCCTGGACTGAAACAATATTGGGGGATAAGGAGGCTATTTGTTTATAAATGAGTTTTAATTGATTATGAATTCATTTTTTGAGGGTTTTTGAAAAAGGAGAGAATGGCAATGGGAGTAGGATGCCCGTGCCCTGGCCCAGCAATCAAGGACCCTCAATCCTCACCACTAACACCAATGAGGGGCATCTCATATAGGAGGAAAGGATAACAAATAGACACAGTAAAGTGCAATTTCCCTTAAGAGCACACAGAGATCACAGTCAGTCTGGGGCTGGACGCTCCCCTGCTCTCCAGGTCCCCAATAAATCTCAGCCTAGTGGGCAAGCTAAAACCCCCAGCACCCTCTCTGGCCAACCAGTGTTTCATGTCCCTGCCCAAGTAGCTGACACACACACACACACACACACACACACACACACACACACACACACACACACACACACACACACACACACACACACACACACACACACACACACACACATGTGCGCACGCACGCACACACACACACACACACACATGAGAAGAGTTTATACAACCACACAGACACTCCTGGGAAAGGATGGCACAGGTTCTCCAGCTGTGCACCTTTTTCCCAGACTATATGGTAGTACCAGCTGCCACCACCCACTAATATTTATCAGCTACTCAAAGGCCCTTAAAAGGGTGTCCAATTATTACTGTGCAATATTATTATCCAATTGGCAGTATAGCCCAGGGCTAAAGCTATTGAAGTGGCTTTGTACAATTTTACCAAAGGCATGAAAGTACGCTAAAGAGCTTAAATTATCTCTACAAAAACAGCCACAGTTAAAAGGGTTTAAAAATATTTAATAATAAATAATTAAAAACACAGGACAATACTTTGTACTACATAGTGCTAGTCAAGAGTTCAGAGATCACAGAGAAATACTTAAAATAATTCAGTAGTACAGTTCTGACATCACAGAAAAACACTTAGTTTAATCATTCTAGTTTCTAGCTATTTCTACGAGAAAGCACAAGTCTAAGATAAACTTACAAATAGAGCAAGGCAGTGCTGATGAGTTGGATAGTCAAGACAAAAATGCTTAATGCTCTCTGATTATTTCTGTTTTTAAAATCACATTCCTGGTTCATATAACATAATTTTTCACACTTCCCTGGGTTCCCAGGCTAACAGAAACTACATTTACATTCTTCCCCTCTGGGCATAACCCAGAGCAACAAAGGACATTTATGCATGCAAATTCGGGCCATTAACTCTGGCCTTAAAACAATAGCAAGAGTTCCTTCATCTAGACTGTCTGGAGCCGGGTTTACATCAAAGGGTCACAACATGCTTTACTTGGTCAGTAGAGTGCACTGTTGTTACATTATTTTCCAGTTCCACAGGTAACACTATTTTTACCATTTTAAGACAACACGCCTGTGGTTTACAGTAATATTTACAGATGACAGAATTATCTCCAAAATTCTATCTGGCTAGACTGGCAGCCTTCACCTTTCTTCACCCAATCTTCACAGGAAGTTATGTCCCTTGTGAATTAGGATGTTGTGAGATTATTTACATATGGCTGGGACATGTGATGCCTGAATGGACCTATTTATGCAAATGGATACTGTAAAGGAAATTGAGATGGCTGCTATTTTTAGGAAATCAGCAGGAATGTTATCTAGTGCAAGTGTACTTGGTTTAATTTGTATTTCTTGATCATTTTGGTGGCTACTGGTTAAAAGTAATAAGAGTATCAATGGAGATGGGAGGTAAGACTGAGGGAGATGTAGCTGGATTATTGGAGGAGTTTGAGTTGTTTTGAGTTTGTTTGTGAAACAGGCTAGCAATGCTGTACATAGAAAGCACACCAGTGCAGTGGTAGTATTGTCACTTCACAGCAGGAGGTTCTCCAATTTGATTCTTGGTGGGGGGGGGGCTTCTGTTTGGAATTTGCATGTCCTCCCTGCATTTGTGTGAGTTTTCTCCCATGTCATAAAGATGTACATTTGGAGCATTTCTCCCTGGGCCTCTGCTGAAAATTGCTCCAAGCTGGACTTTCCCAGTAAACAAATGTAAAATAAAGTGAACATTGAAAGTTTTAGTTGTTTCTTCTGGTGAGCAGTGGGGGGGGGGGAGGTTGCAGCTTGGTTGTCCATTTCAGCCACGGTGTAGTATTTTAGATATGGTGGTCCAGAATTGTCAAAAAAGTTTTCAGCATCTTTTTGCAAGTTAGAGTAATAAAGTTTCTTGTCTAGTTTGATATGACGTTTGGCTTTATTTCATATGTATTTTTGTTGTTAAAGATTGTTTTCTGTTTTGTTATTGAGACAGGTCTTTCAAGCTTTATCTCTATTCTTCATTACTTTTCTGGTGGCAGGAGAAAGCCAAGGATTAGGGTTGTTTTTCACACCTTTTAAACTGGGGATTCATGCTGTTTAGTAGTTCCATAAGTATCTTATTAAAATAGACAACAATATAATCTTGTGGCAAGATTTTTAGGATGTTGCAGTTGTGAGATTGTAGTGAGGTGTTAAACAATTCTTAGTTGAAGGTGTTCATGTTGTGAGAGGATTTATATGTGTGTTCTCTGGAAGATGTATTGCATTCTCTTGCAGCATATATGGGCAGATGGTTACTAAGTATGCTTGCAAAGGCTTGTTAGGGTGACATGTTAATAACCAGTCTATGGTAGTAATGTTACCACTTTCAGGTTACCTCTGGTAGGATCAGTGATAGGTTGGGAGAAATTGTATAGATTTATACTAGAAATGGTTATCTTAGAGGTGAGACTTGGACAGTTAATGTTAACATTGCTTAGTATAATTGCCTCTGGGTATACATTATCAGATAGCCAGGATAGGATGTCCTCCACTGTGCTGATATTGTCTCCAGGTGGGATATAAATGGCAGCCATACATGTGTGCATAGTTTTGTTATTTAGAAGTATTGATGAAGGAGGGTATGGGAAATGTGAAAGCTGACAGGTTTATGCTACTCTGATACATTATTGCTACTCCTGCTTTTTTGTTTAATCTATCAGCTATGTTACTGATATTAAGTTTTAGCTAAGAGTCTGTCATTGCTAATATGGCAGGGGAGTGATATCTTATCCATGTGTGGTAGTTCTGGAACTTTGTTTACAATGCTTCTGAGGTTCATATGGAGTATGAAAGCTTGAGTTTTTTGTTGCTATGTCTTATTTTGTCAGGTGAGGAATTTACGTTTTCAGGCAGAGTTTTTTATTATTTGTGGAGTAACTTCATGTGTGGCAGGGTCTAGGGTTGGGATAAATGCAACCTGCTTTTAGTAGATACAGTAGTACACTTGTGTAGATGTGCTGTTTTAGTTTTTGTGAAACACCTGGTGATAGTACCTATAAATCATTTTTGACAGTATGAAGTATTTTAGGGTTAATGAGGTTTATGTAGTGGTATTTATAGAAGTGTGACATATTGAACTTGATGCGTACAGGGGTTATATTGTAATCATGGCATTTGGTAATGGGTAAAGTAGTCAGGGAATTGTGTTTGGTAAGATGCAGAGTAGGATAATAATATGAGTATGAGGGGGGTTAGGGTTAGACACTGTATCATCGTGGAGAGTGGAGAGTTTAGGGTATAGACATATTTAGATGGTGAAAAGTAGAATACTATTGTCATTTATAGTAATAAAGAAATGTAAGAAGTTGTTATTGTTGGTCAGCCTTTGGTGGAAGGAAGTTGTTGTGGATTGGTAGTATTTTGTGGATGGGCCAAAGTATTTGAAATTATGGATCTGAATTTTTGTGTTTCATTAATAGTCAAGAGTGTAATCAGTAAAGTGCAATACTTTATTGTGGACGTGTATAATACGATGAAGACTTTGATGTTTTGGATAATTCTTCCTACCCAAGGGACAGTGATCATAGAGTAAGTGCACATGGGTTGCAGGGGATGTGGGGGAGCCTTCCCATGTTAAGGGCACAGGAGGCTTTAAAACTCTTTCAGAAAGTATTGATTTTCACTGTTTGATTCAGAAAGCACAGTTTTATGATTATACTTTAGAATGCTGGCCTATATTTTCTCATATATGTGTCATATGCAGACATACAAACATATGTATATAGGAATATTCAAACATACTAGGCAAGCAATAAAAGAGATCATAGGATGCCTAGCCACATACAAATTTAAGGAGACAAACTTAAAAGTTATTACCACCCTTTTTAAGCACTTAACAATGATCACTTCCCACATTGAGTAGGACAATACATGATAACCTTTTTGTAAATTTATGTCTACACATCCAGTCATCTAAACTAGCCTTAAAAGTAACCTTTTAGTGATAACTTATTCCATAGGCTAGGAATACCTTAAGTTAGGAAACTATCTCTCAATTGAGTCTTGTTTACATCTTGATGTAGATATAAGTCCTTAATATGTGTGTTTGTAGAACCACTAGTTTTGTGAAGGAATAGGAGGTCAAATTGGATAGGCTCTTTCATAAATCAAAAAGCGAGACACAAGTCACTTCACAGCAGCCTGTAGGCTACAGAGAATAAGGAGAATTGTGCCAATCTATTGAGGTTGTTGAAAGACTTAAAACCTTTCATTTTCTTAGTAAGAAATCTTTGGGGCCTTTTTGGTTGAGTGATATGCTAGGATTTCTTCATACTAATGGGGCATCATATTCAATAATGGGTCAGATAAGAGAAGAGTACAGTAACGGGATGACTTATTTGGATCTTGAAGACATTCCCTTGGATATTAACTCAAACAGATATAAGGATTTCCTGACTGTGGTGAAAACATGATGATCAAATGAAATGCCTATGCAGAACTGTTCACAGAAACCCTGTACAAGCATGTTAATAGCTGCATAAAGGCAGCTGTACCCAGCAAGAAGTACAGAACTAACTCAAAAACAAAACTCCCTGGTGGAACCACAAAATCAGCAGGCTGTATAACAGAAGGAAAATTTTCATGGCAAAAATTAGGATGTAGAGCACCCAGTAGGATAAAAGCACTCTCATCAAACTAAGCAAACAACTCAGAGGACAAATAAAGTCTACCAATCCCATACCAAGGACAACCACAAGGCATTCTTTAGCTATGTCCTCAACCTCAAAGGCAACACACAATTGTGTGCAGAGCTCATTATAAATGGAGCCACCTGTTCTGAGCTAGAAGATATAGCAAACCTACTGGCCAACAAATTCAGCTCCAACTTTACCCCTCTCTCCCCTCAACCTTCCCTCAGGAAATATCATCAAACATAACTCCCCCTTCTATCACTAGGGAACAGGTAGTTAATGCTCTCTGTAAGGCAAAGAACACTGCATCAGTGGGCCCATAGAATATCCCAGGATGCCTACTAAATAGCATGAAACATGACCTATCAGGCCCTCTGGAATTGCTATTTAACTGTAGACTCCAAACAGGCTCCATTCCTCATGAATGGAAAACAGTAACAATCATCCCTCTGCACAAAGGTGGGCCATCTACAGACCCTAGAAACTACAGACCCATAAGTCTTACTAGTATTACATGCAAAGCCATGGAAAGAATTATCATGGAAATGATCAATAAAGATGTAGTAAACCTCTAGACACTGGACCCAACCCAGTTTGGTTTTCTCAAGGGGAGGTCATGACTACTCAACCTGCTGGACTTTTTTGAGAAGATCACAAAAGCAATGGATGAGGGCAAAATGGTTTATACTGCCTACCTTGACCTGACCAAGGCATTTGACACAATACCCAAATCGGGTATTGTTGACAAACTCAAGAGGTTAGGTAAAAATGGGATGCTAGCCAGTGGATAGCCAAGTGTCTCACAGAAAGGACCCAGAAAGTTAAAATTGGGGATTCTACCTCTACAAAGAAGCCAGTCACAGGCGGAGACCCTCAAGGATCAGTCCTTGGACCACTCTTTATTGGCATTTAATTCTCTGACATAAAGAGCAATGTCAATAGCCTCTTGCTAACTAAGTTTGCAAATGATTGCAGATTAGGAAATGTCATTGAATCCAACACTGACACAAATGTTCTGCAGGCAAGACTGATACAGACAAAGAACTGGTGTCAGAGCCATGGGCTAAAATTAAATGCCAAGAAATGCATAATAGTATACTTTGGGAAGTCAACCACCCCTGGCAACTATCATATTGACAACACACCCCTTACAGTTGACCCAGCAGTTAGGGACTTAGGGACACACCTAGACAGTAATCTAGCATTTGACCATCACTTGTCTAAAGTAGTGAGGAAATCATTCTATGTTGAGCAACTTATAAACAAAAGTATGACATTTAGGTGCAAGGAAGTCATTGTTCCACTGTATCCGGCATTCATTAGACCTATCATTGATTACAAAGCCCCATTTGGCATGCACCTAACCAGGCATATCCAACAAATGGAATGTCCACAGAGGTCCCTCACTAAAAGAATACAGGGCATAAGTAAATGTCCTGTGGAGATCACCTCAAAGCCCTATCCATGTATTCTGTCTTCTACATGCTGCTTTGGGAAGATCAATGCCTGGCGTACAGGAAATTATCAGACACCACTATGATGGACCTCCTGCATATCAACAAAACAAAGAGCACCAGAATTAACCATGCTAAAGACTTAAACCTTGACTGTGATATAAATAGGGTCTGCTGAAGAGGCAAGTATTTATCCCAGAGACTACCATCTCTGGAACAGGCTCCCCATCCATGTGAAGCAGAGTTCCTCTCTAACCCAATTCAAGTGTAACTTGGACAATTGGATGGAGAACAGGAATTTCATCCCTACCTTGGCACCTATGTCCCTAATGGACACAGATAACATATAAATGGTTAATTTCCCAGGCCCTGCTTGTAAATGTTTCATCTCCCAAGTCCCTGATTGCACTTATCAAGGGTACCATTACTTGTCAGAGATTTGGGATGGATGGCTAGGCTTAAAAAGGCCCTTGTGGTCATTAGCCTAGTAATAGCCTATGAACCTATAAACACCATATAAACCTGACATGGAGCAGCAATCATCTGTGCTCTACAGAAGACACATTTTTCTGTTTGTATAAGACACTACTGAGCAAGTAGTTGCTGTACTACGAGTCTTCAAACTTCAAGGTATGTGTTACTTTTTATACCTGTATCTTTATATAGTGTTAGCATTCATATGTGCTGTGTACTGTATGGCTATAAGGAATACATGATTTTTCTATGTGGGTAGTTGTATTATCAAAACCTTTTCACACAGTATACTGTCTCCCATATGTGTTAGCTGTAGGAGTGTGCCAGCATGGTAAAGCTGGGTGCAAGAAACATAAGTTGCCATGTACCAATGTGATATTGGCTACTTTCAGACATGTTTATACAAGATAATTAGTGCAATGTTTGTTGTGTGTGTGTGTGTGTGTGTGTGTGTGTGTGTGTGTGTGTGTGTGTGTGTGTGTGTGTGTGTGTGTGTGTGTGTGTGTGTGTGTGTGTGTGTGTGTGTGTGTGTGTGTGTGTGTGTGTGTGTGTGTGTGTGTGTGTGTGTGTGTGTGTGTGTGTGTGTGTGTGTGTGTGTGTGTGTGTGTGTGTGTGCGTGTGCATGCGTGTGCATGAGTGTGTGTGTGTGTGTGTGTGTGTGTGTGTGTGTGTGTGTGTGTGTGTGTGTGTGTGTGTGTGTGTGTGTGTGTGTGTCTGTGTGTGTGTGTGAGTATGAATGGAAGCTATCTTGGAGTTTCTGTGCTGAAAACTTGCATTCATGCACCTGCTATTCATTTGTTGGGGTGGTGGGGTTAAGACAAATGGATATTGCTAAGACTGTGGTGTTATTTTTGTGGAGACACCCATGTTGCTGTCAGATCCTAGTAAACTATGGCATATGGTCTATTAGTATCATTTTCAAAATGTAACAATATGTACTATCCATGCAAGACCATGGCTATTAATTTCAGTGTTTTCCGTATCAATGGCAACGTGCCTACAACACAGGAGTCAAAGAGCACATCCAGCCAAAAGCCTCTGTTTACTGGTGCTGGAATCAGGTGGTGCTATAGGTTATCTGTCTCCATGGTAGATGGCTCATCACATTGCAAGTTATTGAAATGACTTTCTGTGATGGTGTCTCATAACACATTGTAAATGATGTCAATTCTGTGGGTGGTTAGGGCCATAACTATGAAATGGTCTGATGGAGAGCCAGTCACAAAATCCACAATACCACCTTTAGAGTGGAAGCCTTGTCATGTGAGCTGTGGGCTACATATGGTAGGTTGTCTATTGCATCTCCATTTATAGAGCTGGAGGAGTTCCTGGCATCACTCAAAGCCACCACCATTTCCTCAGATTTCCACATTGTGGTGTTGGATGTCAGGGCCGGGATGATGAGGCCCCACAGAATTTCTACAAGCGATGCCCCAGGTATGTAGTCCTACTGTTACTATGTCCCTCATTTGTAGCTTTTAGTCACATTACTGTTTATAATACCTATATCTCTTGTTGCATATAGGCGCATCTGGCATCAGGGTGCAACAGCCACTTGCACAGGGTATAGGCATTGTTTTGTTTAGTTATCTTTATAAAGTGTTGCAATTATATTCCTTGTAGTGTTTGGACATGCTTATATGTTTTGGTGTGTTCACAGGTGAAGCATTGTCTGCTACTACCACTGTGGAACTACCCCTTTCTGATGTTAGAGGATTTGTAACCTCTGATGATGACTTCAGGGATAAGCAGACCAGTCTGGAGTTACAGAGCATATGGCAGACACTGGGAGTCTGACCCACACATTCCCTCCTCAGAGTATGAACACAGTCTCCCCCCCTGGACATACCAATGGCACAATACAATCTGACAGTGGACAGGTTTTTGGAAACACTGCAGATCAGAGAAATGTGGTTGCCCTAGGTACAGATATGTCAGAATATGCCCCTAGCCACCATTGGCAGAAGGGTCCACACTGGGGAGATCATTATCGGTGCTCACAGGAGTTACTGTTGCCACCCTTCCCCTTAAGCTCATGTGTCAGTAATTGCCACCCAGTACTTATGCAGGGCCATTGTGGAGGCACAGGTGAGTTCCACCAGTGTATTGGCAGAGATTATAAGGGTCATACAGGCAGTGTATGCTGACTTATGGGACTGCATGAATAGTGTGCGTATGTAAATCATTGGACAGGGAGAATGACACATTGGAATGTGCAGGAGACAGAATTCGAGGCCAGTCATCTAATACATCTTCAAATGTTAGCTGACCTAGCCATAGATGCCCTGCTCCCACAGTGGTAGCACTTCTACTGCTACATTGGTTGTGGATATGTCAACACCCTGAAGAGGCCATCCCCAGGGCTGTAGTTGTGGCCATGCTGACACCTACTCCAGCAGACATTGGACATATTAAGTTAACACACTGACATCTAGCCCACATCATGGGGCAGAAACACCTGTAAAAGACACTTTCCATGGTTGGAGACATGCACAGGAAGCTGAAACCCTTCCATGTATACCTTGGACCTGTCTATTAGGCCATACTGTAGTGATGGCCCGTGTGCTTAGACTATGTGCAAGGTACCAAGCACATACACTGTAATGCTACTGGTTTGTGATAGTGCATGGTTATAAGCTTGCTGTGCTGGGTTATGTGGACTTCTCACTGGGGTCATGATCCAAGGTTCTAGGGACGAGCAGCATCAACCAGTGCATGTCCTTGTGGAAAGTCACATCTCACAAAACATGTGTGCTATATGTGAGTCACATAAAATACCAGTGTGGCCTGCACACACATTGTAGATGATACCCTATGCATTACAGACCACCTGTTAGTTGATGGAGTGATGCACTTTGCGGTTCATGTACCTTTTTCCCAGTTCACCAGGTGAGCTCCGTATTTGATGTGGGTACAGTCTGTGGCCCTCCATACTTCAGGGAAATTGTAAATAGCATTGTAAATAGCATAGAAGTCCCATGTCATGTTGACCTTCTCTTCTAGGATACATGGGAATTGCATATTCTCCCCCACATGGTGAAATATGGCATTGTGGAACTGGTGTGGTATTCTTGAGGTAGATACCTGAGATACCTCCACTGTGTAGCCATTTGGCCCTTAAAATGTCCCTGTCCCTGTAGCTAATATACATAAAGCCACATATATCTTAGTATCTACTGGGACAGGTACCCCATGATTCCCATGGTACTGTAGATGAGACAGACACATGTCCACTGTTTGTTGCATGGTGTGCCTGTCCATTCAGAAGTGATCCATTTTATCATTTTCATGGAGACAATGAAATGTTATACATGGTCAGAAGACCTGGCGGCTCCAGAGGCTATGTCATACACCATCAGCAACTGCAGCTGCTAAAAGAGCCTCTTGCAGATACAGGTTTTCTACAACCTGAGCAGCCCAAAATTATTTTTGAGTTTTCTTCTGCTTGAACATGAGCATATGGCTGAGTTCATTGCTAATGCATGTTACACATCACTTATACATTGCTGAATCACTTTGCATGTTTTTTTATTTCATTATCATACTGCATAGTTCATTATAAGGTCATTAGAATATATCTCTCCTGTGCCTTGTTTTCCAGCTGATCTCATCATGTAGCTACGTTTCCTGAGTTGCACACACCCTGCTCATCGCTCCTCATTGTCCAACTTTGCTTAGTGACACTTTATTAATCCTAGCCATAGTATAGGATTATGATCTGGTCTTCGATTATAACCAGGATGTTTTTTGTTTGAGGCATGGATGTGACAGAATTCACTTTGAGAGCAAAGAATAGAGCTTAACAGCAGTGAATGGTGCTTAAACAATTTTAGGTCTGAAAGGAGATTAACAATCCCGTCTTTTCCCCAATTCCAGAGGATAAATCTCGGCACTTAAAGATAGTTATGATGATAATCCATATTGCTTATGTATAACAAAAATTATAATAATATGAAGGAACAGAAAAAGTAACAATTATGCAGTAATAAATAATAAACAATGTTACCAAATTATAAAATGATAAATAATAAACAATTAATGATCAATCAGGCATACATTCAGTAAATGTAGTTTGGGACAAACTAAGTTGTCCTGGTCCCTCGAGTAAGGGGGTAAAGGGGTGTGGGGAAGGTATAGAGGTAGAAAGTAAGGTAAGGATTGTAGTTGGATAGGATAGTGGGTTTGTGGTGGTGAAAGGGTTAAGGAGAGAGGGAGATGTAAAAGGAAGTGAGAGTATTAAGTGTTAGGGATTAAAGGAAGAAGGCACATTTGGCGTGAGTTTGTGGCCCTCTTATGGATGGAAGATGTGGGCAATTTGAGGCGGACAAGAGGAACAGGATTGTCCTCTTCTGTTCCCCCTCTAAAGAAGGTGGTTATTGGTTAATGGTTTTGTATGGTGGTGAGGTGAGTAGGTACGCTGCCTCTTTATGTGGGTGAGTAGGTACGCTGCCCCGGTGGAGGAGGTATCAGGGTGAGTAGGTACGCTGCCCTGAGGTAAAGTTCATCCAGGGTGAGTGGTGATGCTGCCCTGAGATCATCGTTGCTGAGGAAGATAACTAACATTGGTTCTATGTGTATATAGTTCATTGTATACTACAGTTTAATAAAGGTCGTCAAATGTCTTTATGCGTTTGGTGTGGTTATTTAAAGGGGGGATGGGACAACATACAGTTTGTCTTATGTGCATCTGTATTATTACTGCAGAAAAGATTATTCATGGGGACTATGTGCAGGCACACACATGGCAGAAGGCTTTTAGAAAACTCCATGCCTTCTCACCCTTCAGCTGACTTGAAAAAAACAAAGCAAGGTTTTACTCAAATAAAACTGTGTGATTGATTGGCAGGTGACACCCAGATTGTGTTGCAGTGGTGTTTAGCTTTGAATTTTCTCATTTCAGCTACTTTTTGTTAAAACAGCCCACAGCTCTTTTGCAAGTCACACTAATGCAAAACAAGTTGGCAGTGGTCATGGAAAATACTGCATACGATAACAAAGAGATAAATTAAATGTTGGGAACTTTACATAGGCATTTTAGTAGTTCTGCAATGGACATTACACATATTAAAACAGTACTACAAACCATGAGGTTGAGCCAACTCATTTGCAATCCTTGCTATAAATTGAACAGAAGGAAATTCTGGAGTATAAACGAGATTTGTAGAGATAAGAAGCTAGCTTGTTACAGCTGCACAATGCAGTAAGGTATGTGAGAAGTACTAATCGACTCTGTCTGTTGGTCAGTTATAATGCAACTACACGGAAGAGAAGATGTCATATTTTGGTTACTGAGTAAAGCCCACCCAAATTCAAAGTTTAGCACACAGTATGCATGTAGATAAGACTGGTTATGTTTAGCTTTGTTATGCTTTCCATTTATATATTGAAAAGTACCTCTGGTGCAGTAGCAGAATCAGTTTGTTCCATTTGCTCAAAATGGACCCCTTAGTGGTACTTGAAAGGATATGGAAGTTTTGGTGAGCTACTTTCATTATAATTATCCATGTACCTATGCATATGCATGTCTGCGGAAAACATATAGTAGAATGACTTAGGCAACACGAGGTATTATGAAAGAAATAAGATAAACTTCTGTTCCTCTTCCCCCGGTACCCTGATTTTTCTACCTCATTTATTATGGGGTTCAAATGTGAGCAGTAGAAGGGGTCATTATGGTTAACCTCTGGACAACTGTGAAAATAATATAATCAGCTATCTGGATAAAGCTAATGTACTTTTTGAGCTGACATAAATATGATAAAATGAAATGAAGACATATTTCAATTCACTGGTTTGACAAATATATGTTGTATATACATTTGCATGCAATATGTAGAATTTGTAATTGTGAGATGTATTTAGGTGCATAGGTTAGTACTAGGCTAACTGCCCTTGTGGGCTATTTTAAGCTTAGCCAATTAGCTGATGTGAGAATCAAACCCTACACCTTACATCTGTAAGGTTAGCACGCTAACCATTATGCCAGTCTCCCCTCAGCAAAAGGTATGACTACTCAGGACTCAAACCCAGGATCTACTACACTCTAGGCCATGACTAAACCTATGTAGCCACTTGGATTTATTCCAGACTGTTATGTTTCTGTTGTGTTTCATAATGTCTATTCAGAAAGACCAAATAATTAGCTGGTAAATGCGGTGTAAGACTATAAAGATATTAGATGTATTTTGTATTAATGGGGATATTTATTTTATATCAATGTGGGTTGTTTTCTTATATTTTTCAATAGTCTAGAGCATAAAGAATATAGCATAATTAAGCTGGATTTGGTCAACAAAAGGGTTAACAAAAGAAAACCTAGTATAATGGATATATAACTTCAAGCAGATTTATAGCATCATTATCTTACTTGTCATTAATATGTATGTATGTTACCCAAGTAAGTCCAAGCAACCACTTATAGAGATCCTGACAGGAATTAGAAAAGGATTCCATATGTCATTTGCCTTATTTAATCTAAGTCTGGAAGCACTATTGCAAGCTGCTTAGAATAAGCCCTTTATATAGACAGAGAATAAGGTTGGGGAGCAGTAACTGTATTTATACCGCATTCATAATTGATTAAGTCCTTTAGCTAGTTAATCTTATGAGGTCTAGACTTTTTTCCTTTAAGAAACAGAAACAGTTACATTTCCAAATATAAGCTAAATATAAATAAATTTATAATAATTCCAAGTTCTAATATTTCTGTAAGTCATTTTATCAGAAATGTGAAATAAGATTTCCAACAGGGTGGGAGGTTGTCATAATGGTTAAGGTGTTTACCTTAAAGACACAAGGCGAAGAATTTGATTCTCACTTAGAATAATTGGCCAGACTTAAAATGATCTACTGGGGCAGATAGCCTAGTACTAATCTATGAACACATTAAATAGCTTGTACTGACCTTTATAAGAAAGTCAGCAACTAACATTGCGAAGAACCTAGATAGAGAGACCAAAAATAGAAAAGGATCAGCAGAAGTGAAATAACTTAAAGTTCAGTTTGATTTCTAGAAGGGCAACTGTATCAGGATAGATGTTTTACTCAGATTATTCTATTAAACTGACATTCTAAGTAAAAATAAAAAATATGTCTATTGGGCAATAGTTTACCCAAAATTCAACAGTAATAAAATGTTGTTTCCTAAAGATCTTGGGGCTTGAAGATGCAAAATGTGTAGTAGAAATCTTTTTCCTTCCCAAGTAAAATTATTTAAAATAGCAATATCTTCTAATTTTAGTAACGATTGGATCCATACATGGGCTATGAGTTTTTAGTAACTAATTCTTATCAATGTCACTCCCTCCAAGGAATTGTCATTAGCCCCAACATTGTCATGTGGTACCAACATTTCTTAACAAATATGTATTTCAAAGTCAAAATAGGTTCACCCCTATCATCTCTAGCCCCAGTGATCCATACTTGCCCCACTGCTGTTTTCAATCATTACTAACAAACTACCCTGTGATCTCCCTAACCTTCCAACCACTCTTTATGCAGATGACATGGTTATTCTTCCATCCAGTCACTAACATTCATCTTTTCAAACCCAGCTTCAGTATGACCTCCATTCCCTTAACTCTTGGTCAAACAACCATAAGCTACTCCAAAACACCTCTCAAACAAAAAGTGTGATATTTGGAACCTTGCACAAGCTGAAAAAAGCTCCTAAAAATCTCAACATCACAGATCTGTACATGGCGCAACTTATAAGTAAGGGAATGACATCCAGATCTATAGAGATTTTAGTCCCACTATACTCAGTCCCCTCATAAGACCAATAGTCCAGTACAATGCACCCTTCTGCATGGACGTGACCAGGCATTTGCATCAGCTGGAGCAGCCACAGAGGTTCCTCACTAAAAGAATACAAGATATAAATAACATGTCCTGTGTAGACCACCTCAAAGCCCTGTCCCTGTATTCGGTCTCCTACAGACTACTGAAGGGTGATCTGTTCTTCACCTCCAAGGCATTATCTGAGCCAATCCTGATGGATCTGCTACACATTTACAAAACAAACAACACTAAAATTACTGAATTTAAGGATCTAAACCTCATCTGAGACCAAAAAAAAATCACATTGGAGGGACAGGCATGTGTCTCAGAGATTACCCATTCTCTCGAACAGACTCTCCATTCATATAAAACAGAGCTCTTTCCTATGCTTATTGAAATACAATTTGGACCAATGAATGGAAAGTCACAAATTCATCCTTGGCTTGTTGCATGTGGCCCTTATGGACAGAAGCAGCTTGTAAATGGCCTAAGGTACAGGCATATACCAAAGCCATTCTAGTTCATTGGCATTGATAATATATAACCTAACTCCATCCTCACCTGCATCACTTCTACTTTGACCCTCAGTTCTCAACTGCTGCTTCCCTCTCATATTTACTTCTAAAATTAATTCATATTTATTTGTCTGCTCTGTTAATGTTCTGTTATATATTCAGCAACCATAGACACCATAAAAAAAAACTAAGAAAGAATAGAATGCTATGAGTGGCTGACCACAAAAATGGATATGAAATGATTAAAACAAACAAAAGCAAGCTTCAATCAGCTTTATTCAGCATAAAACTTAAATCCTTTATTGCTGAGCACTTTCATCCTTTCACATAAAAAAAACTTCCTCAGATGAAAACCTTAAAATATCACCCTTATTAAGTACAGTTAAACTAACCAATAAAAATCAACATACACGTGATAGTCAAGACTCCAAAAGGAACAGCCCATTCAAAGAACCTTTACATTCATAAAAAAAAATTGCATGTACTCTATAAAGCCATGATTACCAGCTTAAAAGTGTAGATAAAATTCATACTTTTAAGTAAATAAATAAATGGGTTAATAAATACATAAGTAAATGAATAAATTAGTTAGTAAAATAATAAACAGATAATAAATATTTAAAATGTAATATTTTAAATTGTTAAAATTATCTATGCATTGTTTTTAACTTAAGCATGTAATTGATACATGCTCTTTCAAACCTGGCCAATAGTCAGCTTTGAGAAACAATTGCCAATATAATTTGCATTTCTCAAGATGAAGTATCTATGCCCCCCATCATTCATAGGTATTTGTTGCAAAATCATAAATTTAAACTCATGTCCTGGATTTTGTTGTACTTGTTTAAAAATTGCATTGCTTCTTAACATCGTACAAAAGTTCATAGACTCTTTCTTTCAGTTTTCTCTCAGCCTTGCCAATGTAAAAACCAGGGCATGAGTTGCAGAGTGCACAGTAATCTAGTTTATTCATCTACTTATGTAGTTATGTATTTATTAACCTGTCTATTTATTTACTTGTTAGTATGAATTTTATCTGCACTCTTAAGCTGGTAAACATGGCTTTATAGAGTACATACAAATGTTTTTTTATGAATGGAAATGTTCTTTAAATGGGCAGTTCCTTTTGGAGGCTTGGCTGCCACATGCTGTACATCTTGATTCTTATTGCTTTGTTTAACTGTAGTTAATAAGGTTGTTATTTTAAGGTTTCCATCTGAGGGAGTTTTTTATGTGAAATAATGAAAGCACTCATCAATAAAGAATTCAAGTTTTATGCTGAATGAAGCTGATCGAAGATGGTTTTTGTTTGTTTTAATTATTTACATATTGCATCAATTGTCTATTGGATGTTCTACCTTCTGTGATTACTTTGTGAATTTGTTCTGTTTATTTATTTATTTATTTTTTGTGAATTTCTTTACCTGAGCTGTGCTTGAGAATAGTCTACTATGATCAGTTTACTACCCCAGTAAAAAAGCTAAATAAATAAAAATAAATAAGTAATCTCTACCAGTTATAGACACATTTAATGAGATCAGAAGAATTTCAAAAGTTGGGGGATCTGAAGAAATGTTAGCTCTGTAGCACTAATACCACTATGCTATGTACTCCATTGGTGTTATGCAGCTAACTAGTCATACAGAGATATGCAAAAGCCGCATGGAGCAAAAGTTCATCTGCGATGCCTTTACATCTCTGAAATGGATACCTACCACAGATGGAACAATTGCTGATTTATTCTCATTTATCCCTGCAATGCTGCACACACACACACACACACACACACACAGACACACACACACACACACACACACACACACACACACACACACACACACACACAATGCATGCAAGCACACGCACACTGCATGCAAGCGCACATACACACACACACACACACACACACACACACACACACAAAAATAGATGCATATATACTGATACAGTACTAGTAGGTACCTCTACACACACACACACAAACACCCACACACACACACACACACACACACACACACACACACACACACACACACACACACACACACACACTCACTCTTGAATGCACATTCATGCCTTACTTGCTGTGACACTATTTGCTTCTATAAGCAGCATTGTGTGAATACTAAACAATACCATGTTCACTTCTACTGCTCTGCTCCAAAACAATGTGGTAGAACTTGTCTTTGAATCACTCTGTATAGATCCCAGACTAAGTTTCTGAGCTAGAACACATGGCTAATTTATGTAAGCCATGTGCCAGGACCAATTCATTTGTATGAGGCATTACCCAGCAGAGTACTATAACATTACTAACCTTAGGCTTCATAGCACAGCAACACTGTTCCTGAACATCCCAAGTCTTATTTCTAATTCAAATTGTTGCAAATATCAAAGAAATTAATCTTCAAAATTAGCTTTATTTTCACAAGTAGATAGTGGAAATCCTAAACACTCTAAGCAATCCAAAAGTAAATTGTAAATTCCTCAAAAACTTCTTGGATCATATCTTTCTTGATAATGTGATCAAGAAGCAGAGTAGGTTCAACAAGCTCAGGGATAGATGAGAAATATGCATATAGAAAGTGAGAAAACTACATGGGATAAAAATCACCACAATTTTGGAAGAAATAATATAGACTCCATTTTCATATCTAATGTCATGAGAGCAATGGTGTTATATTTATTTTTATAAATTAGGTGGATTATAGGATCATAGGATCAAAGGAGGTTACTAGGTTAACAGCCCTGGGGCCCTTACAAGCCAAGCCAAGAGTTTATCTCCAAAAAAAAAACCTCAGTCAGCACTTGTCACCCCTGTCGATGAGGGACACAGAAGGAACCCCTGGGAAAAATTTGTGGTTTCCCATACACTTATCAAGGTTGCTTTTAAAGAGGGTAAGTGACATACTCTGTTTGACTTGTATGGAGAGTCTATTCCAGAAACAGAGCAGCCTGTGGGAGACAAACCTGTCTCTCCAGCAGGTTTTGTTAATGTCACATATTAGATTTAGGCCTTTCAGTTGGGTAATGCATGAGGAGTTAGACTTACAGATATGGAGCATCTCTAGTAGGGGAGGGTCCAAGATTGCCTCGTAGGCGAGACACAGATAATCTCTGAGCAATCTGTATGATACTGAGCAGAGTGACAGTGATTTGAGCCTGTCCAGATAGGACATGTGTTAGAGGCCATGGATTCTCTTTATGAGGTATTTATGTAGCATTTCCAGCTGGTGCAGGTGTTTGGAGAGGTACATACCAAACAGGGCATTGTACTCAATTATTAGCCTAATGGGGAGAAGTACAGAGAGGTAATAACCTCCTTTTTTCTGGATGCAATCCCTTTACTTATGAGATGAACCAAGTAAAAGGCTTTTCTGACCATGGCCACTACATGATGGTCGAATGGGAGACGGTTGTCAACCTGTGTACCCAGGTCTCTCACCAAAGGTTGTGTGCTTGCAGTGTTGCAATTGATGTGGTAATCAGTAGGGGCTGTGTTTTGCTGAATAGTATGATAATACATTTTTTGTGTTTAACTTAAGGCCAAGACTTTGGAACCAGTATTTTGTTGCTGTGACACCCTCTTGTAGTATGCTAACATCATCTGGAGAATCAATGACAGCACCCAACTTAGTCGTTCACAAACTTGGTCAGCCACAGGCTTTTTGCCTTTGCCTGGACCTCTGAGAAGTAGATACCAAACAGTAGGGGTCCCAGAATAGATCCTTGGGGAACACCACTAGTGATAGGTCTGCTAGTGAAGGTGGAGGTACCTCTTTTGACCTTGTGGGTCCTATCGGTGAGCCAGTTGGCCACCCACTTGATGATATAGGGATTTACATCAAGATTTGTTAGCTTGTCAATCATACCTGAGTGGGGTGATTGTGTCAAAGGCATTCGCCAAGTCAAGGTAAGCTGTATGTACTGACTTTCCCTCATCCAAGACCTTGGTAACAGTTCAACAGGCAAGATCTGCCCTTGATAAATCCGAACTGGGTGGAGTCAAGTGCTCGGAGATTGTCTATGTCCTTGTTTATGAGGTCCATAAAAATACGCTCCATAGCTTTACAAATCAGACTTGTCAAATTAATGGGGTGATAGTTTCCAGTGTCAGTAGTGGCACCACCTTTGTGCAAGGGGATGACAATTGCAGTTCTCTACTCTGCTAGGATGAAGCTTTTACTTAGACTGTGGTTGAATAGGTGCTCAATGATGAGGCTAGTTCTTGCTGGAGATGGTGCAGAACACAGCCTGGGATACTATCCTGCCCCATGCAAGCTGTGTTCTTTGCCTTGTATAGGGCATTTAACACTTGATCTATGAAGATGTGAGGTGCAGGGCAAGTATCACGGATGTCGAATGGGCTTTTGGGGGGACAAGGGGGTGAAGTTTGCACTGAAACTATTTGCTAGCAGGTTGGCTAAGTCAACTAAATCAGTGTAAGTGGTACATTAAGAACTAATTTGGAACAAACCTGGGCTTTGCCATGGATGTTCCTGAAGTAACTGAAGAAGGCTTTGTGGTTACCCTTTGTTTTGGAGGCTAGTTTTGATGCATAATTGGTTTTGGAGGTTTTCACTAGTGATCTAATTTGCTTGTTGAGACTAAGGAGGGAGTTTCTCCAGTTGGGAATTGGTGCCTTTTTACCCTTGGACAATCATTTCTTCCTTTTGTTGTAAAGCCTGTTGACAGAGGATGTCCAGCAGATAGGTTTGTGTTTCCTTGAGGAACAGGTGCTTGTATACTGCATTTGCATTCTGTTCAGCATAGTTGTCTGCATCATCTGAGGGGGGCAGTGGTGTGAAGCTACTGACACCACCCTTAGAATGTTGCAGTAATTTCTGAGATTTTTAGCCTGGTTATTGCTGGGGGGTTTGGACAGGATAGAAACTAAAAATGAGCAGACCGATGGTCTGAACTCACCAGGTAAGAACTTACTATGGGGTGGTGCAACAGTAGCCCATGTTGGTGAGAACCCAAGTTCAGAATGTTACCTCCTGTTGTGGGAGATGAGACAAGCTGGTCTAGTGTGTTAGAACTGATGAAGTCAAGGAATCATTGGGTGAGTGCACTAGAGCAGGAATAGTTCACCCAGTCTATGGTGGGGTAGTTGAAGTCACCAAGGATCAGGGTTTAGGGGGATACTTTCATGGAGTCAAGTAGGTCCAGGTAGGAGGAGGGGGTGTCCTAAGGCATTGATGGGGGGTCTATAGCTGGCTATAACTTGGATGGGTGTCTTGCCAATTGTCAGTTGCACCTGGAGTAGTTCTAGTGCATCATGTTGACAAACCACTCTGGAGCTGTGCTTGTCTTTAATAAAGGTAGAGACTCCACCACCCTTAGTCTTGCTTACCTCATTTTGGGGTCAGAATGTGTGGAATGAGGCATAGCCTGGTAAGGCAGGGGTGCTCGCTGCAGCCTTGAACCAAGTTTCCATAACTGCACAGATGTTGGCATCTTCCAGTGTGAGGAGAGCCTCCAGTGAGTGCATTTTCAGGTTAAGGCTCCTAGCATTAAGCAGCATGACCTTCAACTTGGTTTTTGACAAACCTTTTATGTTGGAAGATTTTTCTTTGGGACATTGCCTAAAAAAGGCACAATAGGGAAGGCAAGAGCCTTGGCCAGAATCCGGAATCCCAGGGGTGACAAGTGAAGGCCATCTCTGGCAAAGCATCGAGGCCTGTCATGTCATCTCAGGCAGACAGATACTGGATCCCCTTGGAATGACACCAGAAACTAAGCCAATTGTTGAAGTCAATTAGTTTTTGTTGATATTGTGGTATCTATCATTCTTGGTGAAGTTGGGATGCTGCATAAGGCTAGGGTCATACCTGCCTTGGACAGATACTCTTATTGCTCAATCACGTCTGTCTTCATATTCAAGAGGAGAAGGTTAACACCTGCACTACACCTCAAGCAACACATAGCCCTTCAAAACTCATGCCTCCAACATCCACACATAGTAACACTAAACCAACTTATGCGGAGGCCCTTAACATTAATCTGCCCAAGCAACAAGGACCTCCGAAGCTGAAACGCAAACAAACACAAATCATAACCAAAGTGTCACATAGCTCACAACACCAGTATGCCACCCAACAACAGCCCCTAAGTCAAGACAACATGCCCAACACTTTAGTCATAGGTGACTCTATAGTCAGGCACACTGATGTCCCACTCATCAGGCTGAACAAGGAGAAAATTACAGTCAGCTGCCTGTCAGGTGCCAGGATCTGCCACATCACACATGCACTCAAGTCACTCCACAATAAGTACAAATATGACTCTGTCATTGTCCATGTTGGAGTGAATGACTTGAGACGTACCTCCCTGGACTACATGAAAAAAACATGGAAGAGCTCTTGGATCATGTAACCCAGGCAGATATGACCCTAGCCCTGAGTAGCATCCTGCCATTGCCAAGAATGATACCACAGTATAAGGACAAAATGATTGACTTTAACAATTGGCTAAGTTTCTGGTGTCATTCAAAGGGGATCCAGTATCTGTCTGCCTGGGATGACTTGATCGACAGACCACAATGCTTTGCCAGAGATGGCCTGCATCTGTTGCCCCAGGGATTCAGGTTACTGGCTATGGCTCTTGCCACCCCTATAGTGTCTTTTTTAGGCAAGGCTCAAAGGGAAAAAAACACCACCGTAACAGATATAAGCATGCAAAATATGACGGTAATGCTACTCAATGCTAGAAGTCTAAACCTCAAAATGCACTCTCTCGAGGTACTTCTAAAAATTGAGAACATCGATACCTGTGCAATAACTGAGACCTGGTTCAAGGCTCCAGCGAGCACCCCTGCAATACCAGGCTACAATTCTTACCACACTTTTCGGCCACCAAACCAGGACCGAAACACTAAAGATGGAGGAGTGTCCATATTCACCAAGGATATTCACACCTCCAGGCTAGTTGCCCAACAAAATGCGTCTGAAATTCTACAGGTACAATGTATACTAGGTAAGACTGCAATCCACATTGTAGCTTGCTACAGATCCCCCACCATGCCCCAAGATTCTCACTACACCTTTCTAAACATATTGGAAAATATTAAGATACAACCAAACACCCTAATACTGAGTGATTTCAACTACCCTGCCATTAATTGGGAAAACTATTCAGGCACCAACACCTTAACCCAACGGTTCTTGGAATTCATAAATTCCAATGCCCTGGACAACTAATCCATAGTCCCACCAGGGGCACAAATATCCTAGACCTGGTCATTACCAACATGGGAGATCACTGCTTCACACCAGTGGTCACCCCCTCATTGGTCAGGTCTGACCATAAGCTAATCACCCTTGACATCCACATTCCACCCCCACCCCCCAATAGGGAAACCTCCATAAAAAACTTCTAACTTCATGCTACTCAAGTCAGAAGTAGCAAACTTCATGACACCCATGCAGACAAGAACTGAAAGTTTGACTGCTGAATCCTACACTAAGGCACTGTACGAGCACATCCATTCATGCATGAATCATGACATTCCAAATAGAAGCAAGATGCTCTCCTCCAAAAAAAAGAAGCCAATCTGGTATTCCCCTGCCATAAACAAACTATACAACAGAAGGAAGAAACTGTTGCAGAAAAGAGGAAAATCCCAGGATGCAAAATACTCCCTTACCAGCCTCAGTAAAAAGTGGAGATCCCTCATAAAATCCTCCAAAGCTAGTTACGAAAATAAAATTGCCAAAAATTCCAAGGACAACCACAAGGCATTCTATAGTTATGTCAAGAATCTAAATGGCAATGCTCAGATCTGTTCTGAGCTACAAAAGAATGGCATTAAAGATTCTGATCCCAAGGATAATGCCAATATCCTGACAGATAGATTCAGTGCCAACTTCACCCCCTGCTCACCCCCTAAAGGGCCCAGCTCAATACCAAAAGATTGCCAAATTCCAGTAATCACGGCCACACAAATAAAAAATGCATTCTCCGAAGCTAAGAATACAGCATCCATGGGACCAGACAAGATCCCGGGTTGTGTACTACATGAACTACAAAATGAACTGGCACCTCACCTAAATGTCATGTTTAATCATAGCCTCCCCTCAGGCTTTGCGCCCAGTGAGTGGCGCACAGCTACAGTTATCCCACTCCACAAGGGGGGATCCACCTTGGACCCTGGGAACTATCGTCCCATCAGTTTGATGAGCCTGATCTGCAAAGCCATGGAACGCATTATCATGGAACTTATAAACAAAGACATTGGCAACCTTCAAACACTGGACCCCACCCAGTTTGGTTTTGTAAAGGGATGATCTTGTCTCTTCAACCTGATTGACTTCTTCAAATCAGTATCCAGAGCCGTGGATGAGGGCAAGGAGGTCCACACAGCCTATCTGGACCTTGCCAAGGCCTTTGACACCATCCCCCACTCTGGAATCATAGATAAACTTACTAAGCTGGGCATTAATCCCTACATCACTCGATGGGTTGCCAACTGGCTTACTGACAGAACCCACACTGTAAAAGTAGCCAAATCCAAATCCAGCTCCAGACAAGTGACAAGTGGAGTACCTCAGAGTTCAGTCCTAGGACCGCTCTTGTTTGGCATCTACTTCTTTGAAGTACAGGCCAGCACTAAGGGACTCTGGCTAACAAAGTTTGCAAATGACTGGAAACTAGGAGCCATTATTGAATCCCCAAATAATGTAGATATTCTATAAAAGGGCCTTACAGAAACAGATGCTTGGTGCCAGAGCCATGGGCTCAAGCTCAATGCCAAGAAATGTATAGTTATCCCCTTTGGGAAAAAACATGTGCCCATGAATTACCACATAAGTGGCAGAACACTAAACACTGAAAGTGTGATAAGGAACTTAGGGACACAAGTGGACAGTGGTCTCACCTTCGATAACCACATCGCTACAACAGTCAGAAAATCCTTCTATGTGGCATACCTCATCATTAAGGGCTTTTCATCCAGAAAAAAGGAGGTCACTGTCCCACTGTACTCATCCCTCATTAGACCCATTATAGAGTACAATGCCCCGTTTGGTATGTACCTCACAAGACATCTGCAAAAACTGGAAAGGCCACAGAAATACCTCACTAAAAGAATCACAAGCCTAAAGCAGATGCCCTATGCTGACCGTCTAAAAAAACTCCAGCTATACTCTGTCGCATATCACCTGCTCAGAGGCTATCTCTGCTTAACATACAAGGTCATGTCAAACCCAGAGCTGTTGGACATACTACACTTAAAGAAATCCCAATCCCTCAGAGCCACATGCTCCTGGGATCTAAACATGGTCATCACAATGAACAAAACATGCTGGAGAGATAGGTTCCTGACCTAGAGACTCCCCATACTCTGGAATAGACTGCCCATACAAGTCATGTTGAGCACCTCTTTGGCCCTATTCAAAAAGAACCTTGACAATTGGATGGAAGATAGGAAATTCACCCCAGGGATCACTTCAGTCACCCTGTTAGACAGGGGACTAGGGAAGCAATAGCCAGGGAATTGATATGGCTAGGCTTGTATAGGCCCTAGGACCGATAGCCTAGTACCATCCTATGAACCTATGAACCTATATAGTCCAGGGATGTATGTCTCAAGTCATTCACACCAACATGGACAATGACAGAGTCATACTTGCACCTATTGTAGAGAGAATTAAGTGTGTGCATGATGTGGCAGATTCTTGCACCTGACAGACAACTGACCGTGATCTTCTCCTTGTCAAGCCTGGTGACAGGGACATCGGTGTATCTCACAAGTGAGTCGCCAATTACTAGTATGTTTGGTTTATTGTTATGCCTTATGGGCTGTGTGAATTTATTGTTATCTTATCGGCTGTGTTTGTGAGACACTGGTGTGTTGTCTGCTGTCTGTGATGTGTTTGGTGTAGTGTGTGGAATGTTTGTGAGTGTGTTTTGGAGGTCTCTTTAGGTAACTTTTTATAGTGGACCTCTGCAGAGGTGGGTGGGTGTTGTGCTTGGCTATGTGATGTGGGTGGTGTGGTGTTTCTGCTAGCAATCTCCTCTTTGTCAGCAGTATTCACTGTGGCACGAGAGAGCATGGATTCCAGGTTACTGATATAGATGCATTTCTCGCAAGTAGAAGAATTAGGTACTAGGAGAAGATGGTTGTCAGTGAACATTAGCTAATTGCTACACTGTCTCAGTATGCCCATGTCAACCAGGCTGGCAGGAGAGACTGATGGGAATTGTCCAGGCGTGTTCTGAAACTTAGATGGACTTAGGAAGATAGGGTTTTGATAAAGGTTTGTCCACAAGAGTGTAGACCACAAAAACCTTCTTAAATGTAAAATAACTGACCTGAAGCCCAAGTGCTAAAACCAAAACTAAGAGGCTTAGAATAACAGACAAATTTAATCAGGCTAACAAGCGGTAATAAATACAGCAGAATAAAAGCACTTGAACACTTAAGAGCAAGCAGCAAAGCAAAATAAGGTAATAAAGTAGGAGGAACACTATTACAGTAAACAGGGCTCAGATTTGGTGTCCCCTTATTTGTCTCTCTCCCCCAATTACAATATGCATACTATTTTCTTCTTTATTTTTGAAATGAAGACCAAATATGGATTTCATTTAAAACTTTTAATTTAAATATCTTTTCTTGACCAGGTTAGTCCAACTAGGCTAGTACCATCTTTTCAGGGGAGACCCTTGGTGGTGTTTATACTGCTAGAGGAAATTTAGCCATGGCATTTGGGAACTTCTCCTATTCTTTCCAGTAGCTCAGGTGGATATAAAATACTTCACAGCACTAATGAATTAATACAGACAGATGGGGCCTCAGTTTAACATCTCAACCAAAGGATGACACACTCAAGTGCTACACCTCCCCCACCTTAAACTGCACTGTATATTAGGTGTTGGAGCAGAAACCACAGCTTTCTGCACCAAAAGCAAGTATGCTACCCGCTGCGCTACTAACACTGCTTTGATATTCTATAGCCAAACACTGATGGCCATTTGCTAAACAAAAGAGTTGCACACTGTAAACAGACTTAGCATAAACAACAGTAAACGTATCTTCCCTTTAATCTCATATTCCTTGAAAATGCATTGAAACTCACATTCCTTGAAAATGCACCCCTGTTGTTTTGAAGATTATTTCCCATTAAGCATTGAAACAAAATGTATGAATCAATAAAAGACAACATTATCCATTTAAGGGCATTTCAATCAACTCTGATGACTAAGTGAGCAGTCTGGTAGTTGTTGTGGAGGATTAAGGCTCTGGTCTCTTGTAGTTAAGGTACAGGGTTTGAGCCTGAGCAACTTAATTAACTAACCTGCTATCCCTTATGAGGGCATTGCACACAATCCCAGTGCAACTGCTCTACTGAAGTTCTATGTGTTTGAGAAAGGAGCATTACACTAAAGATACATTCATAGACCATATTGTTTCATTAAATGTAATAGCACTCCCAGAGCTGGCCAGTGGGCTCTAGGCAACAGCCTAGGTTGCCTAGTGCTGGATCAAGCCCTGACTCATTGGATGATATGCTGCCATATAGTTAAAAAAAGATTAACAGGATCTTGCAGAAATGTTTTATAAATGTGAGCATAGTAACCAAGACATGATGAGCACAGTAAACAGGTACTAAAGATTTGACTAGCTTTGTCTAAGGTACATTTCACACCAACAAAAGTCCACAATTTTTTTTCAGAAAAAGAAGGCAACTGAATATAAGAATGATACAAATCTGAATGTCATAGATCAGACACTAGTCTGTTTTGATTATCTTGAATAAAAAAAATGATGCAATGTCATCCAGTGTTGCAAATGCCTGATTATCTCCATATAACTTTAAAATAAAACTAGAAGGCTGTTGTTTTTTTTAATTCTTTTCATTAGGTAAATAGACATACCCCCTGGATTCACTAATCCTCCATGTAAGACTTAATAAGTCTTACTCGGAGGCTGCAGTTGAACAGTTTGACGTCAGCGGGCCATGAATATTCATGAGGGCACGCTGACTCAACCATAACTCTTACACGAACTGAGTAGGAAAGCAGGGGGCGTGTTCGACTGCCGAGCAGTCTAAATGTGCACGCCCCTGCAAGGTTTTAAAAAGCATAATGTCAACACACGAGAGCAAGTTCGCTCAAATGTACTTGCACCCAACACCACACTCCCTGACACTGTAAACCCCCATCACACTTATATAAAGTAAATAATTATATATATTTTTTTAAATCCACGATATAGCTGCCCGTATTTGCACCTGTGTGCATGGGTGTACCCATTGCTTAGCTAGAGTTAGCAATTCTGACATGGAAGAGCATAAGAAAGAATGTTTATGCAAATTGTACCAAATTGCAATAGCGTAATGGTAGAGCGTATGCACAAAGAGAAGGCATTCACGGATCGAGTCCCACCACTCCCCTTCTTATTTATGTTTTAAATCAGTATTTGAAATAATACCAGATATATATGATTAAAATTTTATTAAAAGCAGTGACATGGCCAATGTATCAGTGAACAAACTAAATATTTTTAAAGGACCCAGATATATAATAGCTTGCTGTTAAGCAATGCTTTACACAGTTAAACACAGGTGCCCATAGTTTAATAGGGCTTTACCCAGCTAAACAGAGGAGCCCATAGTGTAATAGCGCTTTACCCAGCTAAACAGAGTTACCCATAGTTTAATAGCGCTTTTCCCAACTAAACAGAGTTACCCATAGTTTAATAGCGCTTTACCCAGCTAAACAGAGTTGCCCATAGTTTAATAGCACTTTACACAGCGCAATAGAGTTGTCCAAAGGTTAAAAGCACTTTACCCAGCGCAATGTGTTTGCGTGGACGTGTGCGCCACGCCAACCAGGGCACCGTAGGGCACCGTGGAGCAACGTAGAGTTAAGTTGCTTAAACGCAGCCACACCCCCTAGCCTGTCTAGACAGTATTAAAATAAAAGAATGACAAGGTTCGAACCCAGGACCCTATGCATCATAATCAAAGTACAGAGCCACTAAGCCATGACAACATAGAGGAAGCAACCACTATTAACATTCATATACTTACAAATGGTAGTTTAACCATTACTAAGCAGGTCTGCAGTCAGCCGAGAATTTTACAAAATGGCCAATCACAAAAAAGTGCGGGAAATGCGGCATATTTAAGCCCCATAGGCGGGAATACTCACCATAACTGATTGTAGCTCACATTTGCAGTCAGAATGGCAGGTGCAGGAAAGGGTTCACGCTTCCGAGCACAATGTTGGGGCATCAAGGAGTCCAAATACATGGTTTGGCTCTTTGTCCCCCGTCACGAGTCAAGACTCCTGCAGGGCCAGTTCCAAGGGACGGAGTACAAGGCAGAGGCTTGGAACCGGTTAGCTCGTGACCTCACCAGTGCCACAGGCGTTCCTCAGACTGGTGAGCAGGTCCGTCACCACCATGCAGACCTGAAGAGATGAAAGCAGGACCACCTGAACCAGTGGATACAGGAGGCCCATGGGATGCAGAATGCCCAACAACTGAGTATGTAGCCATGGAATGCAGTATGTAAGAATTGATAATGGAGTATGTATAACGGATAGGTATGCCTCACTATCCCTTCATTTACTTTACCGCTGCAGATGACCGTGCTATGAATCAGCAAGCCTATGCTGATAGGCTGCTAAGGCTGCGCCACCAGGCAGGTTAGTGATTATTCTGCATGTATTGTTTTATAAAATATTGGAGAGAGCATGAAAGAAAGTGTTGTAGTCCAATAAAACAGCCATAGAATTGCCTGAATAAATCCTCTGCATATACTGTCAGATAAAAACGTCAGAGAGGCAGAAAAAGAGTGTAGTAACCCATTAAGAAAGGTAACATATGTCTGGAATAATATCTCTGCAGGCACTGTCATATAACATAAGTGAGTGAGCCTGAAAAAATATTGTTCTAACCTATTAATAAAGGTATAATATGTCTTGAACATGTCTGCCATAAACACCATTAAAACAAATAAAGGAGTGAGCCTGTGGAAAAGTGTGCAATGTCATTAATAAAAATCTAAAACCCAGAGTGTGTCTGTGTCACAGAGTCTGAAATGTTGTTGTACCTTTGCATTATACAAACAGTACTGTTTAAAAATGTGCTGGCAACCCAGAGTTATGCAGTCCCATATAAAGTGGGTGATGGAAGTGCTAGTAGCTGTGAAACATATATACAGTCCACAATAGTCAGTTACTGGCTGGCATGAATAAGTAAACCTGGCACACATGTAGCATGTAATTATTCACCAGAAATGTGAGTGTGTGTCAAGAAATGCAGGGTTCTGTACAAATCAAAGTGAAAATGTCACGTGAAAACATCCCAGATATGTAGATAAAGAAATATAAATGCAAACAAGAAATATGTAGCAGTAACATCTGCATCCTGGACAGTTAGTATGTCAGATATAGGTCAGGCATATACTGAACTAGCCAAACCCATGACACAACCTAATGTATGGTGGCAAGTGTAATAATACAGGTAGGGGATATACACTTGCAGTCACTGGGAATGTAGTGTAGACTAAAAGGTCATTATAAGATGTTAACTGAGGTTTTTTCTACACCCTACAGTATGTGCATAAACCATGCAATTCCACACCTCAATGGGTATGTGTAACCTTAAATATTTGTTGGGACATATGCCCTATTGTTTTATAAATATTTGCATTGATGTTGATGCATGTGCCCTGTTCAAACACCACGTTCATGGTGGCCTGTTGCTACCAAACATTCCTGCATACTGTTGGAATATCCACTGTCGTTCAATATATGCATGTGTTATGCTTGCTGTTCAACTGTTGGAACCTTGATGTGTTGGGTTAATGGGAATATTACTGCATGCTGTTACAACTAATCTGGAATGCTGTTGTTTATGTTGTAATCAAACACACCTAATCACAGAACATATGGGAAGGACGGCCCAGCGGACCCACCTGTCCCTCGTCAGTTGGCTAGTGCACCTGCTACCAGCAGCTCTGGTGCCCAGCACGGGCTCACCTCCTCCATTGGTTCTGTGCCACCTTCGGGTGGAAGCGCTGCAGGGGATGGGGCTCATCCCCCCCGTGCAAGCGTGAGCGGAGGAGAGCCACCTGTCACCCTTGCTAGGGTCCGAGCTGTGGTGCATAGGGAGATCCAGCGTTCAGTCGCTGATCCCCTACGCCAGCTCGAGGCAATAGTGGCTAGTCTCTCAGGTGAGCCTGCCTGTTCTACACAGCCCTCAGCACAGCCACCCTCGGGGTTGTGAAGGTGCAGTGGTGACTGCCCATGGGTGGGGATCTCAGTTCCACTGTTACCATCTGTGGGCTCATGGGCTTGCAATTTCCAAACATCCTTCCCCGTCAATTGTGTTCACCCACCCCATGTGTCAAACTCAGCCCCTGTATGAGTCTTGTTTGTCTTGTCATTTTACCTCCCCAACCTACCTCCCCAAATATACCTACTTCGTCTACCTCACATTCCACTCTCACCTGAAAAAAAAATTAAAAAAAAGGGCAATCTATTCCCACAAAAAAATTATGCCCCATACATAGCTGCCCAATTCGCACACATGTCCGCTGGACATGTAAACTGATAATTCTAATTGGCAATACAACATATTTTGTTGTCCTCACCCCTATCTCAGGGTGGAAGGCTTCAAACTTCACACCAAATTTCAAACATATGTACAGCTGTTGCTGGTAAAGAAATGGGCAGCTATGGACCTTCCCTACACCCATCCTGCACATCCCGAGCTGGTTTTCCTACTGTCTTTCCCTCTTTGTGCCCCCTTTTTCACCACTTTCCTATCTCCCCATTTTCTTTTCTTTAAAAGAAATTAGCGTGGGTGTTAGCGGGAGTAAGCACTTTTAAGCAGTAGTTAGCGGGGGTGTGCGAGTGTGAGCTTGTGTGCGCTTAGCTAAGCATTGCATCACGCAAACCCGCTTACAACTGCTTAAAAGTGCCTTAGTCACTCTGTATGACAAGGCCCTAGTACTGCTCAGCAGCAAAATAAAATACCCTTGTCAGTTTCGAACCCGGGATCTTGGACTTACCAGTATGCATGAAGTACCACTACACCACAGCAGATATACAATAACTTAGTGATGAAAGCAATATATCATGCATTACCATGAGTGAATGTAAAGGGAAAATAGGAATGGTATAACACAAATCTTGTTCTGTGGGCCTTAACCAGCAGGTGTTGTGGAACTGCATGACATGACTGTGAAAAGAGAATCATCCATGCTAGTAGGGAATAATGTTACAGTAGCACCTTACAAACCCCACACAGTATCAGAGCAGGATAAACACTGGCATATTTGCATAGGTCACAGGCCAGACCTCCCAACAGTGACTGCTCTACAGTGATGACCCTGATTTGTAAACAAATGTTAGCTGTGCCCCTCTGACTTCCTGTGAAATGTACTAACAGTAGGCAGAAATGTGGGGAATCTCACTTAATGACAAATGTCAATAAGTGAGAGTAGACACTGCTTGCACATCAGAAAAGGTGTAGTAATACATATGCTCTGAATCCCCCAAAGTCTGAACTGAAAAATGTCTGAAATATATCACAGGTGTATCCCAGTTATATGTACCTTTCCCTGAGGCTTTTCAAATATATACGTGAGAGTATCTGAGGCCTGGAAGAGTCAGAAACACACAGGCATATCAGCTTGTCTGCTGTTACACACTATGCAAATAGCTGTAGAATGAATCCCACAAGCATGCCCTTATGTAGAAGTACAACACAGAAATATCAAAGGATGTAGCCATGTACTGCTAGCAACCACCTATGACAATGCCATTGTTCAGGTGCTGAAAAGAATGCTGTGGTGCACAGTCAAAGAATACTAGGCTGACCTCTGTCTACCATCTGGATATGTCTACAGGTGGGAGCTGCTCAGACAGACTACTAGCCTTTATAGACTTACAGGTACACAGCAACTCTGCATGTTCAGTAAGATAAACATCACACGATAATAAATAATGCACTCTGCAATTCTGCACCCCTACCCAAAGGTACTATATACCCGTGTAGTCAGGCACAACCAAGGGTGTAGGTAGGCATACACAGTAGTGAAATATGTCCAGTTGTCCTGAGCAGACTGTGCTAATGTCAACACAAACAAACCACAAACTGTTCAGAACTGAGTAACGTACTAATGACAGTGCAGCAGTTCACAAACAGTGCATGTGCCTGATATTCATAATTGGTAGTACAACACATTTAGTTGTCCTCACCCCTCTCTCAGGGGTGGAATGTTTCAAATATCCCTCCTAATGTATTGCATATGCACAGCTGTTGCTGGTAAAGAAATGGGCAGCTATGGACCCTCTCCACACCCATCCTGTACATCCAGAGCTGGTTTCCCTACTGTCTTCCCCTCTTTATGCACCCTTTATCACCATATTCCTATCTCCCCATTTAATTTTCTGTCAAAGAAATGAGCGCAGGGGTTAGCAGGAGTGAGCACTTGTAAACAGTAGTAAGTGGGTTTGCACCAGTGTGCGCATATGTGCGCTTAGTTTAGCATTGCTAAGATATGAAAAGATAAGCCAAGCTTGGCTTAGTATTGCTAAAATAAAATAAGCTAAGCTAAGCATCGCTAAGCGTCATGCAAACCCACGCAGACCTGCTTACAACTGCTTAAAAGTGCCTTAGTCACTCTGTATGACAAGGCCCTAGTACTGCTCAGCAGCAAAATAAAAAACCTTGTCAGTCTCGAACCTGGGACCTTGGACTCACCAGTCCGCATGAAGTACCACTACACCACACCAGATATGTGATAACTTGATGCTGAAAGAACTATAACATGCATTACAATGAGTGAATGTAAAGGGAAAATAGGAAAGCCATAGGAATACATTGCAATAACTAGTGTTGTATGCCAGTTAATTCTCTAATTCAAAAAGAAAGTACATACTCCCATGTATCCAGTGTTAGCATTAGGAGGTGTGAGTAAACTTACACACTGAGAAGAGTGTACTGGAAGAAGCAACAGTCTGGTTTCAGTGCAACATGCATTTCACTGGCTACAACCCAGCTTCAGATATGAGACATATACCAACCTTCTGACTGAGACAACAGTGTCCACAGCAAACAAGCATGGTCCCCACCTTGCAAAACTGAAAGGGCTATGCCTACCTAACCTATCATTTTATAGCAGTGTCCTGAAATCACAGTGAGAACTTCAATTACCACACAGCAGGCTGCATTGAATTACTAAATGGTGGGCACCAATTGGTGCAGAGGCCATCACATGCACATGTGCAGATACCTAGAAAAGCAGCCTGTATCTGCTGTCCACACATGCAATAATATCATTGCAACAACTGGGAGAGAGAGAGAGCATGAGCGAGAGAGACAGACAGAGACAGACAGACACAAACAGGCAGAAGGAGACAGATGCTGAAAACAAACAGCAACACACAGAGGAAACAAAACTAAAAAAAAAATAAATAAACAATAAAAAAACAACACCTGCAACAGATGGAGGTGAGGAATACAAAGGTGAGGTATGTAACAGATATGTATTTGGTGACATCCGAAAGATGTGTCTGAAGGGTACTCTACATACTGTGAATCATCCATATGTGGCAGCAGTCCGTATCTATATGTACATGCACATTTGCATAGGGCAAGGGACATACTGCAACTGTTAGTGAAGGCTGGACATAAGTATGTTGTTGAAGGCTGCTATGTGCACATATGTATGTAGGTTGTAGTGTGTGGCATTGCAGAAAGAAAGCAGTGCCAGTATATGTCATGTGGTGTTAAATGCTGTGGGACTGAGCTACAGGCAGTGAGGCCTGCAACAGCTATACAGCCTGAGGACAGCAGAATGCATTCTGCACAACATTGTGCAATAGTATTCATAACCGTATGTCTCACAACTGTTGCATAATTGACATCCCCACCATGAAAGGTGGGCAGTATATGTGCCTATATGTGCAGCTATATGTACAGCAATGGATGTTTACATGTATGTGTATATATACATGTATATATACATATATATGTGTGTATAGATATATAGATATATATATGGATATATTTAGATATATATGGATATATATGGATAAATATAGATATATATTGATATATATGGATATATATATAGATATATATAGATATATATAGATATATATGGATATATGTAGATATATATATATATATATATATATATATATATATATATATGTATGGATATGTATAGATATGTATAGATATGGAAAGATATGGATAGATATGGATAGATATGGATAGATATGTGTATATGTATGTATCTGTATATATATATATATATATATATATATATATATATATATATATATATATATATATATATATATATATATATATACACACACACACACACACACACACACACATATCAATATATATATATATATATATATATATATATATATATATATATATATATATTTAAAAGAGAGAGAGTGAGAGAGACACGGGGTCATATGTACTGCAACAGGTGCCTGTTGTCCAAGGCATGGACTGAACACCAGTGTTGATACCGCAGTGCCATAACCCATTCCAAAACACCTTACGCAGTAACTGCCACATAGGTTGTAGCCTGCCTAACACTGATGGTGTCAGAAGGGTACACGGGACACAGGTGGACAGTAGGCTCCCCTTTGATAATCACAGTGACAACAGTAGTAATGTAATCTGTCTACGTGGTATGTGTCATCACAAAAGGTGTGTCATCTAGGGAAATATAGGTCGGTGTTCCCCTCTACTCATCACAATGCCCCATGTGGTATGTACCTCACATGACAACTACAGCAAGTGGAAAGGCCACAGACATACCTAACAAAGAGTAATACTGCCCTCAAACACATGCCCTATGCCGACTGACTCACAAACCACAGCTAGAGTGTGTTGCATACCACCCACCCAGAGATTACCACTGCCAGACATACAGAGGTATGTCACACCCATAGCAGTCGGCCAACCACCATGACAACACCTCACAATCCCTCTGGGCTACATGACCTAGGGCCCTAATCCTTGTCACCTCACTAAACAGCACATGCTGGAGGTACAGGTTCCTATCCACAAATATGCCATACTATGGACTAAACCACCCAGCATGAACAAACAAGGCTCCTCATTAGCAGATGTAATACATACCCCTGATGATTGTTTTGGAGATAGGTAATATGCCCTGGAAGTCACCTCTGTGTATCCGGTTGACAGGAGCAAGTGAAATCACATTATATGTGTGTCAAAGGCCAGGGTAGCATATGGCTAGGCTGCTCTAGGCCCTAGGGCCAATAGCGTATTACCTACCTATGACACAATGCACACACATGTACTCAGTGCAATACCTGCTATGTGAGGTGGAATGAGTGTGACAGTGTCTGTGTGCAAGGTTTGTAAAGGTGTGATAGCTTAGTGTGAGGTTGTGTCTGTCATGAAAGTTTGTGTCCTAGGTGTGAGGCCGGAGAAAGATGTGTCAGCTATTGAGATGCAGACATAGTAGGATGGCATATGTTGTGACGTAGTTCCTTGTGTACGACTGTGGTGTCCCAAATGTAGGCTGAAGCAATACATGTATGCTCAGTAAGTGGTACTGCTGGTGACTCCAGCTCACATATGAACTGTTGTACTACCTGAAGCTGTAGGCCTAAACAGCACAGTATGGTGTATGTTCACAGTCCCTGATAACACTGTCTTGTGTGTTTCCTGTAGTCTGCACAGATTACATACCACAAGCACAGGTATCTGTAAGTAGGGGCACACAGTACTATAAGGTACACAGGTAATGCTTATCTGTGTCGGCATACATCTGTGTGTTGTATGTATGTCCGATATGTGTTTAATGATGCCTGCACCATGCCCGCAATGACATGTGTGTTACAGGGTATGCGTGTGTACCTAGCAACATGTATACTCTGTTACAGCAGTATGCCAGCTATATTAACAACCGTGCACATATGTTAGGTAGTGGTATGGCATCAAAGACTAGGGTGGTTTACCAGTAAAACTGTAAATGTACATGACATTCATTGCATTGGATGACATATTTCTTCATGCATTAGCTTGATATATACCCCCGGGGCGAGGCTGTGCATTGTATCCCAAACAGTGTGCCGACTACTGGTGTATACTGGTGTATTATATGGAGTGTTGCAGGCACTGTCAGCCAGTTGTGGGCTGAGCACTGATATGTGGTATTGAATGTGTATCCTCTGATAGACAGATAGATGCTATATATGACAGTTAAGTGATATCTGTACTTCATAATGTTGTGTGCCACATGACATGCTCACACATATCGTTTAATTGTCTTCCAGGGTTATGGCTCATCAATGTAATCCATCGTATTCAGCTGCGGAGGAGCAGGAAATTCTGAACAGCCTGGTGCAGCACTATAACCTGCTTTTTTCCAGGGCCAGCCAGCACCAGCATAACCGTACTGCACTGTGGCAAGACCTTGTTCGCCGGGTAAATGACATAGGCATGCATAACCGGACATATGAGCAGGTACACCATCACTGCAGTGATTTAATTAGACATGTCCGGCGGCGTGCGTCTGATATCCATAGGCAACAGCTTGCCACAGGTGGTGGGGTGGCCATACATTCCCCCCTCACCAGAGTGGAGGAGCTGCTCCTAAGCGTGGTGGCTCCTGGCCTACAGCAGCAACAGCGTCACACATGTGTCATCATGGAGGCCGGAGCCACCGAGCTGGATGACATGGAGCATGCAGGTAATACACCCTAGCTGTAGACTACCGTTACCTGTATTGTTAGAATATGCATATGTGAGATGTGTACTGTGTGTTTAGCAGTTGTGCTGCCTAACATGTGCAATAGTGATATTTGGAATAGTATCCATACACCTGTGACTGTTGACTGTTGTTCCACTGTTGTTTAGCACACTCACAGTAGCAATGCCACAGTTGTGGCCAGTGACAAACTGTGTCATATTCTTCTAGGTCCCTCTGGTGGGACAGCAGGGCAGACAATACATGCTGGTGAGTGTGTTAACACTTTAATATTGGTAATGAAATGTGCATGTCATAGGTGAGGTGTAGGCCATGTACACGTAACACACCTATGCATAATGCATGCTGTGCATGTTTGCTGTGAGACATCAATCATCTCAGTAAAGTCAGTAGCTGCCTCAATCACATGCAATGCACAGTGCAGCAGACACAGTTGTAGCAACACTGTACTGCACATTGGATATGCATAGTTGCTACAGCTGTACACAAAAGAACATGTTTATCATGCGCAGTACACAAAAACATGCTACATTTGGCATTACAACACACTCGCTGTAAGGTCACACTTCAGTATCCCACATGTCATACACATACACATGATATACCTCAGGGGTAGAGGCCTATCATGGGGCTGTGCAACACTCTGCAACACATAACACAGTCATGTTAGGCAATGCTCCCTATTGGGCACCTCACACACCCATGTACAAGGTGGCTGTGTAATTGTGAACGAGCTACGGCACTGCAGTTCAGGTACAGCATGCTAGGCGGTGGTCTTGCAACATTAGTAGCTGTGAGTGACCACAAGATGCATGTTGATGATGGCACAAGGTACTACACCCCATCCAGTTACAGTGACCACAGTACTACTCATAGCAGTCATTGCTTTGCACCTCAGTGTTGTGTGTGTGCAAACATATGCACCTATACACAATATGCATAGCACGTTGTCTGTGTGCTTATATATGCCAGTATACACAATATGCACAGCAGTCACCATCCACACAAAGTGTCACATATATGTCCTGGAATGCTAGTAGGTATATAGGTCACTTGACACACATTGGGTATGTGTGGTGTTTAATGTTGCAGTCGTGTAGCATGCCATGCCATGTCTGGCACCCACATATCTGCAATATGTCCCACACTCATCATAACCACTGTACACTGGTCATGTCGAGCATTGGGATTCTTTCACGTCAACATGCACCGCACATCCCGTGTGTGTACATAGCATCCATGTGCTACACCTGTGCCCACTATTATCTGCTATAGACACAGACACTGCACTCAGACATGGATATCTATGTGTCACACAGATAACACATGCAGCCATGGCATGTATACTTGTGAGTGATGGTGCACAGGACATTGCAGAGCTGATAATACCTGCACAACAATGTTGTGTCCAGGTCACATTGTGTTCCAGGGTGTAGCCAATCACTGAACAACTACACAGTTGCATCAAAGCCATGTATACTGCCATTTAATAGGGGCATCTACACTTGCACTGCATGGTCTTGTGCAACACATATTCTGCATGCTGATACGTGTGTGGTGACTGTCTACCTTGTGATACTGACATCCACCTGCACCCACTATAGATTATGTGTTGGATTTCTGGTATGTGTGTGTATGTGCTGTAGTGAGGTGTGTATTAGTGTTCATGTGTACATGTGTGCATGTGTTCATGTGTGCATGTGTGCATGTGTTCATGTGTGCATGTGCCCATGTGTGCATGTGTTCATGTGTGCATGTGTGCATGTGTGCATGTGCAGACTGTAAAGTGTGTTTCCTGTCTTCCTCTCACAGGTGCTGAGTTAGGGGTTGGCAAAAGCAGCAGGCAACCTGAAGCCAGTGCCACGAATAGTGGTGATGATGACACATGTATTTTGGCACAGGAAGATTTGACAAGATCTGTCGTTGGTCCGCCAATCGACAGCACACAGCATTCAACCACATCTATGTGCACACTCATACTGTCAATACATCCCTCACCACCAATGGCCATAGGTGAGAGACAGCATACAGTTGGCATTGACCAGGAGAGTGTAGTACCCATGGCACTTGCATCCCCTCACAGCAGCCATAGCCATAGACCCGGAATGGTACCATATAGGCGGAGGTCCAGGGGTTCTCGGGGGAGCACCACTGGTCATATTGCCCCTGGCAGGCGTGCCCTCACAGGTCTTACGATGACCAGTATGTTCCGGGCTGTAATGCAGGTTCAGGCACATATGGAATGGTACACCAGGCAGGGCCTTACGGCGCAGAAGGCACATTAGACCGCTATCAATGACAGCATCTGTGACCTTGCCGGTGCCATCCAGACTTACACCGAGGTCATTGATAGACATTGGGGGGAGACATTAGATGCCCTCCACAACATGTCTTCCATGAGCCAGGACCGTGCGGGACGGTTGCAATGTCGACGCTGATGCATGCCAGCAACAGCTGGCAGTGGTCGCGGATGGCCCACAGTTCACAGCCACTCCCGTAGTGGCAGTACCAGCCCCAGCAATGCTGGGGCTGGCCTGTCCATTGACCATCCCAGTAGACCATGTGCACGTGGCTCTGGCCAGTCCCAGCAGGGACATGGGTCCAGTCATCATACCTCTGCCTCTGATGACAGTATCCAGTCAGTGTTGGTACCCGATACTGTTTGTAGCACCCCTGCCAGGCACAGGTACTGTGTCCGTGGCCGGAGACAGTGATCTGTACAGCCTAGTAGGTACAGTCTGTGGCTGTCCCACAAACTACCGTATATGGCAGCCACATGGTGGAGCTGTGTGTATGCAGACACACACACATTAACCAAACAACTAGGGCTCACACATACACACACACATTACATCAACATTGGCCCATGCTGTACTGTTGTCCCTCACACACACACACACACACACACACACACACACACACACACACACACACACACACACACACACACACAGACATGTCGATTGGATGGGTCAATGTCAGGCTCTGACAAACAACAAAACGCCCTGTGCATATGATGATACCTGTGTCACCTCCTGTCATCTGCATCATTGACGGAGGGACAGGCTAACATGGTGCTGATGCACAGGGTGACATTATAGCAATGTAGCAATAATAGCAAGTTGTCAACAAGGAAGTATAATGACATCCTTGTAGGTATATCTGAGCAGACATTATGCATCAAAGCTCTGATTGTCAATGTAGCATTGTTTACACCACTGTTAGGTCTGAGTATGTATTGTCCACCCATGTGCCACTTGGCTGAAGTGTAATGTGTTGCCAGCATGTGTTAGTGAGTGGACAGTATGTGTGTGATGTGTGCAGTACAGATTAGCAAGTGTAGATCTGTGAACATGGTGGGTGCACACTGTCTGGATTTACGTGCATAGTGGACACATGGAACATGTAGCATACCCTGTCGTACACATTGTTAACATCTCATAGTATCTTTCAATGGCCTGTATGCATTCAACTACCGTTATGTACTAACATGGGTAGACGTGTGTATGACATGGGTTGACACTATGCTGTGGGTGATACCATTAATATCTGTCAATGATTTGCGGTCTGGTAGTATACACAACCTCAACAGCATGACTATAAGCAATCATTGAATGATGTCCTGACAAATGACACACAATACTAGGGAACCCAGTAACAATTGGATCCTTCCGGTGCTACACTATAACACTAACCAGTGGTAATGACCGCCACCCATTCCTGTGACCACACCTGTTTGGCATATAGCCCCCTTAGATACACGCAGACACACTAGGAATGTGTCTATCCAAATTTGGAAATGTATGGATTGGCCTACAATGCATTCCCTGGATGGGACGCATATCCTACACAAGGGTATCATACAGACAGATACCTGTTGTCTGATACATACTGTATAGCAGTAAGCCGACTATGACATAGTCATCCTCATGTACTATACATACTATCCCGTCAGTACCACACAGGTGGTAGCCCTCAACATGTATGTTGGGTACCAATGTGTACATACAGCCTCATGTTATGTCACGTGTCCCTTGGTATCCACATATCTATAGGTATTGTGGAGTCCCAAGGTGTATCACATAAGACATTAGAGGCCTGAATGCATATCCACAAGGCAGTTGTACACCTATACAGACTGTCCATTCTTGGCGGTCTTTGTTGTGTATGACCATGTCTGACATATACCCCAGGCATATACCCTCACTCACACTACTTTTAAGTAACTGTCATGGGTGTGTGTGCCACAGATGACCTTGGCCACAGAACACGACAGTGGACAGCCTTGTCACATACATACATATGTGACCTACGATCTAAGAAGCAGCGGTACAACCTGTCAATGGAAACAAATGTATTCATGTAGTATGCAGGCTTCACACCTATGTACTGATTGAGGGGACATGTACACATATATATTTGCCACTCAGATACCTGATGTGTGCAATGCACTTACTGTTGTAATCATACTATGTCATACCATAGTAAAAGCAAAACCCACACCGCATTGACCAACAGTGACACACACAGAATCACCATTTACAGGATTCAAACCCCTGCCTAACTTTGTTATGACACAAGAGAGAGACACATTAACACAGTGCACTATTTGCTTTATTGGCTGGTTTTCTTTCTCCTGCTGTATTTGTGGGATGGTGACATCATCAGATTTTCCAAAGAGGAATGTACCTCTTTTAGTGAGTTTTCCCAGTCTCCAAACAGGGGACACTTCTCAAAGGAAACTGCACACATACACACCCCCCCCCCCACACACACACACACACACACACACACACACACACACTCATTGTTTGCAGGATTCAAACCCCTACCTAATTATGCTACGATATTAGAGAGAGACACATTAACACGGTGCGCTATTTACTTTACTGTCTGGTTTCGCTTCTCCCGTTGTATTTATAGGATGGTGACATCATCAGATTTTCCAAAGAGGAATGTATCTCTTTTAGTGAGTTTTCCCAGTCTCCAAACAGGGGACACTTCTCAAAGGAAACTGCACACATACACACACCCCCACACACACACACACACACACACTCATTGTTTGCAGGATTCAAACCCCTACCTAATTATGTTACAATATTAGAGAGAGACACATTAACACGGTGCGCTATTTACTTTACTGTCTGGTTTCGCTTCTCCCGTTGTATTTATAGGATGGTGACATCATCAGACTTTCCAAAGAGGAATGTATCTCTTTTAGTGAGTTTTCCCAGTCTCCAAAAAGGGGACACCTCTCAAAGGAAACTACACACATACACTCACACAATCACTGTTTGCAGGATTCAAACCCCTATCTAACTATGTTATGATACTAGAGAGAAACGCATTAAAATGGCCAGCTATTTGCTTTACTGGCTGGTTTCTTTTCTCCTGCTGTATTTGTAGGATGGTGACATCACCAGACTTTCCAAAGAGGAATGTACCTCTTTTAGTGAGTTTTCCCAGTCTCCAAAAAGGGCACTCCTTTCAAAGACAATTGAACACATACACACACCTCCACACATACACACAGTCACTGTTTGCAGGATTCAAACCCCACATAACACAAATACTTGCGAGAGATGCAGCTATTTAGCCAAACTGGAGGCTGAGCTCTCTCAACTCAGGACTGGCAAGACCAGACAGGAGGAGAAGGCAACTACACACACCACAAAACCAGCCTCACATAATGCTACCACTCCACTGAATCAAACACATAAACACACAAAGACATACTCGGAGGCTCTGAGTAAAAATTTACCTAAACAGCAGAGGCCTCCAAAGCAGACACCCAAACAACTGCTACCTCAAGACACCCCAAAAGCAACACATAAACCACAAAAGCAGTGTGCAAAGCAGTCACAGCCCTTAAGGCCAAATACAACACCAAACATACTTGTCATAGGTGACTCCATAGTCAGACACACTGACGTCCCACTCACCAGGCTGAACAAGGAGAGGGTCACAGTAAGCTGCCTATCGGCTAGAATCCGCCACATAACACAAGCACTGGGTCACTCCACAGCAAGTACAAATATGACACAGTCATTGTCCATGCTGGTGTGAACGACCTGAGACGATACCTCCCTGGACTGCATGAAAAGAGACATAGAGGAGCTCTCTGATTATGTAGCCCAGGCAGGTATGACCCTAACCCTGAGCAGTATCCTTCCTTCACCAAGAATGATGCCACAATATAGAGACAAGATGATCAGCTTTAACAATTGGCTTAATGTCTGGTGTCATTCAAAGGGGATCCAGTGTCTGTCTGCCTGGGATGACATGCTTGACAAGCCACGCTGCTCGCAAGGACGGCTTGCACCTGTCACCCCTGGGATTCCGGATATTGGCTAAGGCTCTTGCCACCCCCATAGTGCCTTTTTAGGCAAGGCTCAAATTCTAAACCTACCACCCTAGAAAACAAAATGGGAAGAAATTGAGGGTAATGCTGCTCAATGCCAGAAGTCTAAATCTCAAAATGCACGACTCGAGGCCCTTCTCAGTATGGAGAACATCGATGTCTGTGCTGTAACTGAAACCTGGTTCAAGGCTCCTGAGAGCACCCGGCACTATTAGGTTTTACCTCATATCATGCTCGGCCCCAAAACCGGACCACTCCACAAAAGGAGGGTGTATCCATATTCATAAAGGATACTCACACCTCCAGGTTGGTGGCAACGCATGAAGCTTGGAAACCATCCAGGTGCAACTAACAATAGGCAAAACTGCTCTACAAATTGTAGCATGCTACAGGCCACCCTCTCAAACTCAGGAACCCCACACAGCCTTCCTGAAGACACTGGAGGGTATAAATGTATCTCCAAACACCATCATATTGGGTGACTTCAACTACCCGAATATAGACTGGGAACATTACTCAAGCCCTAACTTTCTAGCCCAACGGTTCCTGGAGTTCATAAATTCAAATGCCATGGAACAGCTAGTCACTGTTCCCACGAGAGGAGAAAATATACTAGATCTCATTGTCACAAACATGGGGACAAAATGCTCCACACCGAAGTATATCCCTCATTGGTGAGATCTGATCATAAACTAATCTCACTGGAAATCCACATCCCGCCCCACCCCAAACAAAAAGACCATAGTGAAGAACTTCTCTAAAGCAAACTTCACACTACTCAAGACTGGTGTGGTATCCTTCAAGGCCCTGAGTCAGAGGAAACCACAACCCAAGCTGCGGAAGCCCTTACAAATGCCTTCTATGAACACCTCCAGGACTGCATGGATCAGGCAATCCCAAATAAAACCAAGACTCTTTCCACAAAGGGCAAACGTCCAGTCTGGTGGACCCCAGCCATTAACAAACTTTACAATAAGAGGAGAAAGCTATTACATGATAGAACAAAATCCATAAAAGGGAAGTCACCCCTGATCATTATTAGTAAAAATTACGAGCACTCATAAAATCAACTAAGGCCAATTTTGAGAGAAAAATTGCCATGGATTCAAAGGACAATCATAAGGCCTTTTTCAGCTATGTTAGGAACCTGGGTGGAAACTCACAGATATGCTCAGAATTAGTCCAAAATGATACAAAATCACTGAACCCACAGACATTGCCAACATACTGGCAGACAGGTTCAGTGCAAACTTCACCCCCTCTCCCCTAAAGGAGAGATAACTATCCCAGCCGAGTGTAGCTTCCCGGACATCTCAAATGCGCAGGTGAAAGCTGCTCTCTAAAGCTAAAAACACAGCATCAATGGGACCGGATGGTGTCCCGGCTGTGTGCTACACGCTAAATGAGGAATTAAACCCGCATAAGGCAGCTGTTTAATCTCAGCCTTACCACAGGATACGTGCCCAAGGAGTGGCGTGACGGCAACTGTGGTCCCACTCCACAAAGGTGGCCTCTGGACCCTGGTAATTACCGCCCATAAGCTTAACAAGTCTAGTCTGCAAAGCTATGGAGAGGATCATAATGGAGCTCATAAACAAAGATATAGGGACTTGCAGACATTGGACCCGACCCAGTTTGGCTTTGTCAAGGGAAGATCATGCCTTTTGAACTTGGTCGACTTCTTGAAATAGTCACCAAGGCCATTGATGAGGAAAGGCAGTCCATACAGCCTACCTTGACCTTGCAAGGCTTTCGACACAATACCCCACTCGGTATTGTAGAAAAACTTACCAGCTTAAATGTAAACCCATATGTCACAAGATGGGTTGCAAACTGGCTTAAGGACAGAACCCACAGGGTTAGAGTTGCTGGCGCTGTGTCAGACTCCAAGCCGGTCACAAGTGGTGTCCCACAGGGCTCGGTCCTTGGCCCCTATTGTTTGGCATCTACTTCTCAGAAGTACAGGCCAACATGGGAGGACTTTGGCTGACAAAGTTTGCAGATGACTGCAAACTGGGCCATAGTGGAAAGTGCATCGGACACTGATATCCTTCAGAAGGGACTCACGGAAACAGATAGCTGGTGCCAGAGCCATGGCCTGAAGTTAAACGCCAAAAATGTATAGTCATACCCTTCGGGAAAAACAAGGTAACCCCAAGCTACCATATAGGTGGCAATCCACTAAGCACAGAAGAGGTTATCAGGGACCTGGGGACCCAGGTTGACAGTGGCCTTTCTTTGACACTCACATTGCTAAAGTGGTTAGAAAGACCTTCTACATTGCCCACCTGATCATGAAGGGATTCACATCCAGATCTAGTGAGGTCATTGTTCCCCTGTACTCTTCACTTATCAGACCAATGATCGAGTACAATGCCCCATTCGGGATGTATCTCACCCGACATCTGCAGCAATTGGAGAGGCCCCAAAAGTTCCTCACCAAAAGGATAAAGGGACTCCAAAATCTGTCATATGCTGCCAGATTGAAGAAACTCCAGCTCTATTCAGTCACATACCGTCTGCTCAGAGGTGACATGTGCCTGACATACAAGGCCATGTCCAACCCGGAATTAATGGACATGCTCCACCTCAAAAATCCAAATCCACCAAAACCACTAGAGCAAGCGACTTAAACCTTAGCACGGATATAAATAGGATGTGCTGGAGGGATAGATTTATCACTCAGAGACTCCCTATGCTGTGGAATAAAATCCCGGTCCATGTGAGGCAGAGCACCTCGCTGACTCTGTTCAAGAGAAATCTAGACCTGTGGATGGGAGATCGTAGGTTTACCCCGGGAATCATCTCTGGGTCACTGCTGGACAGAGGCACAACAAACTAATGGGCACAGTATTTTTTCATATAAGGGCGTGTAAGCCACAATAATTTGGGCTAGGCTTATAAATGCCTTAGGGCAGATAGCCTAGTATAAACCTATGAACCTATGAACCTATGAGAGAGATGCATTAACACGGCGTGCTATTTGTTTTATTGGCTGGTTTCCCTTCTCCTGCTGTATTTATAGGATGGTGACATCATCAGACTGGTCATGGTGATGTGTGTACACTTTGTTTTATGCCATTCCAGGAATGGTCCATGTGGGTCAGCAGGTGTCAAAAGCTTGAACAAGACCTCAGAATCCTTACCTTGTGTGATCTATCTGTGGACACATTGACATTCCGTCATATGTTAACACATATTTATGCACAGCTTTTTGATTTTGTGGATACTACATGTGTCTGGGATGTTGAAAAAAGCTATTCAAAGTCTATGTGACACTTGTGTAGATGTGTTCATTGATGTATGTCCTGGGTGACTGCCTTGCAAACAGTCTAGCATGTTTGGGAACTATGATCCACACATGAACATACCACGGTTGGTAGGGTTGTGTGTATGTCAGCTTCCAATAGCTCTGTTTATGACTGCAACCATGATGGACTCCATGACCTTGCAGATCAGACTTCATAGGCGTACTGGACTTGATTTCCCATGGTGTGTTGTGCACCAACACTTGTGGGGAGTGCCATATGTAGCTGTGACACATTCAACGGTTCCACATCCTGTGTAGGGGGTGAGGCTCAGCTGACTGTTCAGGTGCATGATCTGTTTGTTCTGTAGTTTGTGCATGACACATATTTGGAATCAATGTATTCCACTTGCTGCCATGCTTTTGGCAGTGGGGGTAGCTGCTCATCCATTCTACATGTAATATCTCCTGGTATGATGATGTGGACTATTGTCAGTGGGAGATGGGTATATACATATGGGCCTGTCTGTCATGATGTCGGCATTGTCACTCAGGTACAGTTGGCCCTGACTCAGGACATATATGGGTGTACATTGCTATTTATGACATAGCTGAAGGAGGTATCATGATTCAGTCTGGACTCCTTCTCAGCTACTCTTTACAAAACACCAACGAGCATAAGCACTAATCCCTGTTATACTCTTTTACATGCTTAACACCCTACTGATCCTTTGTGATCAGGCTACAGAGTATGACATGATAATATCCTGGCATGTCCAGGGGTCGGTTTTGTGTGTACTCTTCAATCCAGCTGGTGGATATTGTGATATTGACACAATGTCACATCTGCCTCATGTACACAGACAACCCTCTCCTCCTCCCGACAAACTAAGATATATGTGTGAGATGCACCTATATAAACATACAGGGTGCTGAACTCTCTCGACCCATGACTGGCACAATCTATCAGGTGGTGAAGGTAACCACACACACCACATATCAGTCTCACATATCCTCTAGCAACAGCACTCAAACCGCATTATCACACATAGACATACTCGGATGCTGTAAATGTACTCTACCTAAGCGGCAGAGACCTCCAAAGCAGACACACACACACACACACCTGCTACCCCACTACCATACCCACATATCACATAGTTCACAATGTCAGTGTGCCACACAGTCACTGCCCTTCGGGCTAAACAGCACACCTAATACACTTGTAATAGGCGACACTTATTGTCAGACACACTGACATACCACTCACCAGCCCTGATAAGGGAATAGTCACTTTGGGCTGTCTGTTGGGTGCCAGGATCTGCCGCATAACACAGGCAGTCAGGTCACTCCAATGCAAGTACAGGACTGGCACCATCATTGTCCATGCTGGTATGTATAACCTCAGACGTTACTCCCTGGACCATATGACATGATACATGGAGGAACACTCTGATCATGTATCCCAGGCCAGTATGACCCTGACCTTGTCTAGTATCTTACACCCACCAATTATGATGTCACAGTATATGGACACACATATCACATTTAACAGTTGCCTAACAAATTTGTTTAATTCATAGGGGATACAGTGTCTGTCAGCCTATGGTGACATGCTCAACATGCCACGTAGCTTCACTATGGACAGTTTGCACCTGTCACCCTTAGACTTTGGAATGCTGGCTAAGGCTCTTGCTTCCACCATAGTGCCTTTTTTAAGCAGGGCTCAGAAGACAAACCCACCTCCATAGACATTACAGGTTAAATGAAACTAAGGGTAATGCTGCTCAACAACCTCATATTGCGGCCACTCAGGACTCTCCTCAGTATGGAGGATAGCGATATCTGTGCACTGACAGACGCCTGGTTCAGGCTCGCTTATGCACACCAGCACTATCAGGTTATGTTTCATACCATGCTGTCTGACAACAAGACTTGGAACAGACAACACAACTAGGGGGAGTATCCATATACATCACAGATACACACACCTACGGGTTAGTAGCACTGCATAAAGCATCACAGACCATACATATATAACTACCATTGTGCAATACTGCCTTTCAGTTTGTTGCCTGCTACAGAACACACTCCCAAACTCAGGAACCACACTCGGCTTTCGTGGGAACTATGGAGAATGTGAAGGTCTCCACAAACACCATTATATTGTGTGACTTCATATACACAAATATTGACTGGGGATACTACTCAAGCCCCGACACCCTCACCCAACAGTCGCTACAATTTGTAGACTCATATGTTATGGCAGAACCAGGCAGCACAGCCACAAGGGGGAATACATATTGGACCTGATCATCACCAACATGGGGACTCTGTGTTCCACACCAGTGATATACCCCTCATTGGTAAGGTCAGAACTTACATGTATCTCACTGGACATACATATACCCTCCACACAACCATCCTGGGTAATCTTGGTGAACTTCTCATGAGCCAACGTCTCACTTCACCAAAGCAAGGTGGTATCCTTCAGAGACCCTGAGACAGTGGCAAATACAGCTCACACTGCTGCATCCTTTACATACACATTCTATGGGCATCTAGTGTCTAGTGGACTGCATGGATTGTGCTATCCCAAATAACAACAGGACTCACTACTCCAATGGCAGGGGACCTGTCTGGTAGACCCCAGCCATTAATAAGCTGTACAATGTCAGGAGGAAGCTACTACATGATAGAGCACAATCCCAGACTGGGAAGGCATCTGTGATCTGTACTAGCAGACAGCTACAATCACTCTTGAACTTTTCTAAGGGCCGCTTCTACCAGACAATTGCAACAGACATGTAGGACTATCACACAGCCTTCTTCAGTTATGTCAGGAACCTGGGTGGCCACTCACTGATATGCTGTGAGTTACTGCATACTGACTAAACCTACCCTGAACCCACTGGCATTGCCAACATCCTGGCAAACAGGTTCATTGCAGATTTCTCCCACCCATCCCCCCTAAGGGGCAACTATCCATCCCAACAGAGTATAACCTCCCTGACATCACACAGTAACAGGTGAGTGCTGCTCTCCCCAAAGCGTACATCACAGTATCAATGTGACCAGATGGTGTCCCAGCCTGCATCTTACACAAGCATCATGACAGACGCAACCCTCACATTACATCACTGTTCAATATCGGAGTTACCATAGGATATGTACCCAAGGAATGGCGTACAGCAACAGTGGTCCCACTCCACAGAGTTGGTGCCACAACGGACCACAGACAATATTGCCCTATAAGCCTAAGTAGCCTGTTCTGCAAAGCTATGGAGCGTATTATCATGGGACTCATACACATAGACATTGGGAACCTACAGACACTGTGTCCTACACATTTCAGTGTTGCTGTGGGCAGATCTTGCCTCTTGAACCTATTTGCATTCTTTAAATGGCTAACAGGTCCCTTGACATAGGGACAGCTGTCCACACAGCCTACCTGAACCTTGCAAAACCCTTCAACACAATAACCCACTGGGCCATTATGCATAGGCTGACCAGCGTCGATATGGACACATATCTCACATGATGGATTGATACCTGGATCAGGGATAGCACCCACATGGTCAGAATTGCAGGTGCCATATCTGACTATACACCAGTTACATGTGGCATCCCACACGGCTCAGTCCTGGGACCTCTCTTGTTCAGTATATATTTGTCTGACGTACAGGCTACCACAGGGGGAATATGGCTGAACATGTTTGCACTTGACTGCAAACTGGGTGCCATGATCAACTCTCCAGCTGCCACATGCATACTCAAACAGGGTCTCACAGAGATGGATGACTGGTGCCTGTGCCATGGCCTACAGCTAAATGCCATTAGTTGCATAGTCATCCCCTTTGGGAATAACAACATGCCCACACATTACCACATAGGTAGTACTCCATTACATACAATAGGGGCTGTTAGGGGTTTGGTGACATGACTTGTTCGTACTGTCACCTTTGACATTCACGTTGCCAAAGTGGTTAGACACACCTTCTATGTGGGCCACCTTATCCCATATGGTTTCACATCTAGATCGAGTGAGGTCATTGTGTCCCTATACTCATCACATCCATGCTTGGTTACAATGCCACATTTGGGGTATACCTTACCCAACACCTGCAGCAACTGTACTGGCCACGGAAGTTCCTCACCAAGCAGATCTAGGGACTCACACAGATGCCCTGCACAGTTCATATGCAGTAACTCCAGCTCTACTCAGTCGCTTACCACCTACTCAGATATGATGTGTGCCTGTAGTTTACAGATATACCCAACCCAGAATTACTGGACATGCTCCACCTCAGGATATCCGACTCCCTTGGAGCTACACACTCCAGGGACGTATACCTCAGCGTAGATGTTAATAGGACATTGTGGAGGGACAGATTCTTATCCCAGAGGCTCCACTCACTCCAGAATGTAATCCCAGTTTCACATAGGCAGAGCCAGCCACTGACCACCTACAGGGGACATCTTGACGACTGTATGGGTGATCATATGTTTACCCCTGGGATATCTTCTGTGTCCCTGCTAGACAGAGGCACACTAGCCTAAATGTACATGGGCTATCTTGTGTGATCTACTATTCACACACACAGTGTAGTAATCTGACAGGGTTGCGAATGCCAAACACACTCTGGCTAGGCTTGTACATGCCCTAGGGCAGATAGCCTAGTATCGACCTCTGAACCTATGCTAATGTTCAAGATGCACAATGTTTATTGCTGATACTGTTTGCAGGTCTTTATCATCTTTGCTTTACCAGTTTCTATGAACAACTTCGGTATCTGCTGAACATATTTGATTATGACAGGGTTCCACTATATTATAGATGTGTCTGTTGTCATATAAATGTGTGCACAGGGCGGTTTGCTGTATAGTGACAGGTTCCTGGGTTAACACATGCAACTGCCAGATATGCGTGGCCCACTGCTGTACTCAGACATGGCCTAAGTGTGTGAGCATTCCCAGTTCTGCCATTCCATATTTTGTTGCCTGACATTTGTCTCATTTATTTGTGTGTGAGCATGCCCAGTGTGACCTTTCAGTATGTTGCTATCTGAGGTCCACTACATTTGTTGATGTGTGCGAACATGACCGATATTAACATTTATACTGTGTGTGTTGGAAGTCAGGTTCTGTTCTCACTGCAGGACTCACCTTTGTGTCATAACTCGACAGGGATTATGCTGTGCCTGCAGGGTTTCCATGAAATACTTTGCATAGACTTATCAGCATTCCTTCATACAGGCTGACCACTGCAATACTGTCATGGTTTAGTGGTTCAGTACTTTGGCTATAGTGCACATTATCCTGGGTTCGAGGCCCTTCACTGATTTATATTTTCATACTGAGCAGACCAGACTGCTTAAGGGCCTGTTAAGCAAATATGAGCATGTTGGCTTTTGTTCAGCTATGCCCTACGTAGACCAGGCTTGTCCAACATTGCTCAATATTCACCAACATTGCTGGACGTTGCCCAATATTACTGAACATTGACCACAGTTGTGCTAGTTGGTGTGTGCGATTTTGTTTGCATATACTACATGGTGGTAAATGCTGTTTAGCACTGCTTCATATTGCTTAACACATGGCAATCATGCCTTAGGTGGTGCTGCAGGGCTGCCTATGTTGGATGCACATACTACACTCCCTGTACATGTTTGAAAGCAGGTAGTGTCATCTTAGGCATCCCTTTTACTATATGTGCGAGTCGGAGAGAGGTATAATTTCCAGAGTTCCTACTGAGCCAGTGTATGTGCTATGCGTTGCTTCTTTGCCAAGACCAAAGCATACTGGGCATGCCTCCTTCTGCCTACTGGGGCAGGCTCAGGTTGTTCCTCCTCCGAGTTACACTCTGCCTGTGATGGCCTTGGCAATGGTGGGGGGCAGTTTGGCCCAGGCCTATGCTGGTCCTGCTGCAGCTGTTTTCGCAGGATCATATTATGTAGCATAGCACATACCATGACAATTTGGGTACATGTAGTTGGTGAGTACTGCAAGGCTCCACCAGATGTGTCCAGGCTCCGGAACCATGACTTGAGCAGCCCAAATACACGCTCTATTACATTACATGTTTGTGCGTGTGCCTCATTATGGCATTCCTGTTCAGGTGTGTGTGCATTTCTGATGGGTGTCATCAGCCATGGTTCCAGTGCATAGCCAGCATCCCCCACTAGGTGACCATGTGGGATGTCCCCATTAGCAAATGTCTGGTACAGCTGTGTCAGATGCCAAATATGGGAATCATGGCAGCTTCCAGGGCAGCCTGCACACACATTCAGTATTATGCCCTGAGCATCACACACGACCTGGCAGTTGATGGAGGTGAAGCCCTTGCGGTTGAAGTAGACCCTACCCCGCTCGCCGGCTGGTGCTTTGATGCATATGTGCGTGCAGTCTATTGCACCCACTACCTCAGGGTATTCCATTATTTGCTGGAAGAGACGCATATTGCTGGCCAATACCTCACGGGAATTGGGGAAATATACATGATCACCGACATGTGCTGACATGGCATCCAGGAACTGGTGTAGTACCCTGGATGCTGATGCCTGTGATATCCCCATCATATCACCAGTTGGTCTCTGGAAGGTACCTGTTGCTAATATTCTTAGGCCAACACATACCTTGGTTTCCACTGGGATGGGTTCCCCTCTGTTGATTCTGTGTGTGAGGCGTGGCCCTGCACAGCTCAACAATTTGCTGCAGGAGGTCTCTTTCCACTCTATAGCGCTCCACTATCTCCAGCTCATGTAGCCCCTGGTAGGTTTACCCTGGGCTTGTACACTCTTCTCTGTCTCCTCACTGTGGGTTGTCCAGCAGCATTTCCATTGTCACCACCCTCAGCATGTTGCATATGTCGCCTTATAACAGCAATGGCAGCCCCTAACATTTCTTTGTCTCAGTAAAGCTTTTTCAGTTTTCACTTCTGTTAGCTTACTGCAGTGTCTGTTGTGAGAAACGTAATGGACTGTTGTTTGCAGAGTTTTAAGTGCTAGGCTGGGCTGGGCTAGTGTACTGCCTGTGTAATTGCCTGATTCTGATTGTTTTCACCTGCTAGCTCTGCTAGTACTCCCTGGTAACTTCCTACTATTTGTTGTGCTTCCTTTTTCCTTTCTGTTTCCTTGGAGGGGGGAGCGCCGCACACACAAGCGCAAACACACACACAGCAGCTAACATGCACGCACACATGCTTACACAGACTAAAACTTGCTTATTCGGGTTAAAACATGCACACACCAGTGCAAACGCGCTTACAACTCTTTAAACAGCCTTATACATGCTTACTCCGGCTTACACACGCACACTCATGCTTACACATGCGCACTCTGTTTTACTCGGGTTTACAGGCACGCACACGCGCGCATACCCACTCAGCAAGAAACTTTGGTGTTATCCACGACATACACCTTCTATTTCATGCCTTTCCCTAGCCTACCTGTTGACACACCTCTTTCCATGATGTGTGAATGACAGCTGACACATGCCACTCTGCTCCAATGAGCTTCACTTCTTTCATACATACCACCCCCGTGATGTCACCTATCTTCTACTCTGTTACTCCCTATATCCTACACCTACACTCCACTGACTCTGCTCATTTGCTATGTAAACTTGCGATTCACTATCCTAATGCTCATTTCCATAGGATTGCCTACTAATGCTTGGTTACATATCTTAGACTGAGCTTCCCCCCTTAGCAACCTCTACTCGGTGGCCATGTTGTATTCAGCCTGCCATTCCCTTGCATTGTACAATAACAATTTCAATAAAATCCACATTTGTGGGTTTTAATTTTTAGTATTCTGGGTTTTAGAGTGCATCCTGTTTGTGCGGCGCTGCGCTACGCTTAAACATCGGAAATCGGCGAAAAAAAATAAAATATTATTATTTTCATATTGCATCAGGAAACATTTCACACGGCCGTATATTTGGCCATTGGCATGCTTCCTGAACTGGATGCAACCTTTATTTGGGGCTGTCACAGCTCCGTTTTGTTATTTGCAGAACGGTACTCAGTTGTCAACTGAGTACATTTCTGCAAATAACACTGCTCTTACTCGGACAGGTTCGGGTTTCTTGAATCGCAAATTTACCTCATTTGCATGCCTTTCGCCTGCAATTGAGGTAATTTGCATATCCCAGCCCTGTCCGTGTAAGAGCCGTTTTAGGAGCTCTCTTACACGCCCCTACAGGCTGTTCCTGGATTGCTTGTCGGACATGATGGCTGCATGGAGTCTTACTCTACTCTAAGACTCCGTGCAAGCCTTCGTGAATCCGGCCCATAATAAAATAATTGTGTGTAACTGGGGAGAAATTTCACATTCACATCCAACCAATTTAGCTTTTATTATATAGCATATTCAACTCTGCACATTCTTTATTTAATTGGTTTTCTCTAGTACATTTTCCTGTGTGTGTTTCTGAAGGATTTAAATCATATTACATTTAAATGTTATTTTTCTTCATTTTGGATGCCTTGTTGATTAAGAAATCTTCCATAATCCCTTTAAAGACTCACCATATTAAATCATCCTTTGCAACATCATCCTCCTTGTCCTCCTGTAATTTACATAAGCCTAGTGCCACATAGCATAGGTGGTAAAGCCCTGAGTATGACTCAGGTGACCTGATTTTGATTAGAGAATCATGCTGGTAAGAGAAAATGATTTGCTCATCCAGGGATGAAGACAGGGCAGAGCAAGACATACACTGCTGCAGTCCCTTGAAGAACAGGTGATACAAATGTTTGCCGCAGAATGGGCTTTTGGCTCACCATGCCACTGTTTGGTGGTACCCTTCATAGCAAACAGATGGCAAAATGGAAAAGGTGTAGTCAGTCCCAGCAGTGTTCCAGGTAGCACATTACCTCAACCGATTTGCCTCAATTTGGCAGGGCAGCTCTGAAATGTACGTAATGCTATTGTTGCTATGAATTGTGGCTAACTAACTGGATTTGACCCAAAACCAGTCCCTTAAATGGCACAGAATGACTGTTTATTTATTTATTTATTCTTTTTCTTTTTTCTTAAAGTTACTGTATTGCTGATTTTTACTTATTTTCACAACTTACAGTGTCTGTTGTTTTATTTATTTATTTATTTTTATTTATTATTTATTTATATCTGTTGACCGGGAGTGCCCGACTGGACGTAGGTCCATTTTCAGTGGAGGCCCGGGGAGAAAAGCTCCACAGTTAAAATAAACAGACAGTAGTTACATTGGATTACAATTTACATAGCAATTACTTACAACATATTTACAGATGAAGAACATAGTACATCAGTAGACAACTAGAATCTTTATCTGTGAAGTACATAACAGACATTAACAAATGTTACAATGAGATGTTTCTGCTGTATAATAAGTACTAGGCTTATGAGCATCTGAGCTTGCTATAATTAAGGTAGTTAGTGGAGTGGAAAGAAAGGTAGTGGTTGGATGGGGTGGGTGATATTAGAGTGGGAGTTGCAAGGGCATAGCCAGCATGTTTTTAGGTGCGCTTTTAGTAAAGTTTTGAAGTGGGTGCATGATGGTATGGAGGTAATTGTGGGTGGGAGGGAGTTCCATAATTTGGCTATGGTGCAAGAGAATAGTGCTTCACCAGCAGAGTGAATATTTCCTATGTTTCCTGCATAGTTATTATAGTTATAGAGAATAGTTATTGACCAGCAGAGTGAATGCTTCCTATGTTTCCTGCATAGTTAAAATGCTAAGTGCAATTTACCTTGCAAGAAAAGCTACATTTGCTGGTGTTCTGGGCATCCTGTTATGTCATGCATACCAATAAGTAGTTTTGTAGCTCTGTAGTTGACCATTGCAATTGCTGGTATATTGCTCTGTTTTGCATACAGTTACACTCAGTTTGGCCAGCTGAGCATTACACAATAGTGAGGCATAGTGCACCACATAGTCACAAATTGTTGGCTTTAAACTCTGAAACTAATCTGGTGTCTCCTGGTACCATGCCCTTACAATGATCCACTTGTAGTTTGCATGACTGCACATTCCCTTCCATAACACAGTCTGGGAAACATCTTGCTACACAAAGATGAAACTTCTGCTTCCTGTGTCCGCAGACTCGTGTTCTGCTGCACTTTGTGCTCTATCATCTCCCCACAATATAGCAAACTCTTCTTCTCATTCGATTCCTAGATGTACAAGGTAGTGCACTGTGGCCCAGAGTATGACTCATACATCCCTTTAAAATGCAGTCTCCTGGTGTACTCAGCAAGGTAGATAGATAAAGTCCATCTGCAAAGGTCATAGATATCTGCAATACCCCTATGTTACCTGCATATCTCAATTAAGCACCTACAGCAGGTAAATCTCTCTTATTATATACCACCGCCTACATACAGGTAATATTATCTAACCTAGATAGCTTGCTATATGTTAGCATACATTTTGTATTAGCATCTTTTGAGTCATAAGAGCACATTTGGCACTTACACCATCTATTGCCAGCCTACTAGCAGTAAGACTATACAAAATGCATCATGTTGAACAACAGCTACTTACTGCCACACAACAAATCCATGTATGAGAGGTATAATTACTTACTAAATTTAAAGCTTAGTGTCTCATGTAAACATGCTGTTACTACCCAATAAGTTGTCAGTACGCACACTCACTTCACACTGGTGTTTTACATAAGAAAAGTCCTGCCTATGCTGCAGTACATAAGAAGTCCCTCCCTAAGCCTTAAAGGCTTCCAAGACATAAACCATCCATACTAGCTCCTTAACAGCACAAAACAGATGACCAAACATGCATGTAGAGCACACAACAAGAAGGGTCACCTAGATGGTGCACCTCTGTTCTTAAGGTTTTCTGAGAAAGCCACTAAACATTGAAATGTCTTGGTCATAGATAACATCATAGAGAAGCAAACAGATATGCACTCAATAAGTTATGCAGGGATAGGATGACAGTTACCTGGTTCTTGGATACCAGGATAAGGCAAGTTACTAGAGCATTAAAGTCCCTTACCCTCAGTACACATAAAACATGGCCTTTCTTCATATGGGTGTGAATGGCTAAGGGCACACATCCTTGGATTATATTAAGAGAGACACAATGGCACTCTTTGAGTATGCGTCTGTACCCAGTATGTAGGTAATCTTGAGTAACATCATACCGTCACTAAGAATGATGTCACAACATAACCAAAAGATAATTGAGTTCTGCAACTGGCGGCATGTTTGATGTCATTCCAAGGGAGTACAATATTTGTCTGCATGAAAGGAGATGGTCAGCAATCCTAAATTCTTTGCAAGGGCTGACTTGCACCTTTCCTGTGCCCCATTCTGCCTTTTTTAAGCAATGTCAGTCTGCCACATCTGCCTATTCAGCTAAGACAAAATTAGATAAATCCACAATAAGAAACTACCCTCCTCAGCAGCCTTCCTTGAGATCTGCATCATCACCACTAAAACATGGTTCCATTGCATTAATAACACACCAGTCTTCAATATCTGCCACTCATTCAGATGCACCACTGAGGGCATCTCTGTTATTGGTGGCGATGTTGTATCCATATTCCTCCACAATTCCATCCCATCTAGATTTATACAACAAGATAATGAACTGGGACTCATCCACACCATAGTAACTATAACATTCGTTACCATATACCTCTTTAATGACATCCACTACCCATGAGACCTATCTAAACAAAGCCAAATCTCTTACTATAGAACCAAGCACCATTATTTTGATGATTTCAATTATCCATCTACACAGTGAAAAACATAGACTAGTATCATTAGAAAAGATCAACATTTCCTAGATTTCATCAATGCCAGCTCACACAGGGTTCAGTTTATATGGCTTGATCATAACAAACATTGCACCACTATGATCTACACTTGTAATTACCCACTCGTTATTCAGGTGGGACCACTATTCCATCATTTTCACCATCTAGATCCAATCCAACATTTCTAAAATCACTATATCTTTAGATATTTCCCCTATGGTAATCTTTTTGCAATTAGCTAATAAACTGATGTGGTTCAAAATCCCCCTCAGTTTGAGGACCCTATGGCCAACACCTCTGCATTTGCAGACAGCTACTATGACCATTACAATAACTGCATCAAGACATCAATTCTGATCCACCAGAAATGCAGTTACAAATTTTGAAACAAACTGCTATGGTGGGCCCCTAATATAAACAGCCTATATAACAAAATACAAATAAAAACTGATCACCATTAGGAACAAACTGAGGACTTCATATTACATTAAGTAATATAATAAAACTGTAGAAATAAACACAAATTCACCAGGGATAAGTATGAACTGAAAATCCCTTCAACTAACAAGGACAACTATAAGTCTTTCTTCGGCTATGGTGGGAACCTTTGAAACAATGCCCAGCATTGCAGTGAAATGGCTTATAACAATTTCACCCACTCAAACACTGAGTGCATAGCAAACATATTAGCAGATAAATTTAGATCTGACTTACTTCCCATCACTAGACTAACCCCAGGTTGCCTCCAAGCAAGTTTTAAACATTCTGTCAATGGTAAAAAAATACTTTCTCTAAGTGGCCTGACAATGTGCAAGTATATTTCCTTGGCAATATGAAACACTATCTCCCAGGCCCACTCAAGTATTTGTTCAACCTTAATTTTCTATTGGTTTTGTTCTAAAGGATTGGAAAACAATTGTGGCTGACCCATCAGGGCAGCACTCCCAAAACCACCACTATATTCCAGCAAGCCTTGCTAGCCTTATCTTACAGATAATAAAATACTTTTTTATAGACATCATAAATAAAAACAATGGCAACTTAAAATACCTTGATGCAAACCAGCTTAACATAATGCACATATTTAAACAAAAGTCCCTAAGACTTTGGACTAAGACAAAGCTGCACACACACACACACACACACACACACACACACACACACACACACACACACACACACACACACACACACACACACACACACGCAGAGCATTCCTGAATCTGACCAAGGCTTTTGTCACTATCCCACTCTCAGACATTATCGACAAACTGATCGAACTAAGTAAAACCATATGTAATCCACTGAATAGCAAAATGGCTCACAGACATAACCAATCAAATCAAAATGGGAAACACTCTCTCCCTCCATCAAAAGTCTTGTTGTCAGTGGGAACCCTCAGGACTCTGAACTGGAGTCACTCCTGTTTGGTATCGATATTTCTGAAGTCCAAGCTGATGTCAAAAGTCTGTGGCTGACCAAGTTTACAGATCACTGCAAAACTGGAGCTATCATCAGCTCTACTGAAAACTCTTAGATCCTACAAGAGGGTTTAACCCCAAACAAAAACATAGTGCCAGTATCATGGTCTAATGCTAAGTGTAGAAAAAAGCATAGTTTTGGGTCTTTTGCAAAGCATGACCATTATAGTAGTTCGTGACGTAGGAGACACTCACCTTAAAATTGGCTTTGTTATTATGAACCTGGGCACTTTCATAGACAATGTGCTCCTCTTTGACTGCCATGTCTCTAGTGTAATGAGAAAATCATTTCACGTGGCCTAGCTGATTATCATCCTTCTCTACTCCTCCCTTATTAGAGCTGTAGTGTACCTGGACCTGCCATGTCTCTAATGTAATGAGAAAATCATTTTACGTGGCCTAGCTGATTATCATCCTTCTCTACTCCTCCCTTATTAGAGCTGTAGTGTACCTGGACCTGCCATGTCTCTAGTGTAATGAGAAAATCATTTCACGTGGCCTAGCTGATTATCATCCTTCTCTACTCTTCCCTTATTAGAGCTGTAGTGTACCTGGACCTGCCATGTCTCTAGTGTAATGAGAAAATCATTTCACGTGGCCTAGCTGATTATCATCCTTCTCTACTCTTCCCTTATTAGAGCTGTAGTGTACCTGGACCTGCCATGTCTCTAGTGTAATGAGAAAATCATTTCACGTGGCCTAGCTGATTATCATCCTTCTCTACTCTTCCCTTATTAGAGCTGTAGTGTACCTGGACCTGCCATGTCTCTAGTGTAATGAGAAAATCATTTTACGTGGCCTAGCTGATTATCATCCTTCTCTACTCCTCCCTTATTAGAGCTGTAGTGTACCTGGACCTGCCATGTCTCTAGTTTAATGAGAAAATTATTTTACGTGGCCTAGCTGATTATCATCCTTCTCTACTCCTCCCTTATTAGAGCTGTAGTGTACCTGGACCTGCCATGTCTCTAGTGTAATGAGAAAATCATTTTACGTGGCCTAGCTGATTATCATCCTTCTCTACTCCTCCCTTATTAGAGCTGTAGTGTACCTGGACCTGCCATGTCTCTAGTGTAATGAGAAAATCATTTTACGTGGCCTAGCTGATTATCATCCTTCTCTACTCCTCCCTTATTAGAGCTGTAGTGTACCTGGACCTGCCATGTCTCTAGTGTAATGAGAAAATCATTTTACGTGGCCTAGCTGATTATCATCCTCCTCTACTCTTCCCTTACTAGAGCTGTAGTGTACCTGGACCTGCCATGTCTCTAGTGTAATGAGAAAATCATTTCACGTGGCCTAGCTGATTATCATCCTTCTCTACTCTTCCCTTATTAGAGCTGTAGTGTACCTGGACGTGCCATGTCTCTAGTGTAATGAGAAAATCATTTTATGTGGCCTAGCTGATTATCATCCTTCTCTACTCCTCCCTTATTAGAGCTGTAGTGTACCTGGACCTGCCATGTCTCTAGTGTAATGAGAAAATCATTTTACGTGGCCTAGCTGATTATCATCCTTCTCTACTCTTCCCTTATTAGAGCTGTAGTGTACCTGGACCTGCCATGTCTCTAGTGTAATGAGAAAATCATTTTACGTGGCCTAGCTGATTATCATCCTTCTCTACTCTTCCCTTATTAGAGCTGTAGTGTACCTGGACCTGCCATGTCTCTAGTGTAATGAGAAAATCATTTTACGTGGCCTAGCTGATTATCATCCTTCTCTACTCTTCCCTTATTAGAGCTGTAGTGTACCTGGACCTGCCATGTCTCTAGTGTAATGAGAAAATCATTTTACATGGCCTAGCTGATTATCATCCTTCTCTACTCTTCCCTTATTAGAGCTATAGTGTACCTGGACAAACATACATACGATCACAATTCTTCCTTTCCAAGAAAATCAGGGACCTGAGATTTATGCCCTAAGCAGAACACCTTAAATCTCATAGATTTATAGGATCATAGGTAAGTAGTAGGCAATCAGTTTGCAGACCATTAAAAGCCTAACCAGAAACCATCATATAAAAGTTCCTTTCAGCATGAAGGAAAGAAAAACATGACAAACGAGGGAGAATTTAAAGTTGCCCATTCACTTATGTAGGGCTACCTCTGCCTCTGTTTTTAGTCTCATAGATTCTTGCAGGGTGACCTCTACCTAGCTCACAAGAACTCAAATGACCCCATCCTATATGACCTTCTACTCATTCACAAAACTTTTAATACCACAAATTTCTTTGCCAGAGACATAAGCTTCCTTTGGAATAAACTCCACCTGCATATTAAACAAAGTAGTGCCGTATTAAATTTCAAATGCTACTTAGATGAATGGATGGATAATTGTAAATACATCACTTAGATGAGCCCTTAAACTGTTATAGAATGAGGTATCATGTAGTGATTATTGCTTTTAATTAGTCTTACAAATTATCCACTTAAAACATCTGACTAGTAGTGACAAATAACATGCATATGTACACACTACATAGCTGGGGAGACTGCATTTAATGTGGCATCTATGGTGACTTAAAAAGAATCATTAATAAACTCATTCCTAGTAAGCGCACCTAAAAAAGTGCCATAAGTCTTTGAGTAAGTGACTTTATTAGCACAAAATTCTTTAAGCTTTAAATCCACATATTTAGCTAGGCACTCTGTCTTTGCCTGAACCCAAAGGGAGGCTTTTGGGAAATGCAAATTAGAATATCACAAATTATACTGGCATACTTTATTAAATTACACAGTCTCCCAAGGTATTAATGATAAGGTTTCCATACGTTTTGTGCTGTCTTTGCAAAACTTTGACAAAATATGGATATATTGTTAATATTTGTCTGTATTGTTTAACGTTCTGAGTTCTTACCTGTGTGACATACATATGGAATGATATTATTTAACTTATAAGTGGTAGGTGACCATTTTTAACTGAGTGCTTTTAAGAACTATTTTAACTACATCTTAAAAGTATTCATTGTTATATAATGCATTTGTATTTTTTTATAAAAAAGTTTTTATGGTGAAAGAACCTTTATATGCTGAATTGCTTTGAGGTAATGTGTTTACATTTTTAAATGGATTCATAGGTTCGTACTAGGCTAACTGTCCTTGTGGGCCATTTTAAGCCTAGCCAATTACCCCATGTGAGGATCAAACCCTGCACCTTGTGTCTGTAAGGTATAAAATACCTTAACCATTAAGTCAACCTATTGTTACATTATGTGAGCATGTTTACTTGTAATAGTATAAAAGCCAGAGTGGAAATAATGTATTTTAGATTCTGAGGAAATTCTAGTTACACAACAGAATGAAAGTGCTAAGTCTTGTTGTTTTGCAATACATTTGTGGCAGCATGCAGAGGGTTGGCATTCTTTTCCTTAGACAGAAATGTTTTTGCATGCTTTTCCCCACATTCTGCTGATATCCAGGGTACTTATGAAGATTCAGAAAAAATCCCCTAAGATCATTGTGGTGTCTTCCTTCTGGCCCAGGCAACAGTGGCTCTCCCTTCTTTTAGAATTGGCAAGGGGCAATTATCATAAGCTTCCTCACAGTCTGGGTCTACTTACACAAGAACACAGGTGTCTGATACATCCTGACTCCAAACACCTTCAAATGACTGCCTGGATGATACGGTGTTAATTTCCTTTAGACACCTGTTGACTGAGGATGTGTAGCAGGCACTAATGGAGGCAAGAAAGCCTGCTAATAGAAAATCATGTATTAGTTAATGGAAAAGATTTTCTAGCTGGTGCCAACAATATAACCAGCACCCATTCAGGGCTAGTTGCTCTCTGGTTTTACAATTTTTATATGAGTTTTCCTATGGTCTGTCTTACTCCTCTGTCATGGGTCATTTGTTGCCAATTTCAACATGTCTGCCCATGGATCCTCCTCTTTCAATGCAGTCTCATGTCAACATTTTCTTGAAAGTGGTTGCACATAAGAGACCTCCAAGAAAACAGCTGCCTCCTCCTTGGGATCTTCATTTTGTCTTAGAAAAGAAAACACTTGCCCCATTTTGAACCAGCTAATCTGGCTGACTTGAGGTTCTTAACTTGAAAAACAGTTTTACATATTGCTCTGGCCTCTTCAAGATGATCTGCAATGCAAGCTCTTATGCTGGGTCAACCTTATGTTTTTTCTTTTTCAAAATGACAGGGTTTCCTTAATAGCTAATCCTTCTTTTATGCCTTAAGTGGTATCTGAGTTTACTTTAAGCCAAACTATCCACTCCTGTGTTCTTTCCTAAACCCCAAAACGAAGGAGAAATGATATTTCATATCTTGGATATCCACAGACAACTCTGGTACTATGTTGACAGAACAAAATCTTTCAGAACTTCTTATTAATTGTTCACTTCTGGTGAAGGTAAGAAGGGACAACCTGTATCAAAGCAAACTGTTTCCAAATAGTTATCTCAGGCTATTACCTTTTGTCATTCTCACCACAACAGAACTATTCCAGGAGGGGGTCAAGGCACAATCTACGAGGGCCTTGGCTTCATCAGTGGCTTTTTAGAAAGGATTGGACACTATCCATATTCTATAAGCAGCAGCTTTGTCCTCTATATATAGTTTTACAAATCACTACAAGTTAGATTCCATTTTTAGGTCTAAGCAAGGCTTAGCTAGGACCATTCTCCAGAGGCTACTGAACCCATCTCTTTCCACCTCCCAGATGTTCTAAGCTATGGTAATCTAACCGTACAATTTAGGCTACTGCAGTAGTGATCAATATGAGGAACATAGTACAGTTTTGTAAGTAAACTTACTGTAGCAGTAGATGTTCATATGATCACTGGTACAGTAGCTGCACCCTCCCTCCATTCCCATTGTATTTTGCTGTGTTTTTTATAACAGGGTGTGGACCTTTATTTTTTGTTGTCCCTAGCAATGTCCTGTCTGGGTTCAGCCTCCCTCTGTCAGTTGGCAAGAAAGTTCTGAAGGTCTTTGCACCCACACCTGTCTCAGTCAGCTCAGCTAACGCTAACAGTTTGGATGAGTGGAAGGAGCCCTGGAGCCTTGGGAGCTGGTTGACTGTTATATCCCATGCAGGTTTCAACCTACAGAGCTTTGGCTACTGCAGCAGTGATCATTCAAACACCTATGGTTTTGGTAAGCTTACACAGCTGTACTTTATCTTCTTCTTCATTGGGACAACAACTGTACTTTGTCTTCCTCTTCACTGGGACAGTTACTGAGAAGGTTATAAATAGCAACTTGAATCCTTCTGTAATCTCTTAGACACTGGGATCTGTATTAGACTTTTTCAATGCTCAGCACAGCACTTTGTATGCATTTTCAAGTGTTTTTATCTGTTTTAAGGGTGGCCTTACTCAACAAATTCTTAACTCTGTTTCCAGGCAATCTTGATATCTACCACATTATTTCTAAACTCCACTTAATTGTCAGTTATTCAGAAAGTTGTGAGTAAGCAGCATAAAACATGTTCCCGATGACATGGACACTGGGATCATTGTCAGTCATATTTTAGAACTCCTTACAGTAGTGATGCTGGAGTCATCATGTGGGTTAACATTTTCTTGTAGCTAGAGATCAGTTGTTCTAGTCCATCCTGGTCCTCTGTCATCCACTTGCAGGCTTTGGCAAGAATGATTATCAGATCCTTTTGGAGTGCCTGGAGACTCACTATGGATTTCCATTTACTGTCTTTGACTGTTTTACCTTCTACCTTTCTGATGCATTCAGAAGGTGCACCCTAGCGTCTTTCAGGGTTTTGTGTCAGAAGCACTCTACATTCAAGCTACCACTGGATAATGTTTCTAGGAGAGAATTGCAGAATCAGTGATATACAGATAGAAAACAAATTTGCCTTTCCTTCCTTCCTTCAGAAGTATGTGGCTTAATACAAATTTATCAAGGACTCTATGGAAGCAATTATTTTGCTTTTTTAAACAAGTCAAAGTCATCTCAGGCTCAGTCCATCCAGAATCACTACAATTGCCTTTCAAGACATTCACAGACCCACCACTACTCCACTCATCATCTACATTATTGTAATTTGAAGGTTTTATCCAGTATAGGGCAGCCACGGTGGTGCAACGGTTAGCGTTGTCTCCTCACAGCAAGAGGTTCTTTGGTTTGATCCTCGGCTGGGGTGCCTTCTGTGCGGAGTCTGCATGTCCTTCCCTGTGGTCATGTGGGTTTCCTCAGGGTGCTCCAGTTTCCTCCCACATCCCAAAGACATGCTGTAGGTGGACTGGACACTCTAAATTGGCCCTAGGTGTGCATGTGTGTGCCTTCTGTGGAAGGTTGGGTGCCAGGCTGGCAACTCAACACCGTAAAGCTCCACTGCCAATCATGAGCAGACAGGTGATCCGCTGTGGCAACGCCTAACTGGGAAAAAGCCGAACAAAGAAGAAGGTTTTATCCAGTATGCAAAATCTTGATGTAATTCTGGACAACTGGGACCCTGACATTCCAGGGCAAACTATTACTTTTGTTAGTTCTTCATGTCACTATCTGAGGACTATCACCTGAATTAGACACCTCATTCCATCAGATGAATTATTTCTGGTAATGTAGGACTTTGTTGTTTTTCATTTGGATTAGTATAAAGCATTGTACTTGGAAAGTTTTATTAACATAAAACTTGAGAGGATACAATTGCAAAAGTCTATATGCAGTTTAGTCACTGTAGTTTATAAATGATTTTGTACTGTCCCTGTTCATTAGTATTTGTACTGAATTCTGCTAGTAGAAGATTTACTAACAAAGTTGATATGGTTTATTTTTGTTTTTGTTTTGTTTTTGTTTGTTTGTTTTTAGTTTTTTTTTTAAGTTCTACATTATCCACATCACTTCTGTCCCAAGGGGCATCCTCTTCCATTTTGGTCCCTTCAACATCATTTATCAGTTCTCTTGGGGTTCCAAGCCTATGGGGTTTAGTTTCAAGAATACACCACTGAGGTCTTCAAAAAATGCTGCTAGAAGCATTTATTTCACAAATTTTACTGGGATCCTTGTGTTTTTCAGAAACTTCATAATTCAGAAATTGTATTCATACATTGGATGCTAACTGTATGCCCGTTTTTATCACTAGTATTAACTTAATCTTATTGTTTTATCATTTTATGACTTCTTATGTTTGACATCTGTAATGAACACAGTTATATGCGAACATTACTACAGATTGATTGACTGACTTGAGTTGGTGGTGTTAGTGGTAGCTTAGGTGGATGTCGATGATACTTATCAAAACAAGAACCAAGGGCATTTTTCATTATTCTGACCAACTTTCCTCAATCTGCATAAATACCACCTTTTATCTCCCCTGAAAACCACACATAATCCTCAGTCAACAAAATCAAATCAAATAATAGAAATAAATCGTAAGACTATATTAAAATTTTATGAAAAACATTGCATCTAATAGCATTTTACATAGCAATGCATATCTCATGATAAGAAACAGCAGTATTCGTGATGTAGTTTTTATATTATCTGGTCATCATTTTGTTAGTAGAAGCAATCAATTTTGCAGTCATTCTTAGTTATGGAAAGCAGTGTCAGCATGCAGCTTTCATAAAAGTGTCTAACCCAGGTGTTTTGCACAAAATTTTCTTATGCTGTGTGCTATAGGAAATTAGTGAATTTTGCAGATAATTATTTTGGTGATGACTGCTATCTGTAGCTTTCATTTATTACAGAATTTTTTTAACTGTGGTGTGTGACTTACTAGGAATTTGTCCACCAATACAGTCAGCAAAAAGATATGTAATTTACTTTTGGAATCTGCATTACTTCTTTAAAGTACTAATTACTTACTTGCAGATTATAGTTCTTTCAAAACCCTATTTTTGTTAATTTTGGGGCTGTTTTGAGAATGAAATGCTAGCCATGTAAGTGTCTTCATCATTGTATCTAACATAACCCTGCAAATTACCATTCCTCATTACAAATACTTATTTCCTATTTTAATTGTTTATTTTGCTCTCTACGAAACAGTAAACTCCTTGCTTCTGAAATCTCTTACATAATTTTCCAAACACTGCTTTATTTTAGAATTAATCTGTACCCAGAAGATTGCGGTGGTGGTGCTGCGGTAGCATTGTCGCCTCACAGTAAGACATTGTCCTGTTTGATTCTCAGTTAGAGCATCTTCTGTGTGGAGACATGCGCGAATGGGCGTACCTCTGTTGAAGGTTGTGCATCAGGGCCGGCTACTCGGCATGTAAAAATCTACTGCCAATCATTATCGGACCGGAGTTCCACTGTGGCGACCCCTAACCGGGAAAAGCCAAAAGACACAACAAATCTGTACCCAGAAGAATGCTCTAGTTTGAATGAACCTGGAACTCAATACTCTCAGCCCTCGACTATAACAGTTACAACACTGTTCTATATATAGTTCTATAGTGGCAGCTCATGGTTTGTTGCCATGTTTTGTTTGTTAAAAACAAAAATAAAAACCTTTTAACTAAGAATGAGTTTTCACAGGCTGCTGAGCTAGTAAACCCTTATGGGTCTTTCAGGAATATTCAAATAAGGAACTAACCTCTACTCTAGACTTTGGGATTGGCTCCTTGTTTTTCCATTTCCCAGATTTTCCTCCAATCATCTCCCCAGGACCCTCCTACTATTGTCTGTTACTGACATGTTGAATGCAATGGATTAGAACATGAACACTCATCCATCTAGCAACTTGACTGCAAACTACTTGAAACTTCAGAAAGGAGTCTTTATATTAATAAATATTCCATAGTTAATGAGTTGTATTACATCAAATGTGTAATACAACACACCAGACAGTAGTCTTTTAAATCTTTCTTTTTTTCTTTGACACGGAGAGCCACCTGCTTGAACTTCAAAAGTTCACTGCATTAACCTTTAACTCAGTATCTTCTAATGGTAGCGCTATTACCCAAAACACCATGCTTATCATCCAGCTTTCCATGAATAATGAAACCCTATACTTTTGTACATTATTTTTGAATTTTCTGTATGTTTTTGTTGCTTTTTGTTGGAGCTTTTCTCCCCGGGCCCCTGCTGAAAATGGACATATATCCAGTCGGACTATCCCGGTTAACAAATGTAAAATAAATAAAATAAATAAATAAATAATAAATAAATATATTTGCGCCCAAATAGTGTTGCAATGTGTCTCTGAAAAGCAAATGTGATTGAATGAACTGCTTTATCAAAACTAATGAGCTGAAAAAACATAGTAAGTCATCTTCATATGTTTAACAATGTTGGTTAATATCTTCATGGCCTACTGCTTTAATCTTCTTTGCAATTAATTCATTAACTCACTCTTTCATCATTTTGGAAACAGAACACATAAACAGCTTGGCTTCTAAGTATCTGTCTTGTAAATAGGTCACTTGTTTTTATAAAACTGGCACAGCATTGAGACCATTACATGATTTCCATAACAATGCTAATGCACCTTCCCTGATGGACCAGCATTTTATTTATTTTTTTTTTCACTATTGAAAAAAAAAATGTAACTTGGGACATTGCATGGATATAAGGAAAATCATATTCACATAAAAAATACATCAGAGTCAGATATATTTCTCAGAAAATTCCCTTTCTGGGGAACAGGCTCACCATTCATGTGAAGAGGAGTTCCACCCTATCCCTAATTAAGCACAACTTGGACTAAAGGATGAATAATCTGAAATTCACCACTGGTGTAGCTCCTATGTCTCTGTAAATCACCACCTATAAATCAAATATACATCAAATCTGTGGGTCATATTTGGGTTGTACGGCTAGGCTTTTAAGGGCAATAGTGGTCATGTGCCTAGTATACCTCTATGAACTTATATACCTATACGTTTCTGCTTCTTTAGTTTTATAGAACATACCTGATTTTTCTTATATTTTGTTGTCTCCTCAGTTTAGAATGTTGATATTTAGCATATACTAATAGAAAGTCTGTCACTGGTTGGGCTGTCCAATCAGCATGCTCATTTGTAATAGTAATGATCCTCTATGTATAGTGGCAATTAAACCAGCAAGCTATTTCACAGCCTACAAGCTTTATCTGGTCTTTCTGTGGCACCAATACGTATTTCCTCCTTAACCTCCTTGTCAGTAATGACAATATAAACTCTAAAGTAATGCACTGGAAAATGTTCCTCACCATGTATTTTCAGATTAATGGCATTTTTTGAAGCATTGAAGGTTTCTGTTTGTTGTTGGTCTTTTTGGCTTTTCCTGGTTAGGGGTTGCCACAGCAGAAATCTGGTCCGCTAATGATTGGCAGTCGATTTTTATGGTGCCAAGTTGCCAGCCCAATGCCCAACCTTCAGCGAAGGCATGCCCATTCACACATGTCTTTCGGAGGCCACTCGACTGCGGGGAGGACATGCAGACTCCACACAGAAGGCACTCCAGCTGAGAATCGAGCAGTTGAACCTCTTGCTGTGAGGCAACAACGCTACTGCTGTACAACTGTAGCTGCTGCTGGTATATGCCACTTTATCTGCTTTTCTCTCATTTCTTTTTATTGCTTATGTTGTAATTCCATTTGCTGAATGCTAGGTTACCCATCACTCCTTCTGCTATGGTTAGTTATTTTTATTTTCTTTACTTCTCCCAGTGCATCACTCTTCCCTTTCTTTGTCTGTTTTACTGGTATCTAGACTATTTCTTGTTTCTCAAACAGTACAAAACTGATGACTATCCATATTTGCTTCTGTGCTTCTAGCTCCTTTGTTTTTCACCAGGTTGACTTACTAGACATGCAGTCACCAAGTGGAGTAAACTCATTTCCATCCAGCCAGAGCTGTAACTGCTAACCACAGGACTGTATGTATCCTGGCTGTTTGTGGTTGGCTCCTTATCACAAGTACATAGACAACAATTGTGAACAGACATAATTTTTAAATTCAGATTTTTTTAAGTATGTTTATTTGTTGCCCCTTCACCAAAATATACATACCAGGGAGGTGGTACAGTATATATAGAGAGAGCATGGAGTGAAGCACCTGCAATAAGGTGAATGAAGTGCAGCCTTCTGCAAAAAAAAAAAATACTCAAGTTTTCAAATTGTGCTTCTTCACAACTGATATGGAACCATTCGCTGTTATCACTTACCAGATGTCTTATTGTGTTGTTTCTGTCGATACTGTGCATCTCACTCTTGTCTGTCACTTTTTTCTAGAAGTTTCCACACTACTATTTTGTCCTGCAGCTGAAGTGTTTCCCCTCACAGTGAAGACATATTTATTTCAGTTTAGCTGAGTTAATTATTTATTATTTACTTTTTTTGTTAACTATAATCTTCTGCAGTCTTTGTTGCTGGCAATTAGTATAATTTTACCTTGCAGCTACTCTCTCTTACAGTTGTTAATTTTATTGCTGCTTGACCACTGACTGTTTGTCCCTGGATTACCTACTTCACAAGTGTCTGCCATGTGATTGTATACACAACTAAGGTTGCTTCATCCAAGCTGTGTGTATTGTGCACAATTATCAAGCAGTCAACTACTGCTTCACTCGATTCTGAAATAATTCTTCAATGTTGAAATAAGTGTTTTAACCTACAATCCCTTCTGACTGTTTCATTACTTCTTGGGTTCTACCAGGCTGCACATTGCTACTGTAATAAACAAATACCTGTTTTGTTCTTTCCTTACCTCAGACAAATTGTGATCCCTCATGTTATCTCCTATTGCTTTTTGTGAATTAGCCTTTGTGTAAAACTGTTTATTGAAAGGAGTCTTACAATTACAAGTGAACCTACACAATTATTTCAAATATAAAATATTGTATTTCTAATACTAACAGTTTATGATGACTTGCCATTAGATTATTTTGATTCATCGTTTGTATGATGTTATATGGAAAAAAAATCAAACAATCCATAAACAATGCTACAGCTCTTTTTTCCTATCATCATTAAAGGATAAATTATAGGGTGGAAGATTGCCATAATGGTTAAGGTATTCAACTTACACATACAAGGTACAAGGTTTGACTCTCACATGGAGTAATTGGCAAGGCTTAAAATGGCCCACATGGGCAGTTAGCCTGGTGCTAACCTATGTCCATTGTGTCCACTGTTGGCCATACCCTACACCTTACACTTAGGGAATGCTTCTGCTGATATTCAGCAAGACTACGTGTGCTATTCCCACTTACCCACATGATGATTGGAGTGTATTTTTTTTACAAGCCTGATGCTACAACTTTCTTCCCAGGACTCTCTGTTCTCCTTTCTGCTTGTTACAAATGTTGTCACTTTCTCAAGTTTTGGTTTTACCTTAATTTAACAAATTTTTTCCACAATACTTAGTTTGATAGTTCTGGTTTATGCAATTGCTATATCATTGTTAAGCAAAAGTCTAAGGGGCCAAACAAAAAAGTCAAAACACACACACACATACACACACACACACACACACACACACAGACACACACACACACACACACACACACACACACACACACACACACACACACACACACACACACACACACAAACACACACACACACACACACACACAATTAATTGCAGTGAAAGCCTTTCTGCTAAGGTACTTTTAGGATCAGAAATATGAAAGTAAAACATTATCTCTCGTGTGGGATTTGAACACATCTCTGAAGATTAACTAGGCTGTTGTTCACCAGATAATGGAAATGAATGGTAATATTCTTTCCTTTTCTCTCTCTTTACAGAAGCAATTTGAGGATTCACTTCTCATATGAGGGCAAAGTATTCAAGGGTAGGGAGAGGGCATACATGTTCTTTACCATACTTACATTAACAAAGTGAATGGTACTGCATACCTATACATGTTGTTTTGTCTTTCAACTTTTCCCAGTTAGGCCACAGCAGAACTCTGGTCTACTAATGATTGGCAGTAGATTTTTACGTGCCGAGTTGCCGGCCCTGATGCACAACCTTCAACGAAGGTACGCCCGCATGTCTCCACACAGAAGATGCTCTAGCTGAAAATCGAACAGGACAACGTCTTACTATGAGGTGACAACGCTACCGCAGCACCACTACTGCATACCTATACATAAGAAGAGGAAATTCTACTTAAGCTTGGAAAAGGGTACTGTGATTAGATATCACAGCTGTCTCTTAATGTTTAGAAATATAAACATATAATTAAAAGGAATTGCTCAGTAAGGTGGTATTAACAATGTCTTCAACTAAATTGAGACACTAGCTGGCCAAACAATGTTGTAGACAATAACTATAGTAAAGAGTTCAGATGATAGAAACTAAAATCTCATATAGTTATCATCTAATCAGTCTAGTTTAGTGTGTGTGCTAAACATGGGATCAGTTGCGAAGATAGACGTAACATACCAAATGTTTCCTTGCATACTTTTTCATAGACTGAGCTGTCGTTATAACTTAGAAAAATACTGAGGATTTTGACTGGATCTCTAATCATAAGTAAGTTGATTTATGTTCAAGAAATGAATGTCGAAGAATTTATCTTGAGAGCGGATAGAATCAAATCTGGAGTAGTGAATCATGACATCCATTTTGAGAGCCTATAGCCCCCTGGTTATGATCAGAGAACCCTGATTATAATATTGTGTAGTACATTGAGCTTTACCTACTCTATATACTAACAGTTTTAGAAACAGAGAAAAAGTATAGGAGTGCAAAGTATTTTATAAACATGAAAGCTATTTTGTGCTGGCACATATTTCTTTCTAGTACTTTTTTTCTATTTCTTTCCAGTACTCTAGCAAACAGACATTTGGGTGCTCCAATTTACTACCACTTGCAGAAAATCAAAAGCATAAGCAGGCAGAGTATTTTACAGCTTTGAAAGTTGTAATATATTAGAGTTGCCACATAGTGGATGGCAGAAAAGTGTACCCCTGATGCTGTAACAGCTTTAAAAGCTATGAAGACACTTCACCCTGCTTCACTTTGTTGTGTGTATATGTGTATGTGTGTGCGTGCATGTATGAATGTGTGTGTGTGTGTGTGTGTGTGTGTGTGTGTGTGTGTGTGTGTGTGTGTGTGCGCGCTGTGCATATGCATTCACATGTGTGGCAAGAGTGAAGTTTTTGTTTCCCATTGCTTTCACTTTTTACTGTGTGGATCAGAGAGAACAATTAAACACAGAATAGTAATCAGTCACACTTTAAAACAGATTTGTGTACCTGACATGCCTTATTGAGTTAGCAAAATAAATGAAGTAGAAAGTGAATGAATGAATGAATGACTAGTGTAAGTTGCATTTTCTAAAGCACAGAGTCCTGTTACTGACCAGATTTATAATATATGGTCTGGCACTTCTGAGCCTAAACCAGAAGTTCATTAAAAGCATCCTATTTTTACATATGGTTGCTGTCCGGCTTATTTTATCACAGAAGCATTGTTTTAGTAAGTGAACATGAACTTTGAAAGAAGTCATTTGTTGCCAGTAAGCAATCACATATAAATGAATTTATAGACTTCCACAGTTGTAGATACATGCCTTCTGCAAGTCTGCATGTGCATTTCTTTTCATGATAACTAGTCAGCCTGCTTCAGCATTTTTTTTTTTCATTTTCATCACATTTTTGAGAAAAGGGAAGTTCCATGGTTGTTTTCATTCTCACGATGAATCATCAATCTGCATTTACATCACAACAAGTATATCAAATGTATTTTTCTGATAAATAACCTTGAGATAAATGTCAGAGCACTTGATGAAGGACATGTGATGGCTCTTAGAGAGAGTTCTGTAGCTTTAAACTGATATTTCTGCTGCTTGTTAAGATCAGGTGTTACAAATATAACTGGTCATTACTTTCTTGAATGACTTAGTGAGTTAAAACAATACATTATACAATCTTAACCTGTGTTTTATTCAACCATTTCCACACTCATATTGTGTAATTCTGAATATAGGTTGATGTTTCATGGTCATCCATGGAAAAGAATATATATATTTTATTATCCCACCTAGTTAAAAAAATAATGTCAGGAAAGCATCTGATAACCCATTTATTTTAGATGGATCTACCTCCAAAAATGTAAATCAATGTTACACTTCACATTCACTTTAGAATGCTAAAAAGCTAGTGTAACTGTTAAGGCCAAACCAAGAACCAAAATCCAAAAACTGAACAAAAAAGCTGGAAAAGGAGACAACATGTAGCATGGAAGAATGCTTTAATAACACCAGTTCAGAGCTTTCGTCAGGTTGTAGCACAAACTTCTTCAGAACAACAATAAGGAAAACAATTAACATTTAAACAGCCCTCCAATTAAGTCACATGAATAAAATCAACCAACCACAATTAAAACAAGGATAAGCACTTTCAAGTCAAACGACTCTTCCTCAGATCCATGATGGCGCTTATCCTTGTTTTAATAAACCTTTGGTTTTGCCATGGTGGCTCAACTGTTTTTTTTTTCCTTTGTATCTTTAGATATACAATGTAGAGAACAGGTGGTAGGAATGTCATGGGGTACTTGTGGTGGGGACAGAGGGGCGAAGTTTTCACAGAACCTGTCGGCCAACAGGTTAGCTATGTCCAAAGGCTCAGTATCTGTGATATCATTAACTACCAGTTCAGAACAAATCTGGGCCTTTCCTTTTAGATTACAGATGTAACTAAAGAATGCCTTGTGGTTGTCCTTAATTAAGGAAGCTAATTTGGATTTGTAGTTTGCTTTGGAGGACTTCACAAGAAGTCTTATTTGCTTGTTTAAACTGAGGAGGGAGTGTTTCCAGTTTAGGGCTCATTCCCTCTTACTCTTAAACAGCAATTTCTTCCTCTTATTGTAAAGCCTGTTAATGGCAGTTGTACATCAGGCAGGTTTGCTCTTCTTTGAGGAGCTTGTTTTGGTCCTATCTGGTACGGCCAAATCAATGCGGTCATACTGGTGTTTGTATAAAGCATTGGTGTAGAACTTGGCATAGTTGCCAGTTACATCTCAGGGGAGAGGTGCAGCAAAGCTATTTCCATCTGGTAAGAGGTTATAATCTACTTTGGAGATGTTTTTTTTTCGTTTAGATGCTGCTGGGGGGTCAGGTGTGATAGTTACTTTGAATGAGACTAATTCATGGTCAGCTTTCACTAAGGAAAACCTCACAGTGGGGGTGCTACATTGGTTCCCCATATTGTTAAGCAGCAGATCCAGGATGTTGGCACCGCTTTTGGGAATGTCAACAAGTTGGTCCAGTGCATTGGAGTTAACAAAGTCGAGGAACCTTTGGGAAAGTGAGTTAGAGCATGAGTAATTTGCCCAGTCAATGGATGGGTAGGTAAAGTCACCTAACACTAGGGTGTTCAGATGTATCTTGATAGACTCAAGTAGATCCAAATAGCTAGAGTGGGTATCCTGATTCATGGAGGGGGTCCTGTATCTGGGAATAACTTGAATAGGTGTCCTACCAACAGTTAATTGCACCTGAAGTATCTCCAGGGAATCAAACTGTTTAACCATATCTCCAGGGAATCAAACTGTTTAACCAATCTGGAGGTGAATGTATCTTTAATGAATATCGATACACCACCTCTTTTAGTTTTCATTACTTCAGTTTGTGTTCTGAACGTGTAGAAGGAGGTATAACTCGATATGGTTGAGGTGGTCTCCACAGTCTTGAACCTGATGTCCATGACTGCACAAATGTCTAAATCTTCCAAAGTAAGGACTGCTTCCAGTGAGTGCAGTTTCATGTTAAGACTCCTAGTGTTTAGCAGCATAACCTTGAGGTTGTTTTAGATGGAGTTTTTACATCAGGAATTTTGTCCTTGAGATACTGCCTAAAAAAGGCACTATGGGGTGGCAAGAGCCTTAGCCAATAGCCGAAATCCCAGGAGTGACAGATAAAGACCATCTCTGGCAAAGCATCGAGGTCTGACGATTATGTCAGACCAGGCTGACAGATACTGGATCCCCTTAGAATGACACTAGAAACTAAGCCAGTTATTGAAGTCTCTCATTTTCTGTTTATACTGAGACATCATCCTAGGTGAAGGTAAAATGCTGCTGCTCAAGGCTAGGGACATGCCTGCCTGAGGCACACAGTCCGACAGCTCAATCATGTCTCTCTTTGTATACTTCAGAGAGGTACATCTCAAGTCATTCACACCATCATGGACTATGACAGAGTCATAACAGTACCTGTTTTTGAGAGACATGAGTGCATGTTTGATATGGCGGATCCTAGCACCTGACAGACAGCTGACCATGACATACTAAACACCCTTTAGATATGTCAAGGTAAAATCAAACTATACACCATGGTTAACAAAAGACACCAAACAGTTACTCAAGCTTAGAGATAATGCATGGTTACAATACAACTCCAACAAAAAATAACCTACCCTAGACTGTTACTGGCAACTAAGAAATAAAGCCAAAAAGCAGATCAGGTATGATAAAAAGCATACTATACTGTTATACAAGAAAAAAATCAAAACAACCCTCATAAATTCTGGACTGCCTTAAAACAACTATTACGTCCTGGTCAATCTTCTACTCCATCCCCTTCTAATATAAATACTACCAATCTATAGCTACCCAGTTTAATAAATACTTTATCAACTCCATACTATCACTAGCCAAAAATAGCAGTAATGCTCCCCTAACAATATGTAAGGAAGTAGAGAAAATTACAAATGCCTTTTCCCTCAAGCCTGTTCAAACAAGCACTATTAAAAAACTCCTCAACAAACTCAAACCCACAACTCTCACTGCTGACAAATTACCTGCTGAATACCTAAAACTGGCAGCTAATGCTATTGCTTGTCCCATCCCTATTTTAATCAGCTGATCTATCACAGAACAATATGTGCCCAAACTATGGAAAATATCATACATCATCCCACTACATAAAGGGGAAACCTCCACAGTACTCTCTAACTACAGGCCAACAGCAATTTTATTTCCACTATCAAAAATTTTAGAAGAATGCATACACTTACAGTTCATGAATTACCTTCTGTCCAAAAATATTTTAACCCATACCCAACATGGTTTCAGACCCAATCATAGTACCACTACCGCCCTCATAAGATTCACAACACTATCAACCAGTTCACAAATAATGGACAACTGGTTTCTTCCATCTTCCTAGACATGTCCAAGGCATTTGACACCATATACCATCAAAAGCTCCTCAATGAACTGTCAGCCTTAAAACTAAGCCATACTGACATACAAGACTAATCATACTTATGGGTCTGTAATTTCCTGGGTAAGTAAATGGTCACCCGTTATGCAGAGGGATGATTGTTGCTGTCCTCCACTCTGTTGGGACAATGCCAGTCCAGAGACTGTGGTTAAACAGAGATCTTAATGGGCCTGATAAGTTCTGATTTAAGCTGTTTAAGAGACAACCTGCTATATTGTCAGGCCCTATTGAAACCATGTTTTTAGCTTTATAAAGTGCAGTAGCAACTGGTTCTTTGGTGATAATTGGCAGTGGAGTGGTGGAGCGTATTTCTTGAGGGAGAACTGGGGATGATGGCAAGGTGAAATCTGAGATGAATTTGTCAGCCAGCAGACTTGCTATATCTTCTGGCTGAGTTTAGGTGATGTCATCTACAACAAATTCCGCACATTGTTGTGTGCTGCCATTAAGACTGCTGACATAACTGAAAAATCTCTTACGGATATCCTTAGCTTTGGAAACTATTTTTACCTCAAAGTCTGCTCTCAGAGACTTAACTGATTCCCTGATTCACTTAGTTAGATTAATGAGGGACTTTTTGCTTTGTTGTGCACATTCCCTCTTACTTCTCGACAGGAAATTCTTGCTTTTATTAATACCAGGGGTCTCCTGGGGTGGCTTGTTTTTGCAGTTTGACCTGGGTTTATTTCAGTCTGGTACTGCTGTTTCTATTCAGTTGTTTATATGAATGCACAGGGCTTTTGTGCATGCCTCTCCATGGGTTTCTATGTTTCTGGATTTGGGGCAAGCTTGTAAACTAGCTATGCTGTCCCTTAATAGGGGATAATTTACTTTAGAGAAATTCGTAAAGTTCTTGGGGTTTGGTGGGGGACTAGTTTTATCTTTATTTCAAAGGAGACCACTTTGTGATCTGATCTTACCAGTGAAGACATCACACTAGGATGGGTGCAGCACTCTCACATATTTGTGAGTAACAATATTTGTCCCTCTAGTGGGAATGCATGCTAGCTGCTCCAGACCATTTGGATTTACCAAGTCAAGAAATCTTTGGGCCTGCATGTTAGTGGTTGTATATGATTCCCAATTAATAGAAGGTAGTTAAAATCATCCATGAGTATGGTATTGGGCTGAATGGTGAGTGATGTACATAACTCCACATATGATTTATGGGTTTCATGGTAAATGGTGGGGGACATGTAGCTAACAAGAATATGGGAATGGATTTTCAATTGTTAGTTAAAAATGGAGTAGCTCAAGCAAATCATATTGTTTGCCCAGCCTTGAAGTGTGCTTATCCTTTATGTAAATGAATACACCTCTGCCTTTTGCTCTTTCATGTCCAGTGTTGGTCAGAACATATGAAAGGAATTAAAGCCATGCACAGCTGGTGTGCTTTCCATGGCTTTTAACCATGTTTCTGTAACTGCACAGACATCAGCATTCTCCAGGGTGAGGAGAGCTTCCAGGGAGTGCAGATTCTTGTGGAGACTCCTATCATTGAGCAGTAACACCTTTAGCTTGTCCTGAGTAGCATTTGTTATGTTGGATAGTTTGTTTGGCAATGCCTAAAAAGACACTATTAAGGTGGATAATGTTTTGGCCAATATCCAAAAGCCTAGAGGTGATAGATGAAGCCATCCCTGGCAAAGCAGCACAGTCTGTCAACAATGTCCTCCCAGGATGACAAGTGTTGGACCCTTTGGAATGACACCAGTAGCTAAGCCAGTTGTTAAAGTCAATCATGTTCTGTTGGTATTGTGGCAACATCCATGGCTTTGGTAGAATGCTGCTCGGTGCTAGGCTCATACCTGCCTGTGGCACATATTCTGAGTGTTCAGACATGCTCTTTTCATATAGTCCAAGGAGGTACAATTTAGATCATTCACACCCACATGGACTATGACTGAGTCATAGTAGTATTTAGGGGTAAGTGACCTGAGTGCTTGAATCACCTGGTGGATACTAGCCCCTGGCAGGCAACTAAGTTTAACCTTCCCCTTATCCAGCTTGGTAAGAGGGACATTGGTGTGTCTCACAATGGAGTCTCCTATGACCAGAATATTGGGTTGTTGAGTGTTTTGCCTTATGGGCTTGGTAGTTGAGACACAAAGATATGTGGCTTTATGTGTTGTGATGGGAATTGTTTTATTTGTGTGCTTGCAGAGTTTCTGAGGACTGCTCCTAAGAGACCTTTGAGGTTTAGGTAAGTTAATGTGAGCACCTCTGCATATGTGGGTCTATGTATTTGTGCCTGCAGAGTTTCTGAGGACTGCTCCTAAGAGAACTTTGAAGTTTGGGTAAGTTACATGTGAGCACCTCTGCATATATGGTTCTATGTATGTGGTCCTTTGTGGGTACAGTGAGTGATGTGTGTGAGTCACTGACAAACTGTTTGTTGTTTTTTGTTTGTGTATTTGAGAGTCTGGTCTCCAGTGTCAATGTGTAACTATGTCTTTCACATGCTGTATTTGTCTGAGAATTAAGCGTTTCTCAGTGTACATAAGCCCATGTCTACCAGCTTGGATACAGAGATAGCAGGAAAGTACCCATCCATGGTTGCAGGTCCTAATGTGTACTTGTAAGGGTTAGGAGTGGAGGTTGTCAGTAACCGGATGAGGGAAGGGTGCTTACTTGGTATAATCTGCAGCTGACTTAACCAATGATATTGCCAGTGCCCCAACCAAATGCTCTTTGAGCAGCAATAGTCCTGGGTGCTATAATAAGGTAAGGTAGACCTAAATAGTCCTAACTAAATGCTTAAATGCTGCTCACTGCTTAAACAAATTGCCCTGTGAATAACATGGGACTGAGGTAAAGTTCATAGGTGGTTTCTACAGGGAAATTTCAGCTTCTGATAATTGTGTGTATACAAGGCACTAGTAACCACCACTGTGTGAAGAGCAGATTCTCACAAATGCAAGGCTTATATATTATTAGAAAAAAAGCAAGTTTTAAACTAGCCATGCTCTAAGACCAATCAGGTAAGCACACTATAAGCTTTCTACCAGCAATTCCCAGCTCAGATAGGTGAAATCAGCCCTGTCCTGCCCCAAGAGTACAGACTTTGCCCCCCCCCCCTTAATATAAAATGGCTGGTTTGGAATCCAAGTGTTAAGGAACCACAAACAGGTGCTTAATACTAACTAAGAAACACTAGATACAATGTATTTCAGTACAGAACAGCAGCCATTGCAGCAATTTGAAAATTCAACTTTAAACTTTAAAGAAGTGCAAAAAAAAAAAAACAATCAATAGCAGAATAAACCTTCACAACATAATGAAAATAAGCAATGCAAGTGCAAAATGATACTTAATTTTGTTTATCTTGCCAAGGATGGCTTCAGATGTTAGCAAAATCTCTCAAAGTCTTTGGCGTTATCATCAACCAATGAGCAGTATGGATAAATGAGCCAAGACTCACTCATATGCAAGGCTTATATACAAACAGAAAACAGCACATTTTACACTAACTATGCCCTAAGGCCAATCGGATAAGCACACAATGAGCTTTCCATCAGAATTCTCAGCTCAGACAGGTGAAATCAGCCCTGTCTTACCACAACAGTGCAGACTTTGACCCCTTAATGTAAAATGGCTGGTTTGGAGTCCAAGTATTAAGGAACCACAAACAAATGCCTAAATCTAACTAAGAAACATTAGATACAATGTAATTCATTGCAGAACAACAGCCCTTATAGCAGTTTGAAAATAAAACTTTAAACTTTAAAGAAGTGTAAAAAAAAACAATAAATAGCACAGTAAACTTTCGCAATATAATGAAAATACGCAATGTTTCCAGACATTTGCATTTGTATAGGGCACTGGCATGATGACCAGTTCCGTGCAAACGTGTTGAATTTATGCTAGCACTGGAAATACAGAAAACTGACTACTGAGCACTCTGGCCAATAAAACGGCTGCACTTTGATCCCTTTTACTGTATGTGTTTCCAAACTCAGACCAGGTAAACACCTACTGCCACTAGATGAATAATCCCAGTCCTTCTCATATAAAAGCAGAGTAAAATAGTGAAATACTACCACAAAGAAACTTAAATTAAGGAAAGAAAATAAGTCATTCAAGATAACAGTAGTCTACTTTTAACAGCTTTTAAAAGTGTGATTATTCAATAAAAGTACTTCACTTTGTAGAAATGAGCCAAGAGCCACTCAGTTGTGTAGCATTTATGAAGGCTTTAACAAGAAGATAAGCTTATTAATAAGCCCTCCAGAATAAGACAACTACATGTAGGAATGTCTAGTGTATTTCCCAACATATACATATCAGGCTACCACCCACTGCCACTAGATGAAAATCTTCTGTCCTCTTGATGTAAAACACAGAAAAGAGCTTTCTAGAGTGTAAAAAGGCACTACTTTATCCAACAGCTAGCTAGATAATGAATTTAGAGCAAGTAAATCAGTAGAACAGACAATAAAAGGCAAAATGCACTTATTTTTCAAAGTAAGAACAAGGAAAGACAAACAATACAAGATATCAACAGCAGTGTAGAAAGGGAAGAGCTTACAAAGCTCAATTTACAGTAAGGATGGGCAGCTTAAAAATCACCAAGTTTAAAAAGAAGATTATGGAATGGGAGCATGAGTGCGAAAAATAACCAATGGGGAATCTTCAACAGTACTTGTAGTTTTTGCAGTTCTTGAGTCTTATCAGAAAAGATAAGGCCACAGATATTCTCTGTGTATTTAAGTATCACTTAAAAAAAAAACATATTAAAACATGAAAAAAAAAAACGTGAAATGTGCAGCCTGGGTAATTTAAGTGTCTGTCTGACACATAGAACAAGACACCAGGCCAAGCAGATTTCTCAAAACAAAAAAACAAAATGGAATAGGTAAAATAGGAAGCAGCTCTATCATTTTAAGCAGCATACACACAACAAAAGATTACTTCCCTCACTCAGCAGGGAGTCACCAACAGTACTTATAGTTTTTGCAGGCCTTGAGACTTATCAGAAATTACAAGGCCACTGATATTCTCTGTGCATTTAAGTATCACTCAAGAAACAAATTATCCACTGGGGGGAAAACATGAAATATGCAGCCTGGATAATTTAAGTGTCTCTATGCCACATAGAATAAAAACACCAGGCCATGCAGATTTCTCAAAATAAAAAAAAAAACAAAATGGAACAGGTAAAATAGAAACCAGCTCTATCAGTTTAAGCTGCTCACAGTTGAAAAATAAATTATTTTCTTCACTCAGAAGGGAGTCACCAACAGTACTCATCAGTGAAATAAATAAACAATTCCAGAGCTTAATAAAATGCACCAAAACTAAGTATGAGGCTAAAATACTGACCCAAGCCAAAGACAGTCACACGTTTTTGTTTTTTAGTTATGTTTGTAATCTCAGAATCCCCACACAGAAGTGCATTGAGATGAATGTGAATGATGTTACTTACACTGAGACTGAAAATATAACTAACCAACTGGCCAATAAATTCTCCCCTCTCTCTCCTCCATCTATCCCACAAGATATAATTGAAACCAACATGCTTCCACCTATCACACAAGACCTAGTCCTGAAAGCACCATCTTTGCATCAATGGCTCCTAACAATATCCCTGGATACATCTTAAATAGAATGAAGCACAGTTTAGTCACCCTCTTCACCCCTTCCACACACACACTACCACCACCAGCACTGTTTAACCTCAGTCTCCATGCAGGTTTTCTACTAATAGAATGGAGAACAGCCACACATTTACCTCCATTAGGGAGGACCTTTCACAGACCCAGGCAATTACAGAACCATAAGTCTGACCAGCTTTATATGTTAAGCCATAGAAAGAGTTATCATGGAACTAACCAATAAGGACAGGAGGAAGACTGGACCTGTCTCAGTTTGGATTCATCAAGAACAGGTCATGCTTTTTCAACCTGGTGAACATCTTTGAAAATGTCAACAAAGCAACGGATAAAGGTAAAATGGTACATACCACATACCTCATCCTAGTAAATTCCCAATTTAGGCATAGTAGAAAAGCTAAAAATAAACTGGGAATAAACCGCTACATCCCCCACTAGATTGTCAACTGGCTCAAAGATAGGTCACAGGGGACAGAGGAAGCTACCTCTGTAAATAGATCAGTTACCCTCCTCCCCAGGTTCTGTGCTGAATTGTTCCCTGTTTGTTATCTAGTTCTCTGAAGTAAAAGCCAGTACCAAAGGACTCTGAATAAGTTTGCAGATAACTGCAAGCTAGGGGTGGTTATTGTATTCTCAAATAACTTAGCAATCTTGCAGGAAGGTTTGGCCCAAACAAATAACAGATGCCAGAATCATGGATTGAAACTAAATGCCAAAAAATGTATTATTGTATCCTTTGTGAAGTCATCGACCCCATAGAACTACCACATTGGTAATACACCAGAGAGCTCATCCAACTGTTTGAGATTTACAATTTAAATCAATCAACTTGTTGCTCCTGGAGGAGGAAAACTACTGTTGTGCATAGTCTTCTCCCTCTCATGGTCTCAAGATGCTTCTTCAGTCATAGTTAGTTCGACTGGGTGGAAGGGATATCCTCATCTCTTGTAATAAATCCAAATTCTCAGTTCTTGTAATAAAGATAGACACTCGGTTCTTTTATAAGGGTTCCTTTATTTGGCAGATGGGTGTTTATTACAGTTACAGTGGGAATGCCACTGCTCAAGTCACATGGTGAAGTACACCACAGAGAACCGCCTAGGTCTCTCCTGTTCCTCCCCATCCCTCCCTACCCCAACTGCAAATTTTCATCTTGGACTCTTTGTACATTTTTGGTTTGTATGTTTCTCATTTAATGTTATTTGACAGCATAAACACTCTCCATAACACCCTTTGCTATCTAAGTTAGACAGTAAAATTAATTCTGACAAGGGATTTGGGATTTTCTCTTCAAGCTCCCAATATCGTTTGACTCGAGCACACTCCATTAGCCCTTATAAGCATTCTCCTCTTCTAACTCCCTCTGTTGGTCAACCCCGGTACACTCCAAAAGCCCTTTTCGGTACATGTTTTAAAGGGATAAATGTTTTCCTCTTCTCACTCCCTCTGTAGTTCAACCCCACTACACTATGAAATCCCTTTGTTCTGCATTTTTCTCCCTCAGGATAACCATTTTTACTGTTTTCACAAGAATGGTTTGGCAGATCTGAAGAAGACAATTCAAAAGCACCGCAGCACTTAGTTGACAGACTGGACAATCTTAATTTTTACAATTGGTTTCTTGAAACTTGCAAACAGCCTAAAACAAGGCCAACTCATTATTGAATAGACAATTATTTACATATCACAGTTATGTTTTCATACTTGTTATCCTAAGATTTTTAGGTATGGAAATGAAAACTCACTAATAGATGGGTTTGTACAGCTATCTATGAATCCTCAAGAATCTTGTTTCCAATCCCACCCAAAAACACACAAAGGCAGTACCACCACTTCATCAGGACTGGTTTCAATAAAGCTCAACCTCCTCCCCTATACATTCCATAGATGAAATGGGTGGAACTGACCTTGGACACTCCTACTGTAACTGTAATAAATACCTAGTTGTATCCACATGATACTCAGGCTTCTAAGCACCGCTCATCTGCCAAATAATGGAACCCTTATAAAAGAACTGAATGTCTATCTTTATTACAAGAACTTAGGACAACTCTTCTACCCAGCAGAACTAACTAGGACTGAAGAAGCATCCTGAGACCATGAGAGGGAGAAGACTAAGTACAACACTAATTTTCCTCCTCCAGGAGCAGCAAGTCAAACAATTGTAATTGTAATTCTGCTTTATCCCTCAGTGTTTTTTGTATACCAAGGCTCCTCAACTTGCTAACCCAAAGATGAGGACTTAGCAGATAACCCTACATACAACAGTTTGGGATTTGGAAACTTATGTGGACAGTGATCTAACTTTCAACCAACATGTGTTTACTGTCATAAGAAAGTCCTTCTATATTGCGTAGTTTATAAACAAAGGGATTGCGACTAGAGCTGTATATGTCATTGCCCCCCTTTACTCAGTCTTCATTAGACCAGTCATTTAGTATAGTACCTCATCTGGCATATATCTGTCCACACATATGCAACAACAGTGACACCTTACTAAAATGATAAAAATCCTAAATAATATATCCTTCATGATCTGCCTAAAAGCCCTGTAACTATATTCTGTATCCTACAGAGTGCTAAGAGGTGACCTGTGTCTGACATATAAGGCATCCTCTAGCCCAATACTGATGGACCTACTGCACATAAGCAAGTTAAATGGCAGCAGAAATGCTCAGTTCTGGGATCTAAACTCTTTTTTTCACATCAACAGAATAGTTTGAAGGGACAGGTATATCTCACAAAGGATACCACTATTCTGGAACAGACTCCCCTTCCACATAAAATAAAGTTCATCCCTGTCCATATTCAAGGACAATTTGGATTTATTGGTGGGTAATCGAAAATGTATCCCAAGACTGCCCCCTGTACTACTGATGGATGGAGACAGCTCCTAAATGATTTATCTCATGCAAGCATCCCCTTAAATTACCTATGGTATGATCCCTGTTATTTTTACAAGGAAAAATATATAATTATTGACAATGGGATGGGTATGACCAATCTAACACCAAATGGGATCGATGAATTCAAGCACAAAAAGGGAAATTAGCTAGGCTTAAAATGGCCCATAAAGGTAACTAGCCTAATTCTTACTTATCAGCCTATGAACATTTTCCATTACTGATACAAGTGCTGATGAAGTATTGAAGTACTGATTGATATACAATCATTCTGTCAGTTCATATTCAATGCAAAATCAAATTGATGTATCAGACCTGAAGTGCTTTGAAAGAAAGGGTCTATATTGGGAGTAAAGGTTCTGAATATAGGAAACTGTAGATGAGTTAGGCATTGGGGACTGTAATGAATTAAGCATTGCAGTGGGGACGGTATGAGAATGGCAAAGTCGGCTACAAGTGAGAAAAGTAAAAAACAGAGACAGGAATGGCTCTGGTATTTGTGTATGGTAATTACGTGAAAAGTGGTATGATTAGTTGTACCATTCAGCTTTAGTTTCTGTGTTATATTTGGTAGAATACCTTTTATAGCTATTTAAACTTCTTAAGAATGAACCTCCCAAAACATTCTTCAAAGGCTTGCAGAGGTTTATTCAGCCAACTAATTTAAGTTTGCTAGGGTTTCTTTTCTCCATAGGTACATAGGTTCATAGGTAGGTACTAGGCTATTGGCCCAAGGGCCTACATAAGCCTAGCCAACAAGGTTCCCTGGCTTACGCCACCCAAGAAATTTATTTTCCTGTGCCACTGTCGAGCAGAGACACAGAAGTGATCCCTGGGGTGTATTTCCTATTTCCCATCCACTCATCAAGATTTTTCTTGAAGAGTGCTAATGAAGAACTTTGCTTGACATAGATGGATAGCCTGTTCCAGAGTATTAGAAGTCTCTGGGACAGGAATCTATCCCTCCAGCATGTCCTGTTTATTGTGGTGACAAGGTTTAGGTCCCTAGAGCGTGTAGCTCGGAGGGATTGGGATTTCTTTAGGTGTAGCATGTCCAACAGCTCTGGGTTTGACATAGCTTTATATGTTAGGCAGAGATCACCTCTGAGTAGGCGATATGCTACGGAGTAAAGCTGGAGTTTTTTGAGGTGGTCAGCGAAGGGCATTTGTTTGAGGCCAGTAATCCTCTTTGTGAGGTACTTCTGTGGCCTTTCCAGCTGCTACAGATGTCTTGTGAGGTTTAGTTTCTGTGGTTTGCTGGCGATTTGTGAGCTGCACTTGGCACTATGCAGTTAAAAGTCAAAGGAACAGTCAAGGAATCCATTTGCCATCTACCTCAAAAAATACAGTGCTTTGTGGCCAACAAATATAAAATGCTACTCCACTCACGTTTCAATGCCACAAAAAGCCACCTCATAATGCCTGCGTACTTGATACTCCTTACTCAACATGGAGCTCTCAGCAGTTGTTATTTTTATTATTATTATTTATTTATTTATTTTTAACTATGGTTGCATATAGCTACAGGGACCTGACCCCTTGCTTCCTCCTATGACTGTAAACTGTAGTTCCTTGTGGTTTAGACAAAGCAGATTGTGAGTGTGCCCTGTGGTCCATCAGTCACGATTCCCTGACTATCTAATGTTTAAAGTGTGATGGTCCTACTTCTAGGGCATCCTTAATTAGTCTTTTCTAGTGGTCCAGTAATTTGATAAACTAGCCAGCAGTCCACCTTGCTGTTACAGTGCTGCTGCTGCTTAAATGTTCAGTTTAAAATGCTGCAGAATGATTGCTGCAGGTTCCTGTTAAAAGAACAAGCCCTACAATTGCAATCCTCAGAGCACTGAGACTAAATGTGCAAACGTGGGAGTAAGTCTAAGGATGCATCATTTTAACAGGAGTGAGGGTTTTTGTTACAGGCTGCAGGAAAGGGTGTATATCACATAATCAAAATCCCAAAATATCGAACACCATAAGCTCGAACTTGGAATGTCAAAATGTGATATAATCAAAAGCTCAGAACAGCAAATTTTTCCCAGGGAAAAAATTTGCTGTTCTGAGAAACACACACACAACACAAGCACATTAAAAAAGTAATCCACACATGTACACTTAAAATCCTACTTCTAACCCTACACTAAAAGGTACAGACACTACTATCTATCCACTTACCATAACCCAAACCCTAACTCTAAGGTCCCTAACTATCGTACACTCACTTTACCCGCTCCCTAATCCTAAGGTCCCTAACTATCGCACACTCACCTTACCTGCTCCCTAACCCTAAGGTCCCTAACTATCGCACACTCATTACCCACTCCCTAACCCTAAGGCCCCTAACTATCATACACTCACCTTACCTGCTCCCTAACCCTAAGGTCCCTAACTATCCCATTCCCACACTCACCTTAACCCAGTCTGTTCGCACACTTACCTTAACCCGGTCCGTAACTTTTGCACCACAGTGGAGAAAATAGCGAAGCGGCAGAAACAGCTCACCAAATTCTTTCCCTAGGAAAGAATTCGATGTTCTACAGCTTCGCTATTTTTAACGTTCGCTGTTTTGAGTTCGATATTATAACATTCAACGTTTTACTACTTGGATGTTATGATATAAACTCGCAGGAAATGGTAACGCTCATTGCAATAATGTTTTAATGACAGTATAGCGAGTTTCAATTTTCACTGTTTTTGTTGCCAAATTATACTTCAGTTTTTCTAGCTGTGAGACTTGTAATTACAGCTACTGCACTTGAGTTAGACAGCTTGACACTGATTGCAAAAAGACTGGGTAATCTGGGATGTCTAAGACTATGAGCCTGCCATTGGTGAAGATTCATGAAAGTCTTGTTGGCAGACTTGTAACCATCTGGTTTGACCCTGTTTTTAACTTGCTCATTGCAATCCTATTGGTTTTGCTTGAATCATGTGTACTGACAGGCATCAGTTACTGTCTAGACATTTTAGGATTTGTTCAGTCATCACACTGTTATATAGAAGTTAAACATGGCTAGAAGGATGATACACTGGATATTATTCTGCTGTAATCCTGCACTATTTTTGTATTAGGATATCATTTTTCAACTTCCATTTGATTTTATTTTACATTTGCACTTGCTTTGCCAATCTGTCAAAGCAATGCAACTCACACATTTTCTGTCTCTACAGAATAGAAGTTCACTTTGCCAGTATGTCAGAGTATTGTAATTAATTTACTTTTTCCCTATAGAATAAAAATATTTTCAAAATGAGACAAAGTCCTCTGCTGACCAATACCCTCCTTAACCTAAAATTTACAGACTTCCAATAAACAGCATATTAAAAAGAAGAATATATATCATAAGCAAAGATGTGCTACAAAGGTTAGTTGTTAAGTAAGAGCCAGTAAAATGCCATTTTGCATTTTAAAACTGCATGTTATTCACAAAACATGCACTCACATACACATATGTAAGAACTCACTATATGTGGTTTACACTTATGTGGGTTATAATTAGTGTAGTAAATGGGATACAAGTCAATCAACAGCATGTCAAAACACTTCCTTGTTTTAGTTTCAAAGTTTTCCAGAGAAATTCATACTGTTCTAAATTTAGAAACAATACTTCCTGTGTCCGTTATTAGTAAAAGCTGCTGAAGTGCACAGGGTAGAAAAGATGGAAAATCGAAGCTTGCAATGAAGCTAAACAACAATTTGTATGTATTACATTTCTCAAAATATCTCCTGCAGTAGACTTCACAGCTGCCTAAGAACAGTTGGCAGAAACAAGGCTGTCTGTTTTCCTTGAGTAGTTCCTGCATGGACATAAATGTGCATGACTCACAAATCCTTGAATGCTCCTCATCCCAAAGCCTTACCACCAAACGTACTTGAGAGTGCAGAACCTTGGACTTGTAAATGGCATGTTTGACCCCAGAAACTAAGACCTACTGTTTATCCTTCAGCTGCTGAGAGAAAAGTATATTAGAAAAGGAAGTGCTGGTTTAATTATTTATTTTTATGCATGAAAGAGCAACACAGCTGCAGAAGATTACATGATACATGTTAATAACAAGCCCAGCAGTGACGTGCTGCTGCGTGTGGCATTTAAATACTGGGAGCCGTAAATAACAAAACAGATACAAAGCAGCCTCCAATTAATGCATGATCTCTGCCACCTACTCACATTTGCAAGCATTTAAAATTAAGCAGCTTTGCTTTTACTGTCTAAAAGGGGGACAGTTAATCTGCCCTATTTTTAAAATGGCACTAGGTTTAAGAAACTTTCTTTTTGTTTGTGACTGTCTGTATATGGTTCATAGGTTCATAGGTTGGTACTGGGCTATCTGCCCGAAGGCATATATTAGCCCAGCCACGTTGTGCGGTATTCACCGCCCCTTTAGTAGTTCCCTAGACCCTTGTACTAGCAGCTAGTACCCTTGGCCCCTATCTAGTAGTGCTGTTGGTGTGATCCCCTGTGTGTGGTTTAGAGAATGTTCACAGTTTATAAATGTACATTTTCTTTAATATATCTTAAAATGTGACAGCTACCACTCATTTAGGAAAGGAGACCTCTTCACCTTGCTTGGGCTGTTGAAAATTATTCTCGAAAGACCTCTCTCTGCTACCACAGTCTCCCCACTTTGAAGGACATATTCATACAAATCCTTACATAGAATCATCAGAAGTCCAGAAAAATGTATTACAGATGTCAGCAGAACCTCTTACAACTGTTTAACAAGAGAAACTGTGAACAGATGAACCAATGAGGGTACTCATCATAACATTAAATCTCTGAGTAAGAAATGACAACCCCAATAAATTATAAATGAAGGACTTTACTGGCCACAGCTGTGATCTAAGGACAGGCAGATGAGATTTCTGCAGATTTGCAGTTGCTTGCTTTGCAGAAATGTATTTCAACAAATGCCCTTATACTAAAGTTTAGAATCAGTAATTTCCTAAGCTTTTTTTAACTATATAACAGAAGTTAATCAGTCACGCAGTTTATATATTTTATACTTTAAAAGTACACTTCTTATAAACACGCCTCACATACAGCTGGCAATCTTTACCGACTTAGTTTGTCATATGTTTTTGTTCTTTTTTTTCACAATTAAATACTTCAGCAAGCTACATGTGCTTTCTAAATACTTGACTCATTAGACCATATATTAAAGGAGTAACAAATAATTTTTCTAAACTTCCCAAAAGCAGAGGCGATTCTGATTAGCAGATAATCAATGGCACTGCTCACTGTATTTTTTAAATGCGAGACAACCTTCTGATTTTTCATAGCATATACCACACCTGAAAGTCTCATCAGCTTCATATTACATTGACGTGCTCCATTTTCTATTAAATTATGTAAATAACATGTCATAATACTTGAACTTCATGCACTTTCATGAAAAAATCTGCTGTAAAAAGTACATGTAAAATCTCACGTAACAAAAATATTACAATGCATATGTTTAGCCAATCAATTGGAATAAAAAGTTATGGCAGTTGTAATATTTGTTCCATGACCAGTTAAACAAGTTTATGTGAATGGTAAGAGTTGCAATATCCAATAATTTTTTTACAGTTACAACTTCCTTCATATCACATTGAGTGATATGTACTTTTCAAAAGTTTTATGCAGACAAAGCAACCCAAAGGCTGCGAGTATGAAGTTACAAAGACACTGTGTCTGAGTACCAATTGTCAATTAAGGAATATAAAACTGTAACATTGTAAGAACTTTACCTTTCTTGCTACTAGGAATACTTTTGTAATTGGAAAGTGTAACTGTGACTAGTCTGCTTTATATTTTATATTTATATTTGTGTTTGTTTTCCATTGTAGAGCACTGATCTCCAGGAACCATTTTCAGACTCAGACTGAGAGCAGTGTCTGGTTAAGTGACTTGCTCAGAGTCACACAGTTAGGCAATAGTGGCCAAGGGAACCAAACCTTCTACCACCAGACAACAGGAACCAGCTTGTTACCAGATCTTTAATTCTCTAAGCCACCTGCCAGACTACCGTTAGTAGTGATCGTCGCCCAATAGCTAGTGCATTCCTCATGCTGAATCCAGCACCTTTGCTCCTACATAAAACTGTTATCACTCAATGTGGAATAAAGGAAGTTGTAACTGTAAAAAATGTTGGATATTGCAACTTTTATTATTCACAAAAAAAAAAATCACCTGCAAAAATTAACTAACAGCAGTCAAGAGACCCCCAAACGACTCCATAACAAAGAATGCTTAATGTATTTATCTGCTTACAATAGACTATAAGAGTGCCTCATCCTCTGCTTAACTCAGATAGCTCTTGCAGTGTGTACATTACTAAATGACTCCAACCCCCTATTATTAGTGCCTCCTGCCCTAAAAACTGTATTATTAAAACCATCACAAATATAGTCACTTGTTAAAAATAACAAATATAGTCACTGAGTCTGTCCACTATGCAGTCTGTAGATGACCAGCACAGGGATTAATATGACAGAATGAACTGAGTTTCTCTCTACTTATTTAATCTAATATTTTCTTGTAAATAAATAATTTCATTCCATCACAGTTATTGTTTCTCAAAGAATAAATACATAATAAACAACATCTCACATATACTTAACCCAGCATTTCTCTCTGTAAAAACAGCTTCAAAGGCTGCACACTCTTCTCCTTACTTGCATTAACCTGTCAATAACTGATAGTTTTTGGAGCTGCAATTCCACTACTGTGAATTTCAGCCCACTAATTTATACCGTCACTATGCTTGGGATCTACTCTACCCCCCTACCCAACCCCTGATTCCCACACACCCTCACTACATCTACTTTTATCTGGTTATTGACAAAGTATATAACATACTGCAGACTGATCACCTAGTATTTACCAAAGAATATGAAGTACTTTTGTGATAAAAAAAATAACAGTGAATTTAATAACTGCCACAATATAAAAATAGTTGTATGGGAATTATAACTATTTAGATTATGATAAATCAATAATTTTCACTGCAGATCCCAACCCTTTACCTCAATACAAACAAAGAATTGTAGGAGGCTGCCTGTGTTATTATTGTGTTCCATGTCTCCCTCAAAGATCGTGTATTAAGGATAGCACAATTCCTCAGTTGTACTCTTCAAGGAAGATCACTCTAGCAAGGTTCATAATAAATGCACAGAATTACAAGAATTATGTAGGCGTAATTAACAATGGCAAACAGACTCAGGATTTCGAGCAACTGAGCAGTGCAAGGCTTTCTATACCTCTAAAGAGGGCATCTTAATTCTATTTTTTTTTGGTAAATGTGTGTGCTTTTGTACAAGTTGCAGTCTCTAATATATAAGTAGACAACAGAAGTGACAGTATCCCTAAAACAGTGTCCCCTAAGTGTATTATTAGTGACTTATTGCATGTATGATATGTAGTGAAAAAGCTTTTCCTGAATGGGACAGTTGAAGTATCCAAGACAATGCAGTGGTGTATCCATTTACAGAGAGTCTGTTTGATGAAACGTATTCTTGTCTACCATGGAGGTAACCAAAAAGAGGACTGGAAACTTGATTTTTTTTCAGATAACATCTACATTCCTTGCAGACACCCAGCAAATGTGGCAGAACTTACTTTCTTTTCGAATGTTTTATAAAAATAAATGCTGGTTGTTGAGAGGACTGGTTCTAAAGAAAGAGCATCAGATGCCGCATTTGGCATAAACCATCTTTTTTATTGTCATTACCATTCCATCATTGTGGAAGAATACATAGATTTTTTTGTATGACTTTGTAGTTCTCAAATTCTTCTCTTATGCCAGACATCACCACCAAAATATAGGATTTTTCCAAAACACAAGTGTTAAAAATCCATTGAATCAGCTGGTTAAATAGTTTTAAAGTCAAGGATTCCTTCATAAAGCTTGAGAACCAGGTTAGCAATAAAGAAAACTTTGATTATGCAATGCAGCATACCCTTGAGGAGATATTTAACATTAATATTGGTGGAAATTTGTGTAAACATTGCCAGAAAGCAGAAATTGCAGCAAAATGTACTTTAATAAATGAGGTAAGCATGTTATGAAGTTGGTATACATAATATAATATGTTAAAACAGGGATGGTAATGTTTATTTATTTATTTTATTTATTTAACATTTGTTTACTAGGAAAGTCCGACTTGGAACAAAGCCAATTTTCAGCAGAGGCCCGGGGAGAAACACTCCAGATGCATGTCTTTGTAACATGGGAAGAAACGAGTACTCAGCGAAAACCCACATGAATGCCAGGAGGATATGCAGACTTCCCACAGAAGGCACTCTAGCCAAGAATCAAACCAGAGAACCTCTTGCTGTGAGGTAATAATGCTGGATAAATAGACAGCAATTCTGGCCAAAATGAAAGCCTTTTCTACTTTTCCAGATACTTTCAATTAGTAGATAGTCTCTTGGCTTACTTTAGTATTTACAGAACTTCATCTGACAAACTGGCAACTTCTCAAGAAAGAAAGGGTGATGAATTTGAGTTTTATTATAATGTGTAGCCCTGTTGTACAGATAGTAAAGCTCTTTGAAAAGATGCTTTAAAGTAAGATGTTACAGTAGAATGACAGTGTACCAAGGATGTCTTATCTTGGGTCTGCAGAATCTGAATTAAATTAATAGAATGGGAAGTATATAGCAGGTAGCGGGATGATGGAAAGGAGGAGGAAGAAGCAAATATCATCCTGTTTTGAAATAATGGCATGGAGAACAAAATGTCTGCCACTAGCCATTTTTTGCCAAATGGATCTTCTAGTGTAGTTCTGCAAAGAGTTGTTTGCATCTGAGGTATGTTCATCTCCCTTTCCTGTTTGTCTGCGATAGGCATTTTTTTTCCACAAGGAGACCACCAGTGAGTCTTCCTTTAATGAAGGATTTACTACCTGAAAGTTTTATTTGCAATTGGTGGTTAACTACATGAACACTTATTTTGTGATTGGTGGCCTATTCCCAAATAGGCAATGTCTCTCTCTCTTTCTCTCTCTACACTTCAAGTTAACATTGTTTCATCCTTGTTCATAGATTCATGAGTTCATAGGTTCAAATGTGTAGTTTCCACGGTCTGGAGATGGCCCACCTTTGTGCAGAGGGATGACTGTTGCCTTTCTCCATTCATGAGGCATGAAGCCTGTTTGGAGGCAACAGTTAAATAGTAATTCCAGAGGCCCTGATAGGTCAAGTTTCATGTTGTTTAGAAGGCATCCTGGGATATTGTCTGGACACATTGATTCAGTGTTCTTGGCCTTAGAGAGAGAGAGAGAGAGAGAGAGAGAGCATTAAGGACCTGTTCCCTAGTGATAGTAGGGGGAGTTATATTTGATAGTATTTCCTGAGGGTAGGTTGCTATAACTTCTGGCTCAATATAGGTGGATCCATTTACAATGAGCTCTGCACAAAATTGTGTATTGTCTTTGAGGTTGCAGACATAGTTAAATAATGCTTTGTGGTTGTCCTTGGCCTGGGAATTCAAACTTACATCAAATTTGGCTTTGGTAGACTTTATTTGTCCTCTGTGTTGTTTGTTTAGTTTGATGAGAGTGATCTTATCCTGCTGGGTGCTGCACATCCTAATTTTTTTCATGATTTTCTTCCTCCTGTTATACAGCCTATTCATTTTGTGATTCCACCAGGGTGGCTTGTTTTCTGAGTTAGTTTTGTACTTCTGCCTGGTGGGTACAGCTGCCTCTATGCAGCTATTAACATGCTTGTAAAGGGCATGGTTTCTGTGAATATTTCTGCACAGGCAGCAGTATTCCCCAGTTTATGGAGGCTTGCAATGTTGCCAGGTTATCACTTAATAGCAGGAGGTTAGCCTTAGAGTAGTTTCTGAATATTCCAGGTTTAGTTGGGGGTCCAGATTTTATTTTACTTTAAAGGAGACTGTGAAACCTGTGCACTAGCCCAGCAATCAAGGAGCCTCAGTCCTCACCACTAACCCCAGTGAAAGGCGTCCACATTGGGAAGGACAACAAATACACACACAGTAAAGTACAATTTCCCTTAAGAGCACACAGAGATCACAGTCAGTCTGGGGCTGGTTTCTCCCTTTCTCTCCAGATCCCCAGTAAGACTCCCCACTGACACAGCTACAGGGTCCAGATCGCAGCCTAGTGGTCAAGCTAAAACCTCCAGCACCCTCTCTGTCCACCCAGTGCTTCATGTCTCTTCCCAAGTAGCTAGTAATAAGGCCCTTATCAAAGGGTGTCCAATTATTACTGTGCAATATTATTATCCAAATGGTAAGTGTGACGAACAGCAAGGCTTATTTGGAATAGCTTGGACAGTATCACTATATACATGCAATGTACTCCAGAGCTTACATTATCTCTGCATAAAACAGCCACAATTGAAAGGTTTAAAAAATGTAATAATAAATAAGAACACAAGACAATACTTCTTACTACACAGTGCTAGTCAAGAGTTCAGAGATCACAGAAAAATGCTAACATAATACAGTAGAAAAGTCCTGACATCAATACAGAAAACAGCTAGACTAGCCTTTCTATTTACTATCTATATCTAAGAACAAACACAGTTCTTAAATAAACTTACATATAGAGCAAGACAGTACTGGTGATGTTGGCAATTCTGAAAACAAATGCAAAATGCTATGATTCTCTACATCTCTGTCCTTAAATTGATAACACAGTACCACTGACTCATTTCAGATTACATCATTTTATGTGTAAAACACTGCCAGTAGTCATGCATTATAAATCAATGATTTGCAACTTCTTTGGAAGCACTCTGTTATTATAAGCCTAACGTTTAATTTTGTAAGTTATAATTGCTTTTATTTCACTATAATGAATTTATAATCTATTGTTAAATATGTATTAGTGTACCACTCTATACATTTTATTATCTTCTTCCACATCATTCCAAATGTAGTTGAAATCCATGGTATGTTCAGATTTTCCTGTACCTAAACATGTCAATGCAGTTTACAATAGAAAAATGACTGACATAATCTGATGGATTTTTTCAAAGTTAGTTAAGGCAGGGAATGTTATCCTATAAATCATATGATGTCCCATTCATTTATCCTCAAACCTTTTTTCAAACACCACAGATCAGGTTGTCAAATACATTAAACAAACTTTGGCAGTGCTGTCCCTGTTGAGCAGGAGACATTCACACAGATAATATCTTTTGGACTCAAATAAAAAAAATAATTGATAATTTTCAGTTGAAAATCAATTTTTAGGTGGAGACATAGCAAAAATGGGAAAAGGGGTTGAGGATAGATGGATAGATGGATGGATGGACCCAGCATATATGGGCTCTAATCAAGCAGCTAACTTGGATGCAAATACTCATTACAGTTTGTTAAGACAGATGATTTAAGTTACTCTTTGGAGACCCTAAGTAGAATCTTACTGTACAGGATTAATATGGCTAGGCTTATAAGGGCTCTATGGCTGCTAGCCTAGTAATCTCCTGTGAACCTATGAACCTACTATCAAGTACAGATAGACCAGATATGTTACAGTGACCTTGTCAAAGATCTGTGTTTAGCACACATGATGACTGTCATCTTTGTCATTTTTTGTCAATACAGGCCCTTCTGATGTACAGTTGCAGAATCCATTGTGTGAGTATTTGCAGCTCATATTATTGGGATGCATATGTGATATTGTCAGTATTAGTTTTGCTGTCTTTCTCTTTACTTCCCACTGTAGGATCCAGTGTACAAACCACAACCTCTACACAGCAGGCGTTCTCAAGTGTACATATGAGTGGTATGTGTATCTCACACATTCTGTATACTTGAACTATTTTCACCTGGTAAATGTTGGGAATGATGTGAGCCATAATGTGTTTCTTTCTCTGTACTAGTTGAAGTTCAACACAGTGAACAGTGACGTGAAGGACCTGTGTCTGGTGGGCCTTGAGCAGATGTGCCAGCTGTTGACATTCTGTGCAAGTTGGACCATGAGAAGGGATTCCCAATGGGCAATGGTGTTTATGTGGACAGGTGGCCTACCTCTCACAGGTTGCAATCTGCTGTGTATAGTCATGGAACACAAAATCCTGGTATGTTCAGATTCTGTATACTTTAACTTTAATATGTTAAAACAGAGATGGTAATGTTTATTTATTTATTTTATTTATTTAACATTTGTTTACCAGGAAAGTCCGACTTGGAACAAAGCCAATTTTCAGCAGAGGCCTGGGGAGAAACACTCCAGATGCATGTCTTTGTAACATGGGAGGAAACGAGTACTCAGCGAAAACCCACACGAATGCAGGGATGTTTTTTCCTACATCATGTATGTTGTACATTTTAATAGGTTCATAGGTTCATAGATTAGTACTAAGCTAGCTGCCCTTGTGAGCCATTTTAAGCTTAGCCAATTATCCCTTGTGAGACTCAAACCCTGCACCTTGTGTTTGTAAGGCAATCACCTTAACCATTAGGCCACCCTCCCAACCCAAAATGGTTTAGTGATATCAAGTTGTTATTAATATGAAATGTTTATTAATATCAATATTGCTCATAGGTTCATAGATTAGCACTAAGCTAACTGCCCTTGTGAGCCATTTTAAGCCTAGCCAATTATCCCTTGTGAGACTCAAACCCTGCACCTTTTGTTTGTAAGGCAAACACCTTAACCATTAGGCCACCCTCCCAACCCATAGATCATGTAGTCATGGTATGTACTTTCCCTGAAGCATGCATACAGTAGACTGCAAATGAAGTCAGCAGTATTTGTAGCATTGCAGTGAAATATATATTCCAATTGTCTTTGATCTTCATCGCGTGCTGTAGGCACATTGTCCTAATCTGTGTCTTTGCATCTTATAGCACATCAACTGTCTTTATCATCCAGCAGCCCATCCAGTGATAATGGTGTTGTTCATGATGTTTGTCAGCATGGTAGTATGGCCCCTGACCCAGAGTGCTTGATTTGTTTGGAAAGTCCATCTGTGAGGTTGACACTGATTTTGACCAGAGGTAGCCTCAGATTTGGAGGTCCACTTGTCGATGTATTCGGAGGATGATGACACAGTGTAAGTTGAACAGGGTGAGGCCATTGGTCAACACATCACAGTGGGGAACACTGTTGCTGGTGGATCCACGCAGCAACCAGACACATGGTGTCACCATAGATGTAGGTGAGCAGATGTTTTAATAGTCAGGTGTCAGAGGGCATCCACCTCTTGCTGCAGGCAATTGAACGGTCACAGCTATGGCATCATTCAGATGATCATGCACTTGTCCATGCCACAGATCATGTGCCACACTAGCTACATGTCATGCATGAAGAACAGGAGCACAGCCACAGGGAGATTATAGCTGCATTGGACACTCAGAATGGGAGTCTTCTAGCTGTGGCACAGTCGGTGGAAACCCAGGTTTCTACTGAAGTGCAACAGTGTTGTACTGCAAGCAGGATTTTGTGTTCCATGACTATGTACAGCAGATTGCAACCTGTGAGAGGCAGGCCACCTGACCACATAAACACCACTGCCCATTGGGAATCCCTTCCCATGGTCCAACTTGCACAGAATGTCAACAGCTGGCACATCTGCTGAGGGCCCACCAGACACAGGTCCTTCACTTCGCAGTCATGCTCCTTCATCTCAACATGGTGTCATAAACCCATCTCCTTTGTGGAGCAACCATGGCAGGATGTGTCTGTACATGGTCATGGCAGGGAAGACTGTGGTGTGAGATATCAGCAAGGATGACGAAGGCTGCATTAGAGTGTGTCCAACAGTGTAGTACACATAGCTGATTCATATTATTTCAATATCACTGCACTGTGGTGAGTTTCTGAAATAAAACTGTCTGCATTGTGTCATGCATGATTTCTCTTTTGTGTTATTATGATATTGTACATATATGTAAAATGTAGCACTGATGTATGTCCATTATTGTTTATCATGCAGTGATAAAACTAACTGAGTGTGTATGCATACCTGTGTTAGTTGTGGCCTGAGTTAATGTTTTATTTTTGCACACACTTGCATGTGTTCATGTTGGAGTATGTTATGCTCATCTTATCTGTAATGCTACTTGTGTACATCAAGTAGGTACTTGCCATTAGATGCAATGTGTGTTGCTGTGGTGGGACAACTGAATATCAATGTTCAGTATGTGTACTCATGTACATGTGGCTTGTCATGACTCAAACATTTGGGTCAGATGCTGCCATGCAGTCTGAGACTGCAGTTGTGGTCATCCCCTACATTGCCTACACTTGTGACTTTTGTCCTCAATGTCCTCCTGCTCCTCCTCTGATTTGCGTGGGGTGTCCTCTTCAGACATTTGTGGTTCTTGGGGTGGTTCACTCACACCTGCAGCTGGAAGACCACCATGTGCTCAGGTTAGCATGTTGTGTAGCATGGCACACACCATTGTCATCTGTGCTGCCTTCTCAGTTGTGTATTGCAGTGCATGTGTCCAGACATCTGAGACTAGCTTTCAATACACCAAACATGCACTGTATGGTGTTTCTGTTTGTTGTGTATCTATTACAGGCCTCCTGTGCAGGGTTGGATGGTTCACGTTACATCATTATCCATGGCTCAAGAAGATAACCATGGTCACCTGATGTGGGAGTAAAAACATTTTTGTTCAGACTGGATACTGTTGAGAGGGGGATCCTTAACTTACATCCTAGCTGTGTTTCTGTACTTACCCTGAAACAATCTCTCAGGAATTTTATCTTGCTGGAATGCAGTCCTGAATCCACTTTCCCTCCAATTGGCAACATCATGGATACTTTAAAGGTGTGTTGCCATGATATTTGTTATGCTGCCATCTGCTGCACACACAACTTGGCAGTTAATGGATAGCCAGCCCTTTCTGTTTATGTATCGGTTGGCTTCTGGATGTACTGGTATCTTGATAGGTATGTGTGTGCAATCTATTTCACCGAGTACATGGTGGACTGTTGCGATGTTGTAGAACTGGTGCATTACATTTCTCCACTCCATGAGTGTGGATGAGAAGTGTATGTTATATGTTTGTATGTATGTATATATGACCTGTGACAACCTACACTCCTTCAAAACACAACTCCACTGCCACCTGCACACTCAAAGAAAATGTAACTGTACTTTTCATTCTATACCTCCCAAGCTCACCTTCTCCTTCTCTCCTGGCTAAACTTTTTACCTCTCTAATTTGCCGCTTAGTCATACATTTGTTAATGTAACTAACATCCCCTCTTCTAATTCTTATGTTCTATGCCTGTTGTCCTCCTGGACAATTCTTCTTAACATCTTAGTTGCTTAATTTTAAATGAATTCATACTGTATACCAACTGTTTTTGTGGAATTTCCACCTATTTCAATTGTAATAATTGTTCTTTGTATTTTGCTAGTATTTTCATTGTGATTTAACATTGTACTGTGGAGCTTTTCTCCCCGGGCCTCTGCTGAAAACGGGCTCTCGAGCCCAGTGGACCTCCCCGGTCACCAAACTGAAATAAATAAATAAATGTAAATAAATATGTAATAATTCACCTTGCTACACATTGCTTCCAGAAATTTTGTTGGATATGACTGGCAGCTGTCTGCAATACTCCCACATCATTCCCTGTGTGTCTCAGGAATGTCTCAGATGACGTGCACCCAGACTGAGACACTCTTTAGTTTCAAGGGGGGATGGAGTTTCCTCAAAGGGTCTGCACATACATGTGGGGGGCACACATGTTACAGACAGCCTGCACCATTTGTCTGTTTAAACAGTATCTGTCGATTATCACCTGGTCTGCCATATGGTTTATTTGCAGCCTTGCTCTGACTCTAGCTGGTTGTCTTCGAGGATGCACAGCCACATCCTCATTTATGGCTTGCTTCACTGCTGCTTGTTGCAGTATATTAACTGCAGGTTGCACTGTTATATGTTTTTTTCAGTATTCTATGGATTTCAACATAATCCATAGTATTCACATGAATTCTTTGGGGTTAGTAATCTCTGTGCAGAAGATTTAAGAAACGGAGTTGATGTAGCTGTTTGTCACGTTTGATGTGGTGTGAGCACACAATCTGTTTTCTAATCAGACTGGCTTGCATGGAATGTCTAATTACCAAGCCCTTATTGCAGATTTTAAAAATATATAATTCTGAACAAGAATAAAATGTACTTCTCTTTTAGAGACATATTTTATGTATATTTAACAATACTATATATCTCCCAAAGTATATATTTTCCTCCTTTAAAACAATAGTTTAATAAAATTAATAAAATCTTTTTATGGAATCCTGTTAAACCTAGAATAGCAATGAAAAAAATCATATTATTGCTGGAGCCTTCCTGTGTCCTGACAGTGTTCTTCAAACTATTTGGAGATATACAGAGCTAAGTATATTTTTCTGGCACTTCAGAGTTGTGCACTGTTATTTTTGCTTCACTGTATAGTTTTTTCAGATCTCTGCTGAAGGTGTTGGTTTTCCCCACCTCCCCCTATTTCTCTGTGTCTTAAGTTGGTATAACTGGTTTTACAATGTTCGTGTTAACTGACTATCTCAAGGATTACTTGCATAAAAGTAGACCCTCTTAGTAACAGCCTGCATATCATTGCTGGAGCCTTCCTGTGTTCTGACAGAGTGCTCTTCAAACTATCTGGAGGTATACAGAGCTAAGTATATTTTTCTGGCACTTCAGAGTTGTGTACTGGTAATTGTTGATTGACTAATTTTATATCATCGCTGGGTGACTTCAGAGTTGTGCACTGTTATTTTTGCTTCACTGTATAGTTTTTCAGATCTCTGCTGAAGGTGTTGGCTTTCCCCACCTTCCCCTACTTCTCTGTGTCTTAAGTTGGTATAACTGGATTTACATCCTGTGTGTTATCTGACAATCGATAAAAAAGTTCTTACTGTAAAAATAAAGAAAAGCAGCAACGGTATCCAATGTCAAGAGAAAACTTTAATGAAAAAAGCAAAGCTTTCGGGTCCACACCCTTCTTCAATACTAAAACACATTTACATCAACTGTTAAAACTTTAAATAGTAACACAAAACCATCACATGACTACAGCCAGACAACCATGTGATAGAACAACATTAAAAATATAATTACTAAAAAACTTAAAAATTCATTAAACTTGAAGATTAAAGTTTGTTTTGTTGTAGAATAGGTTTTAGTGATATAGCACTGTTTAAACCAGGTGGGTGATCAACCATCAAGCATAAAATCCATTCATATTCTTCAAGCACATTATTTAGATCACCTCCCCTAATAGATATATAAACTATTTCTATTACCCTAAATTTAAATTTATGCAAATTATGGGTGCACAATATGTGCTTACACAGTGCATTGTTCTCATTTCCCCTACGTATGTCCAACTTATGTTCTGTAATGCACTCCTTCAATTTTCTCATGGTTCTATCCACGTAGAAGAAAGGGCATGACACACAGGTGGCTAGATAGACCACATTGACAGTGGTACAACTTGCTGTCAGCTTAAAGTTATATATTGCCTTGGTAATGGGGTGCTCAAAAGTTTCACTTCCTTTACCTAATAAATCAGAACAACATGTGCAACTCATACAACAAAATGTACCTATTCTTGTGGCTATTGATTGTATTAACTTGGAAGTAAAATCTTTATAGCATAGTTTAGTCTTCAAATTTCTCAAATTTCTGTAGCAAACATAGGGCCTATCCCCTGCGACATTCTTCACTTCAGAAGAGGCCATTAAAATTAGCCAGTTCTTCTCTATAATTTGTTTTACGAAGTGTATCCTCACATTAAATGTTATAATATATCTAATTTTCTCCATATTAGGTTTACAGATTTCACTAGATCCATGGTCTTCAATTCCCACCTTAAAAATGGATTTAGCAGTCGTTCCCCTTTCTGATATAACCTTATTGCTTAATTCTAACATTTGTGTATAGTCATATCCACTTGACATCAATTCAGTTTTCATTTCTTCCAATTGTCGAAGAAAAAAAGAATCATCAGTATTAAGTTTACTTGCCCTTCTAAATTGTGCCAACATAACCCCTCTAAATATATCAGATGCATGCATACTGCATCTATTCAAATATCTTTCAGCATGTATTTCTTTCTTATATATGCTGGTTTCAGTGACACCATCCTTAATTTCCAAATTTAAATCCAGGAATGTGACTTTACTAACAGAATATTGCATCTTGAACTACAAAAAGGTGGTAGTACTGTTTAAATACTCCACATATTCACATAAATCTAAGCTAGTTCCTTTCCATACAACAAAACAATCATCAACAAAACGTTGATACAGACAAATATTCTGATTTAACACATTGAAATTACTGCAGACATATTTCTGCTCCCATTGATGCAGAACTAAATTTGCGTACGTGTTGCCCATTGCCACCCCAGATAGCTGAAGATAAAATTCATCATTATATAAAAAATCATTCCTGGTCAAAACAATTTCTAACAAAGAACATAAAGTTTCTATTTCATTAGCAAGCATAGTTCCCTTATGCACCAGAAATTCCCTAATTGCTTGTATACCATCCTCATTGGCAATTACCGTAAAAAGTGAAGTTATTTCCAAAGTTACAAAAAAATAATCATTGTACTGTAATGTTCCTATGTCTAAAGTATCATACCATTGTCATAATTTCAAGATAAATTCAGTTGTATCCTTTAGAATATTGTGACAATCAGGCAAAAAACTACTTAATTTCCTTTGTAAGTATACCGAAATAGGCTCAGTTATCCAGCCCTTTCCAGACACTATAGGTCTCATCGGCGGATTTTTTAGTGATTTGTGTATTTTGAGGAGTCCGTATAACTGCAGGGTGATGGGACATGGTACAGTGAAGTAATTAAATAGGGACGAATCTATGTCTCCACATGGTTGTAACTCAAAAATAAGCATATTTACTTCACTAATGCACCTTTTGACATCAGACATTATAATGTGTTTAAAAGTATTCCCTTCCCACAATAGCAGTTCCATGGAACATATGTAATTAATACGGTCCATGATAACCACCAAGCCTCCTTTATCAGCCTGCTTTATAACTATATTGTTATCCTTAGCCAATACTTTCAAGGCTAAGGATTCTTCATAAGTTAAATTAAATTTCTTATGTACATGTCTAGTTGCATAAAACTTTCTTAAATGTACCTTACATATATCGTGAAAGGCTAAGACAGGTATGCTCAAAGGTATTAAAGTACTCCTTCTCTTACACTCTGCAGATGGTTCTAATGAATTCTCTTTAAACAATATTTTTAAATTTACAGTTCTCACAAATTGATTTAAGTCAGTAAGTGCAACAATGATGTAATCTGCTGCATAGGGAATAAAGTTTAATCCTTTCTGTAGTAAAGATAAAGATGGTGCCGTAAGCATGGTACCAGAGAGGTTTACAATACCATGAATTATCTCTGGCTCAATTTAATGGGCTCTTGTTCTTGCATTTGTTCCTGTTTGAGTGCTACCTCTGTAGAGATCTTCCACGTGCAGCACTCTGCTCTTGAATTTTCTCCAGATGTTCTAACTGGAAATGATTTTGTTTCCCCAGCACTGATACATTCAAAGTAAGTTGTTGAGTCTTTTTTGTACCTCCTTTATTTCCTTCTGCAGAATCCACATGTTGTGCATTCAGACTTGTGTCTGCTGGCACTGTCACCACCGAGGTAGACGGAGTTATGGGCATGTCACTCACAGGTGCAACCGGTTCATGTATAGAGCTTAAAGGAACAGTAGGAAAATTAGAAGTACCAGTTCCGTTTGTCAAGAAAACATCCACCTCTTGTGTATGTTGATTCTTAATTTAATTTAATAATAATAAAACAAAGCAAATGATGTGCAGACTAAGGGATAAATCCTCCGTTGATGAAGAAATATAAATAACAGAAATAATGTATCAAGCAAGCAACGGAATGAACCAGGCACAAACAAAGCCGAAATGGACAAGCACAGTTACTATTTCTTCCTGCCAGTCACAAAAACACAAATTCTTCCAGTGATGAAAACACAAAATCTTCCAGTGGTTAAAAACAATCCAAAAAATGTATTGTAATGAAGGGTAAGCACTTTCGCAATTAAACTTCATCAGACCAAATACAAAATATTAAAATGCACTCCATATCAATACGTAATATTAAAGCATCACCCAGTCACAAGAACACATTAATTAAGGTCATTAAAACTGAAAGGTAACATCCTCTGCAAGTGCTATGCAAGCAAAGAAATCTGCATAAAATAAATGTACAAGGGCAGTCTATGTAATATATGTAATATATATAAATAAATAAATAAATATATACATACATAAAACGTACTGCTCTAATAATGCCCTCATATACAAAAATAAAAACACATGAACAATAAAAATAATAAAAATATAAATAGAACAAAAAATACTGTGAAATATTCACTTCTGAAGTCTTCTTTTCTTTAACAAGGGCTTAATAGAAGCCCTCTCATTCAGGTCTTTCCCTCTATCAGCACAAAGCATAATGATCCAACAAGTCTCCCTATGTTCCGTGTGTGTAATAATGTCACCTTCCCTAATACTAGGAGAAACAGTCTCAATAACCCTAAAATTAAATGTCTGAGATTCCCCCAGTTCCAAAACATGTTTTGAGAGTACGTTGTGTAAAGAACCTTTCCTGATATGATAGATATACTCCCTCGTCCTATCATGAAGCACCCTGTTGGTCTTACCAACATAAAAGGAGCTGCAGGCAATGCACTCTGCTAAATAAACAACATGGGGGGGTCATATAATTTGCATGGGCATGAAAGGTAAATTCTCTGCAAAGATCTGGATGATAAAAAATATCAGAGGTGTTAATAAAAGAACAAAAATTACAATCACCAGAGGGCATAGTTAACCTAGGAGTAGAGGCCATAATACTAGAACCTCTGTCATAGCAAAGGAGCCTCTTCAAATTTTTTCGGTTCTTAAATCTAAACCTAGGTTTGTCACCCACAATCTTACCAATATCATCATCAATCTGTAAAATGGGCCAATGCAAGGCAAATAAACTAGTGATATCTCTGTGATCACTGGTGTAAAAAAGAGGGATTCTAACTCCACTTATACTGAGCCCACTACCACTAGTTGCACCTAACTCATATGTTGGTCCAAAATACGGACATGCTGTTGTTGACCTCAACTGATCTATATTAGACCAGTGTCTATTAATCTCACCAAGACTATACCCCCTTGCTAATAACTTCTTTTCTAGACCTCCAATCTCTTCCAAAAAAAAACAGCCATAGTAGGATTTAATCTAGAGGCCCTCATTCCCTGTCCTTTGATTAAATTCTGAAAAATATATCCAGGATGTATGCTAGATCTAAACAGAAAAGCATTCCTATGGCATGTCTTGCAATGGACGCCAGTATTAATTGTGTGATCATGTAATTTCTCAATATAGAGGTCTAAAAACTCAATACGAGTGAAAGACCAATTAAATGTAAATATCAGACAATCAGTCAAACCATTTATGGTCTTATGGAAATCTACTAGTCTCTCCAATGGACCTCTCCATAGCAAAAACAAATCATCGACAAAACGCCAATAGACTAGAACATGCTCCCTAAAACCTTCAGTTAAAAATAAGGTATTGTTCTCCTAGTGAGCAAGAGACATATTGGCGTAGCTATTGGCACACGAAGTGCCCATAGCTATGCTGTGTTTCTGTAAAAACATCTCACCATCAAAAGTAAAGACATTATTTTCAAGGACAATCTCTAAGAAATAGCAGATTAAATCAACCTGGGTCAAGGCATAATCACCATGAGGTGGCAATGGGCACATCGGTGTCTAATAAATACGCAAATTTAGTTCTGCATCAATGGGAGCAGAAATATGTCTGCAGTAATTTCAATGTGTTAAATCAGAATATTTGTCTGTATCAACGTTTTGTTGATGATTGTTTTGTTGTATGGAAAGGAACTAGCTTAAATTATGTGAATATGTGGAGTATTTAAATAGTACTACCACCTTTTTGAAGTTCAAGATGCAATATTCTGTTAGTAATGTCGCATTCCTGGATTTAAATTTGGAAATTAAGGATGGTGTCATTGAAAGCAGCATACATAAGAAAGAAATACATGCTGAAAGATATTTGAATAGATGCAGTATGCATGCGCCCCATGTATTTAGAGGGTTATGTTGGCACAATTTAGAAGGGCAAGTAAGCGTAATACTGATGATTCTTTTTTTCTTCGACAATTGGAAGAAATGAAAACTGAATTTATGCCAAGCGGATATGACTATACACAAGTGTTTGAATTAAGCAATAAGGTTATATCAGAAAAGGGAACGACTGCTAATCCCATTTTTAAGGTGGGAATTGAAGACCATGGATTTACTGAAATCTGTAAACCTAATATGGAGAATATTAGATATATTACGACATTTAATGTGAGGTCACACTTCGTAAAACAAATTATAGAGAAGAATTGGCTAATTTTAATGGCCTCTTCTGAAGTGAAGAATGTCGCAGGGGATAGGCCCTATTTTTGCTACAGAAATTTGAGAAATTTGAAGAGTAAACTATGCTATAAAGATTTTACTTCCAAGTTAATACCATCAATAGCCATAAGAATAGATACATTTTGTTGTATGAGTTGCACATGTTGTTCTGATTTATTAGGTAAAGGAAGTGAAACTTTTGAACACCCCATTACCAAGGCAATATATAACTTTAAGCTGACAGCAAGTTGTACCATTGTCAATGTGGTCTATCTAGCCACCTGTGCATCATGCCCTTTCTTCTACGTGGGAGAAAATTGAAGGAGCGCATTATAGAACATAAGTCGGACGTACATAGGGAAGTGAGAACAATGCATTATGTAAGCACATATTGTGTACAGATAATATGCATAAATTTTAATTTAGGGTAATAAACATAGTTTATAAATCTATTAGGGGAGGTGATCTAAATAATGTGCTTGAAGTCAAAGAATATGAATGGAATTTACACCTGATGGCTGATCACCCACCTGGTTTAAACAGTGCTATATCACTAAAACCTATTCTAGTTAAACTACAACAAAACAAACTTTAATCTTCAAGTTTAATGAATTTTTAAGTTTTTTAGTAATTATATTTTTAATGTTGTTCTATCACATGGTTGGCTGGCTGTAGTCATGTAATGGTTTTGTGTTCCTATTTAAAGTTTTAACAGTTGATGTAAATGTGTTTTAGTATTGAAGAAGGGTGTGGACCCGAAAGCTTTGCTTTTTTCATTAAAGTTTTCTCTTGACGTTGGATACTGTTGCTGTTATCTGACTATCTCAAGGATTACTTGCATACAATTAGACCCTCTTAGTAACAGCCTGCATATCATTGCTGGAGCCTTCCTGTGTCCTGACAGTGTGCTCTTCAAACTATCCGGAGATATACAGAGCTAAGTATATTTTTCTGGCACTTCAGAGTTGTGCACTGTTAATTGTTGCTTGACTAATTTTATATCATTGCTGGCTGACTTCAGAGTTGTGCACTGTTATTTTTGCTTCACTGTATAGTTTTTCAGATCTCTGCTAAAGGTGTTGGTTTTTTCCTACCCACCCTCCCTATTCCTGTCTTGTTGTTTAAATTTGGAGGCTTTTGCAGTTGCCCGCCCCCATTGTAGATTTGATCTGGGACACTCCCCCCAGTCCCATCTCTTTACCTCATTCTACCTAATAGACTCCTTCTGCACTTGTTTTTAGTCATTTTTAATTTAATTGCATTTTTTAAACTGTTTGGTCTAACATTGCTACATACTCAAGTGTGCTAGCTTGTACTGCATTTTAATTGTTTTAGCTGTTTTAGCTAATTTTCTGTATAAAAAAAATCTAAGCCTGTTTCCTACCTTTCCTGTAACTAGTGTAGCTCAGATTCAGATTTGCTGTATCCAGGACTGTATGTAAGCTTCTGAGCCCCCTCAAGATTTCTGTGTTGGAGGGAAGCCTTCTAGCTTAACAGTGGGAGTGGTAAGTACTAGGTAACCTATCTACCACATAAGGAGTGGTTCTGGCCCAGAAATTGTAGTTATTGGCCATTTGGGCAGTTTTCCATCTTTCTCAACTTTCTGATTTAAAAGCGCACATTTGCACTTGTTTCCCCCCTTTCCTGTAACTAGTTTAGTCCAGAAAAAGATTCTTAGTTTTAGCACTTGAATTTGCTTATTCGTGATCAGCATTTTTCAGAACTTGTTGACAGCACTAAATAACCTACTAATTACTACAGCACTCAACCTTCCTCATTAGCTAGAGGAAAACAGTTTTGGTACTTACTTTCCTCACTTGTTTAGAGAAAAATAGCTCTTGTACTCACTTTCCTCACTTATCTAGAGGAAAATAGTTGTTTATTCAGGCATGTCCAAGGGTCAGCTCCCATTGTTCTCTCCTGTCTATCTGATGAATCTGGGCATCTTGGGGCAATGTAGCAATTGCCTCATGTACACAGACAACCCTCTCCTCCTTCCACCCAACACTACAACCTGTGAGAGATGCACTTATCTATCCAAACTGGGGGTAAAAGTCTCTCCAACAAAGACTGAACTTGACAGTCAAGAGGAGAAGGTAAACACTTGCATACACCACACTCATCACATAGCCTCACTAAATCTACACCACCAAAATCCACAGATAGAAACACAAAAACATTCACGGAGGCTCTCAATAATAATCTGCTCAAGCAACAGAGACCTCCAAAGCAGAAATGCAAGCAACCTCCACCCCCCCAACACAACCCAAATGACACATAACCCACAAATTCAGTGTGCTACTCAACCACAGCCAATAAGGCAAAACAACGTACCCAACACACTAGTCATAGGTGACTCTATAGTCAAGCATATTGATGTCCCACTCACGAGGCTAAACAAGGAGAAGGTTACTGTCAGCTGCCTGTCAGGTGCCAGGATCCACCACATATCCCACGCACTCAGGTCACTCCTCAAGTACAAATATGACTCTGTCATTGTCCATGTTGGTGTGAATGACCTGAGATGTACCTCCCTGGACTACATGAAAAGAGACATGGAAGAGCTCTCCGATCTTGTAGCCCAGGCAGGTATGACCCTAGCCATGAGTAGCCTTCTGCCATCACCCAGAATGATACTGCAGTACAAGGACAAAATGATTTACTTCAACAATTGGCTAAGCTTCTGGTGTCATTCTAAAGGGATCCAGTATCTGTCTGTCTGGGCTGACATGGTCGACAGACTACGATGCTTTGCCAGAGATGGCCTGCACCTGTCACCCCTGGGATTCTGGATACTGGCTAAGGTTCTTTCCAGCACTATAGTGCCTGTTTTAGGCAAGGTTCAAATGACAAATTCACCACCATAACAGGAACAGGCAAGCAAAAACTGAGGGTGAAGCTACTCAATGATAGAAGTCTAAATCCCAAAATGCACTCACTCGAGGCAATCCGTAAAATGGAGAACATTGATATCTGTGCAGTGACTGAGACCTGGTTCACGGTTCCAGAGAGCACTCTTGCACTACCAGGCTATAACTCATATCACACTTTTTGGCCATGTAACCTGGACCGGAACACCAAAGGCGGAGGTGTGTCCGTATTCATTAAGGATATCCACACCTCCAGGCTAGTTGCTCAACATAATGCCGCCGAGGTTATCCAAGTGCAACTAACTCTGGGCAAAACTGCAATCCAAATTGTAGCTTGCTACAGATCCCCCACCATGCCCTAGGATTCCCACTCCTCTTTTCTTGATGTACTGGAAAATATTAGGGTTCAACCAAACACCCTAATAATGGGCAATTTCAACTACCCCACCATTAACTGGGAAAACTACTCATGTACCAACTCCTTCACTCAACGCTTTCTGGAATTCATAAACTCCAATGCCCTGGATCAACTTATCCACACCCCCACTAGGGGCAACAATATCCTAGCTATAGTCATTACCAACATGAGTGACCGGTGTTCCACACCTGAAGTCCACGCCTCATTGGTCCGATCCAACCATAAGCTTAGATATCCACATCCTGCCCCCACCCCCCATTAAGGAAACGACAGTGAAAAATTTCTCCAAAGCCAGCTTCATGCTTCTTAAGACAGAAGTGGGGAACTTCATGACACCCATGCAGATGGACAGATATGACTACTGAATCCTGCACAATTGCACTTTATAACCACTTACATGAGTGCATGGATAGTGCTATCCCAAACAGAACCAAGACGCTATCCTCCAAAAAAAGGAAGCCAATCTGGTGGTCCCCTGCCATAAATAAACTTTACAACAGAAGGAAGAAACTGTTGCAAAAGAGAGTAAAATCCCATGAATGGAGGAGCTCCCTGGTCAGCCTCAGTAAGAAGCTGTGATCCCTGATAAAATCCTCCAAAGCTAGTTACAAAAACAAAATTGCCACTGATTCTAAAGACAACCACAAAGCATTCAATATCTATGCCAAGAATCTCAATGGCAACACTCAGATCTGCTCTGAGTTACAGCACAATGGCACTAAATATACAGACTCAACTGATATTGCCAACATCCTGGCAGATAGGTTCAGTGCTAACTTTATCCCTCTCTCACCCCCTAAAGAGCCCATCTCTATACTGGAAGAATGCAAAGTTCCTGTAATCACGGCTGCACAGGTAAAAAACACACTCTCCAAAGCCAAGAACATGGCATCCATGGGACCAGACAACATCCCAGGCTGCATTCTACATGAACTACAGAATGAACTGGCACCCCACCTAAGTACCATGTTTAGTCATAGCCTCACCTCAGGCTTTGTGCCTGCTGAATGGCGCACAGCAACAGTTATCCCACTCCACAAGGGGGATCCACCACAGACGCCGGGAACTACTGTCCCATTAGCCTGACGAGCCTGGTCTGCAAGGCCATGGAACATATCATCATGGAACTTATAAACAAAGACATTGATAATCTCCAAACTCTGGATCCCACCCAGTTTGGGTTTGTAAAAGGCAGAGCATGTCTCCTAAACCTGATAGACTTCTTTGAAGCAGTCACCAAAGCCATAGATGAGGGTAAGGTGGTTCACACAGCCTATATAGATCTTGCCAAGGCTTTTGACACCATCCCCCATACTAGAATTATGGATAAACTCACTAAACTAGGTATAAATCCCTATGTCACAAGATTGGTTGCTAACTGGCTCACTGACAGAACCCACACTGTGAAAGTAGCAGACTCCAAATCCAACTTCAGACCAGTGACAAGTGGAGTACCACAGGGTTCAGTCCTGGGTCCTCTCCTGATTGGTATCTACTTCTATGGAGTACAGGATAACACATAAGGTCTTTGGCTAATGAAGCTCAGAGATGACTGCAAACTAGGTGCCATAATCAAAACTCCTAATGATGTGGACATCCTACAAAAGGGCCTCACTGAGATAGATGCCTGGTGTCAAAGCCATGGCCTCAAGCTCAATGCCAAAAAGTGCATTGTCATCCCCCTTGGTAAAATCTCTGTACCCATGAACTACAACATAGGTGCTAGTATACTTAACACTGAAAGTGTGATAAGAGACCTTGGGACACAGGTGGACAGTAGTCTCTCCTTTAATAATCACATTGTCACAGTAGTCAGGAAATCCTTCTACGTGGCACACCTCATCACAAAAGGTTTCTCATCCAGAAAAAAAGAGGTCATTCTTCCCCTCTACTCATCACTCATTAGACCTATTATAGAGTACAACGCCCCTTTGGGTATGTACCTCAAACAACATCTACAACAACTGGAAAGGCCGCAGAAATACCTCACAAAGAGGATTACCGGCCTCAAACAGATGCCCTATGCAGACCGTCTCAAAAAACTCCAGATTTACTCCATTGCATATCGCCTACTCAGAGGTGATCTCTGCCTAACATACAAAGCTATGTCAAACCCAAAGCTGTTGGACATGCTCCACTTAAAGAAGTTCCAATCTCTCCAAGCTACACGCTCTAGGGTCCTAAACCTTGTCACCACAATAAACAGAACATGCCGGAGGGATAGATTCCTGTCCAAGGCACTTCACATACTCTGGAATAATCTACCTATCTATATCAAACAAAGCTCCTCATTAGTACTCTTCAAGAAAAATCTTGATGATTGGATGGGAAATAGGAAATTCACCCCGGGGATCACTTCTGTGGCTCTGCTCGACAGTGGCACAGGAAAATAATTTTCTTGGGTGGCAAAAGCCAGGGTACCTATTTGGCTGGGCTTGTATAGGCCCTAGGGCTGATAGCCTAATACGTACCTATGAACCTATGAACCTATATACATGGGACCAGATACCATAAAATTTGCTGAAGTTATTTGTGGACAGCGCAGCACCCTGAAGGAAGGCTTCAACGCGTATGCAGTTCCAGAAGACATGCTGAAGGTAGACTGAGTACTTAAGTATTCAGTGTAAGATATTTCTGACAGTAAATTTTAAGTCAGGTTTGATAACAATGTCCATGTATTTTAAATGAGAACAGTCCCAGGTAAAGGAATATTTAGTTTTATAAACTGATTTAATTGTTGGTTTATTACTAAGGTGTACATTTTATTACTTATTTTTAATTCTAACTTAGATAACCTATTAAATTGTAATAATTAATTATTTGCTAAACATAGACATATTACAAATTATAAGAAGTAAATCTGCAAATGGGAATAATTTGAGTTTCAATTTTTCCAACAAATTCAATACCTTTGATATTAACTTTATTCTAATTCAGTTAGCCATAGGTTTCATTGCCAAGAAAATAATGATAAGGACAGAGAACACCCTTAATTAACACATTATGTGAATATTAATTCTCTAGGTAACTATGAACAATTTTTGTATAGATTTTGGAACTGTGATACAGTAATTCATATATATGTATAGGGGAATCAAGCACTTTCTCACATTCTGACCTAATTAAAGTAAGATTTGTTTTCTTATCTGGAGTATAATCAAATAGTTTTATTGTTTTAATGTCTTGAGTTTGCCTTTTTGAGTATGAAATCTGTTTTATAATAATAAATTAAAGATGAAACTTATGGTTTAATTCTGGTAGTTATAATAGATAATGGCATTGGTTTGTACAAACTACAGCAGGGATTCAGACACATTACCGACATTGCAGTAAGTAATTTACAAGAGGAGTGGTAGTATGCAGGTGAGTTCAATTCGAGGACATGGCACATGCTAATGACTGCATAAGCAGATGGTAATATGCAATAGTATTAAAATGGGGGGTGTATACAAAAGAGGTAAATCGAGATGGTTGAATGATTCTGAAACATATGAAGAACACAGCATGGTGCTAAAACACTAATGTTATTTATTGCAAGTACATTTTCATTTTGATGTTGGGGAATCCTGGAACTATGTTAAGAATTGCTGTATCATTGGATAACATATATCTTCAACAGGTTATTATTGCCTCTGCAAGCCACAGTGATCAGTATCACCAGTACCACCATCACCATCAAATATTCCATGTCACCCAGCCACAATTAATGTTTCATTGAATCCATGACACAAGCATTGTCGACCAGTACCATGTGAATAGGGATTCAGTGAAGAAAGTGGTAGACATGTGACATCCTTATCTGTAGGCCAGGGGAAGTAACAGATTTCATGTCCCAGAGGATACCAAGGTATGTGTGACTTTATACATACTAGTGACAGGGACCTTTCAGCAACTAACAAGGAGCACAGTAAGGGTATCTGACACATTTGCTTTGAGAACACTCCATCAATTTCTCAGTGCAATACTTCAGCATGTGAGGGAATATATGTGGTTTCCACATACTGCAAAGGACATAGCAAATACCTTGGAAGACTTCTATAATATAGCCTCACCTGGGGACCTCAGAAGAGGGCATGTGAACTGTAAAGGTTATTACTCCATTAATTGCCATGTGGTCTGTAATGTATACATTACCATCTGCCATGTGGCTGTAGGCCACACAGACAGTTCTCATGACTCCTACAGATGGCACACGTGTGACCTGTCCCAATGGTTTATAATGCATGACCTCAACTAGGGCATAATACTGGTGATGCCAGATACACTTGAGTCTTGACAGATGACCCCATCAGAAATCTGCAGAAAGAGACATACCAGAGTTGCAGCTATGTCCTCTCACAGACTAGGGTCATTATTGAGTGAGCAAGTGGGCTATACCTGGGTGTTTGACTTGGTACTCTGTAGTACAACTCTGGTTCATGTAGTAAAATCTCTTCACTACATCCATTCTCACACAATAATATATTTAGGTGGCAGCTACAGCAGTGGAATCAATTACAAGATGAGCAACTTCCAGCACACCAGGTAGTACAGGCTGAGCCAATGCAGAGGATGAACATGCAAGATGGAAGCAGGTGCAGTATGCCATGGCACAGGCAAAGAAGCAATGGTTTGCAGTCAGCTTTACTCATGCATAGGCTGACCACTCTGACCGTCAACTATAGAAAACTAAAGTAATGCAGTACAAAAAGCAGGACAAAGGTATTATCATTTACACATGTGGGTAAGGGAGCACAGGAAAGATTATTGCAGAAGGCTTCATTATGGGCCACTATTATTCTTTGTCTGAGTGTATGAGGTACTGGAGGCTGTAGGTGTGCATGTGTGTTCATGATGGAACACAGTCTCAACAGTAGGTGCTGCACTGTTGCTCAATATGCTGAACAGGTCCAGGAAATAAATAGTAGATGGTTGGGAATCCTATGTGTGCTCCTGCCCAGAAGAGCTGTATCTATCAGAAGTTTCATGGGTAGTACCACAGTACTGGCTAGATTGAGGTCTGCTGTGTGACTGGCAATATTATCTGTTACCAGATATGTTGCTGCCAAGACTGGAAAAACCCTTGAAATACCCTCTCCTGGATGTAGTCATTCCACAATGATGTTGCTGTGGAAGTACTGGCACTGCATGACCATAACATTGACCATCCATGCCCATAATGGCCACCATCCATGGAAGTAGCAGTAGATTGGCTACATGGATGGCATATGTGCATGCTAGTATGTGAGTGAATCTATCAGAACAATCACACATAAGGCTATGCACTCCTGGAGGTCATCCTTCTCTCTACTCATTCTCCTCTTCCACTTCTAGCCAGGGCAGTAAGGATTCCAAACATCTGAGGACCCCCTCAAGCTTTGGTATCTGACTGCTGCATTATTCAACAACACAATACTTGTGGACCTTTTCCCTCAGTAAAAACAATTCAGGCCCATAGACTCTACAGACTCAGAGAGAGAAACTATCTATCTAGGTGCCTATTATTCCCAATATCTGAGGATCGCCCTCCAAGTTTTGTTATCCTATTGCTGCAGTATCCAATAGCACAATACTTGTGGACCACTTCCCTCAATCAACATTTTTCAGGACCATAGACTCTGCAAACTCAGGGACAACAATTATCCATCATGATTTCTATTTAAGGATCTATCCTACTGTTTCAGTTTTACTGTTGTGAACTTCCTGTCAAGTAGACAGGGATTTTTTTGTTCTTTTATCTCTGCATCTTCTATACCTCTATCCGTCTCTTCCCTATCTTATCAACTCTCTGATCATTTGCTTTCTTGTCTTTGCCATTCTGCTATATTTTAGAATGGCTCTTTTTCACTCCCTCTTTGTCTGCCTTTTAATTCTTGAACCTTTTTTGCCTATTGTTTTCATAGGAAACATAGTTGTTCTGTTGTCTGTACTGTTTTTCTTTCACCTTTAACATTCCCTATTACTGGTCAGCTCTATCATCTCATTTAGTTCCCTTCTGTATTATCTTTACTTTTGTCTTTATCCTTCTTTTTATTGTTTCTACCCTTTGCCCTGTATTTGGCAACATTGTGTCTGTTGTATGCATTCCGGACATGCCTCCTATACTCTGGTGTTTTTGTCTGGGACTTCTTTGTGCACACTATCACTCATCTCCTTCATAGTGTAACCTAGAAAGATACTGATCCCTGAACTATAGCATGAACCTACCAGAAGCTCATAGAGAATGCCTCTAAACTGATTGTTTCTGGGTAGTGGTATGTTCCTGGGAGTTTGACCTGCTTCATTTGGCTTCAGTCCACTCATTCTCTTGCCACTTCCCTACACTACCGCCAATTCTACCCTTCTCTTCCTCTCCTTTTATTCAAACCAAAACTCCATCTCCACACTTGACCAAATGATAGTGTTCCTCAATATAAAACAATTATTGTCTTCCCTCCTCTAAATTCTCCTCTCTCCCTTAGCCACTCTACCAGTCACCTCCCCCCCACTAATTTTTGTACTAATATTCAACACTCTTCCATATAAAAAAAAGAATAATTATTCTCTAATGGTGTTGCCACCTCTTCTTCTTCTTTTGGCTTTTCCTGGTTAGGGGTTGCCACAGCAGATCACTGTCTGCTCATGACTGGCAGTGGAGTTTTACAGTGTTGATTTGCCAGCCCAGCGCCCAACCTTCCACAGAAGGCACACACATGCACACACTCACGCCTAGGGCCAATTTAGTGTGTCCAATCCATCTACAGCATGTCTTTGGGATGTGGGAGGAAACCAGAGCACTCAGAGGAAACCCACATGACCACAGGGAGGACATGCAGACTCCACATAGAAGGCACCCCAGCCGAGGATCGAACCAGAGAACCTCTTGCTGTGAGGCGGCAACAGTAACCGCTGCACCACCGTGGCCACCCAATGGTGTTGCCACCTCTCTCTCCACCAAAAAACACTTGCACATATTCTGCTCAGAAAGACCCATCTTGTAGCTCCTCATCACCACCCTACAGAACTCCTCCTCTTGTGCCTTCATTCATCTCATCTCTAGTTCTAATCCACCTTGGTACTCACTCTTTTATGATGTACATACTCTATCCTTTTTATTTCTGTTCCAAATATGTTCAATAAATTTGTTATTCACCCTCCTATGTCACCTTATAGACTACAAAACAACAATTACACCAACAATCAGCTTTCCAGCCAACAGCCATACCACTAAACACAGCTGCCAGTTATAAACTTTAATTGCATTATACCTCTTCAAAGACTCCTCCAATCTGTGCAACAAATATAGAATTATTAAATACCATCAGACCCATCCATACCTTAAAACAAACATATAAATTGCCTGAAAAGAATACCCCTGTCTTACCTGTACTCTCATAGAATATCTCAGTGTGGAGACATCCACCCAAATCCAGGTTCCGTCATTCACCATAACACAACTAGCAAGCCACCTCCCACCCCCAGTACTACAACATTCCCTTTCCTCATCCAAAAAAACAAAAACTAAACATGGTCCATACTCCTGGCCAGAAATGAAGAAGACTCAGCCTTCACCACTGACTCCTGTGAGGGACAATCACTAACAGCAAATTTGGAGCTCCCTGTATCAAGCACAATTTCCCTTAAGAGCACAAAGGGAGCATGCTACAGACCTAGGGCTGGACTCTCTTGCTCTCTCCATGCCCACACAAAACTCCACACTGACCATTTTGGGGCTCTTTGTCCCTGTTTCCAGTAGCTGAAACACACATATATGCACCTGGGAAAAGCTGGTACAGCTTTACTAGCTGCTCCCCTTTCTGCCCAGACTCTGAAGTAATCATGCTTCCACCAGTCAACTGCCCTAAGGCTCTTACAAATTGTACTGAATTATACTGTGTAAAATTAATATTAATACAAATGGTAGGGTGTGACCAAAGCAGCAAGGCTTTCAGGAGTGGCCAGATTGTCACTAAAACAAGCATAAGTACTCTCAAGATGTTAAAACTATCTCTAAAGGACCAGCCACAGTGAAAGGTATTAAAATATTTAATAAATAATAAAACAAAAAAACAGGAGAATAATGAATACAATAAACAACATAGTTTCAACCACAGAGATATAAAAATAATACAGTTGGATAGTTTCTGACAGATGCAGAAAACAATACTAAACTTTTCTCACTAAATGTCCCTGACTGACTAAAGAATTACTATTCCCTGAGTACTTACTAAAGCAAGGCATGCTGATGTGTGCTGAGTGTCTTACCACAGCAAAAGCCAGATGATGTCTGTCTGTGGATGTGTGAGAGATATATATATCCTGTCAGAAATCTTTCCTGTCAGGTACAAAAGTGCTGCTGTAAGAGTTCCAAAGAAACCAAATGCTGGTTAGAAGATGACATCACCTCTGGTCACCTGACTCTGGTAGAATGCAAACAAAGAGCTTTGCTGAAATTTGTGGCAGCATCTGAAAGCTACAACATAATTTCAAAGTTTACATCCTTCCAGGGTTCTCTGATGAACATATGCATTTGATAAGTTACAACAATACAACCTAATACATATGCATACATTTTTTCTGTCCCGCAGGACCCACTGTTTATCCATTTTTAACAAAGGTAACTTTACAAATATATTTTTAACTCAAACATCTGTACAAATCAGTGTGACAGTAAAATAACATAAAATTATTTACAAACCTCCAGCTAGCTATGCTGGCATATGTACACATGTACTACCCTACTCTCCCTGGCACAGATGGCAGTACTTCATAACATCACCTGCCTTTCAAAACTCAAGCTAGTTTTTCAAGTGACCCTGGAAAAACATTGCTTGAGAGAAACGGGCCTGTCTGGGAATGCATTAACCTATACCTTGTCTTGACAGCCCATCTACATTGGTATTGCTGACCCCACTACCATGCTGCACTGTCATGTCACATGCCTGCAACCCTAGACTCCACTTTAATAACTTGGATTTTGCTGACTGGCTTAATGTAGCCATGTTAAGGGATTGTGGTCTGTAACCACAGTGAATTTCCTTCCATACAGATAGAGCTGAAGTTTCTGCAGTGCCCATACTACAGCTAGACATTCTTTTTCTAGAGCTGCATAACACTCCTCCATGGGTTGGAATCTAGAGCTGAGATATACAACTGGGTGTTCTTCTTCCTGTGATGAAACCTGGCTGAGTACAGGCTCCACTCCATAGTTTGATGCATCCACATGCACAACAAATTATTTGCTGTAATATGGATTGGCTAACACAGGGGATCCTTCCAAAACCCTTTTAAGCTTTTGTAATGCCTACTCACAGCCTGGGGTCCATACTACCTTATCTGGTCTGTTTTTCCTCATCAGGTCTGTGAGGGGACCAGCTATTGTACAATAACTGGGAACAGATTTTCTATAGTGCCCCACTGTCCCCAAGAATGTCCTCACCCCCTCCTGCCATCCACTGCAAATATTCAGCACATGGGCCTCACAATCATGGTAAGACTTCATCATGTTAACATGGTACAATTTGTGCCCCTGCCGCCTCCCTAAAAAGTTTGCCATATAAGTAACATCACTGACTTTCCTTACCACTTTGAAGGGTCTCTCCCAAGCTGCCTCCAGTTTATTGTGTCTGAAAGGAATGAGCACCATAACCTGCTGTCCCACAGGATATTCTCAATCTCGAGCATTCCTGTCATACCAGACCTTTTTCTGCTGTTGGGTTCCTGCCAGGTTCTTCTGGGCAATGACCATGAGCTGCCTAAGCCTTGTACTGAAGTTTAGGGCATATGCTACAACAGACTCCTTGTGGGATTCACACTCACCCTCCCACTCATCATGAATCAAATCTAAAGGCCCCCTCACCCTATGCCCATACAGCAATTCAAAGAGTAAAACACCTGTCGATTCCTAGGGTACATCTCTGCATGCAAACAGCAGAGGGGCAAATATTTGTCCCACTCTCTCTTTAACTGGTCTGTGAATGTCTGTAGCATGGTCTTTAGTGTAGAGTTTAAGATCTATTAGAGTCCAACCCAACACTCTCATATGAGGTGACTTTAACTAACCCCTCCGTCAACTGGGAAAACTACTCATGCACCATTACACTGGCCCAATGCTTCCTGGAGTTCATTATGTCCAATGCCCTGGACCAGCTCATTCTTACCCCACTAGAGGAAGCAACATCCTTGACCTGGTTATTACTAACATGGTGATAAGAGGTGATTTTCAGGTGCTTCACCCCACAGATCTTCCAGAGACAAGCTAGCAGGTTTAACATGAAATTGGCACCTCTGTCAATCAGTATTTCTCTTGGGAAATCTACCCTGCTAAAAATCTCTAGCAAAGCATGTGCCAGCTTCTCTACCTCGATGGAGGATGGAGCCACTGTCTCAGGGTATCTAGTAACATAATCTACTATCACTAGGATATACTTCCTCATTGTGGAACTTGGGGTACTCAGAAGCCCCACCTTATCAATAACTACCCTCTTAAATGGCTCATCAATCACAGCAAAGGCATCAAAGGAGCCTTGTCCTTGTCTCCTGCCTTGCCTACCTTTTGGAACTTCTCACAGGTCCTGCAGTAGCTTGTTACATCCCTTGCAATGCCAAGCCAATAAACATTCTGCATAATATGCCTCTTTATATGTTTTATGCCCATATGACTCACAAAAGGAATGTCATGGGCTATTGCTAGAAGTGCCAGATGATAGGATCTGGGCTCTACCAACTGCTGTATTACCTCACCCTCTAGACCTCCCTCAGGGATCCATTCTCTATACAGTGACCCTTTCTTCCAGTCTACAGACTCTCCTTTTCCTTGAGAATGAGGTGCCTTGATGGAAGGTGTGGTCAGCATGTGAACTGAGTGGTAGCATCTTTCTTCAGCTCTGTCCTTAAAATCTATTTCTGATATTGATTGTGGACAGTTTAACTTTGCTGGAATATCACAACTAATGGCATAAGAAGTCTACATAAAAAAATTGGCATTTTCTACAATGCCCTCAACCTAAGCCCCTAAGTTAAAACAGTTTGCCCAATATACTAATCATAGGTGACTCAATAGTGAGGCACAATTATGTCCCACTCACTAGACTGAATAAGGAGAAGATAACAATCAGCTGTCTATCAGGTGCCAGAATCTGTAACACACACACTCAGGTCACTCCATAACAAGTAGAAGTATGACTCTGTCACTGTCCATGTTGGTGTGAATGATCTGAGATGCACCTCCCCAGACTACATGAAAAGAAACATAGAGGAGCTCTTGGATTATGTGGACCAGGCAGGTATGACCCTAGCCCTGAGCAGTATCCTACCGTTGCCCAAAATGATATCGCAGTACAAGCAGAAAATGATTGACTTCAACAATTGGCTAAGTTTCTGGTGTCATTCTAAGGGGATCCAGTATCTATCTGCTTGGGAGGACATGATTGACAGACCTCGATGCTTTGCCACAGATGGCTTGCATCTGTCACCCCTGGGTTTACGGGTACTGTCTAAGGCTCTTGCCACCTCTATAGTGCCTTTTTAAGTGATGTTCCAAAGACCAAATTACCACCATAACAGCTATAAACTAATGCAATCTGAGGGTCATGCTGCTCAAAGCTAAAAGTTTAAATCTCAAGATGCACTTACTTGAAGCACTCCTCAAAATGGAGAACATTGACATTTGTGCTGTAACAGAGACCTTGTTTAAAGCAGCAGAAAGCACAATGTGCTACCTGGCTATAACTCATGCCACACCTTTCGACCTCAGAACATGGACCAAAGCTCCAAAAGCAGTGGTGTCTCCATATTCATAAAGGATATACACACCTACAGACTAGTAGCACAGCATAATGCATCTGAGATACTTCAGGTACAGCTAACATTGGGTAAGACAGTGATTCAAGTCATAGCCCACTATACATCCTCAACCATGTCCCATGACTCTCACTTCATGTTCCTAAGCACCCTGGAAACTATTAGGGTCTAACCCAACACTCTCATATGAGGTGACTTCAACTAACCCCTCCGTCAACTGGGAAAACTACTCATGCACCAATACGCTGGCCCAATGCTTCCTGGAATTCATCAAGTCCAATGCCCTGGACCAGCTCATTCTTACCCCACTAGAGGAAGCAACATCCTTGACCTGGTTATTACTAACATGGGCAACCATTGTTCTACACCAATAATCAATTCCTCCCTGGTTAGATCAGACCATAAACTAATCACCATGGAAATCCACATCTCACCCACACCCCCTGCAAAGGTAACCACCATGAAAAACTTCTCTGAGTCTGATTTTGGGCTCCTAAAAACAGAGGTGGCTAACTTCACAGCACCCATGACAATGGAAAATAGATGCATGACTGCCGAATCATACACAAATGCACTGTACGAACATGTACATAAATACATGGAACTAGCCATACCCAATAGAACCAAGATGCTCTCCTCCAAAAAAATGAAGCCAGTCTGGTGGTCCCCTGTCATTAATAAACTCTGCAACAGAAGGAAGAAACTGTTGTAGAAAAAGGTGAAGTCCCAAGACTGGAAAAACTCCCTTATTAGCCTCAACAAAAAGTTAATATCCCTCATCAAAACCTCTAAAGCCAGCTATGAAGGCAGAATTGTGGCAGACACTAAAAACAACCACAAAGCCTTCTACAGTTATATCAAGAATCTCCATGGCAATACCCACGTTTGTGCTGAGTTACTGCACAATGGTACGTCCTATACTGACTCAACAGATATTGCCAACATACTAACCGACAGATTCATTGTCAACTTTACCCCTCTCTCCCCCCCAAAGGACTAATCACAATACCGGAGGAATGCCAGGCACTGAGCATTACTGCAGCACAGGTTAAAGCTGCATTATCCAAGGCCAAGAATACAGCTTCCATGGGACCCGACAATATCCCTGGATGTGTTCTACATGAAATACAAAATTAACTGGCACCACATCTCTGTGCCCTGTTCAATCACATACTCACCTCAGGCTTTGTCCCTACCAAATGGCTCACTGCTAGTCATCTCTTTCCATAAAGGGGGAGCAATTAAAGACTCTGGAAATTATTGTCCCATTAGCCTGATGAGTCTGATGTATAAGGCTATGAAGCACATCATCATGGTCATAATTGACAAGGATATAGGGAATCTTCGAACTCTAGATCCCACGCAGTTTGGTTTTGTGAAAGGTAGATCATGCCTGCTCAACCTGGTTGACTTATTTGAGTCAGTCACCAGAGCTGTGGATGAAGGCAAGGCAGTTCATACAGCCTACCTTGCTCTGGCCAAGGCCTTTGATACCATTTCCAACTCAGGAATTATTGATCACCTCACCAAACTAGGCATCAATGCCTATATCACTAGGTGGGTTGCAAATTGGCTCACAGATAAACCCCACAGTGTGAAAGTAGTGGACTCCAAATCAGACTGTCACCCAGTCAGGAGTGGAGTCCCACAGGGATCGGTCCTGGGTCCTCTCCTGTTTGGCATCTACTTCTCAGACGTCCAGGCCAACACAGAGGAACTCTGGCTGACCAAGTTCACAGATGACTGCAAGCTGGGAGCCATTATTAACTCCCCAATTGATGTAGACATCCTACAGAAATGCCTCACTGAGACCAATGACTGGTGTCAAAACCATGGCCTTAAACTTAATGCCAAAAAATGTGTCTTCATCCCCTTTGGGAAAAACTCAGTTTCCACTAATTAACACATCAATGGGAACCCAGTGAACACTGAAGGCGTTATAAGAGATCTGGGGACAGAGGTTGACAGCAACCTCTCCTTTGACCACCACATTGCCACTGTGGTCAGAAAGTCCTTCTATGTGGCACATCTCATTACCAAGGGTTTTGCATCCAGGAAGAAAGAGGTCATCATCTCTCTCTACTCTTCTCTCATTAGGCCAATCATCTAGTATAATGCCCCATTTGGCATGTACCTCACTAGACACCTGCAGCAGCTGGAAAGGCCACAAAAGTACCTCACGAAGAGGATCCTAGGCCTTAAACACATGTCCTACATGGACAGACTCAAAAAAACTCAGGCTATTCTCTGTCTCATATCATCTACAAAGAGCCGATCTCTGCTTGACTTGCAAAGCCATGTTTGAGCCAGCTCTGTTAGAAATGCTACATCTAAAGAAATCCAAATCCCTCCGCACCACACTCTCCATAGACCTCAACCTCATTACCACAATCAACAGAACATGCTGGAGGGACAGGTTCATAACCCAGAGATGGACCATGCTCTGCAATAGACTTCCCATACATGTCTAACAGAGCACCTCACTGGCCCTCTTCAAGAGAAATCTTGATGAGTGGATGGGAAATAGAAAGTTCACCCTGGGAATCACTCCAGTGGCTCTACTTGATAGAGGCACTGGGTGGCACGATGCTGGGGTACTTTTATGGGCTAGGCTTGTAAAGGCTCCAGGGCCATTAGCCTAGTACACACCTATGAACCTATAAATGTCAGTTCAGTAATTCATATGTGAGTTAGTAACAAGCATATGAGTGACTTTTGGTCACCCAAGTTATTCCTTTTTACTAAATAACCACTTATGTATAAGCAGCATACTGCTTAATGGTTACCAAACAACCAGTTATGCATAATTAATGTACAATTTAATGGTTACTAGACAATCAGTTATGTATATTCAAGGTATTGCTTAATGGTTACCAAACAACCTGTTATGTATAGTTAATGCACAAAGTAATAGTTACCATACAACTAGTTATGTGCAATTAATGTACTACTTAATAGTTACCAAACAGCTAGTTATGTATAATTAATGCAATAGTTAATGGTTACCAAACAGCTAGTTATGTATCAGTAATATACAGCTTAACGGTTATTAAACAACCAGTTGTGTATAATTAAAGTAGTACTTAAGGGTTATTTTGACAGTAAGAAAAGTTTCTATAAATCGTCTATGTATGTATAAGTATGTATGTATAAGTATATAAAATCTAACAAAATATTTGTGAACATTAAAAGAGAGAAGTCTGTAGATTTGGAGGAAGAAAACCTACTTAGTCTTAAGTGTGTAGGATTTGTTTTTTCTTGTTGCAACTAAGCAAAGCAGGGGATGGACTACCAGAATCTGTGTTATCCCACAACATACAATATGTGTTCACAGGATTCCGTTCACATTCCAAATAAAAACAGCAACTGATTTTAAGATGGCTGCCGGCTAGACTACTCCCTATTCACTGTGCTCCTCACTGCTATGTAAATACCAGCTATTTTTTACAACTTTTAAGTTAATTTTTTCCACAGTTTTTTCTACTGAAATTATCTCTGAGACTATTCCTTCGTATTAAGATTATTTATTTTTGGGAAGAGTTCAACTTTTGGATTATTTTACCTCAGAACATTTTTGGCTTAATCAGTCTTTGGTCATGTGCACTTTGGAAGCTCATCTCTGAGTCAGTTATCCTGTTTTCACACCTCCATCCTGGGCATGGCTGGCAACTCTGACACCATGGAGACGCAGACAACCAAGGCCAAATTCTCTTCTTTGCTCTCTCCAGAGAAAGACACTGGGTCTAAAAGATTAAGAACCACCAAACAATCTTCTGAGAATATTAAAGTAAGTACTAAAGATAAAAATGACTCTAACTTTCATTTAGATGATTTGAAGATGGCACTACAACCCATTCAAAGTGCTATACAGAGTTTTTCTGAACAATTCACTGAGTTTGGTAAAACATTAAAACAGATAAATGAAAGAATGGACATACTTGAAAGCAAAAATATAGCTATAGAAATAAGAGCAGATTCAATTGAAAGAGATTTAAAATCCAAAGATACTCTCATTGCAGAAATTCAAGCTAAATTACTGGACTTAGAGGCAAGGAGCCGCAGAAATAATATAATAATTAGAGGATTACCAGTCTTATGAAAATCAAAACCTAATATCAGTGACTAAACAAATATTTGAAGCACTACTTAATTGTGAGACAACTTCAAAAACCTTAATTGTAGAAAGAGCGCATAGAGCCCTGCGTGCCAGACAAGATACCACTTCACCTCGGATTATTTACTCAAGATTACTTAACTTTCAAGACACTCAACGTATTTTAGAAGCAGCCAAAAACAAAAAACATCTTGTCTGGAATAAGCATATGTTGACCTTTTCACAAGATTTACCTCCACAAATAAAAATGAACAGACAAACATTATCACCATACTGTGCAGATCTGATAAAAAGAAGGATAAAGTTTCGCATGCGTTACCCTAATACTTTATCTTTTAGTCACAATGACAGAAGATGTATGATTACTGACTCTCAAGAAGCTAAAGACACCTTCCTAAAAGTATTCAAGTCTCTTCCTGATTCAGTTACAAAATAATGACTCTCCTAACTAATGTAAGTGCTTTTACTGTTTGGTTAGTGAGCTTTCATTTATTAATATCTATTTTTAAAATAAAATGAAATTGTGACATGCTTTACTAATGGATAAATCAATCTAGTCTTATGTTATGTACTATGTGCGTTTATTGGTGCTTAGCGCTGTCATCGACTCAGAAATGTTGTTGTCCCTGTATGTTATGCCTTTGCTGTATTTGTGAGGCATCTGACCATAATGTACGTGAAGAATTATTGTTTTCAACGCCAAGTTGTTAAAAAACAGAATGGAGGGATATTTCCAATGTCTCGAGCCAGTACAGCATTGCCAAGCTAGACATATTTACTTCATTTCACGTCTCAATCAAGCACGCATCCTTTCTGTACCCATATGGTCTCATGATGACGTCAGACTCCTGAAGAGAATAATGGGTCTTCCCGCATATCAATTACAAGAGGATTGCTGTTTTATACCAGCTGTTTGCTTCCTTATTTTACAGAGTTCAGTGACAAAACTGAAATGTGACTCCTTCACTTCAGGGTTGTCTTCCTGGTTTCCTGAAGTCGCAACATGATGAATGCAACAGATATCCTTTGGTCGGAGACTGTGTTTCTTTTCATCTCAGCGTATTTGTGCACGTGAGTGGATCTATTAACTCATGATGGGTTAGTAGCTTTGCGTGCTGCTTGAAGTTTTATTAATGCTCTTGTTGGTGCCTGCATATGTACGGAGGTGGCGATGCCTCTGAAACTACAATTTTGACTCAGACACTCTTTGTTTTTGATAGTACGGCTCTTTATAAGCCGAGAGGTCTTTAAATTAATACAAAATAGTCATGCTTTGATGTCATTTCAAGTTATATATTTTAGACTGAAAGTTTTTTTTTGTTAGGTTTTATTATAATGTATATAGGTATTTTACCTTTCACAACGAGCATGTGAGGCTGTCACAGCCTATGGAGGGTTTTATGGGGATTTTTTTTTTTTTTTTTTTAATTCAGTCTTGCATTTATAATTTCGCGCATCTTTATAACTCAGACAACATTTGATATTATTAAAATATGTAATTTTTAACACGATTGTCAGGGGTAATGTGTAGTCCCTAGTAAACATATTAGTATACAAGTTACATAGATCCTAAATATATGTTTACTCATGATAGGTTTTATATTAACTTGATATATATACTCTCACTTATATTTAAAATAATATGCCAGATTTATTAGTGTTATACATAACAAAGGTTGGGAGTCATGTGGTCTCGTGTTGATGGGTGACTTTACATTAGTTTTGTTAGTGTCCTCATTACTATTAGACACTATACATACTTGAGTCCCACAAATTAGTTAACATAATATTATGGATGATTAGTTAGTGATATAGTTAGTGATATACTGTTTAAATAGCCTATTGATATAAAAGTATTATATCTCATACTGTAATGAGTATACTTTACATTTTTACTAACTTTTAAGTTATATGGATTTGAGACTTGCTGTTTACGCTGATACACATGCATTAAGGACTATAGGTGTTTTAATATATTAGGCTTTACTAATTTTATTTTAGTCTCACTAATAGTTTCCACTGCAAAGTATTTTCATAATACTAGATTTACAATGTTATTTACTTTGATGCAATCATCATTTTTTTGCTTTATAGGAGCTGGTGATTATACAGTTGAATGGGGAATGAGTATGTCGGGCATCTTGTGCTTCGATAATTGTGTAAATATGTTTAGTTTTGTTAACATTGTTATAGTCCTTTTTAGGACTTTACTTAAAGTTTCTTCCTACATTATGATATTACTGGTAACCAAGTTCATAGGTCCTGTATTCAGATATCTGTATCTTCCTTCTCTGGATAAGATAAGGTGGGTAGGCACTGGGGTAGGGAAGAAGGAAGTGTGTAAATTTAAAGTTAATATCATCCAGAAACATAACTTTTTAGAGAGTTACTGTCTTACTAAGACTAGGCTAGGTTTTTTCTTCGTTTTTATCATCTCTATACATAACAGTAATCTAAATTTCTACATTTATGTTATCAGACCTTTAATAAGTACATGACTAATTTTCTAATAATTGATTCCTGGAATATAAGAGGGATACAAAATAAAGCCAAGAAATCTTTATTGTTTCATTTAATATATAAATCACAAGCTAATATTTGTTTCCTGCAAGAAACACATATTCCCAGAGAAGACTGGTACAAAGAAAAAAATAAAAAATGGATCAAAAAAATAATAGCTTCTGGGGACACTTCTAACTCCAAGGGGGTGGCTATTTTAATTAAACAAAAATTTCAAGGGATTATTATTGAAGAAAAATATGACAATGAGGGTAGATGGTGCCTTTTTACTACTAACATACATAATCTTGATAAACCACTTCTGGTATTAAATCTATACGGTCCTTGTAGTCATCAACATTTTTTTATTTTACAGATATATAATATACTCACTTCTTACAAGGATCACTATATTATAGTAGGGGGGGACTGGAATGCTGTAATAAACCCTGATATCGATCGTACTAGTTGTTCCTCTTCCTGTAATCAACAAGCTTCTCTCGCTCTTGAAGATTTAATATTAGACAATAACCTTATAGACTCTTTACAACTTACTGAATACCCAAATAAAAAAGATATATACACATATTATTCAAAATGTTATCATTCATGGTCAAGGTTAGATTTTTTTCTCATATCTAATAATCTTTCACAATGTTTATTGGACTTTATTGTTGAACCCATATTTCTTTCTGATCACTCCAGAATTTTATTAAAATTAAATCTAGATTTTAACTCTGGTCATATATCCAAACAAAACAGTTGGTCAATGAATAACAACTTGCTCTTAAATAAAGAAATTTACAAATTGTGTACAGAAATAATTCAGGATATGGAAAACAATTTTGACTTAACTGATATTCCTTACGATATTCAGTGGGCTGCTTGTAAGGCGAGGATAAGGGGAATGTTTATTGGTAAGGCTTCATATCTTAAAAAGCAATTTAATAAGAAAGAAAGATTTCTTAAATTAAAAATTCAGTTGCTTGAAAATCAATATAGATTAAATCCGGATTCCGCATATTATAAGCAAATTATAGATTCTCAAAAAGAACTTATCTTACTACATCAAAATAATCTCTCAGTACTAGAGCAAAGATTATTAGCCACCTACTCTGAATGGGCTCAAGTACCTTCCAAAACCTTGGCAAGAATAATTAAAAAAAATTTTGATAGGCCTAAAATATCACCCATACAATATAAAAACCATTTATACAACACGGATAAGGAAATTTTGCATCTTTTTACACTACTTTATACAGATTTATATTCCAAAACTTCCAACTCTATTGTAAATAGCCATATAAGTAGCTTTCTAAGTTCTTTAACTTTTCCTATGTTAAATAAAAAACAACAAAGCATTCTTTCAGCTCCTCTTAGTCTCCAAGAGATCTCTGAGTCAATTGATAGACTTAAACCTGGTAAATCTCCTGGTCCCGACGGATTTACACCGGAATTCTTCAAATCCTTTAAGTCAGTAATTGCTCCCTTTCTTCTCAAAGTATATAACTATATAAAAATAAATGACATTTCGGATCTTTATTGGAATACTTCAAAAACTATACTAATCTTGAAAAACAATAAAGATAAAACAGATCCTCGTAATTACAGACCCATATCATTAATCAATCTAGATATCAAGATTTTATCATCTATTCTTGCTAATAGATTGAAGCAGGTTTTATCATCAATAATATCCCCGGACCAAATGGGGTTTATGTCTCACAGACATGTATGGGACAACACCCTGACTTTGGAATGGAGTATTCATCTTACAAAAAATGATAATAACCCAATGTATGCTTTGATCCTTGATGCATCAAATGCATTTGATAGAGTGTGTTGGGACTTTCTCTTTCAAACCATGGCCTGTTTTAACTTTCCGAACTCATTTATAAATTTAATTAAAACTCTATATAAAGAAACTTTTACCAGACTTTACATTAATGGTTCCACATCATCCCCTATAAAGATTACTAGAGGTACTAGACAGGTATGTCCTTTATCTCCTTTTCTTTTTAATGTATATTTAGAACCATTACTCTTATACATATCACAAAACACATTTCATAGGATTCCTAGGATTTTCAACACTAAATTATTTTGCTCAGCCTTTGCCGATGATCTAGTCATATACTTTCAAACTCCTATTACAGATCTTAATAAAATAATTAACTCTATTGAGAGGTTTTCACTCGCATCGGACTATCACATTAATCCTCAGAAGACTTACATTCTTCCTTTAAACCATTTGGCACATAAACCTGACTTATTTTCTGAACCCTATTTTCAAATGACCTTTGGGTTAAATATTTGGGTGTTCATATGGAGCATAATAACCATTCTTCATTTCAAAATAACTTAAATAAAGTATGGACATCAATATTATCAGATATGCGTAGATGGGAACTTCTTAATTTAGCACTATTATCCAAAGCTGCAATAATCAAAATGAATATTCTTCACAAATTTCTTTATCAATTCAACTCTTCAGATCAAATAATTCCTAAATCCTTCTTCGACAAAGTTAATAAAGAACTAGCTAAATTTTTGTGGTTTCCTAAAACTGTTAGGATTTCTTATTCTAGATTATCGATTCTTAAAGATAGGGGTGGTTTAGGATTACCAAATTTCTGTCTTTATTATTTAATTATTTCGGCAAACAAACTATGGTCCATTTCTAAAATGAATAATATTAACCACAATCAATCTCCGATTTGGGTTAAGTTATGGTATCAATATACTATATCCAAAAACATAAACCCGGCGGCCATTCCATTCATTTCTATAAATATTCTGAACACTCTAAAATTCTCGAATTTCTTAAAACATAAGATCAAAGCTTTTCAGGAATTATTAAAACTCATCACTCTTGATAATATTTTTCATTTACTTCAACCTCTTCACTTAAATCCCAACCTAATGTTGGATAATTCACCATTTAATCTAACAAAATATCCCCTTATAAAAAATATGAATGTTTGGGATCTCTTGAAGCATAAAGATTTGACTCTGGCTAACTTACGTAATACATTGAAAGTTAACTGTAAGTATACTATAATATTGCGTCAAATAAGGGATGTGATTATGGCTAAATGCGATCTCATAACGCCGAGAGAGCAAGATCTTAAAAATTTAGACCTGATAATTAAAACAATATCATCACCTGAGAAAATGTTATCAAATTTGTATAACTTGTTAAATAAATTATTACAAGACTCGAGCTGTCTTTTTTCCAACGTCTGGGAGAATCATAATTCTCAAATAACTGAGAAACAAAAACTCTTGGCCATTAGAAATACCCTGGAATACTCCCCTTTCAAGAAAATGTTCTATACCCAATTGATGATTAATAATAATGCTTACCATACTCCTTCCAAACTGAATAAATTTGATGCTAGTAAGTCTCCCTCTTGCCCTTGTTGTTCTTTTCCCCAAGCTGACCTTTTGCATATTCTTTGGTATTGCCATTTCTCTCATAAACTTTGGACTTCTTTGAAAGTAAGGTTACAGAAAATGGGTTATCATAAATCCACTTTGTCCTGGGAAACTGCAATACTTCACATTCCTGTAATTCATTTTTCCAAATTGGATACTCATGTGTTTATATTCATTTGCTCTCTTTTAAAACTTTACATTACCCAAAATTGGCTTGATCGTACTAAATTAAATTGGGATACCTTTAGAAAAATGGCTTACTCATACATTGCTGCTCAAAAAACTATGATGAAAAGTCCTAAAAAATGGCTCTAAAAAATAAAGTTTTGGAGAAGGTCCTCTGTATTATTAATAATGATTAATAGCTTCTAAAGTTTGTCCTTGTCTTAGTACACAATTATGATTTATTTACTCTCATACGTCATTTATACTTATGATTATAATTACATTTTTTTTTCATTTGCTTCTTGGTTACCATTTGTATATATTGTATATAATGTTGTATGTTATTTTTTTCTCACCCCAAAGAGTTGCAATCTGCTACCACAAGTTGTACAACTTTAATCAACTCCTAAAATGACTATATTTACAATGTTTTGATGTTTGTTGTTATATTATACTTTATAATTCAATAAAAAGATTTTTGAGAAAAAAAACAGCAACTGTCCTGCTTGTGGTCCTAGAGTAACTTTATCTCTTTGGTACATTGCATTGTTATATAGAAATGCATAGTAACACACTTGGGACAATGTAATAATCACAATAAGCATCCATATGGATTGAATCAAGACATTATTTATGAATGTTCAGATTTTAAGAATTTTTGGTACCTTGCTATCTATAAATTACATTTCACTTCTCGTGGTAATTTGAGAAGTCAGAAGGTGTTCTTGCTTTATCAAAACATTTTTAAAAACAGTTTCTTCAAGGCATAAGGGCATATTATCCTATTATTTAAGAGCTTAATCAGGCCAATAATTGAGTATGTGACAGACTTTTGAATCTATGAGAACAATTATATAAAAAAGCAGAAAAAAATGAAAATATTATTTATGAGAAAAGTATTCCCAGGAATAACAGGTATGAAGACAGGCTTAAGAAATTCAAACAGCATTCAGCTGAGTATCATTACATAAGCATAAGTTAAGACAAACATCAGTTCACAGTTTTATAGTACAAAGAAGCATTTATGCCTAACATGCAATGCCTGCTCACTATGAGCATTACACATAAACACCCCAAGTGATACACCCATCCAGGGGGCAGGACACTGTTAGCATCAAATGTGCAAGTGGGTAATCAGTCTATCCTACACATATGCTACTACTAATCTAGAACATAAGCAGACTAAACAAAAATAAAAAATGATTCCATAGCCAAAGAAAGGCAATACCTTTGACTAACTATGTAATGGCTTCTCACTCTGCACATCAAACACAGGCAACCCTAAGTCACAGACTGTGCATAGGGCAAGGCTTAGTTATCATCATTTGCACACTGTGAGGGGCACATCTTGCACAGAGGAAGTGTGTGAGTGTGAGAGATAAGTTAATAGCAAATATGTGCTCTCAGGGCCAGTATATCCAAATGTGATTAAGTCCATTTTGAATTGTGTGTGTGTGTGTGTGTGTGTGTGTGTGTGTGTGTGTGTGTGTGTGTGTGTGTGTGTGTGTGTGTGTGTGTGTGTGTGTGTGTGTGTGTGTGTGTGTGTGTGTGTGTGTGTGTGTGTGTGTGTGTGTGTGTGTGCATGCGTACATGCATATGTGTGTTGGGGGGGGGGGGTCATAGTCAATGCAAGGTATAGTGTGCTGCCTGAGCATGACCATGTCTGCTGGATGAGTTGATATCATGACCACTTCCAAGGTCATAACCATGTGGATGGGACCCATCCACCACTGATATAGCATTGGAAGTGCTAAAACAGCCGGATTAGGATCTGGCACATGCATGACCACATCAGCTAACATCTAACGATGTACCAGTTAACTGACCTCATGGATGCTGCCTTATTTCAACAGAAGGTCCAGATGCTGCACAGTCTAGTGTATTATTCATCCTGTCCAAGGAGCCACACATGTGGTTCATGCAGCAGTCTTACAACTTCTTCTGAGGTACTGGTAGAGCTTGCATGTGCCTCCATGATAGCTCTGCACATATGTTGGGTGGAAGCTGCTGACACACCAAACTCAGTGGGAAGACAGCAAATATACCTACTCTGAGCACCTCTATTGGCATCCCTTTGTGGTACTTCCCAATCATGATGGCTAAAGGATGGTCTACCATGTCTGCACCTGGGGGGTTACCACCCTACCCTGATCAACTGATCAACTGTGGCCCCTTCAACCTGTTCACTCTTAGATGATTCTCTGTCATCAATAAGAATAGGCATACTGACTTTGTCCATATTTAGGGGTGGAGATATGGAATTCAAGCTCTGCCTGTCTGACATACCCCTACAGCCCCAGACTGTCTCTGTTCATCACCATTATCAAGGTTCAGGTTCCTGCAAGATCATACAGAGGGAGATCCACAGTTCTGATGCTAGACGATTCTTAAACTCTGAATAAACAAACAAAAAAAGAAAAATATACATAATACCAATGCCAAAATACCTCATCCACACATGCAAATGCTATAATCTTAGTGAGTAATACACATAACTAATATATGTAAATCTGCCCATACCAGCTGCAGGTGGTCATTGTATCTCAATGCCAGATGCACCTAGACAAAACAGTTGATAGACATTGTATAAGCATAGAAATGACTATCAAATACAAAGGTGTACATACTAAACATTTGAAAGTCATTCCTGGGGAGTCAGTTGTGGAAATCCTCTGGGTCTTCTGCACCTCTGTCCAGCATCCAACACCATACTGTGAATCTCTTCTGAGCTATCTGGATCCCTGATAGTTGACAAGAAGTCTTATGTCTCAGTGAGTGGTTGTTTGATAGATGGCTGCCCATCATTAGCCCTCTGCTCCCATGCCACAGCCTGTGTTTTGTCAGTTGGCTTTTTTTAATCAGTTCACTGGCCCTATATTGGACTATTTGGTATACACAGCCTTAGCAAACAACAGAACTGACATCATTGACCACCTGCTATCAGACATGAACATGGAGGGGCTTGTCAGAGGTGTATAAATCAAGGATCTGTCCACCACAGAGATGGAGGGCCTGTACTATGACCTCATTCTCAGCATCTGAGAAAGAAGACTTCCGTGAGGATGAGCCCATCTTACTTTTAGACTTGGGAACCATATCCCTGTCATGATAAAAGAAAAAATGGATATCACAACACAGCGTAGCACACAAAAATTGTGTCAATATGCAGTCAGTTAGTAGCATAAGAGGAACAACAGTCTAAACAACACTGCAAGTTCCAAAACATTGCATTAAACATAGATGTAATGTATGCCAATTCAAGCAACACTGCAATATTCCATATGCATTTCCCCCACCCAAAACATAAACTACAGAAGACAACAAAAAATAGCATATGCAAGAATGTACACCTACTAAGCAGGAAAAATGTCATATTCAGAGAAAAATATGGGGAATGCATGCAAAGCTTACAAAATTCACTCTGTGATATGCTAATAAATGTTAGGATGCTATAATAATTTTGCGGTCCAAAATTTATTGAAACACTGCAGGTAGACCGTACTTATCACAAATATTTATCAGCATACTAGAATGAGCAATTGCATGGAAGCATACATACCTTGAAATATTTCAAAGACTGTCCTGTGTAGTCCTACACTGAAACTGTTGACAGTACTATGCTTGTCAGCAGTTGGGAAACAAGACAATCTTCCCTAGCACGATGGAAGCTCCATAGCCCATACCATGCTTATAAGTTGTAGGTGACCCCTCTGACATGTGGGATATGTTAATTAGCTCTCACCTCATTATTCTTCCTGACCATTTAATTTGCACAAAGTGCTGTGGTGGTATACATGGTGCTGGTTCCTACATGATGACATGCACACTCCTCATTAGCACAAGAACGGGATTTAAAGGTTTTGATATGCTAATGCCTTGCACGTATGCCTCACTAGCAGTTCCTGGTTAGTCAATGATGTGTTAAAGATCCATGCAGATGAAAATTACATTTTGTGAGGGTGTGTCAGAAAAGTAACTCTTAGCTAGTAGGTTTACGTTATACTCATGTTAAAATAGGACTAAACCTTGACATACATATTTGTCCAGATATTCAGAAAAATGATGTGAGGTGGCTATGCACATACATCTCAAATATGGGATGGAGGTGGCTAACAATGTGGCTGAAGCCTAAAGCATATGCAGACCTTATAAACAATTGGTTAAATATATGCCAACCTTTAAGACATCTCTTGATCAAAGGCAGTAACATTAAGTGATGTATACCAATATTATCAATAACTCTGCCTTGCAGAAAGTTGTTTCTACCCTCACATTCATTATCATCCTCAAGTCTCCAATAAGCCCATCAACATAACTGTACTGTGCAAGGAACAATCATAAAAGTGTGATGCCATGGCTATGGTGAAACATAACTATATATTTCAGAAGTCAAGTGCTCTGCAGAGGTAGTTGATTTTCTCATTTTTTTTACTGTTTATGTGTTGCAACATGTTCCTGATGTCAATGTTCAATTGTAATGCCATAGGTGCAGTTCTTCATCCTTTCCATAATGGTTGGCATGCCCTTTAGGGAATGACAGCTCCCACTGTAAGGCAAAAAAATCAAACATTTTATGTTGTGCAAACAAGATTGGCATTGGTGTGCAGCACTTACCATACTGGAGATAACTGCTTAATCTGTAGAGGCCTGAATGGTTCTGTGTATTAATGAAGTATTTACTAAATAAGAGTGTAATAGGTGCAAAGTTTGAATCCACATAACAAATATTATACCCTTTAAGTGGAGTAATACATATGATCATTTTTTTCAACTTTAAATGTACCCTACTTCTATATATCTGTGCAATTTATAAAGTTAACATTGAAATATTTTTATGTGTTGACTTTGGGTGATAACCCTAATAATGTTAACCTATGTTTTTCCCAGAGTGGTCACTTTATTATTATTATTATTATTATTATTATTGTTGTTATTATTATTATTATTATTATTATTATTATTATTATTATTAATAATAATAATAATAATAATAATAATAATAATAATAATACCCCTGTATGTGCATGCTGTAGAATAAATGATGCATCTACAAATAAATTAGAAGACTTAAGTAGCAATGTGCTAAGGTAGCTGAATGGGAAGATCCCAGTCAAACAGCTTGAAAAACACATTCACACATTTCCAGTGGAATACCTGAATAATGATCGAGTGTAAGTCCTCCTGGGATATGTTTGGGATCAAATCCTCTAATGTACACTCTGTATGGCTCTTTCCTCAATATTTGCCCATCCATAAAACAATAATGATGTCAGTTAAAATTTAAGCACATCATACACATGGACAGCAACTAAAAATTTATTTTTTATATTCACTGTTTGAGTGACAGTCAATATAGAGCACTACCAGTGGTCAATAATGACTGTAGAGAAATGGCACTTCTCATCCACTTATACACATGGACTAAGTCTTTGGCATCAGCCTCGTATATGAGCTTAGTGTTGCATGCATCAGTTAACACTGAATGTATTAACACAACGTAATGAGAAAGTATTCCACATAAAAGCATTTGTGCCTCAAATTATGACTCCAGTGCAAGATCAGCATATAGTGCAACAGTTACAGGGTTGTCAGATGTAAATTTATTTCCAGTCATGTACATATTTGTAGTCCTTACCTTACATACTCACCATATCAGTTTTTCTGTGCCGTTGTTAGTTAACACACAGAGTTCAGAAGTTCATGCCCCATTTTGTCATGGGTTCAATTCCATGGTGTTAGCAGTCACAATTTTTTTTGGTAAGTGACACCAGTGCACACTGTAATACTGAAACAAAATGTAATAAGGACAATACAGAAGAACAGCAATATCATGCAGTTGATTATATATTTACATGTCATAATGTTAACATGATGAATGCTATGAACCATCCCTGAGCACATGCTAGAAGTGGAAAAATGTCAACTGAAAGGCAACTGAGATAACAACAGTAACCATCATGAGCTGGAGTCACTGTGGAGTATACACACACACACACACACACACACACACACACATATATATATATATATAGAGAGAGAGAGAGAGAGAAAGGGAGATCAGCACACATGGTGAAGTGTTACATCTATGTTTCTCACCTAAAATGGACATTGAAGAAATAATGCATACATTTAATTCTAGTTCATTTCTGTGCCTTCCCTTGCACAAATGCATTTCTTGACAATGTCTTTCTTTGCCCACAGGCTGGTACATAGGAGATCTCATCTGGGTACCAGCTCCCTGCCATTTTTCCTGGTATCTTTGAAAGGAAGATATGATAGCTGATGATGAGGATAGTACTCCATTTAGAGCACAGCTCTCATGTGAGGAGGAGTCACACATTTTTGTAGCACTCCTCATTAAATATAACAGCCAGAGGCATCTGTAGGTTCGCTGTCCTGGGGTTTCAGTAAAAGGCTGAGGCTTGGAATAGTTTAGCCAAGGCTGTCACCCATGCTACTAGCATCCCACTCACAGATGAACAGTGCCACCACCATTACAGTTATTTAAAAAGGTGGAAACAGGACCTCTTTAGCCAACAGGGGTTATATATAAGTATATAGCTCAACAACTCTGCAATACACTACCATGACATGGCAACACATACAAGTCTTCATTACTGTACAGCCCCTGTAGAGATTGAAGGAAACTGGAAGGTGCATCAGGAGAGACCATGATACCTTAGAGAGACATCGGATAATTATGGGCTTAGGTATGATGGATCTTATTTCATAACAGCACTGATTTTACAAATTGTTTATCAATAATGTGAACATGAGTGGTTGTTTGACAATTACATGAGTATATACATATTCTACATTTGCAGACTGTACAGACCTGTATAATTAGATCATGCAGGTTTGGAGTAGTCTTTTCTTAGGTAAAAACAGATTTTTGTTGGTTCAGTTCCAGACAGCCAGAGCTATTGTCAGATATTCATTTTACAATTCAATACTTACTGGCTGCAAACATAACTTGGAATTGCATGTCATCAGTCCCAGTATATGTTTAATATAGCAATAACCAACGACGGTGTGTTATATTAAGATTTACCCAAGGTTGGTGTGGTTTAATCATGAGGGCGAAGGGAGAAAGGAAGGTCTCAGTTGCTCCTTTCTTTTTTTTTCTTTTAATTACTTTCAGATAGTTTAGGGGTATGAGAGAGGCAGAATGGAAAAATCAAGTACGTGTCTTTAGTTTTGAATAACGTACCTGATATTCCTAGTATTTTCTCCATCCTGTCTCTCTCATATGTCTGGACTCTGGATTTCTAATTTTATTTATTTGTGTTTAAAAATTTAAAAGTTACAGTATATACCAATGGAAAAGAAGTCCAGGCGACCTGACCTTTTTCCATTGGTATATGCTCGGATTTACAATGGGTATTCTGGTTGGGCTGACCAATCAGCATGCTAGTTATTGAATGCTAATGGCTAGTCATTGTATAATTAACAATTCTCTATAAACAAGTTTTAAAATACTTACTCTTCTTGCAAATGTTTATAATTGTGAGAGGCAGGAATATGATAGCATCAGTGTACCGGCATTTTCAGGTCTCATATGTTCATATCTGTATGTGAAGAATCTTAGAAATGTATGTGGAATATTTAACGGCTGTGACACTAACATTACAGAATATTTATGATTAGTTTTTTTCTTTTTTGACACTCTCTCTCTCTCCCCATCCTCTTTCTCATTATCATTTCTGACAGTTGTTTTTTTTTTTTTTGTTTGCACCTTTCTTTGCATTTAAACATACATCCCTGCTTCATCATGACCACCAGCATGGGGAGCTAGACTGGCCACAGTGGCTCAGACTACCAGCCCTCCAACAACAGAGGCACCCAGCACATCTGAGTCACAAGCTATAAGTGTTGCCTCCTAAATACCTGTACTACCTGCAACACCTAAAGCAGGTAGCTCTGACTCGAGGGTTAATGCACTGGTACCCACCAGGGCAATGTAACTAGAGGTGGTGATTATGTCACCACACAAGAGCTTACAGGGCTAGTGAGGGAGGGGCATTGGTACCTGCATCAGCTGTATGTAAAGAATCTTGCAGTGAATTGTCAGATTACTGCTCATCTGACACTGCCCCAGGTGTCTATCACAGGAGACAGTGGTGAAATTTCTGAGGGTAAGGGCTAGATTCCTATTGCGTTCAAGCTGGACAGGAATGAACCTCAAAATTCCCATACCTAACCCCAACCATGCTGTCCCCCTCCCTGTTGTGTCCATCATTGTAATTGTCTTGTATGTCCTGTATGTCTGTGCCAGCTACTTAACCTACCTTGATTCTATGTTCAGCCATCAAATGGAATTTCCATCGAATGGCTGAACATCAAACCCTATCCATCAAACGTTCAGTCAGAGAACGTTCATTTCATTGATGGGGAAAGTAACTAGTTGACCACCACTTCCGTGTGTGCCCCACTGCAGTATTTCACAGAACCCCTAACTTTATATACCAAGTCCAAGATCGCACTACAGTGGGGAAAAGAGCAGACAGAGAAGTGATGGATAACTAGTTACTTTCCCCATCAATGAAATTAATGTTTGCTGTATGATCGTTCGATGGATAGGGTTTTGTGTTGATCCATTCAATGGAAGTTCCATTTGATGGCTGAACATAGACCTGCTTGCCTTATATACCTACCCCTATTAATCCTAAATACCTCCCACAAGGTTCCTGTCTCTCACCTTAAAAATTATAAAAAGGACACCAGTATAACAAAACGTTGCAGTACATACATAACTCTTCACTTTGTCTATCATAGTATCATAGTATCATAGTGTCATACTAGAATACCAGGCTATTGACCCAAGGGGCCTTTTTAAGCCTAGCCATGCTTCCCAATAAAAATTTAATATGTATTGGCCCCCAAGGGTTTTGTGGGGTATATGTAATTAGACATGGGTAGCTTAGCATTTACAAGCTTCCTGTCTCTAACAGAGTCATACATGCCAGCCTAGGGGTATATTTAAAGTTCCCCATCCACAGATCGAAATTTCACTTGAATAAATGTAGGGATTAGATCTGCTTCACATGGATGGGAAAGCCTGTTCCAAACAAGGGAGAACCACCAAGATACATACCTGTCCCTCCAGCATGTCCTATTTATGTGGCAGGCAAGGTTTAGGTCCATGGATTGGATGTTCCTGATGCTATATGTTTTACAGATGTTCAACAGGTCGATTAGGGCTGGATCAGAGGATGCTTTTTAGGCCAGGCATAGGTCACCTCTCAGCAGCCTGTAGGTGACTAAATATAAATACTAGGCTTTGAGTCATTTTGCACAGGACTTGTTTTCCACATCATGTGACATTTTGTGAGGAATATCTGAGTGCATTCCTGTTGTTGCATATGTCTGGCCATGTACATACTGCAGGATGCATTGTACTGAATGACTGGTCAATTTTCCCACTGCAGCTGACACATGATGGTCAAATGCCAATTCACTGTTTACATGCATCTCCAAATCCCTGACTACAAAGTCTACTCTTAAGGGGGTATTGTCAATGTAGTAGTCTGTTGAGGTGGCCGTCTTTCTGAATGATTCTATCTTGCACTTTTTTGGCACTGAGTTTAAGACCATATCTTTGGCACTAGTTATTAGTCTGTATCAGGCCTTCCTGGAGAATATATGTGCCTTAGGGGATTCAGTGACTGCATCCAGTTTGCAATCAATATCAGCCAGAGGCCCTTGACTTTAGCCATGACCTCAGAGAAGTAGACACCAAACAGGAGCATCCCCTAGCACTTAGCCTTGAGGCTCCCCATCAGTAACGGGCCTTTTTGTGGAGGAAGACTCCTGTAGTCTAACTTCTTGGTCCAGTATGTAAGCTAACTAGCTATCCATCAGGTGATATAAGGGTTTATACCTAGTTTAATGAGCTTTCCTACAATGTCCAAGTGGGGTAGTGTGTCAAATGCCTTGACCAGGTCAATGTAGGCAATATGCACTATTTTGTTTTCATCCATTGTTTGGGGACCTTCTTGAAGACATCCACAAGATTGAGTAGGCAAGGCTTGCCCTTGATAATCCTGAACTGATTTGGATCTAAATGTTTGCAGGTTACCTATGTTGTCATTTGGGATATCCATGATTATTCTTTCCATAGCTTTACATATCAACTAATCAGGCCTATGGGTCGATAATTCCCTGGGTCAATGGATGATCCACCTTTGTGCAGTGGGATAACCACTGCAGTCCACCATTCATATGGCATGAACCCTGTTTTGAGGCTATATTTAAATAGCGCTTCTAGTGGTCCCAATAGTTCATGCTTCATGCTACTAAGGAGGTAACCTGGAATGTTATTGTGACCCATCAGTACAGTGTTCTTGGCCTTGGAGAGTGCCTTGAGCACCTGATCCTCTGTAGTGATACTTGGAGGTGTTACGGATGTGGATGTTTTCAGAGGAGCATCTAGAGGGAACAGGGGGTTAAAATTGGGGCTAAATCTGTCTGCCAGAAGGTTTACTATATTTTTCAGCTCTGTATAGCTGGAACCATTTACAATTAATTCAGTACATTGCTTTGAGGTTACAGACATACCTGAAAAAAGCTGTTTGATTGTTTTTGGCCTGGGAGGATAATTTTATCATATTTGTGGATTTGGTGGATTTTATTAGCCACCTGAGTTACTTGTTTAGATTAATAAGGGGTATTGTTCCTTGCTGGGCATTGCACCTCCTAATTTTTTGACATTAATTTCTTCATTTTGATGTACAAACTAGTATTGATGCTGGAATTCTACCAGGACAGCTTGTTGTTTGAGTTGATTCTGTGCTTAATCTGGGTAAGTACATCTTTCTCTATGCAGTTGTTAATATGATTATATAGGGTTTCTGTGAACAATTCCACATAAGTAATGGTGCTCTAAAGGTTTGAGATGGCTTGATATTTTTCCAAGTGTCACTTAGTAGTAAGATGTTTGCCCCAAAATAATTTCTAAAAGTTCCATGGTTATCCAGTCTCCCTGGTTTTACCTTTACTTCAAAGGTTACAGCTTTATGTTCTGACCTGAATAGCAAGGACATTACACTAGGAAGGTGCAATGTTCTGCCATGTTTATGAAAACTAGGTCAAGGATATTCACACTCCCAATGGGTATGCAGACTAACTGGTCCAAAGTGCTTGTATTTACAAAGTCCAAGAATCTTTGGGCCTGCATATTAGGGGTCGTGTATGATTCCCAGTTTATATTGGGGCAGTTAATATCGCCCATGACTATGGTGCTAGGTTGAAAGGAGAGTGTGCCCAATACATTTAAGTATGTATTATATTTTTTCTGGGTCATAAAGGGGTACCTATAGCTTGCAAGGATATGGCATAGGACTCTGTCTAAAGTAATTTGGACTTGCATAAGCTCTAACATGTCATACTGTTGGACCAGCCTTGAGGTATGTTGTTTTTAATATAAATATAGACATTTCCATCTTTTGTCCTTTCCTGTTAAACCATGTCGTCACAACTGCACAGATCTACATGTTCCAAGATGAGGAGAGCTTGGATGGAGTAGGTTTTCTTGTATACACTCAAGGCATTGAAAAGTAACATCTTCAGATTTTCCTGGGCTAGTGTAGCTATGTCATTAGGTTTATCAGGTTAGCAATGCCTAAAAAAAGCATTATGGAGATGGACAAGGTTTTAGCCAAAATTTGAAATCCCAGAGGGGACAGTTTCAGACCATCTCTGGCAAAGCAGGGTGGTCTGTTGACCACATCCTCCCAAGCTGAAAGATATTGTACACTATTCAAATGACACAATACTCTTAGCCAACAGTTAAAGTCAGTTATTTTCTGTTGATATTGTGGCATCCTCCTTGGAGGAGTTAGAATGATGCTCAGTGATAGGTTCATACTAGTGTGAGGACACATAGCCCAAGAGCTCTGTCATGTCTCACTTTGCTTAGTCCAGGGAGGTACGTCTCAAGTTGCTTACTCCCACATGGACAATGACTGAGTCATATTGGTATTTGTAGTCCAATAACATAAATGCATGCCAAATCTGATGGGATCCTGACCGCTGGCAGACAGTTGACCATAACTCTCTCCTTACTTAGCCTGAAGAGTGGGATCTGTGTGTCTCATAATGGAGTCTATTATGACCAAAATAAGGGGTTGTGTGGTGGTGTGCTCTATGGGCTTAGAAACTGAAATACAATGAGATGTGGCCATATGGATTTTGTTGGGTATTGATTTTGTGAAACTCTCTTGAGGTTGCTGATACTTTCAGTTTGAAAGGTCTGGAAGGTCTTTGTGGTTTAGGGAGATTACATTTAAAAGCCTTAACATATGTGGGCCTAGAGGGTGTTAGAGCTGGGTAGTTTGGTTGCTGTAAGCATATGAACTACAATCAGGGCTATCTAAGACCACACTCATTGGGGGGGGGGGGTTCCTCAGTAAACAAATTAGTCGCTCTTTGCACACCTAAGTAATTTCAGGGATAGAGCAAGGTCAGTGAAATACATGGCACTTTACAGTGATAAATAACAGAAAAATACAATAAATAATTTAAAAATACAGCAGCAGTGTTATTAATTATTTTACAAAAGTGCAAAACATTAAAGTATTATCTTTGTTACTACTGAACTGGATACAAGCAGTGTGTTTGTAAGCTCAGTGGAAAAGTCCTAAGAGCTGTGCAAACACTCTAAATTTATAGAGGCAAAGAAAACTGAGTAAACAAAGAAAATTGGCCCCTTGAACATTCAAGCAGTTTCACTTAAAATATACCTGTGTGATTTCCAGATCAAACAGACAAGAAACCTTCTACTCCCACTAGAAAAGTTGTCCTAGGCTTCCTTAATGTAAAACTACACTATGGTTAGCCCAAAGTGAATTCAAACAGAATGTGTGAGTAAGACATATCTGATTTGGTCAACCTGGTCACACAACATTACTAAGTTGCAATCACACATCATATAGGATGTGCGTACCCACATTTACCAAATTCTTTGTACATATACAGTCTTAGCTTGTGAAGAAGTGGATAGCTATGGTCCTCTTCCACCACCTTCCTGTTCATTTCTTAATTTTTCCTCCAATGTCCTACCATCTGCTTGCTCCCTAATAAAGAAAACTATTTCTTCCTGTCCTCAGCATTTGTATGAAGCTTGGCATGAAGCAGGAGAGCCTAAAAAACTAAAAAAATAAATAAATAATTACTCATGCACTAATACTTTACCAGTGATTGTGCAAATCAGCTTGGCAGCAATGAATTTCTGTAAGTAATTCTGACAGAAGAAAGTAACATCAGTGACACCCATTAGCTGTGTAAGACATTATTGGGTTCTTGTATACCTGATATCAGGAGTCTATTCCAATGCACTCTGTGCAGTGCTATTTGAAGCTGAGTGTGATGTCATGTCACATTTTCCATCCCAGTGTCACAGTGTGCTCCATTAAAGTGATATAGTTACAAACATATTGGCAGACTGATATTAATGAGTGCAATATTAATATGTATGCCTTGTTATTACTCTGCACATTGTATACACATAACAGTGGGTTTTCATTGATGCGGGCATAAACACAATATTTACTTGCAATAATGCATTATAGGGTGATCTGGAGATTAGCCATCAGAAATGCATGGATGGCACTACATTGTGACAGCTCTCAGTCTCACCCTACACCTTCCTATTCAATCCCTGTATCAGTAACTTTGTGATTTCCATTATGCACACTTCCTTTACCTGTGACTTTTTACACATATGGCAGTCCAAGGCCTTTTGTGACATCACCCATGACAACATTGATATGGAACATATCAGTTACTCCATCATGATTTGGACTGGAATAATGTGCATGTCACAGCAGTTTTACACATAGATATCTCATGCCCTACCACGGTAATTAAATTACAAATGTATCACTTAATAGCCACGGACAAAACACTTTTGAATGCCACATCAAATTACTCTTGCTACTTTCACTACTGCATGATGCTGGTTATCGAGCAGCAAAGTTGACTAGTAGTAAATGACACTTCATATCCACTGGCAAAAATTCTGAAAATCTGCCTTTGGCCACATTCATAAGGTGCTTGTCATGCTAGTATGCTTAGCCCCACTGTGTGACAGAAGCAATAATGATAAGAGGATTAGAAGAAGGTATTATTATAACAGGACTAATGGCTTCATGTACTTTTCGGTGATGTTTGAATTATCAATGCAGTACATTTTGAACTGTGATCCTTGATTGTGTCTGTTTCACAAAATACATTGCCCATCCCTTCAAACATGTATCATGCTCCCTATAACTATGTCATTTCTCACAACTATGACATCACTTCCTCTGTAGCATCAACACTTAGTGTACAGGTTTAAAGAATGTCAAGTGAGGTAGACAGGTGTTTCAATCCAGCAGAGTGTCTATATAAAAGCAACTGGTAACAGGCAGGACTCGGTTACTCAACAGATATAATGTGTGCAGTTCTAACATTTACATGGGTAGAGGATTGTTAGTGTCGAGCTCATTTTGAAAAGAGGCCACATGAATTCCAAAACCTTACTGAAGATATTCTTTCAAACTTGTGTTTTCTGATATATGTGATATCACTTCTTATGTGGTGACAGCAGTTACTGCACACCTCTAGAGACTGTAATGTTAGGTAGGCAGGTGTTTAAATTTGGCAGTGTGTAACTACTATGACTGTGTATATCTGCAAACAGATGTGACGTGCCGTTCTAATTAGTGGTAGCACTTTCACAGGTGGAGTGGTTTGATTTCCCCTGTGGATAAACTCCCTTTTAAGGGAAGCCATATGCATTCAAACACAATGTTTATGTTATCTCTTCAACTGTGCTTTCTGACAGCTATAATATGACTTATTCTGTGGCATCTGCAGTTAGTGCTCAGATCTGAATATTGAGTTAGGAAGGTGTTTGAATCTGACAGTGTGCACCAAATCTGGATGTGTCAGAAAAGTAAAATGGTAACAGGCAAGAACAGCATACATAGCATTAACATTTCTACAAATGAAGTGTTTTGATTCCTCCACCTGTTGTACTGTCTTTTGTGGGGGAACATATGCAGTCTAACCTTATACCTTTTGACAACAACTGTATGTAACATAGTCAGGTGTTCATATCCATCAGCTCATATTGTATCTGAGAGTATACAATCATGCATTGGTGACATGCTTGAATGGCTTACCCAACAGATATGATGTGATGTGATATATTTTATGTGTTTTTTTTTATAGGTGGCTGATTCTGACCTCCTACGTTCTTTACTTCTTTGAAAGCATGCCCTGTTTAGCAATATGCCTTTTCTATCTTCCACTGCATGATTGTAAGCACAAAACAGTATCTCTAGTCAACATTTTGAAATAATAATTACCACTTCTTGTCCTCTGGAAAAACCTGTTAAGTATTTCTCTTTGGCTGCATGGCTCTGCTGACTGTTGCTTAGTGGAATTTACAGTTTATGTCTGGAGGACAACAGCAATGGCCTAGGCCTGTGATCAAATTGTGGCTCTGCCACAACCTTTACCAATAATTCTCATCAATTTCATTTTCAGCCAGTGCCCACTTCACTTATCTGTAACCTCATACAGAAACTTAAACCCACTACTCTCTCTGCTGATAAATTACCTGCAGAATACCTGCAAAAAGCTGCTAAAGTCATAGCCTACCCCATATCCATCCTCATTAACAGAACTATTTCTGAAGGATCTATTCCCCTAATCTGGAAAGTCTCTCACATAATCCCCTGCATAAGGGCGGTAACTCCAAAGAGTTGTCCAATTATAGGCCCATAGCTATTCTATCTCCTTTGGCAAAAATAATGGAGAAATGTATACATATACAACTGTTAACCTACCTACTCGATCACAATTTATTAGCACCCTGTCAACATGGCTTTAGACCATTTCATAGCACCACCTCTGCTCTCTTATCCTTCACTAACCATATTAACAGCAATCATAATATTGATACTCTATCCTCAGCTGTTTTTATTGATCTGTCCAAAGCATTTGACATGGTGAATCACCACCTCCTTATAGACACACTCAAAAACCTGTCATTGGACAACCATACTATACAGTGGTTCCAATCATACCTACATAACAGGCAACAGGCTGTACTATGGGAAAATACTTTATCTTCCCACGTCCCAGTCACTCTAGGGGTCCCGCAAGGATCTATATTAGGCCCATTACTCTTCTCCATCTTTACAAATGACCTTCATTCTGTAATTCCTCAAGCTGACTGTATCCAATACGCTGATGACTCCACACTCATATGTGCTGCTGCTTCTCAATCAGAACTTCAGTCACTAACCCAAATGACCTTTAGTACAGTTGAAAACTGGCTCCTACAAAGACGTCTTATCCTTAACCCCAAAAAACAAAATGCTACTATTTACCCCACCCGCAGAACCTCCCCACTTAACTTTACTATTACTTCAAATGATGGAACTATAATATCTCCGGAACCAACCACCAAACTACTCGGGGTACTAATAGATAACAACTTGTCCTTTGAACCTCACATTAATAACACCATAAAAATAGTAAACAAGAAACTAGGTTCCCTCTATAGAATAAAACCCTTTCTTACACCTCCAGCCAGGGTTACTATTGCTCGTACCCACCTCATCTCTACCTTGCTCTATGCCTCCCTATCTATACCAAAATATGTAGAAGTAATCTGAGTAAACTTACATCCTCCTACAACAATATTGCCAGATTTGCAGCTGGGTCCTCCTATAGAACTCATCACTGTATCAATCTGAATCAGTTAGGATGGTTAGAGCTGCCAAATTTAATACTTTTCAATCAATTAATAGTAGCCCATAAGATCCTGTATTTACCTCAAAATACACCCATACTTACATCCCTAGTCATCCCCTGTAATAACCTCAAGACCTTACGCTCAGCTAATAACCTACTTGTACAAATATCAAAATCCAACAACTTAGCTGGTGACACCTTGTTCTCCAATACAGTAGGTAAAGCCTGGAACATCCTCCCAAGCCAGCTAACCTCAATATCCTCTGTCAGCTTATTTAAAAGCAAGCTTAAACCCTACCTCAAATCACACTGGCTATGCGCCTGTGTTAACCCAGACTAAGTACCTAACTATTAACTAGACAACCACAATTCCTAGCCTATCATGATCTTGTGTTGTCTCACTAATTTTTAGTGAGCTTAACCTTCCTTAGGATTTTTTCTCATGTAAATAAGTATATACAGTAGAATGATCAAACACCTTCATATAGTATCACAACCTATGTGTTAAATAACACTAGAAATCCATCCTTGTTTGCTGTTCTTCTATACTCTATTGATCTCTAGTGTTTTTCTTTCTTAGGTTTTGTGAGACCTCAGTATCTCTTATCATAAATTACTAGGTGTATCTAATTTTGTAATATGTTATAAAGATTTGTACTACACCATTTCTAATACAAATGTATTAGTCTTATTCATCTATTCTTAGATAAATTTTTCCTTTTTCCTACTGAAATATAAAATATATAATCTTAGGCTTGTACTATAATTGTTAAAACTTATGTACCAAATTATATTGTTATTGTCTTTGTCTTGACCTTTTATGTTGTTGTAATTTGTGGAGCTTTTCTCCCCGGGCCTCCACTGAAAATGGACATATATCCAGCTGGACTAGCCCGGTTAACAAATGTAAAATAAAATAAATAAAAAAATTTATGTCAACTCTCGCAACTTCTACAGTTTGCTATAAATCTGATGTGCACTTCTAAATATATGTGTGGTATGTCTATCATTGTGATCCAACAATTACTGTTGTCTGTTACACAGTGCTCAAGTTACTTGTGAGTTTGTCATAATGTCACACACCCTTCACATGGCTATTTTCTCGCAAGTGTTGTCCAAATTGTTATGTGTCCACATTAGGTAAAACAAATGTCATGCAACTGTGACTTAGGTAGGCAGTCTTTCCAAACCCATCCAATATATATAGAAGCAGTGAACGAAAGGTGCATTGCTAGACAATGATGACATATTGCACAGATGTGTTGTGATGCATTTTCCTTGGATAGGACCCTTTCATAGGGGTTGTTGTGGTCACTGTTAATCATGGCCATATACAGTCACACACATACGTGTAGATTAACTTCCTCCATATAAGTGATATTTGACAAGAGTTCCATCACAGTACATGTTTAATGACGTGTCTCATATTTACCATATACATACATCTCCCCTCTTATGATTTTCACACCTCTTCAAATTTATGCATCATAATAAGGTATGTGGTGTTCCATCTGGCATTTGTGGATGTCTGGCATATTCTTGGGGATTACAGTCACTAATGACTGATTTTTCTGTGTCTCACTTCATGCCCTTCACAGATGCATGCTACTACCATATATTTGTATTGTGCCCACTTTCCCAAATTCTAGGAGCAGTATGTGCAGATTTTTCCTAAGTTATGCATTTAACAATATAATTATATTTGTGTTTGTCTAGTATTCCTTCATGAAGATTTGAGGGATGTGCCCATGTAGAATTCAAAGACTCTTATTGCCCATATTGACCTACAACATTTTTATGCTGACCATTTAATAATTGCTTGTTAATGGAAATCACATTGCCATTAATCTTTAACATGTCCATGATTTCACTCAATGAACTGTGCAACAGTTTCTGCTTTCATTGTTCGTTTGTTCTGAGGCTTCCCTTCTTCGTGTATTCCCAATTTACTTATCTGATGTTATTGATAGCATGCGATCAATTCTGACTCTTTTGTTTGTCGTGCACATTCTTTTGTTTACATCATGCACATGGTTGTGCAATTGCTTACCAAAATGTAGCCACAAGCCTGTGCTATTGACTGGAAGTGAGGCTCCACATCATGCTATGTCTTGGCTTCTTTCCTGTTTGATTAGCAGTGCTGATCATTGCACTGACATGATTAGTCATGATGGCTTGTACACAATGTTAGTGAATCCCCAGCAGAATCTGTTGGACCTTGTTTTCTTGGAATAGGGCAGGCTTGCTATGGCCTATTATAAGGTCCTTAGCCTCCTTTAAAACACTGAAACATTGAAATTAACATGGATATAATTTAAACTACAAGCAGGTTGCATACTGAATTATAAAGCTATATAGTATCCAAAATAAAACACTGGTCAGTCAATAAATATAAGTATAAACAACATAAATAAGGCTTCTGTATTAGTAGACAAGTAACAAAAACAAAGTTTAAATAAAGTATATTAATATATGAAACTCAGTACTGTATAGAGACACTAATCTCTTCAGATAATTTTTTGTATTCTGCCTCATGAGATGTTACTAGTAAATGAACCACCACATGCAGTGGCTCTTGGTTATTGTACTGCTACATTTTTACCCAGCAAGTTGAACATATTTTTCCCACTGCCCTGAAGTCCCCCCACTAAGAGTTAATCTGTGTTCAGACTTGGAGCATACCTACTAACAGATCCCAACAATGTGATGGACGATTCTCTGCCCTCGTTGAGAATCTTGCTTTCTCTGCACTGTCAGTTTGCTTATGACAGCTTTTATGATTCATCCTCAGTCATGGGATAACATTTGGCTAACTTATTTTGTGCAAAATAGATAGCGAGGGTTGCTGCTATACTGGCAAACGCTCAAATTAGTTAATTGATATGCTTACTTAAAGAGACAAGCAGGCATCATAGAACCTAACTAAATAAAACTCTTAGATGAATAAACAGTCATACTAAGAGTTTTATTTAGTTAGGTTCTATGATGCCTGCTTGTCTCTTTAAGTAAGCATATCAATTAACTAATTTGATTGATTAATAAGTAACTGTTGTGTATATATATATATATATATATATATATATATATATATATATATATGATGTAGAATCTGAGTATGACTGTAACATCTGATGAAGCTGCATAGCGAAAGCGCTTATCTTGTTATTCATCTATAATAAATTACTCTGGTTTTTTAAGCTCTACGTGATTACTTGTCTTCGCTCAGTCTTGCTACTGTGTTTTAAGTTAATTCTGATTTTAAACTAAATAACTTATTTTGTGACTAACTATAATAAAACTATTGCATGCATCTTTTTAATGCTCTAGAGATGTACTGCACATTTCTATAAAACTGATTCAACTAAAAGTCAATCGGGTTAACATGAAGGACATAATAATATCTTGAATGCAAGAGCATGTCAATAATATTATATCTGTATGAAAATCTAGTATAGTTAAGAAATTACAAAGAAAAATAAATAAACCTGATGGGTCAAAAGCACACTTCCAACTTGACAGTTTTCAATGTACTCACTCAGTTATCCCTAACACCTGCCTTATCCTATTCAGGCTTACAAGGAGGGATGGGCATACCTTGTCAAATAGTAGGTGCAAAGCAAAAAATCAGTCCTGGGCAAGGCCATTGTCCATTGCAGAAAATATGCCCACTTATTCATTGCACACGTATCTATGGAGGGTCTATATTAGATCATTGAAAGCTTAAAAAAGCGAACGGTGATTAATCGACCCTATGTAAGCAAAAGCTTACAATTTCGAACTGTCAGAACAGCGATTTTTTTTCCTAGGGAAAATAATCGCTGTTGCAACAAAAAAAAAATAATAATAAAACACTTTAAACATTATATTAAGTGGGGGGCTTTGCCCCTACACCCCCCTACTTAAATATGCCAACTCCGAGACCGCACTACAGTGCCAAAAATGGCAAAGTAATGAAGTGGCCAAGCAAATTCTTTCCCAGGGGAAAGAATTTGCTTAAAAGCCACTTTGATATTTTGCCATTTCAGGGTTTTGTGTTCGACCAAGACGCATTTGAAAGAATGCGTCTTAGGTCTTCTAATAGGGAACCTCTATGGAGATCTTAGAAAGCCAGTAATTTACATAATGGCATGTCTTTAGGATGTACCTGATTACTGTAATAAAAGTATTGTCTTTCAGCTTTTCCTGGTTAGTGGTCACCACAGGAGAATGCCGGTCTGCTTATGACTGGCAGTAGATTTTTACAGTGCTGAGGTGCTAGCCTGACACCCAACCTTCAATGAAGGCACACCCATTCAGGCACATACGTACCTGCATGTCTTTAAATGTCACTCAACCACGGGGAGGACATGCAGACTCCAGACAGAAGGCACTCCAGCTGAGAATCAAACCGGAGAACCTTTTCCTGTGAAGCAACAACGCTAATGGCTGCACCACTGTGGCCTCCTACCCAATTACTGTAATACCTGGCAAAAATCCACAGGAAAGACAAGTAGATTCCACAACAGGCACCCTAGTAGAGACAGAAAAACAAAACTCTGAACAGCATCCCTAATTGTTGCTCCACTGTGCCACACTTTTCTGCATAGTGCCAAAAGAAAATTGAATTCATGGTTTAACTACTGTAGAACTTTAACACAATAACTTGAATATCACTAAATTAAAATCTTTTTGCCATCCTTTCTTTTCTTCTAAAATAATAGTGAATATAAAAGCAACAGAATTGAAATAATTCATATATAATGTGTTTATCTATATTTATATCTATATACTTATATATAGAGAGAGATGGATCCCTGTCATATGATATAAACCTCATTTGACTGAAACCTTCTCCTCCTGCTTCTCCTTTTGGCTTTTCCCGGTTAGGGGTCGCCACAGCAGATCACCTGTCCGCTCATGATTGGCAGTGGAGTTTTACGGTGTCAAGTTGCCAGCCCGGCACCCGACCTTTCACAGAAGGCACACACACTCATGCACAGGGCCAATTTAGAGTATCCAATCCACCTACAGCATGTCTTTGGGATGTGGGAGAAAACCAGAGCACCCAGAGAAAATCCATGCGACCACAGGGAGGACATGCAGACTCCGCACAGAAGACACCCCAGCCAAGGATTGAACCGGAGAACATCTTGCTGTGAAGCAGTAATGCTAACCGCTGCACCACTGTGGCTGCCCACGCATTTGACTGAAACCCTGAGACTGAAATTTCAAAAGACTGAAAAGTCACTTGACTGAAACCCGTAAGACTGAAACCCATAATACTGAATTTCAACATACTAAATTGTACATACTAAATTGTAAACTGGACAATATAAAACCAGACTAGGTGGGGGGGCTATGTCCCCCACACCCCTCTAACTATATATATATATATATATATATATATATATATATATATATATACTAACTCCAGGACTGCACTACAGTGGGGAAAAGGGCATATAACTTTCACGTACCTTACAGTAGTCTACATGCTGCCACTACTATGCTTTTTTCCCTACTGTAGTGCAATCCTGGAGTTAGTATATATAGTTAGGGGGTGTGGGGGGAGCAAAGCCCCCCACATAGGGGGGGTGTGGGGGCGTAGGCCCCCACCTAGTCTGGTTTTATATGGTCCAGTTTAAAATTTAGTATGTTGAAATTGAGTATTATTGGTTTCAGTCTTATGGGTTTCAGTCAAGTGACTTTTCAGTCTTTTGAAATTTTTTGAAATTTCAGTCATATGGTCTCAGTCAAATGAGTTTCCGTCAAATGAGGTTTCTATCATATGATAGGGATCTATATATATATATATATATATATATATATATATATATATATATATATATATATATGGGTCTACTTGAGATGTTCGAAATTTCAAAACGTCGACATTCATATGGCCAAGACCATATGTTTGACATTTTGAAATGTCGAACATGTATAGCGGAAATTCCTATGCAGCGTGGAAATGGGAGATTTCCCTTTTCTGCACTGTAGTGCAATTTCGGAGTAGGAATATTTAAGTAGCGGGGGTGTGGGGGGGTGCAAGGGGGCTTGCCCCCCTGCTAAATTCAGTTAGTGAAGTGTTTTTGCATGTTTTACATTATGTAGGAGATGTTCGACATTTCAAAATGTCGATCATATGATCTCGGCCATATGAAAGTCGGCGTTTTGGAATGTCGAACATCTGAAATCGATCTATATATATATATATATATATATATATATATATATACATATATATACAGAAGACATTTTTATTTTCTAAATGCAATGATAACCCCAAAGGTGGACATTTTATGAAAATAGCAGCTCCTCCAGAAGCTAAAAGGTCTACTTTCCTATTGTATTTGGCCAGTGGGTCTCAAACTCACATAACCACTGGTGCTGTATGAAGACTAGTATACTCAGCCAAGGGTCACAGTCTCCAAAACAAAAAGAAATTCAGGCAGTCTAGCTAGAAAAGTAGTGTAGTTATTTCGCTCATCTTTAATAATGTTGGTTTGAGAGCTGCTTGAGGTTCAAGGGCCATGAGTTTGAGACCACTATAAGTGGTCAGTTATGCCCTGGTAATGTCTAGCTTTTGTTTACATGCTATTCAACATGGTGGTGATCCAATATTGTGCATCCTGGTAATAGAACAGCTATTCTTTTGGCATCAAGGCTTGGATACTTTCAGCATAAAGGCTCCAAAATTGTATATTATAGCTTAATATTTGCTTGTGCATTAATAGGCATAAGTATTTATTACATAAAATGTAATCAAATCCATCCCTTGTTCAAGGTTTGGTGTCTCGTTATAATCCAGTACCCCCCCAAAAAAATAATAATTCAAGGAGACAAACCTGGATGTATGTACAGCACATCTCAAAAATTACTGATTAACATTAATTAAAAGAAAGCAAGTAAATGTAAAATATGAGCTCATGTGCAATGCTGCATGCAAGTACAGTGCATAGTATTTTAATCTGTAAAAGATGTCTGCACCCAAGGAGGTAAGCAAACAGTGGTGGCTTTCAATGATAAAATATGCTTTGCACAGACTGTCTTCTTCCTTTTGCAAAGGTTGACATACTCAGTAATACTGTATCTTTTTGCGGTGAATGGTATTCTTTAGACATGCCTTGCTTCTTTGGATATGTTGGGCTCTTATTAATATTTGCATTTTAAGTTAGCTGTCGCACTTTAAAGCAAAATATATTTAACAAGACCAAACAACTGCAACTCAAATTGTACTGGCACAGACTAATTACAGGAAACAGCCAAGAGGTGCTGACTCAACATACTTCAAAAAAACAGGAAGTTCTTTTTTGTTATGATTCCAGACCAAACCATTTAAACAAAAATACCTTAGAGCAGCTTACAGTTAAAGAAATATAAACTAAGAACTAGAAATCAGAGCAGTATAAATGCATCCTGTTAACCTACTAGAGTTAGCCATCTGTTGAATAAAAAAACAACGGGAATAAGAGTTCTGCTGACAAGGAGCGGAAAAGGCCTGGTGCCATAAAAAACACAGTTAAATTACAGAGAGTGCATGTTTACTCTGTCTGATGTATAGATTGTTAATACTGCTCTGATTGGTACTGGAAGTGTACTAGGTCACTGACAGGGCATCTAAAGGTTATAAGAGTACTCCTACTACAAGCTTTGTTATAAGATAAATAAGCTGATAAGACTTTCAGACTGAGTTTCAGATAAGGTGTATGTGTTTATACTGGAGAGGGATCTGTGAAATGGAAAAAGGCTCTAAGAGCCATGCATTGTACAGATCATTATAATTCAGAAACGCAAGCATAGCTACAGACAGACAGACAAACAGACATCACTGCAGTATATCCTAGCTGGCACTATATTAGAAGAGGATATACTGTGATAATACTGAATTAAATAATTGTAAGTAAAGTGGCGTGAAGTAAGATATGTTGCATTGCTGACAAAACAGAAAGATCCAAAACAAAGGAAATAAACTCAAAAAAAGTTGCAAGAGAGTTGAGATGGCCATATAATGGCAGTGGATATGTGAAGAGGACAGTGCATAACAGAAGAAAAAGGATAAGTTAGAGAATAAGGCTGCCATTCATGGCTGATGACTAAATTTATCTACAAAGTGATTAACGCTGAAACAATTAGTTCATTACTTTTCTGGAAACATTCATAACATACTCACTGTTCTACTGCACAAACATTTCAGTCAAACTATGGTGCCAATGTAAGAGGTTATAAATATATAACCAGTGCATGGAACATAAGCACTTTCTAGAAGGTAATCTTTGCTCACTTCTTTACATGCTTATGTAGTTATTTGATTACTGCATAAAGAGTCTGCAGGGTATTGGTGCTAGAGAACTGCAGAAGGTGAGGGAGGCAGGTGGAATCTGCACTAAAAGTCATACGACTCTAGAGCAGCAAAGAAAAAAATCATGGTACGATTGAAGCAACAAACCTTATCAAATTATAATATATTTTTAAGTTAGTGTAATGGAGAACAATCTTCAGACTCACTGTACCATCTGGAAATTAGACCACCTTAGTTGTTGGAGTCTCTGCTGGAAACCAGAATAGTGTAACAAGCTGCCCAGCTAAACAGCTTAACTCTATCACTGCATTCCCTAGAGCACTATATAATATGTGTCCATGGTGCATGGCCTTCTATTATGATTTCTGCCACATCCTGTTACTGTTGTGTATTGGACAATCACCCATGCATTATTAGTGATCACCATTTGCATATTCCCACCATCAGTTATATTATTATACTGCCTAAATGTATTAATCTTTGCTCTGTATTTAGTTCGTGCAAGACCTTTCTATTTTATTTACTACTGAATGTTACAGAAACTTTGTAAATGCATCCTGTGGGTGCACTCATTAATTTAAGTATTGTATTTGCAAATTAATTTAACCTATGAATGAATTAATAAATACAGTATCTGAAACATTTCATTAAACTCAAACTTTCTCATTTGAAGGAAGATATATTTAATATTTCTCTATTTATATACCATCTGTGAAAAAACAAGAGTAATTTTAGTTGCCTTTTTAGGGCTTCCTCATGTAGTCTGTATCTTTACAATATGGAGGGGGGCTTCATATACATGATCCATATACCTTGTGGGGAACCAGTGTGAATTTATAAAGGTGGAGCAGATTTTTGTATGATTCAAAAACATCCAGTTTAAAGCATGTAACTGGTATCATGTTATTCCCCAGCACTTCGGGTGATGGTGTTCAGAAGATATGCAAATGAATCACAATGCATGAAAAAGAGTGGCCTCGCAATTTATATACATGCATGGCCGGTACCATCTCCAACAGTACACCATGGGGTACAACACAAACATGGAAGAATACTAACCAGGCAGCCAGCCATGATCTAGCCACATAGAAGCCATAGCGAAGCTGACTATGCACTGTCTAGGTTCCTTTATGTAGATTGCACCTTCAAATCTAAGAATACACAACTAAACATGGTATGCCTAATGTATTGCACTATAGAAGTGACACATCCATCTCTAAAGTCAAAGCTATACAGGGCTGTGCATATGTGTAAAGGTCATATCATTATATGAAACTGCTGATCTCCTCACTGAATATGTCTCTGACGCTGCTGGTATGCAACAGCTCTTCTGTTTCTCTGCCACATACACAGATGACATTGGTCCAGCTGGGGAGCTCAGTAACCAGTCAGTGACAATCACTGGTGACAAAGCTAATGATGTGTGGTACACCATCAAGGTACAGAAGGGTGTTTGTGTGTATGAATGACACCACAGATTCCTGTATACCACATGCTGATCCACATAGTAATGTCATCTTCAGCAAGCTACATTAAAGGACAGTCAGAGGCATATAAAAAGCTGCATGGATAAATCTCAGTGTTGGAATGTGTATCTGTGTGTGTTGTGTGTGTGTGTGTGTGTGTGTGTGTGTGTGTGTGTGTGTGTGTGTGTGTGTGTGTGTGTGTGTGTGTGTGTAAGTATCATATATTTTTCAACTAGCAGATGCACTTTCTACAAACCCATAATTATACACAGATATTTGGATGTCTCAGGCACATGGGATCAAAGTATCATAGGAAGTTACTAAGCTATTGGCCCTGAAGCCCTTACAAGACTAGTCAAAAATTGAGCCCATGTTCCAACAAGTTAGCACCCTATGCCACTGTCCAGCAGGGTCACAGGAGGAATCTCAGGGGTGTATTTTCTGTTCCCCATCCAGTTATCCAGGTTGCGTTTAAAAAGGGTTAATGAGGTACTCTGCTTGACGTGAAGAGGGAGTCTATACCACAAAAGGGGGAGTCTCTGGGACACAAATCTGTCCTGCCAACAAGTGCTATTGATGTCACAGACCAGGTTGAGGTCTCGTGTGTGGGTTATTTGAGTGGAGCTTGACTGTGGATATGCAGTAGTCCCATCAAGGTAAGGTCTAGATTGCTTTGTATGCCAGACAGAGGTCACCTCTGAGGAGTCTGTAGGAGACTGAGTAGAGGGACAGGGCATGGTACATTATGCTCAAATTCATACTTCTCTTGCTTGCAATGTAAAATTTAATGCTATTGGTTAGTGACCTGGCTATTTTAAATTTTAATCACTGGGCTATAAAACAATGGATACAATGGAGATATTTCTGAATGGTTGATACTGGGGAGTTATGTTTCCATTCTCTTTTTATCAAGAGGTGACCAGTGGCCAGTGAAAGGTAAGTATGTGGATTAGGTTCGTAGGTTCAGAGGAAGGTGTTAGGCAAGCAGTCTTCAGACCATTTCAGGCCTAACCAAAAAATCCTGTTCAGAATTTCCCTCTGGCCTCAAGCAGGGCAAGATGAAATAGACCGTGAGAGAATGCCCATCCAATTATCTAAGTTAACCTTGAAGGTGGCAAGGTTGCCACTCTGCTTGACACATAGTGGATGTTTGTCATGTACTGTTCCTGTACACCCCGCGAAAGGAAACTGGAGTGTAGCTCCAAACAGAAACTGAGTGTTTTTGTGCTGAACTAATTCTGAACTTTGGAATCATTACCATCAGTTGGATTTTTTATAACTTCGTAGAGTCATACTTGGCAGGCAATATGGGTGACCATATACAGCCTAGTCATGTAACATAGAGAGTTTAGTGAGTCGATTTGCCACCCTTCTCAGTGAAAACCACATTGCTTGTCCTAGGAATAAATTTGTAGGAACCCATATAATCACCAAGGCAGAACTCAATATCAAAAAAGACCAATACAATACAGTGTTCAATGTAAGAAGAACTTGCGTTATGGTTAGGGAATTATTTAGGTGAGGAACCTCTTTCCAAGAGGTCTTGTTTATGTTGAAATAAAGGTCAAGGTCTTTGGAGCAGTGTTTGAGGTGCAGACAGTCTAGTAAGGCTGGATCTTTCATAGCTTAGATGGCAAGGCAAATGAGCCAGTATGAGACATAGAAAAGCAATTTGTTCAGGTAGCTAAAGGAACTTTGGCATTCAGCTTTTTAGTTAGAAAATTATGAGGATTTTTACTTCCATTTAATTTATTCTGCTGCTGGCTTGTCACCTGAAAACAAATAATTTACATGTGTTATTATTTACTTGTTTGTAAACTAGGATGCTTATAGAACAGCACAACTGAATGATAAACTGTGTATGTGTTGGGGGGTATATACTAAGTCTGAGGTTGCAGTACTCCAGAATATTTCACCCTACTTCAAGGTACAGTGATATTAGAACTACTGCATATATAGGAAACAAAAATGTGGGGCTGCAGCCCACCTTCCTATTAATGGATCACAGGAGTCAAAGCTTCACTCAAGATATTGCATTAAAAGTGTAAACAGCAAGTTTCAGAATTTATTGTTTTACCTACGTGTTGTCACTCACAAGAGTGGGTCTCACAAATGACAGTGAACCATAAACTGACTTTGATAGTTTATTAGTGATTAGGATTAAATGCTATAATAAATTTGAAACATTACCAATTGCCATTGCTTCCTTACCAAACAAGATTGGACTGAATACAGCCTCAGGAATTAATAAGCTTAATATTGCCTTGTGACAGATGTTCTTCTTCTACAGAAATAAGGCAAAAAGGTATAAGTCACTGCATTTCTGTCTCTCTTTATGCTGTCCATCAGAGATCATTCTTTGGCCAGTGCTGGGAATTGTTTGCAGTGCATCTGAACTGCATTTTAAAGCAAGCTAGCTGCACACCTTCACCTTCAGTCCAACTTCAGTTTATTTAGGTGTTGTTTTTCCACAAAACATATTCCCAGGGATTCATTAACAAGTATGCATATGTCACACTGAAGCCTACATAATTGGGAGTCTGCACACAATGTGCGGCATTTCACATTGAATATCCAAGACTCCAAGCAGCACCTTTCATGGCCAGAACACATGCTAGCAGCCATGCTGAGGTGCAGTAGGGCTCAAGCATTTAATGTAAACAAGGTATGACAAATAAGCTTCACCTCAGTAAGTGAGTGTGTGCAAATGACACAATAATAGCAAGGGAAACTTGGAATACAAAAAAGGCAGGGAAAAACTAATAGAATCAGGTACAAACCTAATCTGAATGATACAAATGCGGAAATAATCACAGATAATCAGGGACACTTTTTATATAGTTAATATAATTAGTTGAGGTTTTGACAGAATAAGAGAGTGTGAAGTGACAGACATTCTCAGATGTCAGAGAAGTGGACTCCTCTAATTAGCATCATGATTTGCCTCCAAAGGTCACCCATTCTTACATGGAATTAAGAGGGACAGAGCTAAAACTGGAGTCAAACTCAAAGACATCCCTGAAATTCAAGGCCAGAGAGGTATGATAACAGTGGACAAAGAAACTGATACAGCAGGACATTGCATTCAGTGCAGGTAGTGAACATGCAGGAGCTTCAGTAGCATTATCATGGTATAGTGGGACATAAACACAGGCAGTACAATTTTTCCAAATGAATAAATTGTGATGAGTGAACTGATATTCAGGTAACGCAAGAGTGTACATTCCCATGCCTTTATATTTATTGCAGGATAATGGGAAACTACAATAAATAAAACTGTGAAACAAATGATAAAATTAAGGAGCACCACTGGACATAATCCCCAGCAAGTACTGATACTGGGAACAATAACAGTTGTGACAGCAACATGCATGTTGGAAAGGGCAGGAATTGGGATAGTTAATCAATCCAAATCATTAAATGGTACAATCCACAAGAACCTGTCACAGAAATAGAACTGTCATTCTGAACAGCATATTACTTTAAGTTTACACTGCAATGCATTGTTTCAGATTTATAACTGCAACAGATGTGAAGTAATTTCACTGGAGATGAGGAACGTGTCATGAGAAATACATACTATACTAAGATGGAAATCCTGGAAGATATAAGTTATTTGGACGCAGTCCATTAGCATCAGGATTACTTACCTGTTAACCATCACACATCACTGTACTGGGCATCCTCAAAAGGAAAAACAACAATTACTGGATGAACAATGTATGCCTATGGATATGATTAGGTATGTGTGAAAGGAAGACCACTCATTATATCACCTAGGAGAAGTAATTGCAATAAAAATGTGTCTGATGTCAGTATTGTTTAATGGCAGATGCTGCATGCACTATTTCCCTTTCCTTTATATGTGATGGGATTGTAAACAGGTCTGCCTTACATATGTAGTTCCTGCTGCTGGCACACATAAACAAGTTAATTCAGTCTGACAAAATACACTTTTGAAGGCAGTATAGTATCATGTCCTAAATCAAAACAATTCCCTAACTGAGAATTTTACAACACATACATAATAACTGGATCAAAATATGTAACATAACCTGACAGACAGGAGAAATATTGTCATAGGTTCATAGGTAGGTATTAGGCTATTGGCCCTAGGGCCTATATAAGTCTAGCCAAATGGTACCCTGGCTTTTGCCACCCAAAAAAATTATTTTCCTGTGTCCCTGTCAAGCAGAGCCACAGAAGTGATCCCCGGGGTGAATTTCCTATCTCCCATCCAATCATCAAGAGTTTTCTTGAAGAGTGCTAATGAGGAGCTTTATTTGATATAGATAGGTAGTTTGTTCCAGAGTATGGGAAGTTTCTGAGACAGGAATCTATCCCTCCAGCATGTTCTGTTTATTGTGGTGACAAGGTTTAGGTCCCTAGAGCGTGTAGCTCGGAGGGATTGGGATTTCTTTACATGGAACATGTCCAACAGCTCTGGGTTTGACATAGCTGCTTTGTATGTTAGGCAGAGATTGCCTCTGAGTAGGCAATATTCGACAGAGTAAAGCTGGAGTTTTTTTGAGATGGTCTGCGTAGGGCATCTGTTTGAGGCCAGTAATCCTCTTTGTGAGGTATTTCTTTGGCCTTTCCAGTTGTTGTAGATGTCTTGTGAGGTACATACTAAAAGGGGCGTTGTACTCCATAATGGGTCTAATGAGTGATGAGTAGAGGGGAACAATGACCTCTTTTTTCCTGGATGAAAAACCTTTTGTGATGAGGTGTGCCACGCAGAAGGATTTCCTGATTACTGTGGCGATGTGATTATCAAAGAAGAGACTACTGTCCACCTGTGTCCCAAGGTCTCTTATCACACTTTCGGTGTTAAGTAGACTACCGCCTATGTGGTAGTTCATGGGTACAGAGTCTTTACCAAAGGGATGACAATACACTTTTTGGCATTGAGCTTGAGGCCATGGCTTTGACACCAGGCATCTGTCTCAGTGAGGCCCTTTTGTAGGATGTCCACATCGTTAGGTGATTTGATTATGGCTCCTAGTTTGCAGTCATCTGTGAACTTTGTTAGCCAAAGACCTTCTGTGTTAGCCTGTACTTCAGACAAGTAGATACCAAACAGGAGAGGACCTAGGACTGAACCCTGTGGTACTCCACTTGTCACTGGCCTGAAGTTGGATTTAGAGTCTGCTACTTTCACAGTGTAGGATTGGTCAGTGAGCCAGTTGGCAACCCATCTTGTGACATAGGGATTTATACCTAGTTTATAGGTTCATAGGTTCATAGGTTCATACTAGGCTATCTGCCCTAGGGCATTTATAAGCCTAGCCAGAATGTGTTTGGCTTTCGCCACCCATTTTAAATTTATTTTGCTATGCCCTTTTTCGAGGTTAGTATACTGTGCCTCTGTCTAACAGTGACACAGAAGTGATACCCGAGGTAAACCTACGATCTCCTATCCACTCATCAAGATTCCTCTTGAAGAGAGTCAATGAGGGACTCTGCCTAACCTGGACTGGGATTTTATTCCAGAGTGAAGGGAGCCTCTGGGTTATAAATCTGTCCCTCCAGCATGTCCTATTTATTTCAGTGCTGAGGTTCAAGTCTCTCGAGCACGTAGCTCGATGGGATTTGGATTTTCTGAGGTGCAGCATGTCCATTAATTCTGGGTTGGACATGGCTTTATACGTCAGTCACAGATCGCCTCTGAACAGGCGGTATGCCACTGAGTAGAGCTGGAGTTTCTTTAACCAGGCAGCATATGGCATCTGTTTGAGCCCTTTGATCCTCTTGATGAGGTACTTTTGGGGTCTTTCCAGTTGCTGCAGGTGTCTGGTAAGGTACATCCCAAAAGGGGCATTGTATTCAATTATGGGCCTGATGAGGGATGAGTAAAGAGGCACGATGACCTCCCCTGATCTAGATGTGAATCCCTTCTTGATTAGGTGGGCTATATAAAATGTTTTTCTAACCACTTTGGCCACGTGGTTGTCAAATGAGAGATTGCTATCAACTTGGATCCCCAGGTCCCTAATTACTTCTTCTGTACTTAATGGATTACCACCTATGTGGTAATTTGTGGGCACTTTGTTTTTGCCAAAGGGATGACTATACACTTTTTGGCATTTAGCTTGAGGCCATGGCTCTGGCACCAGTTGTCTGTTTCTATGAGGCCCTTTTGGAGGATGCTTGTGTCGGCTGGAGAGTCGATTATGGCACCCAGTTTGCAGTCATCTGCGAACTTGGTCAGCCACAGTTCTTCCGTGTTGGCCTGTACCTCCGAGAAATATATACCGAACAAGAGAGGTCCCAGGACTGAGCCTTGTGGGACACCACTTGTAACTGGTTTGGAGTCTGACATGGCTCCAGCAATTCTAACCATGTGGGTTCTGTCCTTGAGCCAGTTTGCAATCCATCTAGTGACATAGGGGTTTATATTTAAGCTGGTGAGCTTATCTATAATGCCCAAGTGGGTATTGTATCGAAGGCTTTTGCGAGGTCCAGGTAGGCTGTGTGGACCACCTTCACCTCGTCAATGGCCTTGGTGACTGTTTCAAAGAAATCAACCAGGTTTAAGAGGCAGGATCTGCCCTTAACAAAGCCGAACTGGGTAGGATCCAGTGTCTGTAGGTCCCCAATATCTTTATTTATGAGGTCCATGATGATCCTTTCCATAGCTTTGCAGACCAAGCTAGTCAGGCTTATGGGGCGATAGTTTCCAGGATCCGTTGAGGCACCACCTTTATGGAGAGGGACCACTGTTGCTGTACACCACTCTTTGGGCACATATCCTGTAGTAAGGCTGAGATTGAACAGTAGTTTTATGTTTGGGTTTAGCTCTTCTTGGAGTTCATGTAGGACACAGCCCGGGACACCGTCTGGTCCCATTGATGCTGTGTTTTTTGCTTTGGAGAGGGCGGCTCTTACCTGAGCATCTGAGATGTCAGGGGGGCAGCACTCTGCTGGGATAGATATTTGCCCTTTTGGTGGGGGGGGGGAGTTTGCACTGAACCTGTCAGCTAGGATGTTGGCAATGTCTGTGAGTTCAGTGTATTTTTTGTCATTTTGGACTAATTCTGAGCATATCTGGGAATTACCACCCAGGTTCCTAACATAACTAAAGAAAGCCTTGTGATTATCCTTAATGTCCTGTGCAATTTTTCTCTCGAAGCTGGCTTTAGACAATTTTATGAGTGCCCGTAGTTTTTTGCTAATACTAATCAGTGATGCCTTCCCTTTTTGGGATTTTGCTCTATCATTTAGTAGCTTCCTCCTTCTTTTGTATAGTTTGTTTATGGCTGGGGTCCACCAGACTTAGTGAGTTTGTCTATAATTACAGAGTGGGGGATGGTGCCGAAAGCTTTGGTGAGATCTAGATAGGCTGTGTGTAACACCTTACCCTCATCTACAGCTTTGGTGACCGCTTCAAGACCCTCCTTACAAGGGGGTTGGTTATGTTGCCATCTGTCATGACTTTTCCAAGTTTTACATAGGTAAAACTGAGAGGATGCTGAAAAAAGAGGATCTACGAGCACCTCTATGATGTTAGAAGACAGGATGAAAACAATGCACTATACTGGCATATTAAAATTAACCCCAACCATACATTTCATTTTGGTATTTTAGAAGTGGTTACTAAGGATATTGCGGGGGGTGACTGAAAGAATAAGTTGGAAAGGGCTGAAATGAAGTGGCAGATGTGTTACAACTCTACTGTAGCACCAGGATTAAATGATTTTATTTCACTTATGCCTGAATTAAAATATAGGTCAAAAAAACTTTGACTAAATGTATATTTTATATATTTAAAAAATATGTATGTTTTTTAAAAATACATTTGCATAATTAATTATATTATTCTTGTGATTGGTTGTTTTGTGTTTTAAAAAGGGTATTTTTAAGTGTTATCACAGTTCTGGGGAAGTCCAGGAAGGACGAAAGCGCTTGACTGCGGATATATCTTTGAGGATTATTGCTACATTATTTATGGAGTGATTTGTTTCTACTGTGTTTGTGATTAAATACTGTTTTTATTTCAAAACCCTTCGACTCAATTCTTGGTTTCCAGCTACTCAGAGTGTTGTTTTGGCTCCTGGTCATTATTTGCACTCTGCACTTATTTGTTTTTTTATTAAAACCAACAATTACTGGATGAGCATCACCTACTCATCCCACAGCCATGACACATTATCATAACAGACCTCAATGGAATGTGAGCAAAATAACTGAAGGAATTTACCACTGGAGTAAAACATCTGCAATGTCGATCAAGTCCTCTTAACCTGTGCACCAAATTAACACAACAAACAAGACTTCATATCACACTTGTCAGACAGAACACACTTGAAGAGATAGCCCGAGCATTGTGTTTGAATGCATATGTTCCCATTAAATGGAATACAAAGGTTTGCTTGTCTCTCCCCAATTGTAAATGTTTACATTACACAATGTTTTAATCATCACTTATTTTTGCTAAGCCAGTCCTACATGTTACCAGTCTGCTGCATCTCGACAGACTTGAATGCCTGCTTACCTGGGTTCATACTTCATAGCACTGTAGATCAACCAATGATGCCACAAACAGAAATCTATCTGACATCTCATGAAACGTACACTTGAAGGGATTACATCAGCAGTGTGTTGCAGTGGTTAAGCTTTCCCTAAAATGTCTTCTGTGGCTGAAAAAACTTCAACCCTGTTAGTGTTCAGAGTAGTGTGGGTTTACATATCACCATCTATTGATAAAGCACATCTTGTCTAGTCACTGTTGTCTTCCACAAAGCATTACCTGCTTCAAACCTATGATATCTATGTCCACAACACTGCAAAACTGCATATTAACTGCTGATGCCATGAAGGACAACAAAAATGTACAATTGTCATAAAGCACATACAAGGGATAACAGGAGTGCAACTTTGAGACCAAACATATTTGAAGGGATGACTTTATCATTGTGTGGCAAGGCAAACGTTTGCCTTAAAAGTAAGTTAAACTGGCTGTGGAACCATCTCCCCATATAAAATGCTTCTCCAAAGTGGAACTGTGCACACCAAATTTGTTGATTAAGCCAGTCCAACCTGTCACACACACACACACACTCATATATACACCCATACATGCTAATAATTACTGGATTCAAACCCTTACCTATCTAAGTCTATAATATAGAGAGCATTGTAGCAATTTCCAACACCAGAGTGGAAGTTTTACTGCAAGTGTCAGACATCACATGTTTGTAGTGTACATTTCTAATTTCGCACTAAACTGGCAATGTGTTTTGGCAGGAACTCAAAACAGCAATGTATTGATCACAAATCACTATATATTGAAAGGACAACTCTAACATCACTTCAGTTGCACTGTGAATGATATGTTTGTATTTGTGTGTGTCACATTAAGGTGTACTGACAATTTATATGGTGAATGATACACTTACCAAGCAGTGAAGTGAAACCCCTGAAATCCTGACTGTTCATCCCAAGAGCATTGTATGGTAATCTTAATGTAGGGTGTGGATCATTGTGCAGACTATGTGATGGGTGTGCATTGTGCAAGACAACTACATACAAGCCCTATGTATATGGCACACATTATATAGGTGCCCTTTTTTTTTGAAAGAGAGAGTAGTTTTGGCAAAGGTAGTTCAGGGTAAGAGAAGTAGGTAGGTAGGTAGGCTAGGTTACGTAGCAGGAGCTGACATAGAGAACATACAAGACATACAGATATGATGATGGACACAAATATTTGGAGGGTAATATGATTGGACATAGTTTCTCGACTTCAAAGATGCATCCTCATCCAGAATGAGTACAGTGAGAATCTACTACTCATCCTCAGAACTGGCTTCACTGTCTCCTGTCAAGACACCTGGAGAAGTTCCATATTAGCAATCAATTTAGATATTCCATGCAGGACTTTTTCCCTGTCCATCATGTCATCCATAGATAGGTTCATAGATTAGTAGGTTCATAGGTTCATAGATTAGTACTAAGCTAATTGCCCTTGCGCACCATTTTAAGCCTAGCCAATAATCCCTTGTGAGACTCAAACCCTGCACCTTGTGTTTGCAAGACAAACACCTTACCCATTAGGCCACCCTCCCAACCCCACATCCATGTGTCCTTTCAGCTCATGACAGGTGATGTAATCACCACCTCTACCAACACTACTCCTACTGGGTACCAGTACATCAGCACCTGGGGCAGAGCTACATGACAGTTGGAGAAGGAAGTGCAGGAATTGTGGTGGCAAAACTGACAGGTTGTGATTCAAAAGTGCTGGGTGTCAATGCAGCATATGGTGATATCAATACAGCCACTTATGGAGAGATGATGGTCCGATCCCCTGTGGATAGTCTAGCTCCCCATGCTAGTGGTCATTTGTATTACAGCAGCAACTATGGTCTAAATGTCAATTTAATAGAAAAAAAATCAAAAAGAGAAATAAAATCTGGGTAGAGACAGCATAGAAAATATCATAAATGACATGCAATTTTAATATATCTCATTTCATCAATATTGCCAAATAGTTTATGATTTTTCACATCCAAATATGAATGTGAAGCTATACATGCATGTTAAAATACACAGTAATCTCTTCAGTATTATACACGTTAGGTCAAGAGTTGTGCGACTATTGCATATGTACTTTATGCATAACAAATCCAGAAATGTCCAAGTTAAATGCTAACAATGTTATAATAACTTAACAATTACAGAATAATACAATTGTAGGTGATACACAGTTAACTGCTGCTGCCTGGATTTGAACCCTCACGTAGCTAGGCTGACTGAAACTTTAACTAATGCAATGCTGCCAGAGCTATTTGATCAGGAATCTTTGCTTGTTAAATATAGAGTATGTCAACTCATTTGTGACTTTATTGGGCAGTTATGGAATGATGCCTTTAGGACTAATAAAGTAATTCTATTTTCTGAGCTATTATGAAATGGTTATCATTCATACCTGAACCATACCTACCCTGTGCCTCTTTGAGACATTTTACTCTCTCCTGATGTGCCTCCCTACTCCATTCTGTCTCTTGAGATTCTATACAGAACAGAATAAATAAAAACTATGAACACTTTTCTGTGCTAGCAAGCCATGGTATTGTGTAGGCTAGTAATGGGCCACTATACTTACACAAGTGAGATAGTTCATTGATTTGAAAATATTTATCTCATCAATGAAGAAAGTCCTGGTTGTATCTTTTCTAATTAATGTTTTGGTGATGATATTGTCCATTAGTGCATGGAATGCCAGTCCCAATGGTGACAGCCTTGGCCAAGCCATCCAAAGCCCCAGCCTTGTTCTGGGACCTGGTATAGTCTTGCAAAACCTTCAGCTGTAATGCTTTGCAAGGAGTCCAAAAAAGATTTTGGACTCCTCCTGACATCATCTTTGAGCTCTATATACAGCACTTCAGATTATTGTGATTCTATACAATAACCAAAGATCAGAATCAAACCCTCTACCTTGCGGCTGTGAGGTAAACATATTAAATATTATGCAAAACCCTCCTCTATAGGAGGGTACTACCATACCTGCCCTGAAGGTCCATTTTAAGTTTAACCAATAACTCAAGGTCAGAATTAAACCTTGTACCTTGTGCCAATCCCACCTCTGCTATCTAGCTATAAAAAATATATATGTGTGCATATGTGGTGTAGAGTTATATAACACTTTTGTTTCAATAGTCATCTTCTCTTTCATGCTTATCATACCTTTATCAATTTCAGTTTTGTCTTTGAGACCTGGAAACATCTCCTCTAGCCATCATGAGGGTAAAGTAGGTTTCTACCTTATTCAGCAGCGCACCCATAAATGTCTATATCTATATCTATATATATATCTATATCTATATCTATATTTTTTTAAATCAGATTATCCAGTGTATGGAAAGTCAAACATCATATGGTCGACAATTTCTGAAAACTTGAACAGTGCAAAAAAACAACAACATTTGTACAGGTGCTCAGAGGAGGCATGCTTATTGTCCTCAGCCTAATATTGGTGTGTCAAGTATCTGCCAGTCAATGTATGTGCAGGGCCAATGTGGAGACACAGGCAAATTCCACCAGAGCCTCAGAAGAGATAGTGTAAATACTGCATGTTGTGCATTCTGATATGCAAGACCCTACGCACCATGTGTGTGACTCCTTGGAATAGAGGAATGACACACTAAACTATGCAGTGTCTGCTTTGAAATGTCTGCTGGGGTAGGGTCAGCCACCACAAGGCTGAAGAGCTGGTACAGCATTAGATGTTAGCTGACATGGTTGTGCTTTACCAGATCCTGTTCCTGTAGTGGTACTGCTTCCAGTGTTCCTTCAGTGGTCGAGATGTTTATACCAAGACATGGTAAACCACATGGTTGTGGCAGTGGATGTGGATGTAGTTGTAATGATAGCTCATCCAGCAGACATCGTTCACATTCTGATGGCATACAGACTTCTCGTCAGGTTTATGGAAGAGCAGTGCAGCTCCTAGCAGAGGTAGTGCATGTGGCTGGGGGCAGTAACAGTGAACTGAATCCTCTACAGTGCATGGCGCACACCTTTTCAGATGCCAGGGCATAGTGCTAGAACAAGTGCTTTTACAGTGTTCCTACAAACCCACAAACACACAGTACAACTCACATTACCCATGGCACCTCACACACACACACACACACACACACACACACACACACACACACACACACACACACACACACACACACACACACACACTGACTTCTTTACATCCAGAGCTACTGGTCATGACATTGTATACTTGCTTTTAACCTTATTTCTCACTCACAAAGACACACAATTATTTTATGTCAGGGAGTAGGATAGCTAGGGCAGGGCAAGAGGGGCAACTGCCCTTGATGCAAAGTGTTGGGGAGGCATAATCAGCAGATCCTGACCTCTAATGCAATACCGGCTTTTAAAAAACAATGCTCTCTCTAAGCATGTTATGCAAAAAGGGGTTAGTCATACATTTCATTTCCTGGTAATTAGTCATACCTTTCCTAGTGTGAGAGATGTTGACATTAGGAACTGCACTGAGAATAAAGAGGGGAGATGGATTCTTCGACTTAGGGCAGACAAAGAGAAAGGCTTGAATGAAAAAGCCCCCCTAAAACCTGTACCGAAATCTAGGTGTTTAAAAGTGAGATAATATCACCTTTCAGTCAAACGTTATTTGAAAGTTTTAGAAAAACATATATTTTATATATAGTTTTTATATATGTTTTCTAAATGTTTGCATTTTGTGTTTTATAGGTTGTTGTATGTTTTTATTGCAAAAGCTTTACACTTGCACATATAGTCTATAAATACATTTAGGTTTGTATTTAAGGTACAACCTACTGCTTTTATATATGTTTTATAAATGTTTGCATTTTGTGTTTTATAGGTTGTTGTATGTTTTTATTGCAAAAGCTTTACACTTGCACATATAGTCTATAAATACATTTAGGTTTGTATTTAAGGTACAACCTACTGCTTTCTTTTGATTGACTAGGTTGTTGCATTTAAACTTACTAATGGGGTGTGCAATATTTTGGTCAGATGAAGCTAACTGTGAAAGCACTTACCTATTTCTGTGCACTGAGCTTGTTTTAATAAATGTGCTTGATTTTATTTTTTATGGCCCTTCTACATGTCTGCCTCATTGTGTACACTTTTGGATTTATTTATTTCACCACTTCTTTCATCAACGAGACACTTATCCATTGGAGTGTTTTCTGGTTTTGCTTGATCAGGTATGGTTTTAGTGATTTAAGGGTGCCAGCCAGCATTGTGCATTCCCAAAGCCACTGAGGTAGTAGGTTACACAGGTGAGGTGCATGCTAGCAAAAGATCATACACCTGAGGTCTCAATATATACCTGTGGAACCTCCTTAAAATAAATAAAACAGTAGCAATTGCCATCAAAAGTCTGGTAATTGAAACTAATGTTTAACTAAGTCAGACTTTTTATCTCACTTTTCAGTTAGACAGAGTTGGAAGTTGGGGTATCAAGGCTGTAGAATTATGCCAGGTTGGTCAAAAAACTAAAGAAACACCCATTTTTTAGCATAAACGTAAGAGCTGCTTCTGAGGTATTTATGTCCTCTTTGCTGCTTCCTTTAGTAGGGTAACTAATCCACCATGGAATGCTTCTACAAAAATACAGAATTATGAGTTTATTTCTCCTTTTTATACAAAATGATTCTTTGCTTTTTCTTTATTTCAGGAGAGTCTCTAGCATATTTATCAAATATATGTTCTCTGGCATATTTCAATCACAATAAACGTTTTTTTCATGTTTATATTTTCCTTAGAAGTAAATAGTAAATTGTCTCTGCTATTTTCCTTGTGAGAAAATATGGTGCAATATTATTTAGATAGATTTTATTAAAGATGTTTTACAAGCAAGACAGACCTGCGGGTAGGAATTAAGAGGTAACATGAATTACAGGGGAACACTGAAATGTCAAAAATGTAGAGCAATGTATGAACACAGCATCACTGTATTATTAATTCAGCAAGTTTCATTGGTGATTACTAGACTTTCAGTCTGACAGGATCTTAAAAAAACCTAGCCCTGCATTCCCACAGTAATTATTAGCCAATATATTATTTAAAATGAATATCAAAAGACAGGCCACACAACCACATGTTGGGTACTTAGATGTTTCCCTATCCATGAGGGTCATTGATGCTAAACCATGGGTTTACTTGCATTTGCCCATCCTTACGTCCAAGTTACATTTGAATAAAGTAAGAGAAGTACTCTTATGTGGAGTGGACGTTGGATCCATAGAAGTGGCATATTTATCCTTCAGCATATTTGGGAATCTTGCAATTTCATACAGCCTTGAGCAGGCTGAAAACCAGAGCAAGGCTGAAAAATAATATCATATGTTTACCAATTTGAAAAGCGGGCCACCAGGATAGTGAAGTATCTCTAACTGCAAGAAAGTATCCTTAGTTATGAAGTTCAGACTGCTAGTTCAGTGAGTTGTTGATATAATACATTGTATAACCACATCATGTATTTATTATACCAGCTTGTAAAGTTTTGCATTTGGTGATGATTCTTAAGAGTACTGTTCAGGTGTTGCTATTTTAGAAGACGTGTTTGATTTCTTTTTAGCTGTTATTGATTACTATACTAGTGATCATAGCTTTACTTTGTTTATGCATTTTTTTATTTATGTATTTATGTGAAAAATAAAACCAAAGCAGCACTGGATAAGGAGCCTCTTAAGAACACAAAAATCCAATGTTTAACAACAGAAGAGGCTACACCACGATAGCTTTGAACTGAAACTCTGTTTTATTCCACTGCAGTTAAAAAGTAAGCGCTTTCACATTGCTAGAACGCTTCTTCAGACTTCAATGACTGCTTTAACAAAAACTAAATGCTTTATACCATTTCATGAACACACCTATCAATTAACTAATTATAGATTTAATGACATAGACTTGATTAAAGCAGGACTGATGCATGTATATAATAAAATATCTATACATAAATATAAAAACTGTAAAAAATATATATAAATATATATCTATATATATATCCATATGCACACACATACACTGAACCCACATAAAAAACATATACAAAAAATATAAAAAATATATAGATATATATACGTGTGTGAATGTATGTGTAGATACACATGATAAAATATTAATAGCAAATATATAAACCAATACTAACAACTATCTATGGAACAATATGGAAAGAACTTCCAACATTTACATGGTTGCTTAATGTTTATAAGGGCGGGCGGCTAAGAATGGTTTGAGTGTGACTCTTTCATTCAAGCCATGCCCTTTATAACTTTGCAATCTTATCATCCATTTGTTTTCTCTTTCCTCTGTATAGTTCTTAATATTCCCAAGTCTATTGGACTTCTTAATCAACTCAAGTGTGGTAAATCTAAATTTATGCAATGTACTTTTTTGCAATGTATGATAAGCTAAGGCGTTTGTCTCATTTTCTTTGTTGATTGCATATATATGCTCCCTGACAAGTTCCCTTAAATTTCTATTGGTTTTGCCCACATAAAAACATGAGCATATCTGACATGAGGCAAGATAGATCACATCTCTCGACTTACAGTCTGCATAGACGTTAAAGTGAAATAACTGATTAGTGTCAGGGTGCCTAAAATGATTTTCACCAGACATAAAACTACATTGATTGCAGTTTCTACATGGAAAAGTTCCATGTCTGTCTGATGTGATTAATCCTTTATTGTTATTCTCATAACATAAAAGTCTTTTCAAAGACTAAAACTTGTTTTTTTACCTACTATCTGAGTTATTTTCTCATCAATTGTCAAGATATTCCAATTCCTATGAATTATTTGCTTGACCCTCGAAATCTGATTGGAATAATGGATAGTAAGTCTCTTATATGTTTGCTCACTAGTTTGCTCATTGGTAATGTGTCTCTCTGTCTCTAAATCATTTCTAGTATGTTTATAAAAATATGGTCTGCCCTTATTCTTCCTGTATTGTCCAGTGGCCTCAAAAACTCTTTGTGTTTCATCTATACTGTAACCTCGTGCTGTTAGGTTATTAGCCAATAGCTCTTGTGTAGAGCTAAATGTCCCCTCATTTGTGGTTAGACGAGATATTCTTAAACTCTGTCCTGTTATAATATTGGAAAAAATATGCTTAGGATGCATGCTGGTACGATGTAATATGTTATTTTTCCAGCAGTCCTTTCTATATAGCTCAGAATGTATATTTCCCCCATTTTTCAAAATAACAATCTTGTAACTAGAGCTTCTACATTCAAAACTTAAAAAATCAGTTGTTCCATTTATATATTGAATAAAATCACTAAGCTCATCTCCATTACCTGCCCAAACGAGAAAAACATAATCTACAAAATGTTTATAGAATTTTATCTTAGTTTTGTAGTTGTCATTCCCTATCACATATATGTTTTCCCAATAGGCCAATACTAAGTTGGCATAAGAGTTTGCACATGGAGTTCCCATGGCTACCCCTTTTGTTTGTAAATAATATTTCTCTTTATATAGGAAACATTGTTAGTAAGAACTAATTCTAGGAGTGCCAAAATCCTTAGAATCAAATGACTGGGTATTTCCTTCTCAATTAGGAAAAGTCTCAAAAATTCCATACCTGATGTATTAGGAATGCATGTAAAAAGTGAGACTACCTCTAAAGTTACAAGTAAATCAGTCTCATTATTAGTATCTGAAGTAGCTGCATAAATGCCAAAGTATTCTAAAAAATCCTTAGTGTCTCTTAATATAGTCATGGTGTTATTCACAACTGGTTTCAACTGGTTTTCAATATATATTGATGCAGGTTCTAGCAGCCAACCTCTCCCTGAGACAATTGGTCTCAGGGGAGGGTGCACTGGGTCCTTATGGGTTTTTGGTAAACCCCTAAGTGTAGGTATTGTTGGTTAATCTACCTGTAAAAACTTATATAAATCAGCATCAATAGTAGAACATAGAAACATATCATAAAATTCAGCATGTACATTTCTAATTACATCATTGAGCTCAGAAATATTTAATATACGATAAGTTTCAACATCTTGCAGCATAGTAGTCATCATTTGATCATAAAATGTTGTATCTAAAATCACAACTGCTCCCCCTTTATCTGCTTGTCTGATAACTATTGCAGGATTTTATTGTAACCTACTAATACTTTGAAATTCATCATAAGTAAGATTATAAAATAGGGGTTTGTTCTTGAAAATATATAACTCAAACAAATCTCTCTCACAGGCCTTTTCAAAGGCTTCCAAAACTGGATGGCCTTGTGGTACAAATGTTGAAGGTTTAACAAACGTATTATACTCAACATTATCAGCATTTCCAAAAAATCAGATTTAAGCCAACTTGTCGAACAAACATCTTTATATCAAGAATGAAATCAGTTATGTCAACTGATTTCAAAGGTATAAAAGATAAACCACGATTCAATAGGGATCTTTCATAGTTAGTTAAAACATACTGAGAAATATTTACTACTAGTTCCTCATTTGTGGCTTCAGTACCTTTTTCTTGCATTCTGTGTTCTCCTCGATCATTTTTCTCTTTCTCACAGTACCTTCTGGTGACCAACTCAGTTGCGATACCTTCCGTATTGGTAGAGGGAAGGAAAAAGAACCACTGCTGTTTGTAGAATCAAAACACTTACTTTTGGTGCCAAGATCTTTATGTGTATTAACTGTTGATGGCATTATCTCAATGTTGGTGCTAGTAGATCCATTTGTTAAAGAAACATTGTCATCAATGAATGTATCAGAGCTTCTTGGCGTTGTAGCAGGCACCTGTACATTTGTGGAAATGACAGGAACTGAAGCGCTAACTGAATGAACGTTTGCTGCTTCCTTCTCCACTGCCAAATCATCGGATATTCCTTGCTGAACAGCTATAGCTGACGTAGTTGCTGTGGGCATGCCCTGCGACATAATCAAAGATGAAAGATTTTTAGAGATATCTCTATTTGATGAACCAGTCGATTTCCATACATTGGATTTATTGTTATAGGCACCTGTGTTATCTCGTGGCCATGAGAAAACCTGACCAAGTTGGAAATTGACAAGATCTCTTTCCAGTTTTTTCTTTTTATCTAAAAGCAATTTATTGTCCAATATTTGTAGTCTCGATGTTATATCTGTTAGTAATTGACCATTCTCAGCTTCATTCATTAAACCATTCAAATCTTTTTCTAAAGAAATAACTTCATAAGTGAGCTGTTGCTTAATCTCTTTATATTGTTCAATTAGCAGTTTAATATATGCAAAACTTGTATCTAAATTTAACTTCTGCCATTTGGTGAGAAGTTCAGGATATATAATTCCAAAAGTAGGCATCTTTAATATTCTTAAACCTCTAGGTATTACCTTAAAGGATAAACAAGCATCCATATGATGTCGCTGCCATTGAGTATTTCTCAATTTCTGCATAGTATTTTCAAGTTTACATGTTAACTGAATAACTTCAATGTTCTTGGGCATATCAGAGGTACAATATCCATCTTTAGTTAATTCACTCTTAGTATATCTCAGCAACGGATTGACCGACATCTCTATAACTCTTTTAAAGCCATTGTTCCGATTCACATAATTTACATTTTTTTCAGCCATGTTCCAGAGCTGCAAAGACCAAGAAAACTGAAAAATAAAACCAAAGCAGCACTGGATAAGGAGCCTCTTAGGAACACAAAAATCCAATGTTTAACAACAGAAGAGGCTACACCACAACAGCTTTGAACTGAAACTCTGTTTTATTCCACTGCAGATAAAAAGTATGCGCTTTCACGTTGCTAGAACGCTTCTTCAGACTTCAATGACTGCATTAACAAAAACTAAATGCTTTATACCATTTCATGAACACACCTATCAATTAACTAATTATAGATTTAAAGACATAGACTTGATTAAAGCAGGAGTGATGCATGTATATAATGAAATATCTATACATAAATATAAAAACTGTAAAAAATATATATAAATATATATATATATATATATATATATATATATATATATATATATGTATATATCCATATGCACACACATATACTGAACCCACATAAAAAACATATACAAATAATATAAAAAATATAAAAAATATATACATATATATACGTGTGTGAATGCATGTGTAGATACACATGATAAAATATTAATAGCAAATATATAAACCAATGCTAACAACTATCTATGGAACAATATAGAAAGAACTTCTAACATTTACATGGTTGCTTAATGTTTATAAGGGCGGGTGGCTAAGAATGGTTTGAGTGTGACTCTTTCATTCAAGCCATGCCCTTTATAACTTTGCAATCTTATTATCCATTTGTTTTCTCTTTCCTCTGTATAGTTCTTAATATTCCCCAGTCTATTGGACTTCTAAATCAACTCAAGTGTGGTAAATCTAAATTTATGCAATGTACTTTTTTGCAATGTATGATAAGCTAAGGCGTTTGTCTCATTTTCTTTGTTGATTGCATATATATGCTCCCTGACACGTTCCCTTAAACTTCTATTGGTTTTGCCCACATAAAAACATGAGCATATCTGACATGAGACAAGATAGATCACGTCTCTCAACTTACAGTCTGCATAGACGTTAAAGTGAAATAACTGATTAGTGTCAGGGTGTCTAAAATGATTTTCACCAGACATAAAACTACATTGATTGCAGTTTCTACATGGAAAAGTTCCATGTCTATCTGATGTGATCAATCCTTTATTGTTATTCTCATAACATAAAAGTCTTTTCAAAGACTTGGTGTTTTTATATGAAAAACTTGGTTTTTTACCTACTGTCTGAGTTATTTTCTCATCAATTGTCAAGATATTCCAATTCCTATGAATTATTTGCTTGACCCTCGAAATCTGATTGGAATAATGGATAGTAAGTCTCTTATATGTTTGCTCACTAGTTTGCTCATTGGTAATGTGTCTCTTTGTCTCTAAATCATTTCTAGTATGTTTATAGAAATATGGTCTGCCCTTATTCTTCCTGTAGTGTCCAGTGGCCTCAAAAACTCTTTGTGTTTCATCTATACTGTAACCTCATGCTGTTAAACCAATAGCTCTTGTGTAGAGCTAAATGTCTCCTCATTTGTGGTTAGACGAGATATTCTTAAACTCTATCCTGTTATAATATTGGAAAAAATATATATGCTGAGGATGCATGCTGGTATGATGTAATATGTTATTTTTCAAGCAGTCCTTTCTATATAGCTCAGAATGTATATTGACTTAGTATTAGCCTTTTGGGAAAACATATATGTGATAGGGAATGACAACTACAAAACTAAAATAAAATTCTATAAACATTTTGTAGATGATATTTTTCTCATTTGGGCAAGTAATGAAGACAAGCTTAGTGATTTTATTCAATATATCAATGGAACAACTGATTTTTTAAGTTTTGAATGTAGAAGCTCTAGTTACAAGATTGCTTTTTTGGATATTCAGATTTTGAAAAATGGGGGAAATATACATTCTGAGCTATATAGAAAGGACTGCTAGAAAAATAACATATTACATCGTACCAGCATGCATCCACAGCATATTTTTTCCAATATTATAACAGGACAGAGTTTAAGAATATCTTGTCTAACCACAAATGAGGAGACATTTAGCTCTACACAAGAGCTATTGGCTAATAACTTAACAGCACGAGGTTACAGTATAGATGAAACACAAAGAGTTTTTGAGGCCACTGGACACTACAGGAAGAATAAGGGCAGACCATATTTTTATAAACATACTAGAAATGATTTAGAGACAGAGAGACACATTACCAATGAGCAAACTAGTGAGCAAACATATAAGAGACTTACTATCCATTATTCCAATCAGATTTCGAGGGTCAAGCAAATAATTCATAGGAATTGGAATATCTTGACAATTGATGAGAAAATAACTCAGATAGTAGGTAAAAAATCAAGTTTTTCATATAAAAACACCAAGTCTTTGAAAAGACTTTTATGTTATGAGAATAACAATAAAGGATTGATCACATCAGATAGACATGGAACTTTTCCATGTGGAAACTGTAATCAATGTAGTTTTATGTCTGGTGAAAGTCATTTTAGACACCCTCACACTAATCAGTTATTTCACTTTAACTTCTATGCAGACTGTAAGTCGAGAGATGTGATCTATCTTGCCTCATGTCAGATATGCTCATATTTTTATATGGGCAAAACCAACAGAAGTTTAAGGAAACGCGTCAGGGAGCATATATATGCAGTCAACAAAGAAAATGAGACAAACGCCTTAGCTTATCATACATTGCAAAAAGGTACATAGCATAAATTTAGATTTACCACACTTGAGATGATTAAGAAGTCCAATAGACTGGGGAATATTAAGAACTATACAGAGGAAAGAGAAAACAAATGGATAATAAGATTGCAAAGTTATAAAGGGCATGGCTTGAATGAAAGAGTCACACTCAAACCATTCTTGGCCGCCCGCCCTTATAAACATTAAGCAACCATGTAAATGTTGGACGTTCTTTCTATATTGTTCCATAGATAGTTGTTAGTATTGGTTTATATATTTGCTATTAATATTTTATCATGTGTATCTACACATGCATTCACACACGTATATATATGTATATATTTTTTATATTATTTGTATATGTTTTTTATGTGGGTTCAGTGTATGTGTGTGCATACGGATATATACATATATATATATATATATTTATATATATTTTTTACAGTTTTTATATTTATGTATAGATATTTTATTATATACATGCATCAGTCCTGCTTTAATCAAGTCTATGTCTTTAAATCTATAATTAGTTAATTGATAGGTGTGTTCATGAAATGCTATAAAGCATATAGCTTTTGTTAAAGCAGTCATTGAAGTCTGAAGAAGCGTTCTAGCAATGTGAAAGTGCTTACTTTTTAACTGCAGTGGAATAAAACAGAGTTTCAGTTCAAAGCTGTCGTGGTGTAGCCTCTTCTGTTGTTAAACACTGGATATTTGTGTTCTTAAGAGGCTCCTTATCCAGTGCTGCTTTGGTTTTATTTTTCAGTTTTCTTGGTCTTTGCAGCTCTGGAACATGGCTGAAAAAAATGTAAATGATGTGAATCGGAACAATGGCTTTAAAGGAGTTATAGAGATGTCGGTCAACCCGTTGCTGGGATATACTAAGAGTGAGTTAACTAAAGATGGATATTGTACCTCTGATATGCCCAAGAACATTGAAGTTATTCAATTAACACATAAACTTGAAAATACTATGCAGAAATTGAGAAATACTCAATGGCAGCGACATCATATGGATGCTTGTTTATCCTTTAAGGTAATACCTAGAGGTTTAAGAATATTAAAGATGCCTACTTTTGAAACTATATATCCTGAACTTCTCACCAAATGGCAGAAGTTAAATTTAGATACAAGTTTTGCATATATTAAACTGCTAATTGAACAATATAAAGAGATTGAGCAACAGCTCACTTATGAAGTTATTTCTTTAGAAAAAGATTTGAATGGTTTAATGAATGAAGCTGAGAATGGTTAATTACTAACAGATATAACATCGAGACTACAAATATTGGACAATAAATTGCTTTTAGATAAAAAGAAATAACTGGAGAGAGTTCTTGTCGATTTCCAACTGGGTCAGGTTTTCTCGTGGCCAAGAGATAACACAGGTGCCTATAACAATTAATCCAATGTATGGAAATCGACTGGTTCATCAAATAGAGATATCTCTAAAAATCGTTCATCTTTGATTATGTTGCAGGGCATGCCCACAGCAACTACGTCAGCTATAGCTGTTCAGCAAGGAATATCCGATGATTTGGCAGTGGAGAAGGAAGCAGCAAACGTTCATTCAGTTAGCGCTTCAGTTCCTGTCATTTCCACAAATGTACAGGTGCCTGCTACAACGCCAAAAACTCTGATACATTCATTAACGACAATGTTTCTTTAACAAATGGATCTACTACCACCAACATTGAGATAATGCCATCAACAGTTAATACACATAAAGATCTTGGCACCAAAAGTAAGTGTTTTGATTCTACAAACAGCAGTGGTTCTTTTTCCTTCCCTCTACCGATACGGAAGGTATCGCAACTGAGTTGGTCACCAGAAGGTACTGTGAGAAAGAGAAAAATGATCGAGGAGAACACAGAATGCAAGAAAAAGGTACTGAAGCCACAAATGTGGAACTAATAGTAAATATTTCTAAGTATGTTTTAACTGACTATGAAAGATCCCTATTGAATCGTGGTTTATCTTTTATACCTTCGAAATCAGTTGACATAACTGATTTCATTCTTGATATAAAGATGTTTGTTCGACAAGTTGGCTTAAATCTGATTTTTGGAAATGCTGATAATGCTGAGTATAATACGTTTGTTAAACCTTCAACATTTGTACCACAAGGCCATCCAGTTTTGGAAGCCTTTGAAAAGGCCTGTGAGAGAGATTTGTTTGAGTTATATATTTCCAAGAACAAACCCCTATTTTATAATCTTACTTATGATGAATTTCAAAGTATTAGTAGGTTACAAGAAAATCCTGCAATAGTTATCAGACAAGCAGATAAAGGGGGAGCAGTTGTGATTTTAGATACAATATTTTATGATCAAATGATGACTACCATGCTGCAAGATGTTGAAACTTATCGTATACTACATATTTCTGAGCTCAGTGATGTAATTAGAAATGTACATGCTGAATTTTATGATATGTTTCTATGTTCTACTATTGATGCTGATTTATATAAGTTTTTACAGGTAGATCAACCAACTATACCTACACTTAGGGGTTTACCAAAAATCCATAAGGACCCAGTGCACCCTCCCCTGAGACCAATTGTCTCAGGGAGAGGTTGGCTGCTAGAACCTGCATCAATATATATTGAAAAACAGTTGAAACCAGTTGTGAATAACACCATGACTATATTAAGAGACACTAAGGATTTTTTAGAATCCTTTGGCATTTATGCAGCTACTTCAGATACTAATAATGAGACTGATTTACTTGTAACTTTAGATGTAGTCTCACTTTTTACATGCATTCCTAATACATCAGGTATGGAATTTTTGAGACTTTTCCTAATTGAGAAGGAAATACCCAGTCATTTGATTCTAAGGATTTTGGCACTCCTAGAATTAGTTCTTACTAACAATGTTTCCTATATAAAGAGAAATATTATTTACAAACAAAAGGGGTAGCCATGGGAACTCCATGTGCAAACTCTTATGCCAACTTAGTATTGGCCTATTGGGAAAACATATATGTGATAGGGAATGACAACTACAAAACTAAGATAAAATTCTATAAACATTTTGTAGATGATGTTTTTCTCGTTTGGGCAGGTAATGAAGATGAGCTTAGTGATTTTATTCAATATATCAATGGAACAACTGATTTTTTAAGTTTTGAATGTAGAAGCTCTAGTTACAAGATTGATTTTTTGGATATTCAGATTTTGAAAAATGGGGGAAATATACATTCTGAGCTATATAGAAAGGACTGCTGGAAAAATAACATATTACATCATACCAGGATGCATCCTCAGCATATTTTTTCCAATATTATAACAGGACAGAGTTTAAGAATATCTCGTCTAACCACAAATGAGGAGACATTTAGCTCTACACAAGAGCTATTGGCTAATAACTTAACAGCACAAGGTTACAGTATAGATGAAACACAAAGAGTTTTTGAGGCCACTGGACACTACAGGAAGAATAAGGGCAGACCATATTTTTATAAACATACTAGAAATGATTTAGAGACAGAGAGACACATTACCAATGAGCAAACTAGTGAGCAAACATATAAGAGACTTACTATCCATTATTCCAATCAGATTTCGAGGGTCAAGCAAATAATTCATAGGAATTGGAATATCTTGACAACTGATGAGAAAATAACTCAGATAGTAGGTAAAAAACCAAGTTTTTCATATAAAAACACCAAGTCTTTGAAAAGACTTTTATGTTATGAGAATAACAATAAAGGATTGATCACATCAGATGGACATGGAACTTTTCCATGTAGAAACTGCAATCAATGTAGTTTTATGTCTGGTGAAAATCATTTTAGACACCCTGACACTAATCATTTATTTCACTTTAACTTCTATGCAGACTGTAAGTCGAGAGATGTGATCTATCTTGCCTCATGTCAGATATGCTCATGTTTTTATGTGGGCAAAACCAATAGAAGTTTAAGGGAACGTGTCAGGGAGCATATATATGCAATCAACAAAGAAAATGAGACAAACGCCTTAGCTTATCATACATTGCAAAAAGGTACATTGCATAAATTTAGATTTACCACACTTGAGTTGATAAAGAATTCCAATAGACTGGGGAACATTAAGAACTATACAGAGGAAAGAGAAAACAAATGGATAATTAGATTGCAAAGTTATAAAGGGCATGGCTTGAATGAAAGAGTCACACTCAAACCATTCTTAGCCGCCCGCCCTTATAAACATTAAGCAACCATGTAAATGTTGGAAGTTCTTTCTATATTGTTCCATAGATAGTTGTTAGTATTGGTTTATATATTTGCTATTAATATTTTATCATGTGTATCTACACATGCATTCACACACATATATATATGCATATATTTTTTATATTTTTTGTATATGTTTTTTATGTGGGTTCAGTGTATGTGTGTGCATATGGATATATACATATATATATATTTATATATATTTTTTACAGTTTTTATATTTATGTATAGATATTTTATTATATACATGCATCAGTCCTGCTTTAATCAAGTCTATGTCTTTAAATCTATAATTAGTTAATTGATAGGTGTGTTCATGAAATGGTATAAAGCATTTAGTTTTTGTTAAAGCAGTCATTGAAGTCTGAAGAAGCGTTCTAGCAATGTGAAAGCGCTTACTTTTTAACTGCAGTGGAATAAAACAGAGTTTCATTTAAAAGCTGTCGTGGTGTAGCCTCTTCTGTTGTTAAACATTGGACATTATGTATTTATGTATTTATTTATTTATTTTTGTTAAGTCAAGAAGTTTGTGAGCTCATGTGAAATCATGTTGATGGTTGTGCAAAATCAACCATGGCTCTAGTATATGGCTCCGCTGATTTGTTTTCCTTTTTCCATGTATTAAATATTCTGTCTAACTCTACTGTTTAACATTTGAGCTACAGTTCTTTTATGTAGCTGGTTTTCAGCACCACTGCTATTCTTGTTTATTTACTTTATTCATAGGTTCATAGGTTGGTACTAGGCTATTGGCCCTAGGGCCTATACAAGCCTAGCTATAACAATTCCCTGGCTGTTTCTTCCACACTATTTACTTCCCTGGATCCCTGTCTAGCAGGGCGACTGACGTGATCCCCAGGGTGAAGTTCCTTTCTCCCATCCAATCATCAAGGTTCCTTTTGAAGAGGGCCAAAGAGATGCTCTGCTTGACATGTATGAGCAGTCTATTCCAGAGTCTGGGGAGTCTCTGGTTCAGGAACCTATCCCTCCAGCATGTTTTGTTTATCGTGATGACAAGGTTTAGATCCCTGGAGCGTGTGGCTCTGAGGGATTGGGATTTCTTTAAGTGTAGCATGTCCAACAGCTCTGGGTTTGACATGGCCTTGTATGTTAAGCAGAGATCGCCTTGAAGTAGATGATATGTGACAGAGTATAGCTAGAGTTTTTTAAGGCAGTCAGCATAAGGCATCTTTTTAGGCCTGTGATTCTTTTAGTGAGGTATTTCTGCAACCCTTCCAGTTGTTGCAGATGTCTTGAGAGGTACATACCAAATGGGGTGTTGTATTCTATAATGGGTCTAATGAGGGATAGTACAGTGGGACAATGACCTCCTTTTTTCTGGATGAAAACCCCGTAGTGATGAGGTGTGCCACATAGAAGGATTTCCTGACTGTTCTAGCTAAAGAGGTTAAGATTTCATATGGCACAAGCCCTTAAAGCAGTGACCATAGCCTGATTTCACATGTTCTCCCATCTTGGTTTGCCATAAGCAAATTTTACAGTTTTATTCTCTATGACTTTAAGATTCTATACATGACATGCAAATGCTCTGGGCAGTTTTTAAGTACTTTTACTGGTATTTGTTGTTCAGTAAAGAAAATCCTTATAGTGAGTCTAGTATAGTTCATTGTGTGTTTTGTTCATAGAACTGATATTATTGAGTTGGTTGCAAACTGCTCTTGTTTCACTTTAAAATGACAATCCTGTTCTGTGCTAGCACTTGTAACTAAATACATCCAGTGTGTTTCTCTAACTAATGTTCAGTCACATGTCTCTGGCTTTTAGATCATTTACTACCCAAATCAGGGCAGTTTCTGTACTGTGATGAGTGTCAAACCCAGAGTAAAACAGCAGTGTGAGCTCATTATCAGACACCATTACTCATTGTTTGTGCTATAAAGCAGTGGTGTTTCTGGTAGAATGGCTCAGTTGAAGACTTCTATGGAAAAAAATGTTTAGGCATCCCCTTAATGATTTCTTTACTGAGTTGATATATTAGCCAGTACAAAATAATTCTAAAATTACTCCAAGTTGAATCAGTAAACCTGCTATTCCATAAATGTTGATTGCAGAATTAGCTGGCATACGTTGCATTTAGATGGTTTTAGACTGTATGTCCAAATATATGATGCCTCGTTAGCCTTTTTTTTTATTTATTTTTTACATTAAAACTGGTAACCCACTATAGGTTATAAAATTCTGTTTTACAGATTTGGAATGGTAATAAATACTGCTTTGCTTTAGGGCTAAAAGCATCTCCTCCTCTATCATTCACCTCCATTTATCTTTTCAGATATTACTTTAACCTTGTTTTGTTAATGTAATAAATATAATAATTAAGAATATGAAGTAAATAAAACTTGACTTGTATTTTTGATACTCCGTTTATTCCAGATGGCATTTTCCCCATGACAGTAACTAGCATGTCATTTTAATCCAGCTCTCCCTTTTTTCCCTAGCCTCATCCAGTCTCATTTTTATTTTTTTTTAATTTTTATATGTCCTCTCCTCTCCTCAGGGTTTCTGCCTTCATTGTTATCCAGATTCTACTTTTTTTTTCAATATCACTGCGCCTTTTTTTACCTCCTCCACACAATTTGTTAATAATGAGTACCAAGGTACCCTTTTCGGCTTTCTTTCCCTACTGCATACTGCTGCCCTTGAACATTTGGTCAGTGATCTAAGCATCAAATGAAAGTTATAAGCAAACAGATCCTCAGTGGTGAGCATAGAAATGAAGTTGAGGTATATGGTATGAATAATGCTTTCAGGTAAGAAGGGACCAAGGTTATACAGGGACAAAAATACCAACACCAGTAGAACCTGTCATATATGCTGAAACTGAAGTGACAAATTATGCAAACCATGCAGAACAAGAATAATGTGGTGGTAATGAGAAGTACCAATTAATAATCTGGCAGCAAAGTTCTGCACCAGCTGTAGGTAAAGGTAAGGGACATTGAAATAATCCAGCTTCAATGAGACAAAGGTATGACCTACTACTGAAGGATCTGCTGGAGACAGAAAGTGTTTTATTTTTGAAATGTTCCTAAATGGAAACATGAAGATATGACCACAACTGACACTTGTTCTCGCAGTATTAAACCTGTAATCTACAATCACACCAAGGTTACAAATTTTTTTCAACAGACTCAAGCTTATGCCCCTCATAAAGAATATGATTTGGAGGTGAGGGGACATGTGAGTCCTTCAATGTAGCTTAAACAGCCATGTCTTCAGTCTTAAAATCCACAGCAAGAACACTAAGAGAAGCCGCAAGAATCCTGCACTGTTTAACAAACCAACCACTGAAGCACAAATAAAAAGAAACAGTGTGGTCACAATACAAAGGATTAAAAACATACTTTAATAAAACAAATGTTTAAAAGGATAAGCACTTTCGGTATGCACCCTCATCAGATCTACTAACACATAGTGCAATTACACAATTTAAACTAAACAACAACTAATCAATGTGAAACTTTCAACCTCTGCCCCTTCAGAATAGGTTTAAGAGGGACACTTCCATTTAAGCCTAGTGGCTTATCAGCTTGCAAATCTACTATCCAATTTATTTCAGCTGTCTCAGTTTTATTTATTAAATCACCTCTCTTATATTGGAAGTGATTTTTGTAACACCATAAACTCAAAACTATTTGTAGGATAAACTTGGATATGCTTTGATACGATATTTGTTATATTCCCATTTTTGTATATCCCTAGCATGTTGAAATATTCTTTCTTTAAAGCATCTATTAGTTTTACCTACATAAAAAGATACACATGGTTTACATGTAGCAATATATATCAAATCTCTGGTATTACAATCAACATATGTGTTTAAACCAAAAACATTGTTAAAACTAGGATGTCTAAAAACGTCCCAATTCGCTTACCTCTGTATAATGACGTGTAATTGTTATTATTACATAACCTTTGTTTCAAGTTCCTATTATTTTTAAATAAAAAATATGGTCACTCTCCTATTATACCCTTAAATCTTTCATCTATAGTCAATAGCCTCCAATTATTTCTAATAATCTTACATACTTCTTCTATATCACTAGTATAAGTCAATGTTACTTTTGTATAATTGGTCCTATTCTAATTCTATCTTGTGGACTTTTTCTATTTTTGTAGTGGTTAGAAAAATAAGGAGCACCCCTCTTGGCTCTTAATTCATCTTTAGACTCTTTCCAGTTATTAATTTCTCTACTTTTATAACCTCCATCTATAAACTGTCGTATGAATGTCTCTGTGGCCTTCTTAAATTCTTTCTCAAAAGTACACAACCTAGATGTCCTCATCAGTTATCTCTTTATAACATTCTGATAGACATAATTTGGGTGCATGCTACTATGTAAAGGTTTGTTCTTCCAACATGACTTTCTATATAATGTAGTTGCTAGTCTACCATTTCCAGCATAATATAAATGTGTACCTAAAATATCAATCTTTTCATGAGATGCTTCCAGAGTAAATTTAAGAAAGGTAGTAGTTAATTTCAAATACATAAGAAATTGATTCAACTCATCCTTCATACCACCCCATAACATAAATATGTCATCCACAAATCTTGTATAATATATTATATATTTATATAATTGGTTAACCTGAGATAGGTCCAAATGATCCCCCCAGTGTTGGCATAACTGTTAGCACAGGGGCTGGCTAGTGCCACCTTCATTTCTGCCAGAATATTTTATCTTTATATACAAAGATATTATTTTTAAAATAACTATTAAAAGGAGGCATATCAACCTTATATTATCTGTTGTATAATCTATTTTTTCTCTCAGATAGGCTCTAACATTCTCCAAGCCATAATAGTTTGGTATTACCTTATACTTCTAACAGCTAAAGTGCAAAGTTAGTATCAAGAATTACTTTCTCCTAGCATAATGTGCATATATAAAGACTGTAGAATGTATTGTGTATCATTTAATACATCTATAGTCTTTTTCAAGACCCCTTTTAACTTCAGTTCCATATATAGGGATGCTGCTTCAGTTATCAACCCATCCCCAGCTACTATTGGTCTTAATGGTGTATCTTGCAGAGTTATATGGACTTTGAGTAAGCCCTTAATTATAGGTATTTTTCACTGTTTCACATACAGGAAATCATATAACTCTTTACTAATCATTCTTGTAAGGAGCAAATCGTAATAAGTGTTATTTAAATTTAAAATCACCATATTAAGTGTCCTCCTATCTATACATTCATAGGTATCTATCTGACTTAACAAGTCCAGCATCTTTGTACCATAATCTTTCTTGTCCATTAACACCATACTCCCTCCTTTATCCGCTGGCCTAATTGCTAATGTATTGTTATTTTCAAGTTCTTTTAAGGCTGACATTTCCTCTTTATTCAAATTATAAAAATGTTGTCTATATGGGGCCTTCAATTTGCATGCTAAATCAGTCTCACAAACTTTTAAATATGTTTCCAGAACTGGGTCTAACTGAGGTACAAAAGTTCTAGGTTTTCTTAATGTTACATTATTCACATTAATATCACTTGTGCCATATATTATTCTCAGCATTACATTTCTTACAAATAACTTTAACTTTATAATCATGTCTGCTAGATATGATTTTTCTGTTGGTATAAAAGGTAGCACTTTATTTAGGACTGCTGTATGACATTCATTTAACTCAAAAGACAATAAGTTAAAAAACAGTACATTCTCCTCTTTCTCTATTAAACGTGTTTGTAAGTCTGAACTTTGCTTCAAAAAGTCACTTAGATTAGTTTTATGTGATCTTAGTTTGAAAACGTTATTCTTTTTCAGCCCCTGCTCAATGACCGTGTTTGTTCTATCTTTCCACGCTGCTTCATTGGAAATGGAAACTCTAAAAAAATTAAAGGACCAGCTACATAATTTTTCACTTCAGGTCATGCTCCTAATTCTTTTGTTTGTGTTGCAAATTTTCCCGTTGCAGAAACTTCTGCCAATCTTTGAACAGTCTTATGTATTTCATTCATTTCCACAGAAGCAGCTGTTGGGGGTATTTGTGTGTTCTCAGTCTTGGAAGTGCTCAGTTTCAACCTTTTACAAGAAAGTCATTAGTGTATGGCATCAATGTGGTCAGCAATGGACTGCACAGTTGTCATCTTATCCTGGTGGATAGAGGTAGAATTGGGTATCATCTGCATAAAAATTATATGCTAATCCCACTTTCTAATAATATCTCCCAATAGAAGCATATAATTTGTAACAATAATTGGCCTAAGAATGAGCCTTGTAGTACTTCACAATCCAAGGGTTGTGGTAAAGGTTTATTCAAGCCTGAACACACTCTTTGGTAATGACCTGACAGATGTCATGCAAATCAGTCTAAGATCATAGAGGAGAGGCCGCTGTAAGACTTTAAATGTTCAGTCGCATGTCTCTGGCTATTAGGAGATCATTTACTACTCAAGTTAGGGCAATTTCTGTACTGTAATGAGTGTGAAACCCAGACTAAAACAGCACTGTGATTTCATTATCTATAAGGTGGGTCTGATGCTGCTTAAAAAACAATAATCTACATAAACATGGAAGGTTTGAGACTGGGGCAGAAATGATTAAATACATTAAGAGATAAGACTTTCTTGAGTTTAAGGAAAACCTTACCTTCATTCAAAGCCAGTGGAAAGATCTTTATCTGGATGGTAAATCCAACATCTGATAAATTAATGAACACATGACATCAGGATTAGATAAAACTAATCTTGTAGGACATGGATCCAAGCCGCAAGTTGTCTTTCTCATTCCTAAGACCATTGTTAGCTACCATCACTGCAGTACCCATTGGGTTTGGAGGAGGCAGTGCTGATCTGATGACAGAAACCTTGATGGAGAAGAAATTAACAATACATTCATGTTTTAAGTTAGATAATGCTCTCACTGTGGTCAAGCAGGCTGGATTGCACAACCTCTTGATCACAAGAAGGAGTCTAGCTGGTTAATTTAATGCCACAGAGATCTATCCTGACAATTAAGCTGCATTTTTTGTGAATCACACCTTATGATGTGTGGCATAATGCTCTTCCAACTCAAGCTTATCACTCCATGTACCCACCCTCTACCTCTGATACTCCAGCCTATCATGGTCAAACCCTGGTTCACACCTTTTTGAAGAGACTGAGCAAATATGGCTTGAGATGACAGAGAGCCCAGAGTCAAAGATAGGGCTCTTTTATAAACATCAACCGTGACATATAGAGAGAGACCAAGTGCCATCTCCCAGAAGAAATTGAGGTGAACAGGTGAAAAAAGCTCAGACATAATATTCCTTATGCAGTGGAACAACAAATATCCTGGACAGGAGGTTCACTGTGTTGAAGTTAAAGACCAAATCAGACCAGAAAATGATCTAACCTTGAGACCAGCTCCACCATCAAGTTTTGTGACTTTGCCCTTAATGAGCAAGTCTTTGGGTTGTAGTGGTAATAACCTGAGAAAAACCAAACCCTTTTCATTATACCACTAAATTCTTCAACAAGAGCTGCTGACTCATCCTTAACTCAGAGATTAAAGTAACCCAGTGCCAAAACATGATCCGGAGCAACAAGTGAGTCAAGGAGAAAATCGGTGAACTCTTGTAAGAAATTCCTTGTACAACTGAGGGGATAGAAAATGAAGAGAAACCTATATTTTACTCCTGCAAAAAATGTGTCAAAAGAGTTAGTGTCGCTAGTGGAAACCCGAGCCAGAAGTATCCCAGGCCTCATACATGTGACATCTTTTCCCCAGCCTTCCACCTCCTAGCATGATACATAACCAAGAAACCAGGCAGAATGACTAATGGTAAATATGAGCCAAAGTTATCACCAAGCCTGATTTCAGTAAGAAATGCAAGGTCAACATCCATCAGAAGATCTCAGATAACCCCAGTCTTGTGGATACATCTAGTGTTAGAGTACAGCACTCTGAGAGATCCCATTGGAGGACTGGTCCCAACTAACTGCTGATGCTGGAAAAATAGTAACCTAAGTATTGTACAAAGATAAGAGATCGAATGATGGTCCCTTAGGAAGTGAAAGTAGTGCTGAAAATCGACACTAGTTACAGGCAAAGGAAACCTACCTCCATCCAGACAACCTTTACCCCCATAGTGTCTGCAATATTTGGAAATATCTAAAAATCTGGAACACTAAAGGAGGCAGATATAACTTAGAAAAAGGCCTTAAGGCAAATAATATGGCCTTGAATATACAAACCTACCTGAAATAATATCACCGACATACCTCTCAACCTCTCAACTGTCCAGATTTTCGCAGAAGGTCCAAATTTCTGGCTCATATTGTTGGTCTGCTCCTCAAAAATTTCTGATTTTTCTGGATTTTGCAGCAAATCAGTGAGGACTGAATTCACTAGATAATGACAGGCTTTTGAGTTTTAGACTTTATATCCTTCAGAAAATGTATGGTAACTCAAGACCTTTTATTCTAGCAACTTTCTAAGTTTATAAGAGCAATATTCAAAAACTGTCCCTATTTTTTGGGCTTTGTTCCCCCATTATGTTTACTTTGTCCAGATTTTTTTGTGCTAAGAAGTTGAGGGATATGCTCACCAAGTTTAAAATAAAAACAAATATACTACAAAAATATATAAAACCTTTTCTGAAATAGTAAAACGACAACAAAATCATAACTATCTAACAGCAAAAATTCTAATAAAAGATTCTTGATGAAAACAATAGCTTTAACTGGTCAAGTCTAAAAATTATAAACCAGTTCTAAATATAAAATACTGTAGTTAAAATTATTGCACATACTCAAACAGTCCAACCAATAAATAAAAAAAAAGTCCAATTAAAACAATAAATTGTGCAAATATGGAGGAGTATTCAGCTTAAGTTCCCTGGATGAATGCTAGGGCAACAATCTAGTAGAACTGATGTAGAATCAGTAGAATGTTGATATCATTAAAGATTAGCATATGAGAGCCCAAAACTGCTTTATGAGCCCAAATAATAGCTAGGTGTCTATCAGTACAAACACGGGAGCAATCATCCAAGGAAGCTGGTAAACCCAAAAAATGTCCATTAAGCCAGAACAACACCAACCTAGACAAGTGGATGGGGAACAGGAAATTTACATCAGGCCTAGCACCCATGTCCCTTATGGGCAGAGGTAGCTTATAAATGCCTAGTCATCAGTGTCCTATTTGGATGGAGGACATCATTTTTCATTCAGGAAAACTGGGATAAGCTTATAAAGACCCCATGGATACCTAGTAACAGTCCATGAATTTATGAATTTATTTAATCATAGATTCACTGCTAGATTTTTCTTTTGTTTTTACTGATTGTTTTTTCAGTGTGACCTTTTTGCTTATCACTTTTAGTTTTTTATTGGAGTTATTTTGCAGACAATAGTTCAAAAAATCCCTGCACGAATGGCATGTGCACGGCCAAACACCAAAATCAATCCAAAAAGAAAGAGCCAGCACACGACTCCTGTAGCATTGGTAATGCTGATTTATTCCATAATAAAACAGCAAAAATAATCACAGTGCACCAACATGGTTGTACCGGTTTCGGCCAAAGCCTTCTTCAGCAACCAAACATGATGCAAAAATAATTAAACCTAACATGCTATCTCCTTTCTTATATATATTCGTACTGCAGGCAAGGAGCACCCTCTGGTGCATATAAAAATAATACAAAATTAACAATCCACATAAAAATGTTATTATATGCATACAAACATAATTTGAATAGGGATGCTTCAAAAGTGATCATTCAGACCCGGAAAAAAAAGGGCCCCCAATTTTAAGATCCACATTTTTTCTTTGTTAGTAAGAGTTTCATGTAAAACATGAGACTGTTTGTTCCTGACCTTAATATGATCAATAACCATGAAACAAAAGATGCCAGTAGGGTGTCTAGAAATATGCTTATACAAAGAACTGGAACCCCTTTTATTCTTGATATCACTCAAGTGTTCCCCTATCCTAAGCTTGAAAGGACGGGAAGTTTGTCCAACATAAAATACTCAACAGTTGCACTGGGCCAAATAGATCACCCAGGAAGTACCACAATTAGCAAAACATAAAACATTATAAACTTGTGGACAATTATGTGAGGAAAAAGTCTGAGATTTTAACACCCTAGGACAATAGGTACAATGACCACATGGGTAACAACCAAATATTGATTGACCAAATAAACTAATTTGAGTGGTTGAACATGAGTCCTTTTCATAAACCCTCTAATAGTGACTGAAAAGGGATCCCAAAGACCGCCCTTTATGAAATGAATAATGACACCGATCCCCTATATAACTATTTAGAACTTCATCCGATTTTAATAAATGCCAATGATTACGAATGATGTTCATGAAACCAACCGTATTTCTCCCATAAGTTGTAACCAATCTGAGTATATCTGATTTTTCAGAATCACGAACTCGATATGATAATAACTCTGTTCTATCTTGCTGATTCGCAAATCGGCTGGCCCTGGTGATGTCACCCCCTTGATAGCCCCTACTCTTAAACCTGGATACACGATCCCTTCTATAATAGTCGTATGTGGAAGTGCTGGAACAAATCCTTTTAAAACAAAGGAATTGAGACTTTGGGATATTCTTGATGACATGTTGGGGGTGGAAACTGGTAGCATGTAATAAGGTATTGAATTGAGGAAATTTTCTAAATATCTCACTCTCAATAGTGTCCAGGTCTGTTCTTTTAACCAGGACATCCAAGAATGTTATTTCAGATCTAGAATAAGTCAACTTAAATTCAATACTCGATATGTTGCCATTCAGATATTCCAAAAATTCCATAAGTAATTCTGTGTCTGCTCTCCACACCATCCAACAGTCATCAAGATATCTTCTCCATATGTCCATTACGTTGATGTAAATATTATGACCAATGTCATAAATAACCTGTTCTTCTACATACGCCATAAATAAATCTGCATAAATGGGGGCAAAAGATGCTCCCATAGCAGTGCCCTGAAGCTGCCAAAACCATCTATTCTTGAAGTGGAAAACATTGTGAATCGGGACCTCTTCTGTCATACAAACCAGAAGGGTATTGAAACCAGGCTTATAAATATTGGCGTTATCCAACCAGTATTGCAGGACCATAAGTCCCACCCAATGAGGAATGCTTGTATACAAGGAGGTGACATCCAAAGTGCATAGAAGCCAATCCAATTCTAGTTGCATATCAGAAATGATTGAAAGAAACTAGGTTGTATCCTGAATTCTAAAACGTATAAGAACCAAAAGTGGTTTTAAATATAAGGTAAGAAACTCAGACAAAGGTTATGTCAAGGAACCTCTGCCTGAGACTATTGGCCTGCCGGGCGGTCTTATAGGATCCTTGTGAATTTTCGGCAGAAAACAGATGTGCTGCTTGCTTGGATAATCAGCCTTCAAATGATAACATACTTCACTAGTAGTAATGCCCTCATCTTTAGCCATATCTAGGAAGTTATCAATCTCTTTTTTAACTTGCATTTCTCTATAATGGGTGCTATTTAAAAGCTGACGCTCACCTTCAGCTTCATAGTGCTCCAAATCCTGGACCACCACAGCTCCCACTTTATCCGCAGACGCAACAACAATTTCCTTATTGTTAATAAGCTGCTCTAAGCATATTCTCTGCTGTTTATCCAAATTATCCTTCATCATGTCCTGTTTGTACAGATGTAAATGTAAATCTTTAAGGACAGCATTTTGTCATGTTTGTACAATGGGTAGCATAGGTGGCCTGAACCTGGAGGACCTGAAGTGAAAATCCCTAAGCTCAGAGGCAACCTTATCCGAACCATGAAAAAAACATTTTAAATTCAAATTACGACAAAATTTTACACATCCTCTGCAAAATAATGCTCCTGAACAGAAAATCCAGGCACAAAACTTAGTCCTTTATTCAGCACATCAACTTGTTGTTCATCCAACACTACAGATGAAACATTGTGCACATTATTAACTTTAGATTCTAAATCTTGGTCATCCTTTGGAGAATTTCCCCAAGCCCTTCAGGTTTTATGGTGCTTCCTCCCCCCTCGTCTCTGGGACTTGTGCCTAAAGGGACCCTCCTAACAAAACTTGACTCTAAATTGTTCTTTTTAGAAATTGGGGAAGCACCAATATGGGCTTCCTCCCAGTCCATATTGGAGGACGAATCCTCGCCTGATGGTGTTGACTCCCTACTTCTTTTTTTCTTCAAAATGGATTTGGGCCGTGTAGCTCTCACTCTTTTGGGTGCATCCATGGACTTACCAAATTTGACCCTAGGCCGCATATCAAATGGCTTTCCTCTATCATAATCACCCACATCCTGGGTGAATTTCTTCACCTTTCTATCTTTTCAACTTAAATCCAATGCAGACAACTCTTTACCAAGTTTATCAATATTATATTTATAACACAAAAGTGTAGAAAATGCATCCACAGTTTTGCTAGCCATCAGTACACTAGCAGCTTGTTCTTCAACCTTCCTCTCATAGAACCTGCTCAAAATATCCACAAAGGTCATAGAGACCTGTTGGTGGGCTTCTGCCCATTGCATTAAAAGGCATTCATCTGGCTCAGCCACCATGGGCTGTAATCTAACCCTGAGTCCTCTAGGAACTATTTTGCTTCGTTGATATGCCCTAAACAATTTTAAATGCCAAACATTTTTTCGAAGATAGATAAGGTTCTTAGTTAACTTGGCAAAAGCCAAATTACAGTCATGAGTGGGATCTTGGACACCAGGAACAGTATCATTCATACCCGAGGCCAGGCCAAAAATGCCCAGATCCTCAGAGTCTGAAGACAGACCCTTAATAAAACTTGCCAATTCCATCACCGACCAAAACTCACCAAAGGGTCAATAAAGATACACAAAAATATATTCACTAATTATAAAAAATAATAAAATTGAACCCAATATATGTTCAACAAACAGATGGTTGGACAATCAATATATCTTCAGATATAATTCTTTTAAACCAACCATAAATATTAATTGACCCACCTACCACCATTGTTGATAGGTCATATTACCAACACACAATTTACTTTCCACATCAGAAACCATGGGAAATGTATATGAGATATAATAATATATTTCCCTTCACCAATGTCAAAGGAACCTTGGCCCAAATGGGTACAATAATAGCCAACAAGCTCAAACATGCCAGGCCTATATCGATCTACCAAAGCTCTATAGCTCGCTACGTAACCAAAATTGGCCAAAACCAATTGTAGACCCACAACAAATAGTGATAAATAATATATATTTGGTCGGTGTTGTTAAGGCAAAATCCCTATATACTTATTAGTAAAAGCTTGACCAGATGTCCTAAGACCCACTCGACTAACATAGATAGAGATTAAACATGTGCTGGCTATTGGTCAAAAGAATCATATATACCTAAGGTTGTCCCTTTCAAATGTATACCCAACTCCATGTAACATCGCACCACAAATAACACTATAAAACAATTGTTGTAAATTAATGAATGACTGAAAGAGCCAAACCATAACTCACAAATGCCCAGAGATAGAGAGGGGAGGAATAAGAAAAACATCCCACCTATTCCCTGTCAATAATCACATAGACAGAAATGAAATACACTACATTTCAGATGACATATAGTAAAGGTAAACTCCAATGCAGTCAACCCGCCCCAGTTCCATTATATTATTAGACATACAAACTAAATGGTAAGAAAACAGTCAAGGATAATAACAATTGAATAGGTAGGCCTAAACAAAAGGCCAACCTAAACATTAGCAAAAAAATATGCATAAACAGAACTCACATGTTAAACTATCCTAATGACTAGTTGTTACAATAAGCCATACACATTTAGAATGTCCAGAGCCTATTCCAATCTCCAAAAAATTATCCCAAACAATTCCATATAAAAAATAGTAATAGTAGAACATTATGATTGGCAAATGAAAATGACTGTTGTTAATCCCACAAAATCAAGTTTTTCACATATCCAGATTTACCATGAAACAAAATATCACTTAAACATTGAAAATAGATGTTAACAATGTTTCAAATGCAAGTCGCTTCAATAATAATTGTGCAAGCATAAAATGATGAACCATTTGCTTATACTTGCAATTGTATAGTCCTCAAAATGTCCCACCATGAGAAAAAATCAAGAAAAAGGGTCCGCTCAGTTCCTTGACCCAAACAATCATGAACTGTGCATGTAGACTCGAATGAATCTGATAAAATCCACAAAAATCGAGGAAGATGACCAAAACCCTTTGAAAAAAACGAACAGCTTCCCAAATTCAAAACGTTGCTAGCATTCCACAATGATCGAGAGTGCCCCAAGCTACTGCAGATGAAAAACTAGAGAACGCCACCCAGGAGAAGCCATCAGCAGGAAAAAGAAGCTCAAAATAGTTTAAAAAATCCCTGCACAAACAGCATGTGCATGGCCAAACACCAAAATCAATCCAAAAAGAAAAAGCCAGCACCCGACTCCTGTAATGATGTTATAAGAAGGCTGAAACATGCATGCCCACAGATAGTGGAGTTTGACTTTATTGTCCTATATTTGTCCATTAATAGACTTATAAAAAAAGTCATGGACATTCAAAATTGCCATATAGCTGAAACACTTGATGTCCTTAAGGGTCATTTGCATATATCCCAGTTTGCCTATATTGCAAGTGGTTTAAGACTCACACAGTGGAAAGTCTAGCCTTGCTAGATTTTTCTTTTGTTTTTTTACTAATTTTTTTTTCTGTGTGACCTTTTTACTTATTGTTTTAGTTTGTTAGTTGGGTTATTTTGCGGACACCCTAATGATAATGGATATCAGCTGGGTACGACAACCCTGTATTTCTAAAAGTTAGCCAAATATTCTACTTATGCTGATCATGCTATAAAAGGTTGAAACATGCACGTTTATAGCTAGTGGGGTTTGCCTTTATTGGCCTGACTTTGTAAAAAAAATGTGAGTGTTTAAAATAGCCGTATACCTAAAACATGTAATATGTTTATATTTCCATATATTCCAGTTTACTTAAAATGCAAGAGGTTTAAGAGCTCCTGCAATAGAAAGTTTATGCTTGATAGATTTTTCTTTAGGGTTTGGAATGTAAACTAAACATAAAAATTCACAAGTATTGCATATAATTTGATTTTCTTCATTATTTTCTATAGTCGTTGCTTCAGAAGGATTACAAATATGTGAATTAGTATCTAACACTCCAAGAGAAGAGTCTGTCTGTCTGTCTGTTTGTAAATTAGGAGGGCTTTTAGGGATGTTTGTTATATTGCCAGCATTAGTAATATTACTGTTATCTATCATATTAATATCAGAAATAGCACTGTTACTGCTTACTGTGTTTCCTGTATAAGCTGAACAGTTATTTAAAACAATAATTTCTGGACAGAGACAAACAGGGGGTCCGTCCAGTGTAGGACAGGGACTGAATGTCGATATTCATTACCCACCCACTTTTTCTTAATGTGTCTGTATTCTACCTAACGCAACATCATTTAATCTTAGTCCCTGATCACATTTACTTAGTTCAGTAGAATCATCATGAATGGATATGTTAACATTATACTATATGTTGTTTTCCTTAAAAGATAGTGGCCCATCAGTATCGCCTGATACTGCAACCTCGGCACTGGGGGGGGGGGGTCTCATAATCAGATGAAGGCAAAGTATAACCTTTATGTTTTTTCTTATTTTTAGACATGTAATTTTGTGCCTTTTTTTCCTTTTATTTGTTTTCTTTCCCTGGGATTCATTAATGTCTACACTAAGTGTACACTAAGTGTAAACCATTCTGACAGAACAGACAACACAAGCATAATTCACACCTTCTTCCTGTTAATTTTAGTTTTCCTACTGATTTTCTTGCAGCCTAAATATTGAGGGGATTCATAAAGGTTACATGAAAATGTAGAGTACATGTACACACAGTGTAATCTATCTGACTGTCTAGAAAGCACAACACATGTAGTAGGGGTGTTCTTTTCTTTTATACAGATCATGTATGCTTAGTATAGAAGTTAATGAATCTGGCCCTTTGTCTCATTAACATTAGTGGTAAATTTGCAGCCATCATAATTAGTTGTATGTTTAATTGTAGGCTTATTGTCAACTCTGTTTCTTTGTCATCACCGATATCCAACCACCAGTCAGTAATAAACTCCCTTTATAATGAAAAACCTCTGCCAAAATAACAGTGGCAAATATTCCCACCCTGCACCATCTTACATTTAGCTATGTTAATAAGTTCCTGTAACTTAACACAATTAAAGAAAGATGTACAGTCTAAATCCTTCATATACAAACCACATAGAGAACACATTTTTAAGTACTCAATTTTAATTAAATATTCAAAAACATAGGCATTAAAGGACTGCATTCTTTGGTAAGATAAAGATTAAAGTGAAAAAAATATCAGAAGACAGCAAGTGCTACTTAACAGGGCAGAAGTTCAATGTTTAAAAAAAATAGCTTATAATAAGCTGAGAAAGTGGGGAAGTAGATAACAAACATATTACAAACCAATATACTTAAGAAATAAAATGAGACCTTTCTTATTTGCAATGGTGATGGACCGGTTGACAGACGAGATCAGACAGGAGTCCTCGTGGACTATGATGTTTGCAGATGACATTATGATCTTAAGTGAGTGTGGGGAACAGGTTGAGGAGACCCTGGAGAGATGGAGATATGCTCTAGAGAGAAGAGGAATGAAGGTCAGCAGGACTAAGACAGAATATATGTGTGTGAATGAGAGGGAGGATAGAGGAATAGTGAGGATGCAAGGAGTAGAGATGGCGAAGGTAGATGAGTTTAAATACTTGGGATCAATAGTCCAGAGTAATGGTGAGTGTGGAAGAGAGGTGAAGAAGAAAGTACAGGCAGGATGGAGTGGGTGGAGAAGAGTGTCAGGAGAGATTTGTGACAGACAAGTACCAGTAAGAGTGAAAGGGAAGGTCTACAAGAGGGGAGTGAGACCAGCTATGTTACATGGGTTGGACAGAGTGGCATTGACAAAAAGGCAGTGGATGTGGCAGAGTTAAAGATGTTAAGATTTGTACCAGGTGTGACGAGGGTGGACAGGATTAGGAATAAATATATTAGAGGGTCAGCCCAGGTTGGAAGGTTTGGAGACAAAGCCAGAGAGGCAAGATTACGCTGGTTTGGATATGTGCTGTGGAGGGATACTGAGTATATTGGGAAAAAGATGCTAAGGATGAAGCTACCAGGTAACAGGAAAAGAGGAAGACCTAAGATAAGGTTTATGGATGTGGTGAGAGAGGACATGCAGGTGGTTGGTGTGACAGAGCAAGATGAAGAGGACAGAAAAGAAATGGAAACAGATGATCCGCAGTGGCGACTCCTAACTGGAACAGCCAAAAGAAGATGATGATGATACTCTATAAATAAAATAAAATATTATCCTTAAAAGAATTGTTTTACCTGTCAGTGTTCTTTAACAAGGAATGACTCAACAGCTCCCACAATCTTCCAATCACAAAATCATGCAAAGGCATGAAAAGTACGTCTTCTGTCTTCACTTCACCGCAATGACACACACACCTGCTCTACTTACAGCTGCTGTTGCCATGGCACATATTAAAGTACACTTGCTGCTTCTCATAGGTAAAGTAGCCTGTCAGTCACACAGACTACTGAAGAACACAAGCATAAAGCAAAAGTGAAGTGTGCTTCTAACATCTTTAAAAAGAGGTGGGAGAGCACACAAAATAAAATACAACAAAAATTAAGGAAGCCCTATGGAGTGTTCCAAAAGAAAGCCCCATTCCCTCAGTCTTCTTACTTAAAAAAAACAAGATGTTTTCTCTGTCACTAGAGCCACAGCACAATTTAATGTGCACCTGCTCCTTCTGATAGGAAGTGTAGACTATCAATCGCACAGACCCCCAAGAACACAAATATTAAACAAAGTAAAGTATGTTCCAGGTGGCTTTAAAGAGACATTGGAGAGCACAAAAATAATAGACAACAAAAATTAAGAAAGCCCTTAGGAGGATGCCAAAAGAAAACACTAGTCCCTTCAGCCTTCTTACATAAAAAACAAGATTTATTAATTATGCATATAAAATAGTTCATTCAAAATTTATTGTTGAGTTCAAGTGGACTTCAAGTCTGATACTTGATTATAAACCAGATTTATTTTTTTTTTGCCCAAAAGTTCATCACTACTCAAATATAAGTGTACATTAATTTCTTACTACATTGCAAAAAGATAATCCATTATGTCTGAATAAAATTATTTTCCTTTTTCTCCATTATATTTCAAACATTTATAGTTTTAATACTGAGAAATTATCATTCTCTACTGGTGGAAAGGAGTCAGCAGTTGCCATGGGTAGATCTGACAACAGGGTGCCTCATTATCTTTAAAGAAAGTTTTTTTGATGCCAGCATGTCAACATCTGTGGCAGATGTCTTGTAGTGGTGGTCACGCAAGACATTTTTTTTGTGAAAGTCAGAGTGACATCCCCTCTCTGGGCCAGTAATCAAGGTGCCTGAATCCTCACCACTGACACTGGTGAGGAACGTTCACTTGGAACAAAAATAGATACACACAGTATTTCCAGATGCATCTCTGCATCAAGCACACTTTCCCTTAAAAAGCACACAGGGAACACACTCAGTCCAAGGTCTGGGTTTCTCTCTCTCTCTCTCACCCTCTCTCTCTCTCTCTCTCTCTCTCTCTCTCTTTTCTCTCCAGGTCCCCAGTAAGACTCCCCACTGGCACAGCTATAGAAATGAGTCCTCAGCCAAATGTCCAAGCCAGGTCCTTAACCATTCTCGCTCCAGTGCTTCATGTCCTTTCTCCAAGCAGCTGGTGCACACACTCATTGAGATTTTATTTACACACACACACACACACACACACACACACACACACACACACACACACACACACACTGGAAAAGCTGGCACAGATTTACTAGCTATGCCCCCTTCTGCCCAGCCAATAAGGTAGTTGCTGCTACCAGGTATTCCAAAGCCAGCTACTCTAAGGCTCTTACAAGTAGGGCTGTACCAAATATTCACTTCGTATTCGCTTTGGTTCTGAATAGCAGACCGAATAGTCTATTCGTATTCGGCCGAATAGTGGTGCTCAGACCAAATACGAATAGTGGTCACGTGTCTGTGTATATCTGTATATACAGTCCTGTACGTGAGTAAGCACACTGGCACAAGCAGTCTGTAGCTGTAGTGGCAGTATGGTCTGTGTCAACTGGTGGGCCATCCATAATGTAGTTCTACCAGTAAGATTTTACCTACCTTAACATGGAATAAATGGTATGCTGTGTAAAAAAAACAGCTGTGGTGGAATGTATTGAAGAGAGGTGGCTGGCATCATGTTAGATCTTTTATGCCTGTGCATGCTAGACTGTGGTTGCGCCATTGAGCTTACTGACATACAGGACAGTCATCAGAGTATTACTTGACACTGTGTTACCTTGTAGCCTATTTTTGTGTGATCGTATAATAGCTGTAACTTAAGTGAAGATTACATTTGGACAGTTCACTGATGGATAAGCAAAGTCCAATTTGGAATTATTTCAAGATATGTGATGACAAAATGAAAGCAATGTGCCAGTTGTGCAAAGCAGTCATCTCTTACAGAGGTGGATCAGCAAAGTAATTTACAACATCTCCACTAAATAATCATTTGTCCTATAAGCATACTGAGGAATACAAAGAAGTTGTTAACAAGAAGAAATCAGCAACAACAAGTGGGGCGTCTGACACTCAGCAGACTGGCAAGGTTCAGCAAACACTGAGCGACATGATTGGCATAAAAACACATGGTCCATTCATAGTCCTGAGGCAAACAAAATACATTGTGCCATCACAAAAATGATTGCCATTGGCATCCAGCCATACTCAATTGTTGATGTTAGAGGCTTTAATGAATTGATTGGTGTACATGAGCCTTGATACATGCTACCAAGCTGCAAATACTTCACTGAAAAAATAATACCAGAGGTGTACAACACAGTGCGGGGCCATGTCCAGACTGCTATCAGTGAAGCATGATTTCTCTGTCTAACCACAAGCACATGGATGGCACAGACAACAACAGAATCTTATATGAGCTTAACTGCACATTGGATTGATGAAACATTTGCATGCAGATCTGCCATCCTTCATTGTCAAAACTTTGATGGACAGCACACTGGGTCTCACCTAGCTGATGCTCTAATTGACATGATGAATCGCTGGAATATTGACAAAGAACAAGTCCATTTAGTGCTACGTGATGGAGGTGCCAACATGGTCAAAGCGTTACGGGATGTGGATTTGCCCAGTGTCAGTTGTTTTGCCCACACTCTGCAGCTGGCTCTGATTGATGCAATTCTGACACAGCCATCTGTTACTGACTTGATAACATTGTCATGGAAGATTGTGGGACATATTCGACATTCTTCAAGTGCTATCTCAAGCCTTCATGCCATCCAAGAAGAACTTGGTATACCAAAACATCAGCTTCATCAGGACATTGTCACCAAGTGGAATTCAATGTATCAGATATTGGATTGGCTGTTGGAGCAAATGAGAGCTGTGTCTGTGTATGTTGCTGAATGTGATGACAAATCCAGCAAGGCGCTGTCCCTGACAACAAATCAGTGGGCTTTAGCAGCAAGAATTGTTGCAATTCTTTGGCCATTTGAACAAGTAATGCATGAAATAAGCTGCAAGAATTCCTGTTTTTCAATGATCCTACCAGCTGTTCAGGCTATCTTGTTGTATGTTCAGAAAGATGTAGCTAATAACGGAATTGAAAAGACAGTCAGCAAACTGATAACATCCTTAACAAGGAGATTTTCCAACTTGTATGAAAATGGCATTTGCACAGTTTAGGCTAGCTTGGAGCCATGCTTCAAGCTGCATTTCTTGACACCTGTGCAGCAGGTAAAAGCCAAAACAGACATTGTCACTGCAATGTTACTGTGTCAGCCAAGGTCAATTCAGCCTACAAATCAGCCATCTGAAGTTGTTTCTGAAGTGACTGAAGTGAATGAACAACCACCAACAAAAAAGACAAAGACAGCAGCAGAAGACTTTTGCGCATCTTAGGATCAGTTGCAGCCTGTTCGGGGCACTGAACAGTGACAATTCTATCAACATAGAAAATGAACTGAACAACTTTCTGACAGAGCCCTGTGTTCTGAGAGACACTCACCCATTGAACTGATGGAAAATGAACATGTCCAGATTTCCAACGTTGTGTCACATGGCTAAGCGCTACCTTTCTGCACCACCTACAAGCGTGCCCAGTGAACATCTTTTTAGTATGGCTGGTGATACCTTCAGTGAAACAAGAATTTTCTTAATGCTGACAACATGGAAAGAATGGTGTTTTTGAAAGCTAATGCAGTATTCCTGTGTTAAATGTACATCAGTAAAAAATTTGACAGATATTTGGTAACATCAGTAAAAAGCTTTGACAGCTACTTGGTAACATCAGTAAAAAGCTTTGACAGCTATTTGGTCGTGGCTCTGTTGTGGTTTTTTAGTTTAGATTTGTTTTTTGGTTTGGTGGTGAGTTAAATTTATGCATTGTACAATAACAATTTCTTACCTTTAGCCCTCATCTTAGTGCACAGACAGCAGAATACATCACAGAGCAGTTTGCAAAACTTGACTTGCTGTTTAACTATTTTCTTTAGTGCTTAGTTTTATTGCTTAGTTTAACTCATGACTTGACTAAAACAACTATTCATATTCGGCTGAATAGTTGGTACAACTATTCATATTTGGCTGAATACTTTTAACTCCCTATTTGGTACAGCCCTAATTACAAGGGTGCACAAGTATACTGAGTGAAATTAATATTAATACAAATGGTAGTGTTTTGACCAGTGCAATAAGACTTTCAGGAGTGCCCACATAGTTACTAGATAAGTACTCTCAAAGGTTAAAATGTTCTGTAAAGGACCAGCCACAATGAAGAGTTTAAATATATTTAAGAATAAATAATAAAAGAACATGAAATACTAAATATCTATTTACACTAAAAACTAGAGTTTCAATCATATGAAATATTAAAATGACACAGATTGATAGATTCACACAGATACAGAAAAACAGCACTTAATTAATCTCACTATAATTTCCTGTCCTGACTGATCCAAATAATTACTATTCCCTGGTTCACTTACTAGAGCAAGGCAAGATGAAGTAGGTGAGGGGTCCTTGTTTGTCAGGTTCCAAAAACAGAGTGTCATGAGACTTTTCTCTCACCTGGTATTAAAACATAATTTTTGCCTAGATTACACAATGACATCACATTCATCTGGTCATTTGACTTCTGGTTCCCATGCTATCCCCATTGCTAGAAATGGAACTAGAATTTAGCACATATCTGTTGCTGTACACACAGATAGAGTTTGCTGAAATGTGTTATAGCATCTGGAAGCTATAAAACCATAAAACACTTCAACTCTTCCTACAGGATCTAATAAACCACTGTCTGGCACAGACATTTCATGTCTGGCTGCAGTAAGAACTGTAAAATACAATCTTTATGGCCTAAATTAAGTAATTTAATTTCTTACTATTTTTCAAAGTTAGCTGGATTGAGATTAACCTCTTCTCTTCCAGTATCTTATTTACAACTCTACAGTCTGATATAAATGTGTATTTCTTTTCTGTCCAGCAGGACACACTGTTAATACATTTTTAACACAAGCAACTTTATAAAGACATTTCATCGCAAGCATCTATACAAATCAGTTTGATATGCAAATGACATATAATTCTTTACAAAATTTCAGCTAGCTATGCTGGCATATGTTACACATCCACTGCCCTACCTCTCCTTGCATAGCTGGCAATACCTCGCATCATCACATCTCTACCCCTTTTGAAGATTTAAGCTAGTTTTTCAAGTCAGCCTTAAGAAATATTACTTGAGAGAAATGAGCATGTCTGGGAATATAGTAACCCATACCCTGTTTTGAGACCCCATCTACACTGGCAATGCTGACCCCACCACTGTGCTGTGCTGTCATATCATATGCTTGTAACCCTAGGTTCCACCTTAATAACTTGGCATTTTGCTCCATATAGTCATGTTGGGAGGGTGGCCGAGGGTGGCTGAATGGTTAAGGTGTTTGCCTTACAAACACAAGGTACAGGGTTTGAATCTCACAGGGGATAATTGACTAGGCTTAAAATGGCTCACAAGGGCAGTTAGCCTAGTACTAACCTATGATCCTATGTTAAGGGACTGTGGCTTGTAACTACAGTGAATTGCCTTCCATACAGATAGGGTTGAAGTTTCAGCAGTGCCCATACTATGGCTAGGCATTCTTTTTCTACTGCTGCATAACATTCCTCCCTAGGTTGGAGTCTACACCTGAGATATACCACTGGGTGCTCTTTTCCCTCTGAGAAAACCTGGCTGAATACAGTCCCAACCCCATGGTTTGAAGCATCCTCCTGCAAAATAATTTTTTTGCTGTAATCTGGAAGGGCTAACACAGGGGTTCTTTCCAAAGCCCCTTTACATTTTTGGAATGCCAGCTCATAGGCTGGGATCCATACTACCTTTTCTGGCCTGTTTTTTCTGGTCAGGCAGGGAGGGGAGTGACTATTGTATTAGAATTGGGAATATATTTTCCATAGTACCCCACTGTCCCCAAGAATGCCCTCACCTACTTTTTAGTAACATGGGCAGGCCACATCTGAATAGCTTCCACTTTGGCAAGTTCTGGCCTGATCTTACCACTGCCCACACTATGTCCTAGTTAGGAGACCTCTGCCATACCCACCTGACATGCACTGGACTTAATGGTCAACTCTGCCCTTTGCAGCCTTTCCAGGACCTCCCTGGCATGCTGAAGGTGTTCATGCCAGGAATAGCTCTAAATGGCAATATCATCCAGATAAGCAAGGGCATAATCTCCTGCTCCTGCCAGGATATGATCTACCAGCCTCTTGAAGGTTGCTGGGGCATCTTTATGAACTCATATAATCCAAAAGGAGTCACAAAGGCTGACCTCTCTCTAGCAGTGGGAGTCAAGGGTACCTGCCAGTAGCCCTTGGTCGGATCAATAATGGTCAGATACTTATACCCATCCAGCTGCTCTAAGACTTCATCTGTCCTAGGAATGGCATAAGCATCTGACTCTATCTGACTATTTAGTTTTCTGTAGTCCTCACAGAACCTGGTGCTGCCATCTTTCTTTGGTGCCAGCACTAGTGGGGAGGTCCTGGGACTGCTGGACTCCTGAATTACCCACATTTTCAACATGTCCTGTATTTCCTCCTTCAGAGCCTGTCTGACTCACTCAGGCCTAGCTATGTAAGGGGCCTGCTTGATAGGCATTTGGGGACCCAGTGAACATGTCCCCAAACTCCTGTAACACTGCTCAGATTTCTCGATCCTGGGTATGGGATAGCAGCTGGGAGATTGCTACCCCTTCCACTGAGGTGTCAGTCAGAGCCACACTGAGGAGATAAGACACCAGATATCCCTCAGACTCCTCCTGCCATCCACTGCAAATACTCAGCACCAGGGCCTCCCTATCATGGTAAGGTTTTATCATGTCAGCATGGTACAATTTGTGCCCCTGCCTCCTCCCTAGCAGTTCTACCATGTAGTTAACACCAATGACCTTCCTTACCACTTTGAAGGGTCCCTCCCAAGCTGCCTGTAGCTTATTGTGTCTGACAGGAATGAGAACCATAACTTGCTGTCCCACAGCATACTCTCGGGCTTGAACATTCCTGTCATACCAGACCTTTTTCTGCTGTTGGTCTCCTGCCAGGTACTCCTGGGCCAAGCCCATGAGCTACGTAAGCCTTGTCCTGAGGTTTAGGACATATGCTACAACAGATTCCTTGTAGGATTCACACTCGCCCTCCCACTCATCACAAATAAAATGTAAAGGACCCTCATCCTATGCTGATACAGCAACTCAAAGGGTGAAAAACCTGTGGATTCCTGAGGTACCTCTTTGTATGCAAACAACAGATGGGGCAGATATTTGTCCCACTGTCTCTTAAACTGGTCTGCAAATGCCTGTAGTTTATTGTTTAGTGTAGAGTTTAACCTCTCCATATGACCATTAGTCTGAGGATGGTAGGGGGCAGTATTTAGGTGTGTCACCCCACAGCACTTCCACAGACAACCAATAAGTCTGACATGAAATTGGCACCTCTGTCAGACAGTATTTCTCTTGGAAACCTACCCTGCTGAAAATCTCTAACAAAGCATTTGCCACCTTCTCTGCCTCAATGGAGGACCAAGCCATTGCCTCAGGTTATCTAGTAGCATAATCTACTACCACCAGGATATACTTCTACCATGTGGAACTTTGGGTACTCAGAGGCCCCACAATATCCATAGCTGCCCTCTGAAACTGGCTCCTGAATTACAGGCAGAGGCATCAAAGGAGCCTTGACATTATCTCCTGGCTTGCCTAATTTTTGACATTGCTCACAGGTCCTGCAGCACCCTGTTACATCCCTTGCAATCCCAGGCCAATAACAATTCTGCATAATATGTCTCTTGGTACACTTTATGCCCATATGACCTGTAAAAGGAATGTCATGGGCTATGGCTAGAAGTGCCAGATGGTAGGCTCTAGGCACTACCAACTGCTGTATTACTTCACCCACTAGCCCTCCTTCAAGGGTTCACTCTCTCTATACAGTAACCCTTTGTCCCAGTATACAGACTCTCCTTTTCTTTGAGGATCCGGTGCCTCCCTAGCTATGTAGGGTCCAAGAGCTGAGCCTGTCTCAACTCTATCTTTGTCACTCTTCCCAGGTCCCCTTCCACAGGAAGTCAGGTATCCTCTCACAGTGGTGCCTTACTGTCAGTCCATGTACTACCACTCACCTCTCCCCTTGCAGTTACTCTGTCCAAGGGAACATCAGTATCTACCAGCAGCTGTGGCTCACCTTCAGGCTCACTGCTACAGGGTAGATCTCTCCCTGAAACAGCCACCTCACTAGCCGTGGCTTCAGGTGTGAGGTCTGTCTGGGTCTCTTCCAGGCTACCAGACCTACATGCCTGTTTCCAAGCCTGACTGCATGTAACTGTATGCACACAAGGTACTGCATTATCAAAACCATTCCCTATCAAGACATTTGCAGGGATATCCTCAAACACACCTCCTTGCTTGCTTCCTTTTCCACCCTCCCAGTCAAGATGGGACCTGGCCATAGTCATTTGGAATAGGGCCCCTCCTTAAACTCTGACTGGAGTGGACTGCCCAAGCAAGTACTGCTCCTCTTTAACCACTGCATGGTTATGTGAGAGGCTGTGTCTCTCTCTTAGCAGCGGCCTGTTTTCCATCCACCAAGATCAGATATAAACTCTGGTGAAAGTTTGGTACCCCAGTTGTCTCCAGACAGCTTACCACTGGCATACTTGTTATTCCCTCTTGTTGACTCCCTCACCTTTTGCCCCCCCACCTTGCTTCTGTGTATATCTATATGATACATAGCCTCACTGGTTACATTTAAAACATTTAACCTCCTGTCTTTGTACCTGAACTAGTGGCTTCCCCTGTTACTGGTGGACTCTTTTGGGGTGGTTTAGGCTGCCTACCATGAGTTCCCTTATATCCATATGCAGCACTGGGTATCCCCTTCCTCTTATGCAGTGATGCCATGCTTGCTAAGTAAAGATCCTTTTTTTCCCCAGCTCATCTACAGAGTTACACTCATGGTCTGCCAGCCATATTCTGATGTTCTCAGGCAAAGAGCTAATAGCTTGTTCCCTCACCAAAATTTCTGCCAGGCCTTCAAAAGTGGTGACCTGACACCCACTCACCCACCTATGAAAATAAGTGTTTAACTCAGCAGTATAATTACACACACTTTCATCTGCCTTGTGTCTGTGCTCACAATAAGCTTCAGATGTTAGCTTAAAACATTCTAGTAAACAATGTTTTACTTTGTCATAGTTTAAACAATCAATATCAGACAATTTAGAAACAGCAGTTACAGCTTTACCATGGAGCAAGGGGGCCAGGAACCATACCCAGGGCCATACCTCACTACCTGGAAAAATCAAAAATCTGGACAAAGTCCCCTGAAAAGTAGGTACAACTGGCCAAAAATCTGCATACTGATTAACATAAAATGTATATACATAATTATGTAACCCCGCCCACTCCAATGGAGTTGTGGGAACATACAATGATATCATAAGCATTACAGAGTCAAGCATTAGCAAATATGGTGAATGAGAATGAGGATATTAATTCTTTCATTTCAGGAGCACCGGGACTCATGAAAATGCAGAGCTACAGGCTTCTGTTTAATTTTCCATCCCAGTTTTACTTTCAGTCCACATTTACTGTTTGCTAGAGACTTCCCTTCCTTTTACTGACATTTCAAGTTGTACAACTAATATCTGCATTCTGTATAAATTCTTTATAAATCTAGTGCCTTTCTTCATTTGACTTGCCATAATGTCCACCATAACAGTTATGTTGACAATCAGCAGCAGTATGGTCATAGGAAGAAGCAAAATGATCACAGAAGAAAACACAATATCAGGAAGTAAGAATCAAGGGAATATAAATGGTTGAAATATGTAAAACTGTCTTTAACATACAGCTTTTGTTTATTTTGTTATAAAGGCTCCTTTGAAAATGTTATAATATGAATTTGACAGCCATGCATTAGGCTAGACACATATTGTTTGTATTCTAGAAGACTCAGCTGCAGTTAAAGGCATATATCTCTCAACTGTCTAGATTTTTGCAGAATGTCCAGATTTTAGCCTGATATTTTTGGTCTGTTCCTCATATAATTTGTGATTTCTGGCAAATCTCTGGGATGATCTAAGGATTGAAGTCACTAAATAATGACATACACTTGATTTTCAGACTTCAAATCCTCTAGAAAATGCATGTTAACACAAACCTTGATATTCTAACAACTTTCTAAGCTTATAAGAGCAATATTTAAAATCTGTTCCTATTTTAGGCCCTTTATCTCCAATTTTGTCAGGCTTTGTCCATATTTCTAGCACTAACAGGTTGAGAGGTATGTTAACTACTCATTCTATAGTTTCATCATTGCTCTGTAGGCCTCAATAATAACTGCATGACCCTCTCTTATGCATTGGAACAATGCTGGCTTTGCAATACAAAATTCAATAAAATCTTTAGCTATTGCACAAAACGGTCATACATAAGATTTATGAACTCTAAAGACGTTATCAGGCCCTGCAATACAGATAGATTAAAATTTTTTGAGTGAAGAGTTAACTATGTCACAGGTAACAGTTGGACAATCTGTGGTGATGAGTGGGCTTAAATATGGATTTTAATAGCAAGATACAAAGAGTTAACAGTAAGGATTAAACTGCTGAACCATCTTATCAGAATAACTAACAACCATCACATCTTTTTTCACCAGGACTATAACAGTCAGTGCAGCTCTTCTAATTATTTGAATATTCAAAAAAAATAATTTTTATTAGGCCAGTTATTGGCCATGTGTTTCTCTAACTGCCCTTACAATTAATGATACTATGATATACCTACTTTGCAACTTTGTTACACTCTTTCCTAGATGCTATTATTTTAAAGCTTATTTATACCTTCCATTTACACTTCATTTTCTTAACCAGCTTGGTACGTTTACTGCTTCACCATGGGATGAGAATTTCTGAGTCCCCTTGAGGTAGAAATACAACCAGCCAAAGAAAGGTTTATTACAAGTAGATTCAAATGGATCCAGTTATGCTCAGTTTCGCTATAACTTTATTTGGTCCATTTGGCATAGTTATCAACTTGTCAGCACCAAAAATCTGACCAAAGACATAAATAATGTGGGACAAAGCTCCCAAAATAGGGAAGATCACATTTTAAATATTGCTCTTAGAAACTTATAAAGTTGCCGGAATAAAAGGTCTGGTATTATCATGCATTTTCAGAAGGAAAAGTAGTCTGAAACACTAACGGCTATCATTATTTAGTAAATTTGATCTTTACTAATTTACCACAACAATCCAGAAAACCACTAATTTTATGAGGAACAACAGACCCAAACTATGAGGCAAACATTCTGTCACAGACATACACATCATTCACACAAAAGCTCCACACCACTACCTGCCATACCTCTCAATCTCTTAGAGCAGGAAATCTGGACAAAGCCTCAAATAATGGGGGACCAAACAAAGATACTTTTGAAATACTGCTTTTCCAAACTTAGAATGTTGTCAGAATAACAGATTTTGCACAGCATGATTTTTATCTGAAGGATGAAGTAAGTCTGAAAATCAAATGTAATGTTTGCTGCCTTAGTGCCTTACATTGCATATTCTGGGCATTATGCAAAAATCTAGTGTTGACTTGAACTACCTAGATAAATGATCTAGTCACTTTTTTCTTTTTTTCTTTCCTTTTACCTGGAGGAGGTGGAGGAAGTCAAGGTAAATGTTCTCATTTTTCTCTCACAAACTGTGCAGTGTGTACTGAAAACTTAGATGCTGGGTACTGTGGACTGGTCTGACTCTGCAGCTCAACTGCTGCACTTAAGTAGCAATGGCTCTGTTGATCCTATTAATTTAAAACAAAAAACAGCTCAAGATTCAAGAGACTCATCACTGCGTGCTGCTGAATGCTGTGCTGCTACTTAATTAAATCCAGGCAATAAGTGATTCCACAATCCACACTGTTGCGAGTTCAACCACCTACAGAAAAAGGTAAACAGAGAGAAAGAGTGCACACCCCCTCGAGCCCTCAGCCAAATTCTGACAGGCTGGCAGTCTGCCTCACAAAGCTGATGTCATTGCATATGCTCCTGCATGTGATGACTTCAGCAACAACGTCTCCCCAAAAAATAAAAAAAAAAACTGGTAAATTCTGGAATTAATGGGACCACCCAGGAATTTGTGGCACCCCATTGTTTTGCCCTCATAAATGGTAAATACCAAGGAATTTGGTATGGTGGAGAGGTATGCCGACAGCCCTTGGTCAACATTATATTGTTTACATTGTCTTTCAAATATATGAATAAAACTATCAAAATAATCACCCTCTGTAAATTATGGAAGAACTTTAATGACCTTTATTGCTTCTGGGGTTTGGTTATTCCCTTCATCATTACCTCCAAGACCCTGGCGAAGTGTCAGCATCTCCTTCGTATGTTGACACTGCTTCTAATTTTCTTCAGTCTCCAAATGCCGCAGTCTCTCATTTTCTTCAGCCTCCAAACACCACAGTCTCTCTGATTATTCTAATTCCACCTGTTTTGCCTGCTGCAGACTCTCTGCTGTTTCTAATTCCAAATGTTTGGCCTCCAGTTCAAATCTCTTTAACTCCAGATGGATTTGTTTAAGTCATCTGAGAAAAAGGGGAACTGTCCTGTTTCTGAAGGCTACAAATTCCCATCAACAGATTGGTTATCCTCCTGGTTACTGGTCTGAGCAGCAACTAAGGTTGAAATCATTTCCTCATGCACCAGTCCTCTGGCTTCACATACCTTGGCTAACTGGTTCTTTGTCAGCTTGCCATAATCCTTTGGTGACATCTTTGTCTGCTTTCCCTAACTATACTAAACTAACAAAAAATAAAATTGTTGTGAAATGAAACACACACACACCTGGGAAAGGCTGGCACAGGTTTACTAGCTATGACCCCTTCTGCCCTGACTATAAGGTAGTTACTGCCACCAGACATTCTAAAGCCAGTGACTATAAGGGTCTTACAAGGGTGCACAATTATACTGAGTGAAATTAATATTAATACAGATGATAGTGTTTTGACCAATGCAGTAAGGCTTTCATTAGTGGCCACAGAGTCACCAAACAGATATAAGTACTCTCAAATGTTAAAATATTCTCTAAAAGACCAGCCACAATGAAGAGTTTAAATATATTTAATAATGAATATCTATTTACAGTAAACACCAGAGTTTCAATCACAGGAAATATTAAAATAACAAAGATGAATAGATTCACACAGATACAGAAAAACAGCACTTAACTAATCTCCCTATGTTTTCCTGACTGTTCTAAATAATTACTATTCCCTGGTTCACTTACAAGAGCAAGGCAAGATGAAGTAGGTGAGGGGTCCTTCTTTGTCAGGTTCCAAAAACAGAGTACCATGAAACTTTTCTCTCATCTGGTATTAAAACATCATTTTGTCCTAGATTACAAAATGAGATCACATACATCTGGTCATCTGACTTCTAGTTCCCATGCTACCCCAATTGCTAGAAACTGAACCAGAATGTAGCACATATGTCTTACCATACACACAGACATAGCTTTAGTTAGATGTGTTATTAGCATTATACAACCATAAAACACTTCCACTGTTCCTACAGGAGCTAATAAACCATTCTATGGCACAAACATTTCATCTCTGGCTGCAGTCAAAACTGTAATATACAATCTTTATGGCCTAAATTAAGTAATTTAATTTCTTATTATTTTTCAAAGTTAGCTGGACAGACATTAACCTCTTCTCTTTCAGTATCCTATTTACAACACTACTGTCTGATATAAATGTATACTTCTTTTCTGTCCAGTAGAGCACACTGTTGATATTTAACACAAGCAACATTACAAATACATTTTCAACACAAGAATCTGTACAAATCAGTTTGATATACATATGACATATAATTCTTTACAACATTTCAGCTAGCTATGCTGGCATATGTTACACATCCACTGCCTTACTTCTCCAGGCATAGCTGGCAATACCTCACATAGTCACAGTCAGTACAAAAAATAAATTTTATTCTTCATGACTGTGTACCTTTCTGAATTGTGTCATTCAATAAGAAACAGTGAAACACCTTTTAATGCACTGCAGTGGATATGCAGGACTGTGAAGTAAGTTTGTGACTACCAGGGATTTTAATGTTTTTTATGCAAGATATATAAGCAATGGTCTCTGGACATTCATTTTCAGCCAGCCACTGGGGATGCACAAGCCAGTGCATTTCTTTGTGTTGGTCCCAAGCCCGGATAAATGGGGAGGGTTGCATCAGGAAGGCCATCTGGTGTAAAACTTCAAATTATTCATGCGGACAGCAGTAAATATTTACATACCGGATCGGTCAAGGCCTGGGTTAACAACAACCGCCACCAGTACTGTTAGCCAACAGGGTGCTGGTGGAAATTGGGCTACTGTTGGCCGAAGGAGGAGAAGAGGTGAAAGGCATGGCCGAAGGCAGGAAGAGAGGAGAAAGGCTAGGACTGTGGTTGTGAGGGTCAGAACTTTGAATGATGGCAATATGACTGGTATAGGGAGAGACCTAGCCGATATGATGGACAGAAGGAAGGTTGGTATATTGTGTGTTCAAGAGACCAAATGGAAGGGGAGTAAGGCTAGGTGTATCGAAGGTGGGTTCAAATTGTTTTATCATGGTGTGGATGGGAGGAGAAATGGCGTAGGAATTATCCTGAAGGAACAGAATGCTAAGAGTGTTTTGGAGGTGAAAAGAGTGTCAGATAGAGTGATGCTTATGAAGCTAGAAATTGATGGTGTAATGATGAATGTTGTTAGTGCATATGCTCCACAAGTTGGGTGTGCTATGGATGAGAAAGAAAAATTTTGGAGTGAGTTGGATGAAGTGGTGATGACTGTACCCAAGGGTGAGAGACTGATGATTGGAGCAGATTTCAATGGGCATGTTGGTGAAGGGAACAGAGGGGATGAGGAAGTGATGGGTAGGTATGGTGTTAAACAAAGGAATGCAGAAGGTCATATGGTAGTGGATTTTGCAAAAAAGATGGACTTGGCTGTGGTGAATACATATTTTAACAAGAGGGAGGAGCATAGGGTGACATACAAGAGTGGAGGAAGATGCATACAGGTGGATTATATCTTATGTAGGAGGGCCAGTTTGAAGGAGATTAGAGACTGAAAAGTGGTGACCGGGGAAAGTGTAGTTAGGCAGCATAGGATGGTGGTTTGTAGGATGATGCTGGTGATCAAGAAGAGGAGGAGGAGTGTGAGGGCAGCACCAAGAATCAAATGGTGGAAATTGAAAAAGGGTAATTGTGAGGTGGAGTTCAGGGATAAGTTAAGAAAGGCACTGGGTGGCACTGAAGAGTTACCAAATAGCTGGGTAACTACAGCAGAGCTAGTAAGGGAGATGGCTAGAAAGGTGCTTGGTATGACATCTGGACAGAGGAAGGACAACAAGGAGACATGGTGGTGGAATGAGGAAGTACAGGAGAGTATACAGAGAAAGAGGTTGGCAAAGAAGAAGAAGTGGAATTGTCAGAGAGATGAAGAAAGTAGACGGGGGTATAAGGAGATCAGGTGCATGGCAAACAGAGAGGTGGTGAAGGATAAGGCATATGAAGAGTTGTATGAAAGGTTGGACGCTAAGGAGGGAGAAAAGGACCTGTACCGATTGGCTAGACAGAGGGGCCGAGCTAGGAAAGATGTGCAGCAGGTAAAGGTGATAAAGGATAATGAGGGAAACATACTCACAAGCGAGAAAAGGGTGTTGAGCAGATGGAAAGAGTACTTTGAGGGGTTGATGAATGAAGATAATGAGAGAGAGAGAGAGAGAAGGTTGGATGATGTGGTGATAGTGAATCAGGAAGTGCAATGGATTAGCAAGGAGGAAGTAAGGATAGCTATGAAGAGGATGAAGAATGGAATGGCTGTTGGCCCAGATGACATACCTGTGGAAGCATGGAGGTGTTTAGGTGAAATGGCAGTGGAGTTTTTAACCAGATTGTTTAATGAAACCTTGGAAAGTGAGAGGATGCCTGAGGAATGGAGAAAAAGTGTTTTGGTACCGAATTTTAAGAATAAGGGTGATGTGCAGAGCTGTAGTAACTACAGAGGGATTAAACTGATCAGTCACAGAATGAAGTTATGGGAAAGAGTAGTGGAAGCTAGGTTAAGAAGGGATGTGATGATTAGTGATCAGCAGTATGGTTTCATGCCAGGAAAGAGCACTACAGATGCAATGTTTGCTCTGAGAATGTTAATGGAGAAGTACAGAAAAGGTCATAAGGAGTTGCATTGTGTTTTTGTAGACTTAGAGAAAGCATATGACAGGGTGCCTAGAGAAGAGTTGTGGTATTGTATGAGGAAGTTGAGAGTGTGAGAAAAGTATGTAAGAGTGGTACAGGATATGTACGAGGGTAGTGTGACAGCAGTGAGGTCTGCTGTGTGAGTGATGGATGCATTTAAGGTGGACATGGGATTACATCAAGGATCAGCTCTGAGCCCTTTCTTATTTGCAATGGTGATGGACAGGTTGACAGATGAGATCAGACAGGAGTCCCTGTGGACTATGATGTTTGCAGATGACATTGTGATCTTTAGTGAGAGTAGGGAACAGGTGGAGGAGACCCTGGAGAGATGGAGATATGCTCTAGAGAGAAGTGGAATGAAGGTCAGCAGGACTAAGACAGAATAAATATGTGTGTAAATGAGAGGGAAGATAGAGGAATAGTAAGGATGCAAGGAGTAGAGGTGGCGAAGGTGGATGAGTTTAAATACTTGGGATTAATAGTTCAAAGTAATGGTGAGTGTGGAAGAGAGGTGAAGAAGGGAGTACAGGCAGGATGGAGTGGGTGGAGAAGAGTGTCAAGAGTGATTTGTGACAGACGAGTACCAGTAAAAGTTAAAGAGAAGGTATACAAGAGGGTAGTGAAACCAGCTATGTTATACGGGTTGGAGACAGTGGCATTGACAAAAAGACAGGAGTTAGAGCTGGATGTGGCAGAGTTAAAGATGTTAAGATTTGCACTGGGTGTGACGAGGGTGGATAGGATCAGGAATAAGTATATTAGAGGGTCAGCCCAGGTTGGAAGATTTGACAAAGCCAGAGAGGCAAGATTACATTGGTTTGGGCATGTGCTGAGGAGGGATGCTGAGTATATTGGGAAAAAGATGCTAAGGATGAAGCTGCCAGTTAACAGGAAAAGAGGAAGGCCTAAGATAAGGTTTTTGGATATGGTGAGAGAGGACATGCAGGTGGTTGGTGTGACACAGCAAGATGCAGAGGACAGAAAGAAATGGAAACAGATGATCCGCTGTGGCGACCCCTTATGGGAAAAGCCAAAAGAAGATGATAATGGTCTCTGGGCATTCATTTTCATACTGGATATATAAGCTACATTCTATGGATACTTACATCCATGTTGGGACAGATTTCAGAAGGGAAAAAGGTTAAGATGTTGTTAAGTATAACTAGATGGTCGCATACCTCTCAACTGCCAAGATTTTTGCCGGATATTTTTTTGGTCTTCTTCTTCTTCTTCTTCTTTGACTTTTCGTTGAGTGCATACAGCGGATCACCTTGTCCGCACATCGCACATTAATTGGCAGTGGAGTTTTACAGTGTCGAGTTGCCAGCCCGGCGCCCAACCTTCCACAGAAGGCACACTCACACACACACTTAGGGCCAATTTAGAGTGTCCAATCCACCTGAAGCATGTCTTTGGGATGTGGGAGGAAACCGGAGCACCCGGAAACCCACAGCGACCACAGGAGGACATGCAGACTCGAGAACCTCTTGCTGTGAGGTGGCAATGCTAACCACTGCACCGGATATTTTTTTTGGTCTATTCCTCATAAAATATTGTTTTTGTTTCTAGAAAATCATTTAGGATTATAGTCAGAAAAATAATGGCAAACATTTTGGTTTCAGACTTCATACCCTTCAGAAAATTCATGCAAATGCACAACCTGTTATTCTATCATCTTTCTAAATATATAAGAGCAATATTTAAAAATGTCCCTATTTTTGGTCCTTTATCCTCTTTATTTATGGCCTTGTCCAGATTTCTTCTGTTAAGAGGTTGAGAGATGTGGTTGAGTTTAACAGCTCTACTGTGTTTGCCCTCTGAATAACATGCATTTTCACTTACAGGTTACATTGCGGGAATTTAATAGAAAACATGTAACGTGGATCATTTGAAAAAAAAACATAGAAGTCTGCCAATGGATGGTCCATTAAAGTTTATTACTCCAGGTCTTGCTATATAAGAAAGTGAAGAATGGGGTAATATAGGATGGAATCTGTAGTAAAACTGCCTTTCAGCAATATATTGCTTTACAAGTGGCAGGACTGCAGAAAGAATAGGGCTGTACCCTTACATGTTCTTGATAACTGCTGTTTGGATCTTTTACATCCACATAAGGTACCAAGATTCAAACAGGAAGGAGTTTGTTTAAGATATTTTCCACAGCATGGCATCTCAGGAGAGCAACATCCAATTTGTACTACACTACATTATCTGATTTTCTCTCACTTTCAGTCCTATACAGTGCTGCTCTCCTAACCAATATCCAGTCTTCCCTAAAAAGCAAGCTTGAGTCTTGCTACAACAAGGTTGCCAAGTTCACAACCAATGCAAAATACTCCCCACATCACTGCTCCTCCTTACAGTCACTTAACTGGCTTGAAATCCCACTTCACCTAACTTACCTACAATTAACTATAGCACACAAAATCCTATATAATCCATCTAACTTCCTAGCCCATTCATCCATTTTTAACTCACTATCACCCAAATAGACCACTCAGATTAGAAAAACAAGTTCTCATTGAAATACATAAACCAAAACTCCCAGATAGCCAAATGCTCTACTCATTCTCCATTGCTAAACTATGGAATCCTCTCCCATTAGCTATTAGGACCACTAGTAATGTCATCTCCTTCAAAAAATGTTTGTGGCAACATCTTTCCACCCTATGGCACTGTATAAGCTCTAATTCACATCCCTCCAAAACCTGATTCCCCGTAATTCAACTAATATTACCTTTATTCACATCTCCCTTCCCTCTAATCTGTCCTTATTACTAGAGGAACACATATTTATTCTTCCTTATGGATACCCTAAACTCAAATCTCATGCCTTGTAATATTGCACCAGCTTATTCTACTATTTGTTTTTGTAACAGATTTGCTTAATCTATTATGTTTCTTGAACTGTGTCTGTACCTTGAATTGCATTTTCTGTATTACTCATGTTATAATGCATTTACTATTGTGTTTTGTACTCTTATTTGTTTCAACTAACTGTTCTGAAAAATATGTACACTCGTACTAACTGCCTTGTAGAGCTTATCTCCCTGGGCCTCCACTGAAAATGTGCTCTTCCTGGCCCAGTGGACTTTCCTGGTAAACAAATGCCAATAAATAAATAAATACATTTTAACACGAATCCACGTAGCTGGCAAGGGGACATCACATACAGCTTTCTAGTCTACTTAGACAAAGATACGTGTGCTTCATGTTGAATCAATCATATTGCTGTTGTGGGCAAAGCATGTACTGGCTGGCAAAATACAGGTATGGACAGACAATGTAAAATATTAGTTTTTTTGTCTTGTCTAGCAGAGTTGTGTGTTTTCTGTTTTTTTTTTTTTTTTTTTTTTGCATCTAAGGGATTCTGTGCAATAGTTTTCCTTCTGGTTTTGGCAGAGCTGTGTGCTTCCGTTTTTTTACTTTGCATCGAAGGGATTCTGTGCAATAGTTCTCCTTGAGTCCTTTTAATCGCTGAGAGTAATAGTGGGCTACTGGCTGCCTTGTGTACTTTCTCTCTTTTTAATTGCAGCCAGGGGTAGCCTCTTTGTAGAAGGAGACACTTCCCATTATAACAGAAAGCAAACAAGCAGAAGTGAGTGTTTGGCAGAGCTGTGTGCTTTCTGGTTTTTTTGACTTTGCAATGAAGAGATTCTGTGGATTACTTCTGGTCTTGGCAGAGCTGTGTGCTTTATATTTTTTACTTTGCAACTAAATGATTCTGTGCAGTAGTTCTCCTCAATTCCTTTTACTGGCTGGGACCATTAGTGGGCTGTCGGCTGCCCTGTGTACTTTTTCTCTTTCTAATTGTAGTAAGAGGAGGGTGTTGTGGGTAGAAGGAGACCACTTCCCTTTATAACAGAAAGGAAACAAGTGAGGGTTTGGCAGACCTGTGTAACTTTCTGGGTTATTTATATATTTTTTTGCAACTTTGCAACTAAGGGTATCTGTGCATTATTATCATTATTATTATTATTATTATTATTATTATTATTATTATTATCTATTTTTTTAAGTTAGCAATCAATAATGGAATCTTTAAATCTGTATATGTTAGAAGATCTACTGAAATCTAAATACATTAGAGAATATAAACATTGTAGAGTGTATTTCAGAGACAGTTTACACAACTATTGTGCTCACTGTATTAAACTGACTGAGCTTTCAAAGATTGTCCAAAGCAAAGTGAACACTGATTTATTGGAATGTAGGTGTCATTATGTTAAAGCATTCGCAACAGTTGTTGAATACATCAAGGACTATCATGAGGGAAGAGAGAGTTCCATAGAATAAACTATCACCGAGACATCTAAGGATCGTACAGAAAGAAATAAAAGAGAAGTGTCAGGACAGGAACTAGAATCACAACTCCCCAGTGAAGAGACAAAAGGGAAGAAACGGTAAAAAGATTCTAAATTAAGTACCTCAAAAAATTGTAAGTTGCAAAACATTATTGGTCATGATATAGTAATAAGGAATGATTCTGTGTTCGGGTTGTTTGAGGCTAGCTACAATAAATGCGGTAATAGTATCTCTTTAACATTAGATAATGAAGCAGACAATTATTTTAATAAAATAGGTGGCAATCTGCAGGGAGGTGACTCATTAATATCTAAAGAACCCCATGCTAGCTTATATCCAAAAATCATACTAAAAAATGAGACTCACTCAGTTATTAATGGTCTGGGGGTAGTAGACCAGGATCAGGATTGTACGGACCCTGTCTTAGAGATAAATTGGACTGTAGAGAACCCTCTTTTATGCGACACGAATGTAACTTAAAGGATTTCAAATAAAGAATGCACAGAAACATACAATGTAGGTAAACCTTTAGTTATTACTGCCAAGGGGGATATTGGAACAACAAATGTAAATGAAAGTAACACTGAAGTTTTATTCTTGGGTGGTTATTTTTAAGGCCTGTAGTATAGGAGCTTTTCAAATTGGATAACACTTCTCATACTATTTCTGTTTTATCTGGGTTAAGATACTCAACATGATAGCAAAATTAAGCTTATTCAAGCCAAAGTATGACTTGTATGTACTACTTGTTGGATTTAATGATTTAAGGTTTACACCAGTAGAATATATGAAAGAATACTTGTTGGATATAACAGAGATTTTGGAAACAAAGGGAGTATGGTTTCTGTTGAGTGAGATAATTTCTTCACCCTCTTTGAATGACTACCAGGAAAATTAAGTAAAGCTTACACAAATTATTTTTTCGCGTACGCATCGTGGCGCAATGCATACACAGGCGCGAACAGTTTTAGATTTAGTAAACCCTGCTTAGTGGCGCTCAAGCACAAGTAAACAGGGAAACTTCCGTGCAATGCAAATATTGGCTTAAGTAGCTGAATTTTGTGCAAATTAGCCAGATGGAGTGATCCACCAAGACGTAATGTATCTGTGTACACTCCGTGTCTGTGTCTACACTGAAAGAAGGGGATGTAAAAGTCCACAAATAAGTACTTATCATACCTATGAATACAGATTGTACCTATGAATAAAAGAGGGGGAAAGTTTAACAATAGATTAGAACTTGCAGAGACCAAGTGGATCATTAAGCTGCAGGCAGATAAATCCCTGGGTATTAATGCTGCTGTACCTTTAAAACCCATACTAAAAAAAGTAGATTACATCAGTAATTAATGAATGGTTTTAATTGGTTGTTTGTTTTATGTGTTTTATTATATAAATGGTTTTAGAAGTTTTATGTTGATGGATCTGATGAAGCACAACCTTGTATAAAAGACCTGTATGCTAACAGCTTTGGTGGATGGCTGGTTCGTTTATTCATTTACATTTCTTTTTATCTTACTGGGTGACCTTTGGCTGATTTGGGTATTTTTTCTTATTTGCTTATTTAGAGTTATATATACCTGACAGCACATGGCTGAAAAAAATGACATTGAATTGAGCTATTGCCCAAGTAAGGGGATATCTAATCAGCAACAGTTTAAGCAATTGATAAATATGAAAACCAACCCCCTCTTGAGATGTACTTTCTCGGATGAACCATCAGTATCGGAACCTTGTGACTGGGGTATGTTTAAGAGCATGCTGAAAGACTTTGAGAATGGTCTTTTTAAACTCAAGAGGCTGCAGTGGCAATGCCTCCATATGGAGGCTTGTTTATACTATAAAGTAGTACCAAGAAGTTTGCAGGTTCTCTGCATGCCCACATACGGTAATACTTTTCCTGAATTGTTAAAGCAATGGCAGTTGCTTAACATGGACTTGAGTTTTAGTTACAACAGAAAGTTTACCCCGGGGATCACTTCAGTGGCTCTACTGGACAGAGGCACAGGGAACTAATCTAAGGGGGCAGTGAAAGCCAACGCATTCTGGCTAGGCTTATAAATGCCTTCGGGCAGATAGCCTAGTACCTATCAATGAACCTATGAACATGAAATTGTTGAATGAGGTTTTTGCCTCTCAAGAGAGAGAACTAGCTGATAAGATGGAAATCTTACAAAATTAACTGTACGCTAAATTTAATGAAGTTGCCCATTTGACTGAAATAGACAATGTATTATTGAATGTTTTGGCCTATGATGACAGATTGCAAATGCTGAAAAAAAGAAAACTTGAAAGAGACTTGGTTGATTTTTAAAAGAGGCCACATTTTTGTGTAGCCTTGTGGGTCTGAACGGACACTGAATGTATCTAATGGTAAATTACCTGCAGCAGTTGTTGATCAGCCACAACTACAGTCACAACCTCCCCCTAATGATATTAACTTATTAGGGATGCAGGGGCACATAACAACCTTTGAGCCAAATGATACCTCAATATCGAATGCTATCGATGTGCCCATAGTTGAGCAAGTTTTGCATGCACTGTCAAATGGGGCCAGACCAAAGGATACCAACACTGCGGTGCCTCTGGATGCAGTTTTTTCAAATTTTCCAGCCCCTTTCAGGCTACCACAGCAATTGGGCAGTGGGTGGAGCTTCAGCCCAGTGCGCAAGAGGTGGAAGCTATCACTAGAGAGTGAGTACGCCATGAAAGAAGTGGGTCACAAGAAGACTCTACACCAGTTTATAATTTATCTTCTACTACTTTAGCAACAGCACAAGTAAGTTTATTAGAGTTTCGTACCATCTCGACCAGTGCAGATTGAAGACGTAATATTAGATTTCAAACTATTTGCCAGGAATATTGCTCTTAAACTAGCGTTTGGTGAACAACGAACTGTTCCACATACTTTAAAAGCTCTAGCTTATTTGTTCCACAGCTGCCACCTACACATGAAAGTTTTGTGAGAATTGTTGAAAAAGAGATATATGAATTTAATTTTGGTAAAAATAACTTTTACAACATAACTAGAGATGAACTCTCTGCTTTCCAACAGCTGCGAACTAATGATAGTTTGGCTATACATCTAGCCAATAAAGGTGGGGGATCTGTTGCAATTTTGGACACTAATTATTATGATGCAAATATGCGTGAAATGCTTAATTATGTTTAAACATATGAGCAGATCACACAAGCTATGCTAACTACAATTATTAAGGGCATACATGATCAATTATATGAACTGCTAATGTATGAAATTATTAGTAGGGAATTATCTCTTAAGAGGTTTTTGCATGCCAATACAGATTATTCTACTGAGCACATTGATTGGGTCTACTGATGGATATTGTTCTACACAATAATGTGTTTTTGTTCAATGATGTTATGTTTAGGCAAAAAATAGGTGTAGCGATGGGGACCCCATGTGCTAACAGTTATGCCAACCTTGTGTTGGTAGACTGGGAACGCAATGTGGTCCTATCTAATCATGAGTACTCGGTACAGCTTTTGTATTATAAGAGGTTTGTAGATGATATTTTTGTTTTATGACAGGGTGCGGAACGTGATATTTTGAATTTTGTACAATATCTTGTGTCTAACAGTGATTGTTTTAGGTTTCTGTTGAATTATTCACAAACGTCTATTGAATTCCTAGATACAAGGATAACATTAGTTTTACTTTCTGATGAAAGGATTAAAAATATTGTAGGTGATAAGCCTAGTTACACGTTTAAGAATAACCTGTCATTAAAGAGGCAGTTATGTTACAAATCTAAGACAGTGTAAGAAACTTCTCTATGTGGAAGATTTTCAGTCCATATATTTCTAGTTAATCACTGTATATTAATCAGATCAGACGATAGTAGTAGAAGTAGCGAACTTAAACTCGTCTTAAGTTAAAACAAAACAAAACAAAAAATAATAATAGAAAATATATAATTGTACAGCATTACTAAGTATTTGAAAGTAATCCAAGCAAGGCAGGCAGTCTGTTTCCAGTAGAAAATCTAATGAGATTAATTACAAGCATCCTAAGTTAGATTTCTTTTTTAGGGCAAGATTTGATGCAAATTATAAATCTAAAGGTTTGATTTATCTGGCTAAATGCAGATATTGTACTTCCTTTTATGTAGGGAAGACAGTAAGGATGCTTAAAGAGCATATTTTACAACATCAAGGTGACATCAGACACAATAATATGCTTAATGCACTAACCAAGCATATTTCTATGCATTCTCGACATAACTTTGAATTTATAGTACTACAGATAGTACCTATGAATAATAAAGATTTTAACAATAGATTAGAACTTGTAGAGACCAAGTGGATCATTAGGCTGCAGGCAGATAAATTGCCAGGTATTAATGCTGCTGTACCTTTAAAACCTATGCTAAAAAATGTAGATTACATCAGTAATTAATGAATGGTTTAAATTGTTTGTTTTATGCGTTTTATTATATAAATGGTTTTAGAAGTTTTATGTTGATGGATCTGATGAGGCACAACCTTGTGTGAAAGTGCTTATCCTCTGTGTTATTAATAAAAGACCTGTATGCTAACAGCTTTGGTGGATGCCTGGTTCATTTATTCATTTCCATCTGTATGTGCTAGCTGCTGAAGTCAATGATGCTATTGCTACTGACAATAGGCCTAGGCAAAGAAGCAGAAGAGTGTTCAGGACCAGGGTAACCTACCAGAAGCTACCTGAATTGGAGACTGTAGAGCACTACTGGGTGGACAGGGACATATTACAAGAACTCAGTAAGCTCTGCTGCCCATAACTCAGTGCCAGAGCTAACATAGGGGAACCCATCCCAGTGGAAACTAAGGTATATGTAGCCCTTAGGATACTAGTTACAGGTACTTTTTGAAGAGCAACTGGGGACATGATGGGGGTGTTACAGGCATCTGCATCCAAGATACTCCACCAATTCCTAGATGCTATGCTCCCACATGCCAGTGAGCACATAACTTTACCCCTTTCCCCTGAGGTGAAGGGCATCAATATGCAACACTTTTACCATGACTGGTGCTGAAACCATGGCCTTAATCTTAATGCCAAAAAATGTGTCATCATCCCCTTTGGGGAAAAACTCACTTCCCACTAATTACCACATCAATGGAAGCCCACTGAATACTGAAGGCGTTATAAGAGATCTGGGGAGACAGGTTGACAGCAACCTCACCTTCGATCACCACATTGCCTTTGTGGTCAGAAAGTCCTTCTATGTGGCACATCTCATTACCAAGGGTTTTGCATCCAGGAAGAAAGAAGTCATCATCTCTCTCTACTCTTCCCTCTTTAGGCCAGTCATCGAGTATAATGCTCCATTTGGCATGTACCTCACTAGACACATGTAACACCTGGAAAGGCCACAACAGTACCTCACAAAGAGGATTCTAGGCCTTAAACGCATGTCCTACATGGACAGACTCAAAAAACTCCAGCTATTCTCTGTCTCATATCATCTACTAAGAGGTGATCTCTGCTTGATTTACAAAGCCATGTTTGACCCAGCTCTATTAGAAATGCTACATCTAAAGAAATCCCAATCCCTCCACACCACATGCTACAGAGACCTCAACCTCATTACCACAATCAACAGAACATGCTGGAGGGACATGTTCATAACCCAGAGACTGTTGTGCTCTGTAATAGACTTCCCATACATGTCAATCAGAGCACCTCACTGGCCCTCTTCAAGAGAAATCTTGATGGATGGATGGGAAATAGAAAGTTCACCCTGGGGGTCACTCCAGTGGCTCTGTTTGATAGAGGAAGTAACGGTGGGTGTCACGATGCCAGAGCACGTCTATGGGCTAGGCTTGTAAAGGCTCCAGAGTTATTAGCCTAGTACACACCTATGAACCTATGATCCTATGTAGCACACTACCCTGAAGTACTGGGTGCCATAAATTGCACTTATGTACATATCAAGGCATTACATGGTGAGCAAGGTATAATCTATGCTAACCACAAGGGATACCATTCCATCAACTGCCAAGTCATGTGCAATGCCCAGGGGATTATCATGAAAGTGTGTGCTGGCACCCCTGGTAATTATCACAACTCCCATATCTGGCACACATCTCAGCTGTACCAGATGTTTGCTAGGAGGGACATCCCACAGGGCCATTTAATAGGGGATGCTGGCTACACCCTGGAACCGTGGATGATGACACCCATCAGAATTGTACACACACTCATGGAAGAACACCATAATGAGGCACACGCACAAACTAGAAACATCATAGAGCATGTGTTTGGGCTTCGAAATTCATGGTTCCAGTATCATGATATATCTGGTGGAGCCCTGCAGTATACTCCGCCACATGTGCACAAATATTCACAGTGTGTGCTATGCTACACAGTCTGATCCTGCAGAAACAGCTGCAGCAGGATCAGCAAAGAGAAGGGATACACACACACCCACAAGTACCTAGGTCACCACAGCCACAGTCACAGGAGGACTCGGAGAAGGAACCCCTGCTGATGTCCCTGTAGGCAGACATTGGCATGCTCAGTACACCTTGGCTTTGACTAAGAGACAATGCATAGCACATTCACTGACAACCTAGAGACCTAGGGAATAACACCTTACTTCTACTCACATACATATATTAAAATTGATGCCAGCGAACTCACACATCCTGTACCTATCCATGCATTGGTTGTATACTGCTTGCATCAGACAGAGTCAGCCCTGAACTACAGTTGTGTCAACTGCTGCATTTGCAAGTTAAGTCCATAACCTACACAGTACTCTAGTGGATTATTATGATATGTCATTCTAGCTATGGACCAGGTACAACTGGCAGTTAACCAAAAAAAATGTGGAAAAAGTGCCAAAAGCAGAACAAATAAACTGTAGAAGGAGGCACTGGAAGACAACCAGAGTACAATCCACTGTTTAATGAAGTACACAGAAAGACACAAACATATTAAAATGGGCTATTTGGACAGAAATTACATCCACAAGGGTCTACAGACACCCATTCCACTATCATGGCGCCATTTATAATTGGTAGGCCTCATCCATGGAATATTCATGCAGTCCTACTGCAATAGATTACTGGTATGTCATTCAAGGGAGCTATTAGAAACTGAAGTTAAATGATAGTCAGACTAGCGTGTATCCTGTCAGAACATGGGCTTTTGTTACCCCACCCCTCAAAACAGCAGTGTCCTTTTGTGACTACCATAACAGTAACTCATCTATGCTATATATGAGCATTTCACAAAGTTGGTATGCCACACAGTATCAGGACAGTAATGTACAAATTGAACCTACATTGTACGTGTTAGGTAACTGAGGAATAGCAATGTACATATTTATGCAGGTGATTCTGTGATGAACGATTCCCTTTCTTTCAAACAGCTTCTGTGGCTCAAAGGACAAAGGCAGGTAACTTGTGTGAAGGTGTTCAGGGCTCTAATCCTGAGATATCCAGATATTTTGCATCTGAAGTAGTAAAAACTAGTGTTTTACAGACTGTGAATCTGTGTTTGCTATACTAGTATTAACCTCTTTCAAATATTAATGACATATTTGCACACTGCACCACATATCTAAGACCTATTTAAAAAGACTTTGCCAATTTGCATGAAGAGCAGCAGTGCAGAAACAGGTTCAGAGGTCACACTGTGTAACAGACATAATCCCAGCCTGGAATACAGCTAGGTTGTCAGCTGGAGTCAATTTATGGAACAGTAAGTCTGTGATGTAAGCAATGTGCCTCCCATTTGCGCAATCTTTATGCCACTGTGCCTGCCCATACACTTAGTTAAGCAGAGCACAAATCCGTTCCTCCTTGCATATATATATATATATATATATATATATATATATATATATATATATAGATAGATATATAGATATATATATAGATATATCTGTTGCTCTCTCTCTCAGTGTGTATATATATATATATATATATATATATATATAATATATTTTTTTTTTTTTTTTTTTTTTGTTTTTAATTAATTTATTTATTTATTTAATTAATTTTATTTTATATTTGTTAACCGGGCTAGCCCAACTGGATATATTTCCATTTTCAGTAGAGGCCCGGAGATAAAAGTTCCAGTAGTAGCAAATAAAACTTGAAATTAAAAATTAAAAATCAATATTATTACATAGTAAATGAAAGGATTTCAATAAAAAAGAATACTAAAAATACAGGAAGTAAAATGAATACTAAAAATACAGGAAGTAATAAAATAAAGTAGGTATTTACAATAGTAAAGGTGACAATACATACAGGATAAATTATTATACAGTATGATTCATGTTGACTTTCAGAGCAGCAAACAGGATAGATTACACCAGTATGTTGAATATAAATATATGTATTATATATATATATATATATATATATATATATATATATATATATATATATATATATGTCAAAATACTTCAAAAGACCAAAAGCATAAGGTTCAGTTCAGGTATGTATTCTTGCGCAAGGAGACAAAAAATGCAGTTACAGAGTTTGTCTGACTAAATCAGAAAGTGTCACAGTTATTATACCTTTCTTTCAAGACATTGCCCACTACGACTGACGTAGCAGATCACCAGCTCACAATTCTGTTACTTTACAGATGTTTCTCACATTTCTAGTTGACTCTTCAAAGTTTAAAAAAAGATTTTTTAGTAAACAGGATGGCCTTGACAACCACCAGTCAATTATAACTTTCTTGCTATGTGATGTTACAAGTCTAGGTACTATGGCTAATTCAAGCACAATGCAAGTACAGATTTCTGAAGCAGTTCATTGTTTATAGTATCTAACTTTCTTGCAGCTTTTGCACTTTTTCATTAGCACGAACAGAGCTTATTGTTCATAATGAATGGATCTACAGAAATTATTATTATTCTCTATTTAATTTCCTGACCTAGCAGAAAATCACCTGCTTTCCAGTACATTTCTAAAGCATAAACATGTATTGTGCTGTGCTAGCAAACTAGGTCAGAGTGCATCTTGCAGTGTCAGAAAGCACAATTTCAGAAAAGCATGTTTTCAGTTTCAAATAGAACTAATGCTGCATATAGAATAAAAACGTGTTAATCTTCCCTTATTTAAAATAAGCATTACACACATATGTTATTACATATTTTTCTAACATTTCCCCCCTGTTAATACTTTTTATTCTATTTCAAAAGCATAAACAGTTTGTTTCTTCTCCTAACCTCTTCCTTTGAGGATTTGCAGCTAAGAGAGTCATTCAGTTTAAACTTATGAAAGTGTTTCCTTTTTCAACAGTTCTTCAATTTCAGTACTTTGATACAAAGTCTCAGAAACTGACATGTCTTCAAAATCTTTGATTAATTTTTTCATGCAGGGAATACCACAGCAAATACATGCTCCTAACAAAAGTAATCCCACACAAATGGCAATCAGGATGTTCATTAGGATGGAACCCCACCCCCCAAACAAATTCGGGAAAAAGTCCATCAGTGGGTTCGGGCCTGGCCTGGTCATGTCTGACACTTGCTGAATCACTTCCAAATGATCATTGATCTCGTGTTTATTGTCGGGAATGAACGAACAACACTCGTTCGCGCTAGGGTGAAGTCAAGAGCCATGCGGTTTTGAAGCACTACAGTTCTCATCGCATTTAGTTCATCAGTCATTAATTCAAGAGCAGAAAAAGTTGCATTGCTCATGACCTCGAGGAGTTTGGATAGCTTTCTCAGTTCCCAAATTGATTTAACTGCATCACATGCAGGGGCTATGCCAGCCCAGGATATGATAGTGTCACTCAAGTCCATGTGTGCTAGTTTACTTTTGTCTTTCACGGAGTTATGGTTTCTCCAGCCTGCTACAATTTGTCCCATCGGATTCTCATGTTTTTTGATTGGATTTTCAGGTTTCTTTGCGATGTCTCTGACGTTTCGAATTCTCCCATGAGGCAAATCTGTAGTGTGTCGTATGGCCGGGACCAGGTAACCCAAAAAACAACTGCCGGACCAATTCTCAAGCAATCCATTTGTATGCCTTTTTCCCACATATGAAATAACAGTTTTCTACCTTAGTATTGATATACACCTTCCCTGCATGAAACATTTTCTTATCTATAATAGACAGTTGCTTTAAAAGAACAGGATTATGTTGTATATCACTGACAGTTTTATGCAAGGACTCAAAGTATGAGTCATAATCTGCATCACAAATTGTTTCTGTATTTTTAGCATTTTTAGGTTTAATATAACATTTATAAGAAACCGTTACATTTCATTTGCTCCAACCTACTTGAATCGTGTCATTCTTAAAAAAGCATACAATTCCTGTTTGTGTAACAGGTAGGAATAATACAATTTTGTCTCTAGATTTTACAGGTGTAGTCTCAGAAATCAAGTTTTCCCAGGTCTCATTGACCCCTAGGGGACAGCAGCCATTAATAATCCCCCGTATGCTGTTGGTATAGCTGTGCAAATCCAACAATTTGAAATATTAAAAGTCTCAGCATACACATATTTGATTGCTTGGTAAGTGTTAAAGTTCGGATGCCAGTCTATGAGTGTTGAATCACGTTTGTTCAGTCTAGCTGGTGTGGCTGAAGAAAAGAAAGGCCACAGCAAAAGCCACAGCAAAAAGAATATTGTCACTAATGCAGTTATTAATATGATTATACAACACTGCTGAAGTCGTTCAGCATTTCTATTGTCTCTGGGTCTTGTCATTCCACTGCTGCTGTGTGTTAGCAAGAGTTTTATCAAGTTCAAAGTTTTTGACTAGTTTACAGTGTGTCAAATGAATCCAAGATGAATGTTCTGCAATTTTGACTGCTGTGGGCGTGCTCATCAGTACTTGATACGGACCTTCCCACTTTGGTGTCGTCCAATTCTTCTTTTTGATTGTCTTCACCCAGACCCAAGTGCCTGGGGCTACTGCTACTTCAGATGGTTTGGTATGGTCTTTATCTGAAACAGAATTAAACTGTAAAAGATGTTTGTTATTCAGCATACTCCTCATATACTCTGCAAGTGTCCAATCTGCTTCCTGGTCTGCAGGCATGAGAGGTTTCCACTGAGGTATATAATAAGCTCTTCCGAAAATATTTTCGAAAGGTGTCAATCCTTTTGCATTCGGAACAGTTCTCATGCTCAACAGTGCCAGGGGCAAACAGTACACCCAGTTCTTTTGTGTGTCAGCCATGAGTTTCTTAAGCTTATTGTTTAAAACTCCATTGTGCCTCTCTGCTAACCCTGCAGATTGAGGGTGATATGCACAGTGATGTTTTAAAGAAATCCCAAAATACTGGCTCAACTGTTGTATAGTTTGGTTAACGAAATGTGTAACGTTGTCACTGTAGATCCTTTCTGGTATGCTAAATCTAGGAATAATTTCTTTAACTAGAGTCTTTGCAACAGTGGCTGCATCTGGTTTACTAGTCAGAAAGGCCTCCACCCATTTGGAGAACATATCCACAATGACAAGGCAGTACTTTTTATTTTCACATTTGCTCAATTCTATGAAATCCATACAGATAGTATGAAACGGATACGGTGGTGTAGGGAAACTCCCTTGCTTGGGCTTTAATGTCCCTTGTGCATGATGTTTATTACAAGTGTGACATGACAGGCAAAATTTTTTAGTGTAGTTTGTAAACCCGTACGTAGCGAATACCCGATTCACTAACTGTACCATCCCCCCTGTTGAGACATGGCTCTGCCCATGGCTCAACAAAGCTGCATATCTAAATAAATTAGACGGTAATATCGGTTTTCCCTCTTTGGAGATGTACAGCCCTTCCCTGAGAATTGCTCCTCGTTTTTTCCATTTTTGTTTTTCAGCTTGTGTAGTAAGTGTCTGCATTGTTTTCAACATTTCTAAGTCTAAAGTCTCAGAAGGTTGTAATTCCTCATTCAAAAGAAATGCTTCTGAGGCTGCTTGCTTTGCAGCTGTGTCAGCTCTCACATTGCCTTTTGAAATCCTATCTTGTTGTTTTGTATGAGCTATGCATTTACAAATAGCTACTTTCTGAGGCAACAGAATAGAATCTAATAAATCTAAAATAAACTGTGCATGGTTAATTGGTTTGCCAGTAGATGTCACCATTCCTCGATTCTTCCACTGTTGTGCAAAAACATGTACAGTAGAAAAAGCATACTGGCTGTCTGTAAAAATGTTTACGCTTTTACCCTTTGCTAAGGTACATGCCCGTGTCAAGGCAATGAACTCTGCTGCTTGTGCAGATAAGTTATGTGGTAGAGGTTTCGCTTCTATAATCTCAGTATCAGAAACTACTGCATAACCTGTTAGGTTCTGTCCTGTAGGACTCCTTTTGCATGAGCCATCCACGTAATATGTCACCTCGTCATCATCCAACTGAACATCCGTGAGGTCTTTTCTAGGCAGTGTCTTTTGCTCAATTACCTGCAGGCAGTTATGGGGTGTGTCATCCACAGGAGTTGGGAGCAAGGAAGACGGATTCAAAGTAGTACATCGTTCAATTGTCATGTGAGGTTGGCTCAGCAATATAGTCATACAAGAAAGATGCCTAGCAGGGGAAAGATATGCTACTTTTTCTTGCAGTAAAATGATTGCGACTGCATGAGGCACTCTCAATGTGAGAGGGTGGAATAACACTACTGAGGCTGAAGCCTGCACTGCCATTGCAGCTGCAACTACTGCTTGTACACACTGGGGTAGAGACCGTGCCACTGGGTCCATTTGTGATGAATAATAAGCAATGGGGCGTTGTTTGTCCCCATGCTGTTGAGTCAATACTGATGTCATATAACCTTGCTTGCAATCTACAGTTTGAAAAAAACGTTTGTGATAATTTGGTAATCCTAAAACTAATGATGATGCTATCAATTGTTTCAGTTTGCAGAAGGTTAATTCTGCTTCTGGTGTCCACTGTATTAAATCTTGTGCTGCCATAGGCTTCTTAAAAATCAAGTCGGTTAAAGGTGCAGATTCCAAAGCATAGTTTGGGATCCAGCTTCGACAAAAATTACTAGTACCCAGGAAGGACATCATTTCCTTCTTGGTTGTGGGTTTTGGTGCTTGTAAGATCGCTACTTTTCTGTCTTCATCTAATGTTCTGCCATCTTTGGATATTACATATCCAAGGTATTTCACTTGTTTTCTCCAAAGCTGCAATTTATTTTTGCTTACTTTGTGTCCTTCAATTGCTAGGAATTTTATTAATGCTATAGTATCTTCCTTACAATCTCGCTGGGTAGGGGCGGCCAGCAGGATGTCATCAACATAAAGTAAAATTTGACTACCTCTCAGTGGGATAAATCCCACTAAATTACTTGCCATCTCTTGTGAGAATATCATTGGGCTTTCACTATAACCCTGTGGTAGTCGCGTATATGTATACCGCTTCCCCTGAAATGTAAATGCAAATCAATACTGGCTGTCAGGGTGTATCGGTATTGAAAAGAATACATTGCTGATATCTACCACAGAAAAATACTTCTGTTGAGGTTTTAAATCATTCAACAAGGTATGTGGATCTGGCACCGTAGGTGCTCTTGCTATTACTGCGTCATTTACAGCTTGTAAATCTGGGACCATATGCCATTCTCCATTTGCTTTTTTAACTGGGAATAAGGGTGTGTTACATGGCGAATCAGGAGATTCCACCAGTATTCCCTTCTTAAGTAAAGCTGCTATGATTGGTTTAATATCTGCTTCTGCATCTTTTCTCAAGGGGTATTGTCTCTTTTGTGGTCTAAATGCTGACTTTGGCGTGATAGTAACTGGTCCTACTGTGCGAATAAGTCCTACGTCTGACTTCCCTGTTGACCAGAGAGTTTCTGGTATGTCTAACAAAGTTTTTTCTTCCTCTTCTAATAAGCGGGCTTCTCAGCTGTCTTTGCTGGACTGCAAGTGTACAGCTGGATGGGTTTGTGTTATCCAATTCAGTTTCTGTCTTTGTATTCCCTGTTCTGACAGTTCTGATTCTGTCTGTTTTTCCCATTTTGCGATTTTTTCTCCTAGGCTTACCCATTTTAAATCTTTCTCTTTAGTTAAACTAACATGCAGTAATAGATTCGATTTGTAAAGTGAAAAGAACTTCTGGAGTAATAAACAGCTAACTACACTGTTCCCTTTCATGTCCCAGTACAAATTACACAATACTAATCTGTTTGCATGATTTCTAAACAATTCTTGTTCATATTCTTTGTCAGGTCCTGGTGTATTACAATAATACAGAGTACAGTGCAACAGGTGTATGTCAATACAAAGGGAGGGGAACTTACTGATAGCTACATTCATTAACTCTTCAGTTACTGCTCCAGGGCCAGTCGTAACTAAGTCCTGGCTGTACCAGTAAAATGTCTCACCTTCCGTTTGCACTGCAAATGTATTAGTTTGTCGCTGTGCTTCCATACCCTGCATGGTTGGAACTACTGCTATGCCTAATAGCTGCATAAGATCTCTGCCCAAAAGGTTCACTGGGCATTTTGCAGAAACAACAATTTTGCTTTTCTGGGTTAATCCTGAAACAGGATCTGTTATTGTAATGTTATGGGAGAGAGGCTCGTGATACAGCTGTCCATTAGCTGCTTTTACTAGTATAAAGTCATGTGATTCTGAATTTTCTGATAGTTTGGAGGGGTGTACCATGGTTCGTGATGCCCCTGAATCGCACAAAAATTTGACTTCCCTCCCTTCTACCAGGAGTGTCACTTCTGGTTTTGTATCAGCTAGATAGAGCTCTAAGCTCAGTAAGACTAGGTCTAATATTTCATTTTCTTCACTATCGGTAGCTTCCTGCACTTCCTCTATTATCACATTCTCTGCTCCTTCTATCACATTCTCATTTGTCCTTTCTCTATTATTCCTATCTAGTGATTCCTGACTTTCATATAGTCAGTCCTCACCTTCATCATTTTTGTCTTCCACTACTGCCTTCTTATTTTTCTTGCAATCCCTTGCCAAGTGTCCCTTTTTCCTGCATTTGAAGCACTCACCTCTTTCCTTTCTCCCTTCAAAGTCTTCTGATCGCTGATCGTTTGTTTCCCTGGGCATTCTTTTTGCCCTTTTGTCCGGACTGTACTAAATAAATTTCTCCATCTTCCACAGCAAATACTTGGGCTTTCTTTTTCTTTTTGTTATTAAAATGCCTTTCGGCATGTCTAGCATATTCAAGCAGTGATTGTAATCTGCTTGTTCGATGGTCTACCATATGTTTAGTAATAAAACTACTTATGGGTGCAATACTGCCTTTCAAAAATGCATTCTTTAACCGCTGCTCATATGGGGAATCTTGTGTCTGGTCTTCAGGCACCTGCATTCCACGGTGATTGTTAAAACATTCTAATAATCTGGCAAACTATCTATCAACAGTTTCACTTTCTTGTTGGATGCATTGATTAATGCAAGTCCAGTCTGCCCTAGGCTTCCATTTCTCAGAAATTTGGTCTGTCAGACCTTTCACTCTGTTATCTAATTCTGCACTGCTATGTGGGAGGGGCCTAAGTGCAGCGTCATGGGGATTCCAGTTGCCACTGATCATGTGCCAATCTTGACCTACTATTTGTCTGACTACTTTTTCTACTTCCTCTCCATTTAAGTGATAACTTAATCTCATGCCCTGTAAATCTTCTAAGAACTTTCTAAAATTAACTTTTGGATGGGGAATTCCCTCTGTGGCTTTCCGGATGTCTTCCGGTGTCCACGGTCTATATACTAAGAGAGTTGGGTCCTGCCCTTCTTGTCCTGCCTTTGGTACTTCTATGAGTGGGCATATCTCTTCTTCACTCATAGGCCGTGAATTTCCATTCATTTGATATAATTCAATATCCCCTTTTAAATTACGTGTTCGAGACCTAGTCTCAATAGGATCTCTAATAAACGGTAGTGGTTTTATAGGAATAACTGGATATCGTGGAGGTGGGCCAGTTTGTTCTTTTGCTTCATATTCCAGTAAGGGAACTGGTAAGGGAACCGGAACCGGAGGGGGTGAAGGGGCCGATGCTATAACTAAGTTATTATCCTCTTTGTCTAAAAACATTGCTTTTGAATTTTTATTCTTTTGTTCTCTTCAGTTTGCTTCCTCAATCCACCTGTGTGCCTGAGGAACTCCTAATTTACGCTGTTTTTTAACCCGACCTTTAGAATCAGTTTTTAGCTGTCTAATAAGTTTGATAAGTGAGGATCTTTCTAGTTTCCCATCGAATTCATATTTATTAACCCATTTAGTATAATATCTAATGTTGTCAGCGCGCTGTGATTGCATATATTTTGCGACTTCGGTTAATGGTGGGCTTTGGGGTATTTTCATTTTTGTGCACGTATTACCCATTTTGTTCTAACCTTTTAAATGTTACATAACCCTTTTTTATTTTTAATGTGGTACCACCAAGTGTTTACAGTCCCTTCAGACTACCTGCCTACTTATTCTGTTTCCCTGATCTATGACAAGATATCAATATTTCTGTCCCTGAATTTTAACAAAATTCTCACAGAACAAATACAATCAAGTCCCTGATCTAAAACAGGAAAAAGTAGATTCACCCTACCTGAGCCTCAGCGATTGGTCACTCACTGTTCAACGAAACCCGCCTTCAGTCGTAGATCAGAAAAGTGGCTGGCCTCTTTTGCACGACAATTCAGTCGGAGGTCTTTCAATGAAGAAGATCCGATGTGGTATCTTCCCTGCACAGTTTCATGCCACCTGGCCCATCTGATCCCAGGCTAAACGAGGGTATCCGGCTCCAAAGGACCAAAAAAAAAATGTCAAAGAAAATACTTCAAAAGACCAAAAGCATAAGGTTCAGTTCAGGTATCTTTATTCTTGCGCAAGGAGACAAAAAATGCAGCTACAGAGTTTGTCTGACTAAATCAGGAAGTGTCACAGTTATTATACCTTTCTTTCAAGACATTGCCCACTACGACTGACGTAGCAGATCACCAGCTCACAATTCTGTTACTTTACAGATGTTTCTCACATTTCTAGCTGACTCTTCAAAGTTTAAAAAAGATTTTTTAGTAAACAGGATGGCCTTGACAACCACCAGTCAATTATAACTTTCTTGCTATGTGATGTTACAAGTCTAGGTACTATGGCTAATTCAAGCACAATGCAAGTACAGATTTCTGAAGCAGTTCATTGTTTATAGTATCTAACTTTCTTGCAGCTTGTGCACTTTTTCATTAGCACGAACAGAGCTTATTGTTCATAATGAATGGATCTACAGAAATTATTATTATTCTCTATTTAATTTCCTGACCTAGCAGAAAATCACTTGCTTTCCAGTACATTTCAAAAGCATAAACATGTATTTTGCTGTGCTAGCAAACTAGGTCAGAGTGCATCTTGCAGTGTCAGAAAGCACAATTTCAGAAAAGCATATTTTCAGTTTCATATAGAACTAATGCTGCATATAGAATAAAAACGTGTTAATCTTCCCTTATTTAAAATAAGCATTACACACATATGTTATTACATATTTTTCTAACAATATATATATATAATATATATCCCAGTATATCTACATATATATATATATATATATATTTATACATACATATATATCAGTATATATATATCAGTATATATATATATATATATATATATATATATATATATATATATATATATACATACATATATATATATATATATATATATATATATATATATATATATATATATATATATATATGTATATATATATATATATATATATATATATATATATATATTATATATAGACGCATATACATCTCAAATTTATATAGATATATATCTCACTTTTATATTCAAACATATCTATATATATATATATATATATATATATATATATAGTTTCACTTTGGAACATCAAAGTCACATAATCTCGAAATCCAAAATATCAAGATGAAAATAATGAAAGTGCAGTTTGATGAAATGTCAGAATGTTGAAAGTTAGAATATCAAATTGTCTGGTAAAACACTGTTATGATGTGTAAATTGGATATGACGTTAAGATGTGTTACATGTCAGTATAGTAAATAAGCAGGAAACAGGGTCGGGGTTACCTGTGAAGCTCCGGTGAGTTTCAGAGAATTTATAATAATGTGACGTTTGTCAGCAATGGAGTAGTAGTTCTTAGAGAAGGTTGAGAAGAGATTGTTGCAATTTAAACAGGCAGCCATGTAGTGCAAAATTGTATGTTTACCGTTTTGTTCTGTGTAGTGCGATTTTGAGTTGATATATTTGAGTTGCAAGGGGTGTGACGGGCAGATCCCCTCACATGGGAAGATTCAGGGGGTCTTGTTCCCCCCCATACCTGAAGAAATTTAGTTTGTTTTTTATTTGTTTTTGTATGTTTTTGTGGTGAAGTATGGGACATGTAGGTTTGGTGTGTTTGTTTCGATGTTATGGGTATCAGTGTTTTCAGGTTTTGGGGTATTGCTGTTTCATTATTTTCATATCGATTTTTGGAGAGTGTGGGACTTCAATGTTCCAAAGTGAAACTATATATATATATATATATATATATATAGATATATATATATATATAGATATATATATATATATGCGTGTGTGTGTGTGTGTGTGTGTGTGTGTGTGTGTGTGTGTGTGTGTGTGTGTGTGTGTGTGTGTGTATATGTCTGTATTGCCCTACATACCTGGATCATGGAGTGTAAAGCTGCACTATGACATGTAATGTTGGACAAAGGACCAAAAGGAAGGCCTCAACATTAGATAATGCACTTACAAAAATGTGGAAGTGCATAGAATAGCATGTATTGCAAATGCAGGACTACTGGAACATCTGAAGTTTAGATTTCTAGCAGTCTTCTCTCACATCATGTCAAAATGATACCACATTTGACAGCAAATAACAATTTAGTGTGAAACACACATAAATATGAGTCAAACCTGTGTAGTTGCTGCAAATATCTGGACAGTGGTGAGTCATACCACAACTCCCTAAGACAGCCTGTGGAAAGCTTGAAAATGTATGGCACAGTATATGGATATATATACATATATTGTGAAGCCATATGTTTGTATCTACAGCAGCAACAACGCCCACATTCACTACAGCCCCCTATGTCTGCTGGATTTTACCACACATGCATCAACATCTGAACAAGTTGTGTAATGTATTATGTTTTGTGCACATTGATTGACAGGGCTAATTTAGTTTTGTCACAGGCATGCCTATCCAAATGCAAACAGGCACATATACCCAAAATGGGTACTGTTGTCACATAGCTTGGCTACAAAACAATTTTCTGACTGCTAGGCTACTAGCTGCAGATGACAGTAAGAAGCAATGTGACTCTGTAAGCCTCCCAAGCCATTCAACACAGGGCTTGTTTATGTCCTCTAGGATTAGTTTACCTGCATTCATTTACAAAGCAGACTTAAACCATGGTGCATGTGTTAAGTACCATGATCTGTAGTGCTTAACATTAGATAGGTAGGGGTTCTAATTTCATTCCAGCCCACTTGGTGTGTGTGCATGTGTGTGTGTGTGTGTGTGTGTGTGTGTGTGTGTGTGTGTGTGTGTGTCTATCTCCCGAAAGAGCACGTGTAAATCCCACACTGACTTCCAAACTGGCATGAGTTTGCACTTTTTGGTCATTACAGTTGATGCAAGCCTCCAAACTCTTGTCCTCCACAAGGCCCGCTGATCATCTACCATAAGATTACCTAAAACCATGTTAATGTCAGACTTGAGTCATGGTGTGTGTATTAAGTAGTGTTATGTGTAGTCTATTAAACTAGATTGGTAGGGGTTGAAATCTCACTCCAGTCCACTTGGTGTGTGCATCTCCCTAAAGAACAAGTGTGAATCCAAAACTAGCATGGTTTTGCACTGTTTTGGGCCTTGCAGGTGATGCAGGCCACGATACTCTTGTCCTCCACAAGGCCTGCTGATGTCATCCACCATAAGATTACTTAAACCCATGGTAATGTCAGACTTGGGTAGTGGCATGTGTGATGTGTTGTGTGTTCTGTAGTCTCTTAACCTAGATAGGTAGGGGTTCTATTCTCACTGCACCCAACTTGAAGTGTGCAGTGCTCTGTAAACATAGATAGGTAGTGGAACTATTGTCCCTGCAGCCAACTTGGTGTGTGTGGATGTTAGTCTGCACACTTTACATCAGCCTATGGGATAATAGGATCATAGGAAGTTACTAGGCTAATGGCCTTAAGGCCCTTACATTCCTAGCCAAGTTCTTACTCTTATTTCCATGATCAACACTTATTTCCCCTGTCCAAGAGTGACACAGGTGGAATCCTCAGGGTAAACTTATGGTCACCCATCCAATCGTCCTAATTGCATTTGAAAAGGGCCAATGAGGTGTTCTGTTTGACATAAAGTGGGAGTCCAGACATGAGTAGTGACATGTGTGATATGCGGTGCATACTGTAGTCTCTTAACCTAGATAGGTAGTGGTTCTATTCTCATTGCACCCAACTTGGTGTGTGCTGCATAGTGTTCTGTAAACAAAGACAGGTAGTGGTACTATTGTCACTGCAGCCAAGTTGGTGCATGTGGATGTTAGTCAGAGTATTTTACATCGGCCTATGGGATAATAAGATCATAGGGTCATAGGAAGTTACTAGGCTAATGACCCTAGGGCCCTCACAATCCTAGCCAAGTTCTTACCCTTATTTCCATGATCAACACCTATTGCCCTTGTCCAAGAGGGATGCAGGTGGAATCCCCAGGGTGAATTTACAGTCATGCATCCAACCATTCAGATTGTGTTTGAAGAGGGCCAGTGAGGTGTTCTGTTTGACATGAAGTAGGAATCTATTCCAAAGGTGTGTTAACCTCTGGGAGACAAATCTGTCCCTTCAGCAGGCATTATTAATGTCACATACCAGGTTAAGGTCTTTAGAACAAGTGACCTGTGTACAATTTGACTTACGGATATGCAGCATTTCCAATAAGCAGGGTCAGAGATTGCCTCATATGCAAGGCGACATCACCTCTGAGTAGTCTGTATGAAAAAGAATAAAATGACAGTGATTTCAGATGATCCACATCAGACAGAGGTTGAAGACCTTGAATTTTCCTTGGTAGGAACCTTTGTGGTCTCTCCAATTGTTGCAGGTGCTTGGAAAGGTACATACCAAAAGGGGTGTTGCACTCAGTTATTGGTCTGATGAGGGAAGAATACAGGGAGGTTATAACTTTTGTTTTTTTTCTGGAAACAATGCCCTTACCTATGACATGAGCAAGATGGAATGCCCTTCTTACCGCTGTGGAGACATGATGGTTAAAGGTAATGTAGTTGTTAATCTGTGTACCCAGGTCTCTCACCACTGAGTGCATACATCGGGTGCTGCTACTGTTGTGGTAGTTAGCAGGAACATCGCTTTTACTGAAAGGAATGATAATACATTTTTTGCATTGATTTTAAGGCCATGACTTTGGCAGCAATCATTTGCTTCTGTAAGACTCCCTTGTAGGATGTTGACATCATTTGATGATTCTATGACCACTCCCAGTTTGCAGCCATCAGCAAACGTTATTAGCCACAGACCTTTAGTTTTTTTCTTGTACTTTGGAGAAATAGATTCCAAACAGTACAGGCCCCAGGACTGAACCCTGAGGAACACCACTGGTTACAGGTCTACTGTTGGAATTGGATCCCCCTATTGTAACTCTATGAGTTGTATGAGTGAGCCAATTAGTGACCCATCTAAAGATATAAAGGTCGATGCTTACTTGGGTATGTTTGTCAATGATGGCTGAGTGGGGGATAGTGTCAAATGCCTTGGCTAAGTCCAGGTAGAATGTATGCACAGATTTTCCCTCATCCAGGACCTTGGTGACTGTCTCGAAAAAGTCTGCTAGGTTTAACAGGTATGCTCTCCCTTTGACAAATCCAAACTGAGTCGGGGCAAGTGTTTGCAGATTACCTATGTCTTTGTTGATAAAGTCCATGATGATTAGCTCCATGGCCTTGCAGATTAGTCTAGTCAGGCTAATAGGTGTCTGGTTCCTGGATCAGTGGGTATACCACCTTTGTGCAAGGGAATAATGGAGGCTGTTTTCCATTCAGCTGTTACTAAGCCGGTGCTTAGACTATGACTGAAAAGAGTACCCAATGGTGTGGCTAATTCATGTTGGAGCCCATGTAGGATACAGCCTGGGATGTTATCAGGTCCCATAGATGCTGTGTTTTTGCCTTAGAGAAGGCATTTACAACTTGCTCTTTACAGATGCAATGTAGGAGACAGGTGGTAGGGATGTCATGGAGTACTTGTGGTGGGGACAGGGGAGTGAAGTTTTCAAAGAACCTGTTGTCTGACAAGTTAGCTATGTCCACAGGTTCAGAATATGTGGTATCATTAACAACCAGTTTGGCAAAAATTTGGTCCTTTCCTTTTAGGTTACGGATGTAACTATGGAATGCCTTGTCGGTGTCATTTGTTGAAAAAGCTAATTTGGAGTCATAGTTTGCTTTGGAGGACTTCACACGACTTCCATCTTTGGGAGGAGGTGCAGTGAAGCTATTCATGCCATCCTGTAAGAGGTTATAATCTGCTTTGGAGAAGTTTTTTTTAGTTTAGTTGCTACTGCGGGGGGTGTCAGGTGTGACACTTACTTTGAATGAGACCGATTTGTGGTCAGATCTCAACAGGGAGGACCTCACATTGGGTTGCTACAGTGGTCTCCCATACTGGTAAGCTCCAGATCCAGGATGTTGGGTCCCCTTGTGGGGGTGTTAACCAGCTGGTCCAGGGCATTGCAGTTAATGAAGTTGAGGAACCACTGGGCAAGTGAGTTTGAGCACAAGTAATCTACCCAGTCAATTCATGGGTAGTTGAGGTCACCCAAAACCATGTTTTTTGGATGTATCTTGATAGAATCAAGTAGATACAAATAAGCAGAATGGGTGTCCTCATTCATGGAGGGGGTTCTGTAGCTGCCAATGACTTGAATAGGTGCCCTACAAACAGATAATTGCACCTGAGGTGTCTCCAGGGAGTCATACTTTTTAACCAATCAGATAAATATCTTTAATGAATAGTGATAAACCACCTCTTTTATTTTTCATGTCCTCAGTTTGAGGTCTGAACGTGTGGAAGGAGGTGCAACCCAGTATGTCTGGGGTGCTCTCCGCAGCCTTCAAACAGGTTTCTGTGACTGTACAAATGCCTGCATCTTCCAAGGTGAGGACAGCTTCCAGTGAGTGTAGTTTCTTGTTGAGATTCCTAGCGTTTAGCTGCATAACCTTGAGTTTGTTGGAAAACATTTTATTTATTTATTTTATTTTATTTATTTGCAAAATTCCGTGGTGGTACAGTGGTAGTGTTGTTACCTCACAGCAAGAGGTTCTCCCGTTCGATTCTCGGCTGGGCTTGGGAGTGCCTTCTGTGTGGAGTCTGCATGTCCTCCCCACGGTTGGGTACCATTCAAAAGACATGCGTGCATAAATGGGCGTGCCTTTGTTAAAGGTTGGGTGTCGAGCTGGCACCTCGGCTTTTCATAAAAATCTACTGCCAATCATTAGCAGACCGTAGTTCCGCTGTGGTGACCCCTTACTGGGAAAAGCCAAAAGACAAACAACATTTTATTTATTTGCAATTTGATTACCGGGGGAGTCCACTAGGCCGAATTGACCCATTTTCAGTGGAGGCCCGGGGAGAAAAGCTCCAAGATGCATTATACAATTTAGATACAACTGATAGTTAATATTAAAGATATCATGTAGAATATTTACTCATAAATGCATTCAATATCATGCATAGTTAACAAATTCATTAAGCTTGAAAGTAGGGATCATACAGTTTCATTTGAAGAAAACAGATATGGGTTAGGTGTGGAAACAGTTTACATACAAACCTTTTAAGAAAATGTAAATATGCTTTACATACACACATCAAAAGTAGAATGCTATTTACAATATTTACAAGGTTGGGCTGTGTGTGGGTAGCTGTAGGAGTTGAGAGCTTAGAGAGAAGCTATAGAAATTGTTGAGAGCTTAGATAGGCTCATAGGAAGAGAACTATGAGAGTTGTAGAGCTTGGGAACCAGAGTGAGAATCCCCTTGGATTAGGTTGGGTGAAGGCAGGTGCATTTCCATTTAGTGGGCAGGTGTTTGAATAGTTGGGTTTTGAAGTTTTCTGAGTTTGGTATGGTTGTTGGTGAGGAGAGAAGGGAATTCCATTTTTTGCCTAGTGAGAAAGATAGGAGAAGTTGGCCAGCCGGGCGTTTAGATTTATGGATAGTAATTAAGTTCTGATTTTCAGATCTGATAGCTCTGTTGGGTGTATAAGGGGGAAGGATATTAGAGCGGGACATTTTGTTGGGTGAAATATGAGTCTATGTGCAGTAGTGAGTTGGAGGTAGTCTATGTAGTTTGGGAGTTCAAGCCAATTCAGGGATTGTAGGGTTAGGCAGTGATGGGTGGTATTTTTAGATTTAGAGGCAAATTTAGAGATTTTGTTGTAGCAGTTTTCTAGTTTAGAGGTGATAGAGGAAGACAGGTTGGCTAGGGGAGGGGCTCCATATAATAAGGAAGAAAGAAGATAAGTCGAGGCCAGCGTTTGCCTGGTAGAGTTGGAGAGAAAGCAATTATTCCTATACAGCACACCTAGCTTTTGGTGGGTTTTCTTAATATTTTGTTGAATATGAATATCAAACTTGAGGTGTTCATCTACAGTAATGCCAAGTAGTTTGGCAGAGGGGACTACTTCTATAGGTGAGTTGGTTTGACTATAGACTTTAAAGTTGTTTTTAATCGTAGGAGAGGGTCTTTCTGGGAGGGAATAGTAGAATTTTTGATTTATTTGCATTGAGAGAGAAGTGGTTTTGGTGCACCCAGTTTTCGGTTGTTGAGAAGGCAGTTTGGGTTTTAGTCAGCAATTCAGAGAAGTTTGAGGAAGAGCAGACTAAGGTTGAATCGCCTGTGTACTAAATGATTTTAGCATCAGGAATAGCAGTGTGAAAGTTATTGATGAAGATGTTAAAAAGCATTGGCACAATGATGGATCCCTGTGGTACGCCAGTTGGGGTAGGTAGGAAGGAAGAGATGGAGTTCTTCCATTTGACTGCCTTTGATCTGTCTGATAGATAGCTGGAGAACCAGGATAAAGCATTATGTGAGAGATTAAGGTTTGAGAGATGACAGAGAAGGTGCTTGTGGGAAACAGTATCAAAGGCTTTAGACTGATCGAGTAAAACAGTAGAAACTAAGTGGCCTGAATCTCGGGTTTGATTGACAGTTTCTAGAAAAGAGAATAGAGCACTTATTGTGCTATGGCCTGGACGGAAGCCATGCTGGGTAGGAGTGAGAAGATTGTTGTGGGTCAGGAAAGGCATAAGTTGGAGGTGGATGCATTTTTCTAGGATTTTGAAGATTGGTAAGAGTAAAGCAAAGGGGCATAATTTTGAGATGCTGGTATTTTTGCCTTCTTTATGAAGAGCTAGCTGAGTGGCAGAGTTTGAGGACGTATGATTCTTTTATGGATCGGTTGATAATGATGCTGATTGGGAGAGCAATGCCATCAGCAGCACATTTTAGGAAGAAAGAAGGAATATTGTCAGGAACGTTAGAGCAAGGTTTAAGTTTGGACAAAAGTTTTTTTATAAAGTTAGTGAAGATGGGTTTGAGTTCAAACGGATGAGGTGAGTTAGAAGGGAGAGAGTGTAGAGCAGTTGGGTTATTATTGGGAAATGTCTTGGTGAGGGTAGTAATAGTGTCTATGAAAATGAGTTAAATTCAGAGCCTAGTTCGAGGTCAGATTTACTTGGGTCAGGACAGGGATTATTCTTGGAGCCTGGATTGAGGAGTGAGTTTATTGAGTTCCAGAATTTTGGGGGGGGTTTATTGTTATTGGACTGAAGTTTGATATAGTAGGATTTTTTGTCTTTGGTGATTAGTCATTTTGCACAGTTGCAGAGCTGTTTATATTGGAGCAAGGTATTGGCCTGTTTATTGTTTTGGTAAAGCTTCTATAGTTTGTCTCTGTGGTGCATAATCTGTTTTGTCTCTTTGGATAGTCAAGGAGCAGATTTAGTTTTTATCCTTTTGTTTCTTAGTGGGTCTAGTGAGTTTAAAGTATCAAGGAAGACAGAGTTGAAGTAATCTATAGCCTTGTCAAGAGGAAGGATGTTTAGAATTTTCCAGTTCATTTGTTTGAAAGTATTTGAGAAAGTAGTTGGGTTGAAGCTACTGAGGTTACGAGTTTGAATGTATTGATGCTGGTGTTAGGAAGAACTAGTTGAGCAATGCATGAAGGCTGGGAGGTGGTCGCTAAAGATATCAGGAATTGTGCCAGAATTGGTTATTTTATTTGGATCTGAGACTAGGATCCAATCTATAGTGGATCCAAGAGGGTTTATTTTATTAGTTTGAGTGATGGAGAGGATTATTTGAGTGATGTTATAGAGGTTGATGGATAAGGAGGGAGAGGGGCAATTGATTTTATTCCAGTCAATATTCACATCACCAAGGATATAGATTTCATAGTTAATTTCAGTAAAGGTCCTTAGGAGAATATTTTCAAGTGTAGAGGTATTGGTCCCAGGTGAGATATATAGAGCAATGCTGCAGATATTTTTATGTTTATTTAGTTTTAGAATTCCAGCAGTTAGTTCAGCGTTCTGGAATTGAGGAATTGGAATTTGGAGGGGAATTAAGGTAAGAAGGTTGGAGTAGACTAGGGCAGTGCCTCCATCTTTTTTATTTAGTCGGTCATTTCTGAGAGAATGAAATCCTGGGGGCAGACTCTCAGAGTCAGAGATAAATGGCTTGAGCCAGGTTTCGGAGATGGCTAAGATATCTGGTTGGTTATGGCTTAACCAAGCTTGAAATTGGTGTACTTTGTTGTTTAGACTTTGTGCATTAATTGTAAAAATCTTTAGGGTGTTGTGATATGAGGAAAAGGGTAAGGGATGAGTGTTGTTAATAAAGGATGTAGGACCAGGGTTAGGATGGATATCACCAGCTTGGACTAGGTTGTTGAAGGAGATATCCTTTAGCCATATTGGTCTGCTAGGCATGAATTTTGGTAGATTGTTGATTGGAGCAGGTGACAGTATCTTGACTTTAGAGGAGAAGAGTTTAGGGTGGCATAGGTGCAGAGGGTTGGGCTGAATGAGGGAAGAGGAGATAGAGTGGAAATGGGAGTAAGAGTGAGGGAGAAGGTGGGTTTGTATGGTAGTTGTCTTTATAGGTGGTATTGGACAAGCATAGGTGGAATATGAGGTAGCATAGTATAAGGGAAGAAGGAACAGAAAGACAAGGCTGGGGGACTGGAAGGTGTGATAACTTGAGGAGAGCATGTTGGAGCAAAGAGACAGTGGTATGAGTGGTTAGAAAAAAAAGAAGGCTATGAAGAAGAAAGGGTTTAAAAAGTGATGGAGGTATTCTAGAGATTTAATGAAAGAGGAGGGGACTATAATTATTGGGTGGAGTACAGATTACAGAGTTTATGAAGGATGGCTATAGGTGGGAGGAGTAATGAGGGGGGAGCTGGTATTGGGTAATTAGGCTGAGAGGGTGGGGTAAAATAGGAATAAAGCTAGGAGTACTGGGGCGGGTGGGAATTGGGGGTAGGGTAGGGGAGCGGAGTGAGCCCTTTGGGCAAACGGAGTGGGAAAGAACACTAGAGGTGAGTATGGCAGAAAAAGTATCAGCAAAGAGCAGTTTAAAGGCTGTAGTTGGAAGGTATGAGCTAAATATTTCCAGCCAGAAAATGAAGGCTGCCTTTACAGAGGGGGGTTTAGCAGGGGGAAGAAGATATTTACAGTCTAAGGATATTAACTCATAACCAACAGTTTGTGAAAAATAAAACTTGTTGGGACTATAAAGAACATCTAGGATTTATATTGGTAGATGCTGCCACCTAATGGTAGAAGGAGATAGCAAACAGCAGGGATAGTTGGACCAGTCTTTGGTTTAAATATACTCTAGGGTAGTGATAACAGGAGGGGAGAGCACAAATAGTCTGCAGTAGGCTGCTAGAACGCACACATGGGAGGGGAGATTAACTCTATAGATTGTACATCAAGTCTACATTTAGTGTTAAGCAACATACATTTACACAATCTTGTGGGGGGGGGGGGCTTCTCAGTAGTATTTTTCTAAGTACCAGGCAAACTGGCCAATTCAGGGTGTCTTCAGGTGATGGCCGGAGGTATTCCTTTTGCATTTAAAGCAGGGAGAGAGCTCCCAGGATGGATTACTGTAGAGGAGAGGGAGACAACACTGAGTTAGTTAATATTGCAGATGTACAGGGGAAAGGTAGAAGGTAAGGGATGTTTAGAGAAGAAAGGAGGGTGTAACAAATCACAGTAGTAGAGAAAGGCTATGGTTAGATGAGGCTGGAGCAAGTACGTAGAGGAAGATTAGGTTTAGGGGATTAACAATGGAAAGCAGCAGACATTATGCTATGAACAATACAAGTTAGGCACTATAGGCTCCATTAAATAGAACAAAACATTCATTCAGCAGTTCAGCATGCTATCAGTGACCCTTGTCCATTTGAGAGGACAGGGTTATACAGCATTTGAGCCAAATATAAGCAGCAGAAATCAAGGGGTAAATGATAAAGTAATACTATAAAATCTTTAAACAGTGCAATATATAATGCTCAACAGACTAACACAGTAAACTACAATATGTTCATGCTGTGCAATAATTTGTGCTGAACAGTTTTCAAAACAGTTTTCAGAATATAAAAGCCATGTGGTGCCCTTATAGAGACAAATAGAAAAGTAAAAAAGCTGCTAAGCCAGTAATTAAGCTAAAGGCTCTAGTAGGACCATTGATCCACATTGAAAGGGAAATAAAGGCCTTCATTGATATGTTTATTCATTCACATCCACCATTATTCACCTGAAACCAGGAACTATAGACCTAGTAGCCTGACTACCCTTATTTGCAAGGCCATGGAGCAAATAATCATGGACCTTATCAACATATAGGTAAGCTCCAATCACTTGCCCCTACTCAGTTTGGATTTGTCACATGGAGATAACACCTGTGAAACGTTGTGGACTTCTTTACGACAGTCACCAAGGACCTGGATGAGGGGAAATCTGTGCATACAGCCTACCTAGATTTAGCCAAGGTTTTGGACACTATCCCGAATTCAGGCATCATTGACAAACTCACCCATCTATGTATCAACCTTTATATCGTTAGATGGTTCACTAACTGGCTCACAGATATAACCCATATAGTCAAAATAGGGGAATCCACCTCTGAAAGTACACCTGTAACCCATGGTGTTCCACAGGGATCTGTCCTGGCACCTCTACTGTTTGTAACCTAGGTCTCCAAAGTACAAGCTACAACTAAAGGTCTGTGGCTGACAAAGTTTGCTTATGACTGCAAACTGGGAGTGGTCATAAAATCTCTAGATGATGTCAACATCCTAGAAGAGGATCTTACACAAACAAATGATTGATGCCAAAGTCATGGCTTTAAGTTCAATGCAAAAAATGTATTATCATCCATCTGACATCACTGTCACTTCATTCTGTTTCATACAGACTACTTATGGGTGATCTATGCCTTGCATATAAGGCAATCTCTGACCCGGCTATATTTTAAATACTGCATATCCGCAAATGAAATGGTACAAGGATTACTCACTCTAAAACCTTGACCTGGTATGTGACAGTAATAGAGCATATTGGGGGGTCAGATTTGTCTCCCAGAGGTTACCACACCTTTGGAATAGACTCCCACTTCATGTCAAACAGAGCATCTCATTATCCCTCTTCAAATGCAATGTGGATGATTGGATGTGTAACCGGAAATTCACACTGGGGTGTTCCCCTGTGTTCCTCTTGGACTGGGGCAATTGTTGTTAATCATGGAAATAAGGGTAGAACTTGGCTAGGCTTGTAAGAGCCCTAGGGCCATTAGCCTAGTAACTTCATATGATATGACTCAGTCATAGTCCATGTAGGAGTACATGAACTATGACACACCACCCTAGACTATACTTAGAAATACTTATTTGATCTCTCGGAAGACATCTGTGTGGTCACTGACACATAACTTAAAGGCACGATGAGCACACCAACAGTGTAAGGTTATTATGCCTTCCACACATTTAGATCAGCTTATTCACAGGCAGGGACTAAAGGTGGAGGTGTCTCTATGTACATCAAAACTAAACATACTTCATGGCTGATCAGATAGGACAATGTACTTGAGCTGCTCCAGGTTCAGTTCACAATAGGCAAAATCAAATACTTCCATGCAAGCTATAGGGCCCCCTGTATGACCCAGGAGACCTATACCATGTATGTAAACTTATTAGAAACATAACCATTCATAGGTGACTTCCATTATCCCACTCTTACCTGTCGATCCTATACAACAGCAAACATACTGGCACAGAGATTCCTGGCTTTTGTAAACACAAACTCCCTGGACCAGATAGCCAATACACCAAATGGATGCAGTCATACTGGATCTGGTCCTCACCAATATGGGTGAGTCATGCACAACCCTGTACTGTAATGTCTTCCCTGGTAAGGCCCAAATACAAACTGAAGTAAAAATGAAAAATGGACCCCAGCTAGACATGAAATATTCAGGAACTACTCTAAGCCTAACTTTCAACTATTATGTGATAAACTGTCCAAATCTCAAATCCCCATGAACACTAAAAATGCTGCAGCCTATGCAGCAGTGTTCACAGAAACCCTGCACGAGAATGTTAATAGATGCATAGAGGCAGCTGTACCCACCAGGGAGAAGTACAGAACTAACTCAGAATGCAAGCCACACTGGTGGAATCACAGAATCAATAGGCTGTATACCAGAAGGAAGAAGCTCATGGCAAAACATAGCAGGTGCAGCACACAGCAGGATAAAAGCACTCTCATCAAACTGAATAAAACAGAGGACAAATTACACCTCCAGACACTAGACCAAACCCAGTTTGGTTTTGTTAATTGCAGATCATGTCTACCCAACCTGGTGGACCTATTTGAGAAGGTAACCAAAGCAATGGATGAGGGAAAAATGGTTCACACTCCCTACTATGGCCTGACAAGTCATGTGACACTATACCTCCATCAGGCATTGTTGACAAAGAGCTTAGGAACAACCTAGCATGTCTGCTGGTGGATAGCCAAATGGCTCACAGACAGGACCCAGGATGTTAGCATAGGGGAGTCCACCTCTACAAACAGGCCAGTCACCAGTGGACTCCCTCACGAATTATTGTTTGGAGCACTCCTCTTATGCATTTACTTGTCTGACGTCAACGCCACTGTCAGTGGCCTCTGGTTGACTAAGTTTGCAGATGACTGTAAATTAGGAGCTGTCATTGAATCCCACACTGACACAAATGTTCTCTAGGAGGGCCTGACACAGACATACAACTGGTGTTAGAGCCATGATGCCAAAAAATGCACAATACTATGCTTTGGAAGTCATCCACCCCTGGTAAATATCATATTGACAGCACACCTCTAACAGTTGACCCAGTAGTCAAGGACTTAGGGACACACATAGATAGTAATCTAGCCTTTGACTGTCTCATGTCTACAGTATTGGGGAAATCATTCTATGTTGCGCAACTTGTTAACAAAGGCATGGCATGTAAGTCCAAGCAAGTCATTGTTCTACTGTATTTGGCATTCATCAGACCAATCATTGATAAACTGTAAAACACCTAATACGCTGTAAGGTACAGATTCCACAGGAGCCACTCGTGCAAAAGCACACAGTTTATTCCAACATTAAAACACAATTAAAAGCCAGTTCAATTAAGTGCTTTCATCTACACATCTGTGGACTTCATCAGAACAAGTCAATAATGTACTTAAAGCCCTTAAAAACATAATTTTGTTGCCAAAATTGCCAATATGCTGTGAATTTATTTAAACATATATACTCTACTAAAAATGATTGTAATGCAAAAAAGTCACTACATACAAATCAATTTCTCTATTCCACTGAACACTGTATAAGACAAAAATAACTGTGAAAAATTATATATGAATTATAAAAGTTAATTTGATATGTTTTATTTTTAAAGTTCATAAACAATTTTTTTAATAATAAGATATGGATGAAGGGAGACCTATGTTGGATATAGTCAAATCCACAATTCGTTCATAAAAGGTAATTGACCATATCCACCTTATACAACAATGCATTATTAAAAAACTAGATCTTAAGTTGTAATATAGGCTTAACGGTTATATGGTCATTCAACCCTGGCTCATTGGATGCATCTGTTAATAACTGCAATTTCACTTCCCTTTGTCCTAAAATAGCCTTGTGATTTCCTCCATGAGATTCAGTAATAATCTGCTCTACTATGGCAAATTTAAAAGTGTGTGTGTCTCATCATACTTATGTATGTGTCTATACAGGTCATTACTTTTGTCTTTCCACCTGATATTATAAATGTGATCATAAATTCTTTTTTTGAAACACCTCTCTGTTTTTCCTATACAGAAACTTGGACACTTTATACACTTTGCTAAATATATAATATTTTTAGTTTTACAATTTCCATATTAGAATGTTATTTTGGTTCTGTTAATATTGTCCAATGTGACACCTATGACTTCCCATATTGCACTACACTGACTGCAGCTCCCACACTGCATGGTGTGTTGATTCTGCTTCCTTACAGTCCTGTTAATACTCCCTCTCTCAAGTAAAGTCTTCAAGTTGTAGCCCATCTTGTAAACAAATACGGGCTGATCTCCCACTATTTCCCTTATGTCGTTGTCAGCCATAAAAACATTCCAGTTCCTACTAAGAATTTGTTTAATCTGGTAGGCTTGAGCGTTATATTTCAAGATACAAGCCCTTTTGTATGTATATACATTGTTATGTGTATTACTAGCATTTTCCTTATTAAGTTCAGTCCCTAGGATAGGGGGGTATTTTTTACCCCATTCACCTATTTAAAAACTCCTTACATTCTCCAACATGTACATAGGATAACCCCTAGCCTTAAATAAGGACGTGATGAATTCCATTTCATCTATCATATCAGAATATCTGGATGTCATTCTGGCCGCCCTTATACATTGTCCCTTAAAGATGTTTTTCAACATTTTCCTAGGGTGATTGCTACTAAATTCCAAATAACTGTTGGAGAAACTACTTTTCCTATATATCCATGAGTTAAAGCCATGGGGTGTATTTGATATGAAGGTATCCAAATAAGCAATTCCCTCCAAATTCCTATGAACCTATAGAAGTGGATGGGGGATCGTAGGTTTGTCCCAGGGATTACTCCCGTGTCACTATTAGACAGAGGCACAGTAAACTAAACCTTAAAAAGGGCACAGAATACTCAAATCAAGGGGTGGCGTAAGCCATACACAATCGGGCTAGGCTTATAATTGCCTCAGGGCAGATAGCCTAGTATGAACCTATGAACCTATGAACCTAAGAGTAGGTGAATTTCAAAAAACTACTAGTATTGTTCAAATATTCAATAAATTCATCAATAATGTCACTAGGGCCGTCCCACAAAATAAACATGCCATCCAGGTATCTTGTGTAGTGTCTAATATATTTGTAATAACTACTATTAAACAGATGGGAGTTTTCCCAATCTAACATAACCAGGTTGGCGAAAATGGGGGCACAAGTGGCTCCCATTGCCACGCCCCTGATTTGTCTGTAAAATTCACCTTCAAAACAGATGTAGTTATAATCGAGTACTATAGACATTAATTCCAATGTCAGAGTAACCTTATCCCAATTCAAATCTGAATACTGCCTTATGTTATTAGAGAATCCTTCCAGTCCTTGTTCTTTTGGGATACATGAAAATAAATCAGTTACATCCACAGTGATGTATATCAACCCATCCTTCCATATCTACTGAGTAAGTTTACTTAAAAATACCCAAGAATCCTTTATTAAGTGTGGTATTTTAACGTAGATATGCTTTAACCATCTGACAATGGCAATACCCAAAGGAAAAATGTTAGATAAGCTTCCTGAGACAATGGCTCAAAACAGTGGATCAATAGTACTTTTCTGGCACCAATAATTGATAGCAATGCCACCTTTGGTAGTATCTAGCCAGGAATATCTGACAATTGGGACATCCACACAGTTTTCTCATTAAACCAATACAGGGAATACATAAACCACCCTATGCAGACCATGTCAAGGCCCTATCCCTGTATTCTGTATCCTACAGCCTTTGGAGGGGAGATGTATGCCTGCCATACAGGGCATTGTCAGACCCCACTGTGGACCTCCGGTATAGCCACAGAACAACTAGCACATACATTACCCATTATACAGACCTACACCTTGCTTGTGGTATAAATAGCACATGCTGGAGAGACAGGTATGTATCCCAGAGACTACACCTTATATGGAATAGGCTCCCCAACCATGTGAAGCAGTGTTCCAGCCAAATTCAAATCAAGTGCAAGTTACACAATTGGATGGGGAACAGGACAATCATCCCTGGTTTGGGACCTAGGTCTCTAATTAACACTGGGAATCTGTAAATGGTTCATCTCCCAGGCTCCTACTTGTAAGTGTTTCATCTCCCAAAACCCTGCTTACACTTATCAAGGGAATCAGACTTTGTCAGAGATTTGAGATGCATGGCTAGGCTTAAAGAAGCCCTTGTGTTCGTTAGCCTACTAAAAACCTATTAACCCATGAACCTATACTGCATTACCTTTCTAATGACATTTCGCTCCTGTGCTGACATCCAATCCTGTGCTCTAACATTGATGAGTTGATTGTAGATGTGTACCCATTGGTGTCTCCAAACAATCCTGAAAGTGAAACATAAACATTTCCATGAGACACATTTCATTGTGTGACTCCGCAGCCCTTACAACAGCATCCATTGTAATGTACACAAATTATGCTATACGCATTATAAATGGCAAAGTACAATATGTGTAAATGACAAGTGCAAGTAGCATGACTACAGCAACAATGGATGAAACTAATTCATATTAATGTAGATAGTCACCCTGTACATCAGACACATAGCTCTATTTCCCTGCATCCATGAGAAAGATGATAGGAATGTGGCACAGTTATCATCACTTGCACAGGGTGTTGTGTGGGGATGCAAGAGGCCTAGGCAGACCCAATAGGTTGGCAAGCATGTGTGTGAGTCAGGAAGGGAAGCAGGCAAGATGGACCATGGAAATGTTGTGTGTGTGTCTGGTAGGTGCTCTCAATGTGACAGTGGTGTGTGATGTCTGCATGAACATAGCCAAGCTCAGTGCTAGCCCTACATATCTGTATGTTGGACAGCTGGAAGCTGTGCATGGCAGAGCTGACAGTTCATCATCTCCACCCCCGAACATAAGAACTGACTCTGCCAGGAGTTGCACTGGCACCTCCACACCTATGGTCAGATGTTGTGCTACTACCTGAGGGTGACTGATGCCTGCTGAGAATGTGTCCTCACTCCCATCTGGAGCACTGGATGTACTGCCACTAACAGAATGTGACTGTGCACAGCCATGTTGACTCTCAGCAGATGTAGTTGCTGACCTATACCCACGAGGCTGACACTCAAATCCAGTCAGACATTCCATCACAGACAATGTGCTTTGCAAGACAGTTGGTGCGGGATCTGTCTCAGACCTACCTTTTTCCACTGTGTCAGTCAACCATTCCAGGGTATCAGCAACACAGTGGAGGCAGTCACAGATGTCAGACTGTGCTGCATCCATAAACCTGAGCATTCATCATAGGAATTCCTTTCTGAATATGCCTGTGCCTCCATGACAGCCTTAAACATATGCCAAGTGACACATGATGAGACACCTGCGACAGGTGGTGGAGGGATAGCAGGCCTCCTACAAGCACCCTTATCAGTCTGATTGTGTGGAACCTTGCCAACTGTTTGGCTATGGCCAGTGTCAGTAGTCACCAAAGCCACAGTAGCCACACTTCCCTGTTCAATGTCCCCACCCTCTGACTGTCCAAAATATGTGGCCTCGGGGGACTTGGTGTCCATAACCATACTGGCTGTGTAGGGTGATAATGAGGATGGACAAGGGATGTCAACCTCTGTGTTTGAATCAGCCTCTGCAACCCCAGCTGTGCCTTAATTTGGCCACCACCATCATCAGAGTCTAGAGAGATACTGATATCACGTTATGAAGTGGACAGAGACCAACCTCCCCGGTCAACTGTGATAAAAAGGAAAAAGCAATACATTAATAACTGCACTTCCATGCTCTACAGTACTATGGTGCAATATATGTTAAGTTGTATACACTGCTGTCACTATTACAGACCTGTGTGACCCCAGCATCACATAGTCGGGCATGAAGACATCATTTTCTAACTCCAATCTGTAATTATTTGGAAATAATTATTCATTATACAAGAATCTCATGAGCAAAACATAAATGATGTACACTGTTGACATTCTGCAAATATTTGCACAGTTGACAGTTATGGCAATCTGTAAAGTCCTGATAATGCTGTCAAGTCAATCACTATGGTCACACCTACAAGGCAGAGGTATGACTCTACACGGTGGACATTCAAAAAATATCTGTCCATTTGGAAATCATGCAGACAGTACATCAATCCAACCAGCAGGCCTGGGATGAAACTTTAGTAAAAACATTGAACTATATGAACGTCTTGGACAAAACAGTTTTGTGCTTACCAGCAGCAGGAGAATGGCTTCTTATGATTCCTGATGGTCCTGAAAAAATTTGAGGGAGAGGCAATGGTAACAGCACCACATGTTACAGTACAACGGGGTAATATGTCTAAATATCTCACATTTGCAGTAGCTGCTATGTTAACAGGTATGTGGATCACAATCTTTACATGCAGCTAACCTCCTCCCCATAAAACACCTGACACCCTTATAAAACTATATACACCTTGACACTCTGAATGCAACAGTATTCCAGTGATGATCTAACTAAGCATACCTGGATGCTCCTGCCATGACATATTGGCTGATGGATGCCTGGGAGCTGTCCTGTGTTGCAAGGTTTGCCAGGAATTCTTCTGTGGCTGAGAGAGGTTGTTCTGCTGCAGGCCCAACACCAGTGACCTGACAATCCCTGGCCACATGAGCTGCATGTCATTGTGCAGAGTTTATCATATCCATGACATGGTATTGCAGCTGCTTGTAGGTATGATTCTGGTGACCCACAGCACTGATGCATAAGCACCAGTTAATCCCACAGGCCTGCACACTCTAGCCTATTTACCCTTCCTCTGAACAGCAGGACTTGGTAGTGTAGACTCAAAGCCTCAATGATGAGGTTGTTTTCTGCCTCAGTAAATTGTGCCCTGCACGGTGCATGCATGATATTTACTGAAATACAAGAAAATGAGAACACACATCAGGATCACATACATGGAGTACAAGTATGTAGATATACAGAAATAAAGGATAGCTATCAGAATTCACCACCTGATTACACATCTCATATTCAACAGTGTGCCAGACATACAAAGGGTGTGGATGCAACTAGGATAGTAGCAATAGTGACCTATTCTTGTTTGTGCCACACTCGCGTATGATGACACAACCAACACAGGAGTCCATTGTAGTGTGTCCAATAGCAGGAAAAATCCCCCCATATAATATGTATAAACAACAAGGCCAACAAAATAGCAGTGTATTATTACAACTGCTATTAAAGGAAGTATCCAGGAGACCTGTGAACCTAGTTATCACACAGCATTATACTCTTGCTGTACTCTACATCCACTGTACATGTAATATGGCTAGAGATCAATGACATACCATCAGTACAATTCTAACAAAGGCTTACCAATGTAATCTCCATTCTCCCTAAGTATATTCAAACATATGCATCATGTTGGAAACAAAATGGTTACATACCTGATGGAGTACAATACTCCTCTGTTGAAAGATACTGCTATATAAGTACTGTGTCAATGGGTTAACCATGCAAACTAACACTCATACACAATGGTTCCCCCAGCTTGAAGTTTGCCTTTTTAAGATGGTTCTTATTAGAAGATGATTGCCTCTGAACCAGTCTGTGATTCAGAAATGCTTACGTGCAGCCTACACAGCTGATTTTCAGTATAATCAGCCAATACCATGAAACTACTCAACAAGATATAAGACCTCACTGTAGATTCCATCCTCTTTCTCATATGCTGGGGTGGAAATTACTGGGGTAAAGATATTATGTCAGCACAGAGAGAATGTCTGTAGCAGCTACTTTTTACATACAGATGTGTGTGCTACAGGCTGAAGCTGATGCTGCTGCTGCAGGCAATAGGCATAGGCAGAGAGGCTGAAAAATGTGCAGGGCAACATCACTTAAGAATAACTGTGGGACCTATGGCAGCCTTGGTGTGTAGCCAGAACCAGATTGAGAGAACTCATCCGACTGGAAATTAAGATATGTGTTTAAGGAGGTTCACTTTATAATCCTGAAATCCTGAAATATCGAATTTCAGAATTTCGAGATCATAAAGCTGAAACCTTACAATCCCAAAACCCCAGAAGCGTGAATTTTAAAATCGTGAATCCTACACTAACCATACACCACACACATACACTTACACACACCTTCCTCTCACACACACAAACACACAAACCTACATTACAAACAAGGCTGTGTCCCCCCACACCCCCCCTACTTAAATATACTAACTCTATGGTCGCACTGCACAGACAAACACACGAAAACACCACCACACACCTACATTCCCCTCATGCACACACATCACAGTCACAACACACACTGACACACACTAAAGCCCCTAACCACAACCCTTAAACATAAATACTTACCTGAACTTCCACCTATCAATTCACACATTGCAACAGCAGAAGCGCTACTTCAACATCTCCGAACTTCAATTTGAAATTCGTGCTTCTGGTGTTTCGGAGTTTTGAGCTTTCGGCTTTATAATCATGGGATTCTGAAATTTGATATTTCAGAATTTAGGGATTACAAAGTGTTCCCGTTTAAGATACGTATGTTAGCCAAAGGTATCATTAACAGAATAAAAGGCACATGCTTGATGCATCCTAGAACAAAGTAGGGGGTACATTACCCATTATGTCAACCAGATGGACAACTGCCAAGTCATGTGTTACGTCATGGTAGTCAACTGGAACATGTGGGCTGACAACCCTTGCTTCCAGCATGACCTCTATATATGTATGTTACGTATGCAGCTATCATTGTCTGTAATATCACAAGCAATTCGTTGTGGGCTGCAGTCTAATATTACTGGGCCACATTTGAATTACATACTTCAAAATCCTCTGGGAATTCATGCTAATGCATAACCTGACATTCTATGCACTTTCTAGTGTTGTAATAGGAAGAGTTAAGTGAGGTCCTATCTGCAAGACTTTGACTTCCATTATTTAGAAGCAGGCATTCTATCTATACTGCTTTGGCTGGATAAATAGGTGATGAGACAGTCATACATATCACAATTTATAATGGTGATGCATGCATACATGTATTTTAAATGCTAGACACAGCTATATTTGAACCCAGGACCATGTGGACCAAAAAAATTAATGTTTTCAAAGTATTTAACAGATTGAACTACAGAGTCACTGTTATAGCAGGTGTATTTTTGCATATTGTAGATATAATTGCACACTTACCTACGGTTACATAACTCACTTACATCTATTATTATGTGTATGGCTTTATAGTGCTGTATTTCTCTACCAGAGTCCCAGTTAAACTCCCATTTTTCCATTAATCTGTTATCAGATTTGGATGATACAGCACGATGCACAGCATCACTTAAACATGCTTACTGACAAGAAAATGATGATTGCTATGTTTTGCTTAAAACAGCTGTGTCAGTTAACTGGCTGTATGGCTTGGTGGGTTTATGCACTGATGTTCAAGTGAAATGGTACTGGGTTCAAAATAAGGTGCAAGTGTACTTTTTGAATGTGATTATTATGCTTTCAAATACATATAGTAATATATTGCTATTTAGTATAGCTTAGCAATGGTGCGCATAGTGCAGCATTGTGCAAAAGAAAAATGGGGAGATAGAACAGTGGCAAAATGGGGTACAATCAGGGGAAAAACATAGTGAAACACAGGTAGGTATGTGCAGGAAAGGTGTAGGAAAGAACCATAGCTATCTATTTCTTCAACAGCAACAACTGTGCACTTGAAAAGATTTTTAGCTGAATTTGGACTGTCAACCCAGGGACAGGGGTGATGACAACAAGTACATTGGCAAGCCAGTTGGACCAAATTAAGTGTGTCCTGTGGACATATGTGCAAAATGGAGAGCTATGTATGGGACAATATTTGTTTGGGACAGGTGCCCTTTTTTAAGGTGAGAGTGGAATGTTGAGGAAGGGACATAGGTATGTGTGGGGAAGGTAAGTTGGGAAGGTGAGGAAGCATTTGCAGACAGACAAGACAGACTAGACAGCAGACAGGGATGGTGTGGGACACAAGAAAGGGTGAACACCTTGGTTGGGGTGGGTGTTGCAGAATCCTGGTTCCATAGACATCAGAAACGGTAGCAGTGTGACTCATGTTCCCACTCATAGGACTGTTACTGCTGCTGTGGAGGCAGTGATCAATGCTGGCACCTGGGGACAGTCTGCTTCACCAGGACAGACAGCATGCCGTCCATCTGACATAGGCATGCACCAACAGTTTGGCACAAAAACCTACACACCATGCCTGGCAGTTGCTCTTGGGTGACAAAAGCATCCCCTCAACCTCCACTCTCAGAGACTGACACACCCCCAGTCTGTGGGGCAGAACTACCTGATGGAGCAGATAGTACAGGGGCAGTAGAGGGGGCAACACCAGGCTGTGGCCCAGATGTGCTAGGCCTCGGTGCCTTGGCCAGGGGAGCCAAGGTAGGTGGATCACTGGGAACTGGCCTACCTTGTCGCTCTGTGGTAAATAAAATATAAACATAAAGCAAAAATAAACATAACCCAAACAAACGTAATTAATATCATAAGAGAAAACAATAATGAATAATGGAAACAAATTTAAAATAATATGAGAAACACAACAATAAATAATGTAAATGAAAGTTTTTTAACAGCAATGCAATATTAAATTATACAGAAGGCCAACATAAGAAGTAATAAATAATATGATAATATCAAATTATAATAAATATATTGATTAAATAAATAGAAGAGAAGGGGTAGGGTGAGAGAAAAAGAACATTGGTAACTTCACAGATAATATAACTAAACAGACTACAACTACATACTTCCAGATGTGTTAGATTTCACTTGTGAGACCACTGACTACTATGCCATTTATTATGTGAAATACTACCCTCTTCCTTACACACACACACACACACACACACACACACACACACACACACACACACACACACACACACATACACACACACACACACACACACACACACACACACACACACACACACACACATGCACACACATTATATTACAGATCATATTGCATTCAGCAATCATTCAATGTTGCTTATATTGTATATATGATGTTCCACGTGCATACCTCTCAACCTCTTACCATGGGACATTATGGCCCAAGCCATACATAATGGCAGTACAAGGACACAATGACAGGGAAGATTCTTACATAGTATGCTCATACAATAGTAGCAAGGTGTCCTGATAACAGATTTGCTATTAAATTGCATTTCGAGTGATGTCATATATCTGCAAATCAGAGGACTGACATTTTTTTCTGACATTGATCCCCAGCAATACGGCAGAGGCTGGCTAGTAAAACAAGATAATATACCAAACAGACCAGACATTTGGGCAATATTCAGTACATTCTGCAAAAATTGTGACAGCTGAGAGGTATGTTCATGTACACTGATTACACTTGACAGCTGGACAGTCATGGCAGAGGTCTACGGGTATGCACTTCACATGCAAGCATAGTTATGTTTTATTTATGACAAGCCATTACAATAGTGAATACTGCACAATTTCTCAGCTGGTTAGTGTGTGAGCAGAACCCACAAGCAGTGACTACAGTAACACTGAACATTTTATTTAAAAATAAATTATCAGAGCACCATCTCCTTTTACACTTTATTGATTCATGTTGTTTCAGATCTTGCATTTACACATGTGAATAGCTGTCTAGGACTTCTGTTAACCTACAGATTTACCCTATTCATTTATTGACTGCAATCTACAGCATATTTCAGACAATGAGCAAACCACAACACTGACTCTTAATCTGGGTAAAACATAACATCAACTAATGGTCGTAAGCTATGCTACACAGTAGTGCAGGCTTACTTGCTTTACCTTGCTTTACCAATTCAGACATGCACTGACACACTAATAAAACTCTGTGGTGTCCCACATATTTCATACATGACTGTTAAGACTGTAATATCTGTATTTACTTTATTTTATTATTAAATTATGCATTAAATTATTACTTTATTAATTTTCTTACATACCACACACTTGACTCATCCTGGCCAAATGCCTTGCATGGGACTGGACATTGTAAGCCCTCTCTTCTGCAGCTGTGGTAAGACAAGGAAACTGTTATGCATACCAGTTTTGCACAGATTCATCTTGTATATTTATAAATTACTAGAAAACATACTTACATCTCTCTGGGGTGTGTCCATCCCATGCTTCTTGGATCCAGGTATCCAAGGTTCCCTTCTTTCTTTGATACAGGTCCTCAAAATGGTGACAACCTTGCTCACCAGTGTGGGAGATACCAGTTGCACTGCTCAGGTCCCTAGCAAACTATCCGAGGCCTCAGACTTACAATCTGAACCTGGATAGTCACCCTGGAGCAGCCGAGGTCCGTAGTATTCTGCCATCGGTCCAATGAAAACACTAGAATCCTGTACACCCCACCATTGTGCCCGAAAGTGCATACCTTCCTCCATGACAGCAGCCATACCCACAGTCAAGGTCAGGCTCCAAGAAATAATGTGAAATTCCTGCCTATTGGCCTTTAAATAGGCTGCATTCCCACCCTAGCACATCATACTGTAACTTTCAAAAACACACCATGTTGCTTAGCATTGCACAGACTCACACAACCTATGTTTAAGTGAAGCTTAGCAATGCATGAACACAAAAAGACCATTGACCATGTTTAAGCAATACTTAGCATCATGCACCTTTTTTAAATGTAACAATTATTTGAAGTCAACTGATGTTTTAGTCACCTGACACAGTTTCAGAGCACTATATGTATAAAGGTATTACTGCTCAAGACTCAAACCCGGGACCTACTACATTGTAGGTCATGATTCCACCTATCAAGGGACTGGAATAGTGAAGGGAGCTCATATATCTTCAGATATACTCCAAAGGTGCATGTAAGTGTAGTGCAGCTTCACTGCAAAGGTTTGCTTGTTACTAGGCACTGCAGAACTACAACAGTTAAATGCATTTGGTTTCTATTTTAGCTATCTAGTGCTAACTAATGTGCCAAATTGTGCAAACAAGCACATAAAAGTAAAAAAAAATTAATACTGAATGCATCCGGTTTCTATTTTTAGATATCTAGTAGATGTCTGATATATGGGTGCACAAAGCTAAGCATAGTTAAATAACGCACCACACCGCACAAACAAGCACATAAATGTAAACAAAATAAAAAAAATTACTGAAATAAACTGTCTTGTAGACCTTTTGGTCAAGGTTAATGGGCCAAAAAATATCTGGGTGTGCATTCATTCTTACACAAATTCAATATTTGTGTTGCTTTGACCTCCCATAGGTGTGCACCACAATTAATATGTATGGTGCCCTGCTGAGGGAGAATCATGGCTGTGTACATGGATACATTCCATGTAGGCTCTACACAGAGCCTACACTGACTTTATTGAATCCTGGATAACAGTGTACAAAAGCTCACGTGTTTAATAACTTGCAAAGGGAATTGTCTGTGGTATACAATATTCACTTAAAGGACAACAATGATATTCTATTACTAAATGCTCAACTTCTCTGTCTTTTTTCTCCCTATTTACTGGACTTGCTATGAATAAATAAAAATGCAACATTTAAAATATTTTAAATTGAATGTTTCTCTCCACTAGAGCAGTATCTTACGCTACTGTGGTGGTTTCACTTTCAGAAAACTTTGGTCCCACCCTTGCTGCCGTCTCCAATTCACTGATGTCATCAAGGCCACTGAATACAGGTAGTTTTATGGTTATTTCCCTCCCCAAACTGACATCACCACTACCGTACTAAAAACCTACCAATGCTGTGATGTCACAGCTCCCTGGTCCTTCCCCTAACAATACAAAAGTAAAGGCTAAAACAAGGAAATGAGTCAAGTCTCCGGCTGTAAGGTGTCAATCACAGCAGTAACAGCTCAAATTACCCTTAGCACTTTGACAGCTAAGGAAGTTAGATGTGAAGGGGAATGGGAGATTAGTCAAAGTAGTACAATTCAGGTTTCAGAAAAGACTGCAATTTAGCCATTCTAAAAAGAAGCAGCAGTAAAAAGCACTTTGAAAGTTTATTCTGTGGCATTTTCACTGTTTGTGTAGTCATTTAATGGCATGGAATGTTACTTAAAACTAACTGACTGAGAGACAGCAGTGTATGCATGTAAAATCAATGCAGTAACAGGACCTTTAGGAAGAAAGAGGACTGTGTGATGTAATTTTTTACAGACAAGCACTGCATTGTGGGATACTTAGAGTCTGACTAAACAATCAGAACTACAGCAAGATGCCAGACCTCAGGTGGTCAGAACTGCGAAATTGCATAAAAAATTTTTAAAAACCTGTAAATAGTTACGGAGTGGTGTTAAAATGTGGGAAACTCCAAACCATGATGAAATAAACATGTTTTTTTAATCTGTGGCTGTGGTTCTCCTTTAATTTACTGAGAAGCAAGTTGTTGTGATCATAGGCTGTTTTCATGGGATATCACTCATCTGAATGAGTATGGATCAATGTTTATGACCAGTAAAATTACTTTACAGATGGAAAATTTTCTGGAAAAAATCAAAGTATGAAGTACAAGGCAATTTGTGAAAAATCTAGGGAACCCCTTAACTGTTTCCTTTTTTAAGGCCATGGTGGTGAAGCAGTTAGCATTGCCACCTCACAACAAGAGGTTCTCCGGTTCAATTCTCGGCTGGGGTGCCTTCTGTGTGGAGTCTGCATGTCCTCCCTCTGGTTGCGTGGGTTTCCTCCAGGTGCTCTGGTTTCCTCCCACATCCCAAAGACATGCTGTAGGTGGATTGGACACTCTAAATTGGCCCTAGGTGTGAGTGTGTGTGTGTGTGTGTGTGTGTGTGTGTGTGTGTGTGTGTGTGTGTGTGTGTGTGTGTGTGTGTGTGTGTGTGTGTGTGCCTTCTGTGGAAGGTTGGGTGCTGGGCTGGCAACTCGACACTGTAAAACCCCACTGCCAATCATGAGCAGACAGGTGATCCGCTGTGGCGACCCCTAACCAGGAAAAAGCCGAAAGAAGAAGAAAGAAGAAGTAAAGGAGCTTTTCAAATATATTTCCCAGACTAGAAGACTGGGAAATAAATTTGAATAACTATTAGTATTAATTGCTAAGTATCAGTTCAAAATCATTGCTATCACTGAGTCCTGGAATTCTTCATGTTATTTGCTAAGTATGAATGCATACATGAAAATCTTAGGGGAGGCGGTATTATACTCTGGTTATATAAATCTATAACATCTTGTCTCATCAAGTCTAAGCAGGCATATGAAACTTTAATCATTCAAACTATTAATGGTACTTCTACAAACTTTTATATAGTTCTTACATGCCACTCCCCAAGTATGGACAGTAGTTCCCATTGGCAAAATCTAAAGAATCTGGACAACTGTCTGGATAAAAATAGTGCAATATTACTTATTGGGGATTTTAACTACCTCAGACTTGATTGGAACATACTAAGTAGCATCTCATATCTTGACAAGGAATTTATTAATATTTTGCATTTTCATGGGCTGACTCAACTAGTTATGTTTAAACTTATACTAGAGGAAATAGCACACTGGATCTTATTATCACTAATGTAACCCAAAAGGTAGTTTCTTTAAAGTTTTTTTTCTCCTCTGGGTACATCTGACCACTGTTCTGTATAAGCAACCCATTCCATATTACAATCTCTGAAACATGAATGTAATAAGGTACCTTAGAAAATTTACCTTTGCAATTAGTGGGGATTGATTGGTCAACCCAGGCACAGAGTTTGGAGAGTTGCTACTGATATCAAATTATTGAAGAATATCTACAGGCTTGTGTTTATTCCTCGGTGAAAAGAGAAAGAATAACAAGTCATAATATTCTTATTAGTGGAATAAGTCCTTAACAAAACAATTTAAAAAATAAAAGAGAAGCTATAAAATATTTAGGAAATTTCCAAATGACATTAATAAGAAGATATTTAAGAAGAATAGTAGGATTGAAAAAGCAAAACTAAGGATGTCAAGGCTTGCTATAAAATTGAGTTGATCTGCAATTGCAAAGACAAAAAAGACTTTTATAAATATATATAGGCAAGAGAAATAGTTCATATTTATACTATTAATTGATAGCAAAACCACTAGAGATGTTACTAACATTGGCGTGACTACCATAGGAAATTGGCAATGCAATTTAGTGACAGGCTGTTGTCCAAATATATCTGAATCAGTCATTCTAGCTGCCTTTTCAAAGTTAAAAGATACGACATTCATGGGCCTGGACCTGAATCCAACCAATCTGTTACTTACTATGAAGAGTATACTTACACCGAGATTAATTTTAATATTTAATAATCTATTTTCTAAAAGGGTAAGGTCCCTGAATGGTGGAAGTTGTCTTGTGTATCTCCTATTTCTTTAAAGAAAAGAGACACCAATTGCAAAACTATAGGCCAATTAGTTTAACTTCACTAGCTGGAAAGTGTTTTAAGAGATGTGTATTATGCCTTATGACTACTTCTGAGAACAGTGTAGATGCACTAGATGTTGATCAACATGTTTCACTAAAGGAAAATCAGCACTTAGCAATTTAATTTGAATGACTATATAACAGAAGCACTTGATCTGGGTTTGTCTCCTGGTGCAATTTTTTTGACTTATCCAAGGCTTTTGATAGCCTACCACATGTGGTTATTATAAAGTGTTTGAGTGACTATAAAATAAACACTTGCATTACAAGGTGGATTATAAAATGGTTGCTGGGTAGAAAACAGAGTGCTAACATTCAGAGTCTTTGCTCTAATTAACTAGCTGTAAAGGATGGCATTCCTCAGGGATTTGTGTTAGCCTCTACCTTGTTCATCTGGTGTTATCAACATTTCCTAAGAACAAAAAATACTGTGCATCAAAGCACACTGATAACAGTAAAATTGGATTTACACTACAAAAACCTTCTGATGTAGATGACTTAAATGAATATCTAAACTTAGCTACTGGACAAAGGGCATAGGACTGCCATTTAGTATAGACAAGTGCAAAGTTATGTACTTTTAAAATAAAATTATTATGTAAAATGACTGGTTTATGGTGCTGTGGTAGCGTTGTCGCCTCACAGTAAGACGCTGTCCGGTTCCATTCTCAGCTAGAGCGTCTTCTGCGTGGAGACATGCATGAATAGGCGTACCTTCGTTGAAGGTTGTGCATCAGGGCTGGTAACTCGGCACGTAAAAATCAACTACCAATCATTAGCGGACCGGAGTTCCGCTGTGGCGACCCCTAACCGGGAAAAGCCGAAAGACACAAAACTGGTTTATTTCATGGCTTCTCAGCTGGAGGAAGTTGAGGAATATAAACTTTTAGAAATGCTGATTGCTTCAAATTTTTCTTTTAAATGTCATTCTGAGCTCATAGTAGCCAGGGCTACAAAATTTATTTATTTATTATTTATTTCTAGTTTGATTACCGGGGAAGTCCACTGGGCCCAGAGAGCCCATTTTCAGTGGAAGCCCAGGGAGAAAAGCTCCATGAAACAGATTACAGTAAAGATAGAAGTCCATTAAAAATAAAAGTACATGTACAAATACATATCAAATAATACAAAGCGTGAGAAATATTGCCCATAGTGGAAAAAATATATGAGCCATTTGTTAAGAAAACTATCAACAAGAGCTGCAAGTGTATTAACACTAGTATTCAAAGCTTATATCAGACCTATCCTGGAATATAATAATTTCTTATAGGCCTGTATAAGAGGACAGCTGGGAAGGCTGGGGGATGTTCACAGGAAATTTACAAAAAAATTATAATGCTGTAGAATAAGGGATATGGATCACAATGTGAGACATTAAAATTACTAAGTGTCTGTTATAGGTATATTTGGGTTAAATTAATCTTAGCATACACAATTTTTTAGGATCCAGTTCTGTAAATCATGTTCAATTTAGAGATTAATACCTGTATTAGAATGCATAAGCATAGGAATATGCAGTTTATAATGGAAATGGGCAATTCGGCTGTGAGGTCTCAGTATTTTTCTGTTGGAATTACAAACTATGGAATGATATCACATTTAATGTTAAGTAATCTAAGAGCATGGAAATATTTAAGAAAAAATTAGATACATGGGCTGGTAGAAATGCCACATACCATGATTGGAGGAATTAGCATTTCTCAATGGCTGATCAGCCTAAAATGCTGTCTTTGAAATTATGATTATGTTCTAAATCAGGCAAAGACAGGCCTGTTAAACACCTAAAATCAAAAATGTTATTAACAAACTTTTGTTAAGCACTTCTCAGCACTAAGTACTAATGCCATACTAGAACATTAACAGCCAGTGGACACAATGGATGAACAATGAGAAGCTGTTGACCTACTGCATGTGGGCATTTCTTTTAAAAAAACTGGGAATGAAGTATTTCAATAGCTTCCTGCTGTTCTTCCATAGTGGCCGCTCTCCATGTGGCAGCAGTAAGTACATTACAGGCTTCAAAGCTGTAAAACGCTTTTAGCACTACTTGACCTTTATCTCAACTTTTATAGTAGATGGAAGCAGGTAAAGCTCCATGTACTACAGAGAATTATGGCCAGGTCTCTCCAATCATAACCCAGGTTGTTAGGTACTCTCAACATGGATGCCAAGATTCAGTGACATGGATGTCAGGATTCAGTGGTTTGGTCTCAAGGTGAGCATCTTGAATCTATGTCTCAAATACCTAACTATCTTCTTACAGTTGGAGACCTGATCGTAATCCTATATATTATGTCCATCATTGTGGCCCAATCATTCATGCAGAGGGTTTACAGTGGACCAGTTCATTCAGCCAGTTCACAATTAAATTAATAAAATAGTTTAATAGACTTTTTCCCTGTCTATGCAGAAGCTATTTTAACACATCACTTTACTCATTCTTCCATTCAGTGTGCAAGTAAAGAACAAAGATAATCTATTTCAGTGAAAAAAAGATACCAATATGCACAGCTGTCTGTCTCACTCAATAGACTGTCTGCTTTCACATATAAGAATAGTCCATGCCTGTTGGTATCTCTGTCCCCTCACACAAACACACTCTATCTGTCCCTGTGTCTCTCTCTTTCTTTCTCTCTCTCTCTCTCTCTCTCTCTCTCTCTCTCTCTCTCTCTCTTTGTCTGTCTGTCTCTCTCTGTCATTGGGCCAGTTGATTAGGTAACAGAAAAATGAAGCTATTTTTGAGCCATCACATCAATCATTTCCAACTACTCTTACTAGTCATGAATAAAACGCACAAGATGAGTAATTATGGTAACCAAAGAAAACTAACTCAAAATCCTTGGTCTTTTCATATACTGCATGGAAATATTCTTATCAAGTTAAAAAAATGTAATGTACTTAAAGCTCTCAACAGCAGTCATCAAAAAAGTGGGAATAACTCTTTTCTTTTAGCAACAGCTAGTTTTATTTTGGAGACTATCAGCTGCTTGAGGTTAGGCAACAGAAAGACTCTGCAGAATAATATTTTAGCTGAGCCATTTCAGCAATAATTTCCCACTACTTTTACTTTACTGAGCTTTTACCCTAAGCTCCAGTCTTGCTTTCTCAAAATTTGACTGAGGCTGTAGTCATCATTCATATGAATGATTACTGAATAATAACAGTGTTCTGCTGATTAATTATATTAATTAAAACAGGTAACTCATAGATCTCAGTCTGGCCACATACTGAACAGAAATATTCTTAGTGGGTAAAAAAAAACATAGTATGTACTAAAGGTTGTCAGCAAGTCATCAAAATGGTGATAATATCAGTTTCTTTTGGCTAGCAGCTAGTTTTATTTCTGAGAAGGTTCCTAGATCTAGCAGACAAAGGTGAGACTGCAACACTATTGTTTGTAAGCAGTCACAAGTTGCAGCTAAACATGGCATTGCAGCAATGATCATGAGTGTGACACTTAAATCTCACACTTTTAGTACTTCCTTTGGAACAGGTATCTAAGAAGGACCTTTCATTCGACAAAATCTAATGCCATCATATTCATAAACTATAGACTGGCTGCAAATCTGATCAGATGGACAGGTGCAGTGATTCCAAAGCAGGGGTGCCAAGAGTGCAGCCCACTGAAGGGAGGATGAGAGTGTAAACAGCTTTACTAAGACTTCCATAAAAGTCATTTTGCTGTGTTTTTAACTACTTTGTTTGACAGGTGTTGAAATTCAACTGTGTCTTCTAGGCTATGAACCTCTGAGACATGTAATTTGTGCAAAAAAGACATTTTTTTAAATGTTCATGTATATTGCATTAAGTGACAGATGTGTTATAGGTTAGCAATATTACTGCACTGGTCTTCCTGAAACACTAATGTACTGCAAATAAATCATGTGTATATGTTCTTGATGCAGTGACAGAGTAGCAGACATACAGCAAAATGTATCACTTATGTAACAGAACATAATCTTATTTTTAAACTTGTTTGTCCCATTTGCTTTGCACTTAAAATTTTGCACCACTGTATTATTAATACAGTGCATTCTGTTACAATTAATAACATGTTGAATGTGTCGTCGTATCCCAGTCATGGATGAAAAGGGTTCACTGAACCATTTCAGCTATCTAAATATCGTATATATATATATATATATATATATATATATATATATATATATATATATATATATATATATATATATATATATATATATATATATATATTTATGCAAGTTAAAAATGTTTCCATTACAGAAGATCAAAAACAGTCACATCAATAAACATACTCAACTGAGTTTACAAAAATATAGCTTCATAGGTTCATAGAAGTTTACTAGGCTAAAGGCCACAAGGGCCTTTTAAGGCTAGCCATGCATCCCAAATCTCTGACAAGTTCTGGTACCTTTGATAAGTGTAAGCAGGGGATTGGGAGGGTCTATGAGACTGGATTGAAAAGTCCTTTCACTGGAAATGCCATTAATAGAAGTAGATTTTGTGAGATTGTGGTACAGTGAAGATTGAAAAATTTACACTTTCACACTTATAGTAACTTCCTTTTGAGCAGGTATCTAAGAAGGACCTTTCAGTTGACAAAATCTAATGCCATCATATTCATAAACTGTAAACTGGCTGCAAATTTGATCAGATGGATCTCAGAGTTGGTATATATATATATATATATATATATATATATATATATATATATATATATATTTAGCGGGGGTGTGGGGGGGGGTGCAGCTCCCTACAAAGTTGACTTCTTTTAATGGCATTTTCGGTTTAAAAGCCATTCGATGAAAGAATTTTTTGATGCCATAATATAGACCCACTTGGGAGATGAAACATTAAAAGCAGGGGCCTGGGAGATGAAACATTTACAGGTTCACTCTGTCCATTAGAGGCATATGTGTCAAACAAGGGATGAATTTCCCATTGCCCATCCAGTTGTCCAAGTTGAACTTGAATTGGGTTAGGGAAGAACTCTGCTTCAAATGGATGGGGAACCTGTTCCAGAGATGGGGTACTCTCTGGGATACATACCTGTCTCTCCAGCAGGTCCTATTTTTATTACAGGCAAGGTTTAAATCTTTAGAGCAGGTAATTCTGGTGCTGTTCATTTTGTGGATATGCAGGAGGTCCATCAGAGTGGGGTCTGACAATGCCCTTATGCCAGGCATAGATATCCCCTCAACAGCCTGTAGGAGACAGAATACAGGGATAGGGCCTTGAGGCGGTCTGCATATGACATTTTACTTACGCCTTCTTCATCTTCAGACGTACAATCAAGTCTAATGTTTCTGCAATTTAGAGAAAGAGCAACTCTCTGCCCCCAATCCTAGTGATTTCATTCAAGGAAAGCACCTTGCAAATGACTGTCTACATTTAAGAAACTGCCTGCTGACATTCAGACCAGTCACCTGAAAATTTATCTTTCAGTACTGCTAGACTATCAGCATTGCTTGTCAAATTAATTTTTTAGCTGTTAACTGGATTTAACTACCCTAGGCACATGTCTTATTTACTGTTGCAGCTTGGAAATAGAGACTGACAGACTCAAACAGAGGATCATGCCTACCAATAGGTCTCTGCCTTACCATGTTTTGTTAAACCATGTGTAGTAATTAAGGAGGTACATATCAGGGATGTGTGTGTGTGTGTGTGTGTGTGTGTGTGTGTGTGTGTGTGTGTGTGTGTGTGTGTGTGTGTGTGTGTGTGTGTGTGTGTGCGTGCGTGTGTGCGCGTGTGCGTGTGTGCGTGTGTGTGTGCGTGTGTGTGTTTTATTTATTTGCTCATCATTTAAGTAATGATAACTGAAGCATTGTGAAATCCATATTTCTAATTTAATGTTATTAATGCAAAGACTGGAACTTCCACTCATAACTCTTGCTGTTTTAATCACCGATAATAAATACTATTCACCACTTCAGCTAGCAAACTACATCTTGCTGGACTGCAAACCTGGAGGATCATAACTTGTGTGTGTGATGGGGTAGAGCCAAGCTCTGTGAGCAGCACACATACTCTGAATGGGAAGTAATTAATGGCAAGTAATGGTAAGACATTGCTGCATGTAGAAGAAATTAAAAGAAAAGTCAGTCAGCTATTTTGCAGTGTAGAAAGTAGGCATCAGATGGTAGCAGTTTGTATAAAAGTTACCTAGAACTCCATGCATATTTGTTTTGTCAATTAACAAAAATATAATGAATGCTGCAATAATGCAAACTGCATTTGTACTTTAGTAATGCAAACTGCATTTGTACTTAAGTGCATTAAGAAATTCACCCGGATCTCTGAGAGAGGGTAGATTAAAAGATTATGAGCAAACTATAGAGAAAACATAAAACCATCTAAACGTGCTTGGAGAATGCTGCCACTCTGTTTCTTCTTGTGTTAATCTGAAAAGTGACTGCAGAAAAAAACACATGAGAATCTGAGTGGCACCTTAAAACTCACAATTCACAAATTGTTTATTAACATTTTTTTCTCAAACTTGATGTCACTTGCTGAACCTGTTTCAGACGTTCAACAGTATATCCAAGTGCAGTCCAAAGTGTGACCATTAGCATACTTCATGCTGCGACATCTTAAAGTCAAGCTAGTTCAAACTTAGAAACAAATAGCCCCTAATTTAACAGTGATTTTCAGACTTCAAAAATTTCAAACATTTGTACATCTTTACCAGTCACAGTGGGAGACTCTTGATACTTTGGGTTGTTAACCTCAGACAGCTGGTTATGTTTAATGGGACTGGACAATCACCAAGAATGTTAGCACGGAGTAATCTAACCAAAAAAATAATTTTGGAGAGGCTGTTCCTCTGCATATCTCCCAAATATAGGGTGGGACACCCAGATTCTTCTTTCTAAATATGATGCCAAGCTGTCAAACATGCTAGTCTAAATGAAAATTCTGCTTCAAGCAATAAACACCAGTATCAATAAATAATGTATTAATCACAATAAATGATGCATCACAGTCTGATTTATTAGGATCAGAGCCAGATCCCCCACAAGGTGACATAGGCAGCTGCCTAGGAATCTGGTGCTGGCTGGGGGGGCCCAGCTGGCTTTTAAAAAAATTTTAAAAAATCCTCCACCACTTTAAATACTCAAAATAATTTAAAAAATGTAAAAGTTCATAAGTTCTTAGGTATGTAGTAGGCTATCGGCCCTAGGGCCTATATAAGCCTAGCCAAACGAGGTTCCCTGGCTTTTGCCCACCCAAGAAAATTATTTTCCTGTGCCCCTGTCGAGCATAACTACAGCAGTGATCCCCGGGGTGAATTTCCTGTTTCCCATCCAATCGTCAAGATTTCTCTTAAAGAGGGCCAATGAGGACCTTTGCTTGACATGACTGAGTAGCCTATTCCAGAGCATGGGAAGTCTCTGGGACAAGAATCTGCCCCTCCAACATGTTCTGTTTATTGTGGTGACAAGGTTTAGGTCCCTGGAGCATGTGACTTGGAGGGATTGGGATTTCTTTAAGTGTACTACCATGTCTATCAGATCTGGGTTAAACATGGCTTTGTATGATAGGAAGAGGTTGCCTCTGAGTAGGCGATATGCGACTGAGTAGAGCTGGAGTTTTTTGAGACAGCCAGCGTATGGCAACTGTTTGAGGCTGGTAATCCTTCTAGTGAGGTATTTCTGTGGCTTTTCCAGTTGTTGCAGATGTCTTGCGTGGTACATGCCAAATGGGGCATTGTACTCTATAATGGGTCTGCTGAGGGGTGAGTAGAGAGGAATGATAACCTCTCTTTTTCTGGAGAAGACCCCTTTTGTGATGAAGTGTGCGACGTAGAAGGATTTCCTGACAACTGTGGCAACGTGATTATCAAAGGAGAGACTACTGTCCACCTGTGTCCCGAGGTCTCTTATCACACTTTTGGTGTTTAGTAGGCTACCATCTATGTGGCAGTTCATGGGTACAGTGTTTTTCCCAAAGGGGATGACAATGCACTTCTTGGCATTGAGCTTCAGGCCATGACTCTGACACCAAGCATCAGTCTCGGTGAGGCCTCTTTGTAGAATCTCCACATTCTTAGACGAATCAATTATGGCTCCTAGTTTGCAGTCGTCTGTGAATTTTGTCAGCCAGAGACCAGCTGTATTAGTCTGGAGTTAGAGAAGTAGATAATGAACAGGAGGGGACCCAGGACCGAACCCTGTGACACTCCACTTGTCACTGGTCTGAAGTCGGATTTGGAGTCGGCTACTTTCATTGTGTGGGTTCTGTCAGTGTTCCAGTTGACCATCCATCTTGTGACATAGGGATTTATGCCCATTCCAGTGAGTTTATCTATAATACCAGAGTGGGGAATGGTGTTGAAAGTCTTGGCGAGGTCAAGATAGGCTGTGTGCACCACCTTACATTCGTCTACGGCTCTGGTGACTGCTTTGAAGAAGTCAATCAGGTTTAGGAGGCATGATCTACCTTTTACAAACCCAAACTGAGTGGGGTCCAGAGTTTGGAGGTTACCTATGTCTTTGTTTATAAGCTCCGGAATGATGCATTCCATGGCCTTGCAGACCAGGCTCATCAGGCTAATGGGGTGGTAGTTTTTGGGGTCAGTGGTGGCACCCCCTTTGTGGAGTGGGATAACCGTCACTGTGTGCCATTCCATAGGCACAAAGCCTGAGGTGAGGCTATGGTTGAACATGGTACTTAGGTGGGGTGCCAGTGCATTCTGTAGTTCATGCAGAATGCAGCCTGGGATGTTGTACATCTGCATGTATTCCCATTTATGCTGTTCAACAAGAGCAATGAAGATTCAAACACAAGCCTCAGCTGAGTGTTCTCATTTACATATTCCCTAACAGCATCATCAATAAAAACAGGAGATTTGATTTGTAATAGGATATTGGTATGGTTGGTGGAGGCCTGAGTCATTACTCTGTATAGGTCCCCATTTGTGCGCAATCTGTCTCTGTTGGCTGTAGAGGTACATGCTGTAGCAATGCAGCATTATTATCCATTCTTCAAGTAGGTCAGACTTGTATTAAGTGATTTCAGATGAGATAGCTATTCTTGATGACAGAGAAAACACAGTGAGGTCAAAAACGAAATGTAGATGTCCTACAGGCAGGTATACCATCCTTCCAAAAATAGCATGTTATATGCAGTAATATTTGACTTGTAAGTTGTTGAACAAAACCTGCTGCAGTATTTATACTGTCATTGGTTTGCTTTTATTCATTGCACTAAAGAGTGAATTAATTCATTAATAGGCCTGGATTATGTAATATACTCTAAACATGTTGCATTTAGTAGGCTAAGCGTGTTGTAGTTTAGTAATATATTATTTGCAGAACCTTACTTTACAAGCTCACATCCACAATCATTGTTGACAGTTGGCCATCATTGCCAAAGTCATCCAGATCATCTGGTGTGGGATAGTTTACCACAGATTCAAAATATTCTTGCGATCTCTTTAATTGCTCCTCTTGTGTTTTTGCAGTTTCTCCATTTGCTAATCTAATAGGTAGTCTCTGTTTATTCTCATATGTAAGTTCTTTGGCAACATTATATCATTATTTATTTATTCATCTATTGACCGGGAAAGTCCACTGGGTCAGAAACCCATTTTCAGTGGTGGCCCGGGAAGAAAAGCGCCACAAAAAAATTTATACAGAGTACTTTAAAGAAAAAGTAGGCAATGAGCAGAGGCTTTGTAAAAAAATACATTGGCTATTAATATATAACATACAGTATTTTAAAAATAAAAAGCCTTCAAATAAAGATTGTAGTTTGCTTCAAGGTAAACAGTTCTTGAAATACTTAGAAGGTTCTAGACCTTGCCTAGAAGAAGATAGAGAGATTAGAATATGTTAGTTGATATAGAGAGAGTTCTTAGAAAGGCTGCAAAGAGTTACTTAATGGAGGAAAGGAAAAAGAGTGAATAAGTAAATTTTATTTGTTTATGGTGACTTAGACTTTTGTGCACAGGAAGAGATATGATTTACATTTTAGTGCAGATATGAAAGTTTTTAATGGGTCTAGTTCAGTGATATAGGAATTTCTAGTCGATGCCGCTGTTTCTGCCTCTGTTACCAGTTTCTCAACCCATAATATTTGTCATCATTGTGCATCGTTTTGAGCAGTTTATCTTTCTGTTTATATTCTTCAATCACAGTGTCTAATGACTGGCCAGTTTGGTATGCCTGCTCTTGTCTTCACTTGCAATCACATTGTGCATCTATGGCTTTCCAAGTTTCGGCTGTTATCCATGCTTCTTTTCTTTTGCTTCCCTTATATTCAGTTGTTGCTTCTGTGCTCTGTTTGATGATTGGCTTGAACTGTTCCGATTGAGGTTCAATGTCGTCATCTATACTCTGTATGGCAGAGAATTGATTTTGGACATTGATGTTGTATCTAGTTTGCACATCAGGTGGTGTCAACATGTCAGTGTTAAATCGAGGAGATATTGGCTTTTTTTTCAGTTCTTGAGTTTTGTTTTCATTGATGTGACTACAAGGTAGTGATCAGATGCAACATCAGCTCCCCATTGTACATCTTGGAGCATACTCATCCAGCGATATGATATGTAAATATGATCAATCTGATTCACTGTGTATCCATCAGGTGAATGTCATGTTGTCTTATGAATGTCTTTGTGTTTAAATATGCTGTCACTGTAGAACTGCAGTAATCTATAACCATTATCTGTCCTGTTTTCTAAAGCAGAAGAGCCAATGACGTGTTCAAATCCCTCTCTGTTGCTTCCAATTTGAGCATTGAAATCACCTATCACAATTCTAAGGTCATAGCTGGGAACTGATGTCATCACATCTTGTAGCTGTTCATAAAATTCTTCCTTTTCAGTATCTGTGGTGGCTTCTGTTGGTACATAAACTTGTAGTAATGTTAGTTTGGTGAAACAACTCTGTAGGCATACTGAAATAATTCTGTCTGATTGGTTCCCAACTGACTAAAGTTTTTGACGCCTCCTTGCTAACTCCATTCTCATGCCTATCACCACCTGAAAACAGAACAGTGACATCTCCTGAAATAGTCTTGTCTGATCCAGTCCATTACATTTTCTTGGTTCCAGCAACCAATAGATTGTAATGCTTCATCTTGTGAATGATTTGTGCCGACCTACCAATGCTATAGGCTGTACAAACATTCCAAGTGCCAATACGTGTAATGGATTTAGCAGTCAGGATTTCCTTAAACTTGCAGACATTAGCAAGATTAAAGTAAAGAAAGCCATAGCCAAACTACAGAATGGAAAAGCTTCTAGAACAGACCAGATGTAATCAGAGTTGATAAAGTATGCTATGGCTTCAGTGGAATATTTCACATGTCTCTTGAACAACATATGGACAACAGAAAAGTTACCCAGTGAATGGAAAAATGGCACCATCATCCCTCTACCAAAGAGAGAGATCTTAGAGACTGCATGAACTGGGAAGGAATCAAATTGTTGTCAGTCACAGGCAAAGTTTTCACCAGTATATTACTGAATAGACTTAAAGGAGCAGTTGATGACAGACTCAGACAGGAACAGGCTGGATTTAGAGCAGGTTGTTCCTGCACCGACTAGATATTTGCACTAAGACAAATTATAGAAAAAGCAACAACTTAGAAGAAACCAGTCACTGTCAACTTTGTGGACTTCAAAAAAGCCTTCAACTGCATACATAGACCATCACTGTGGCACATCTTGGCAGAATACGGGATTCTTCTAAAATTCCTAACACTCTTTAAGAGTCTGTATCCAGAAAGCAAGTGCATAGTTTGGGTGAATAGTGAGTACAGTGACTGGTTTATGGTGGTCACCAGTGTATGACAGGGATGTATACTGTCTCCCTTGTTATTCACTGTAGTTATGCATTGGGTCATGCAGAAAGTATTACATGGAAACTCAGTGAGACTGGAATGGGTCGATGATAACAAACTATGTGACTTGGACTTTGCCAGTGACATAGCTCTGATACAACATAGAGTGGAATGTAGACAATAACCACATCAGTGGAGAACCAGAGGGGAAATGTAGGCCTCAAAATGAATCCTGATAAATGCAAAGTGTTGGTCAATGATGCAAGTAATGACAACAAAGACACAACAGCTGCAGGATTAATATTAGATCCAACAAAGAACTTCTGCTACCTGGGCAGTTTCATCACTCATACAAGTAACTGCAAGAAAGAAGTGCTGATTAGACTTGAAAAAGAAAGTGCAGCATTCACTAGACTATCCAAAATATGGAGATCATAAAACATTGCACTGTCCACAAAGGTGAAGCTATACCAAGCACTGGTAGTAGCTACACTCTTTTATGGCGCTGAGCTATGGCCAATTACAGAATCAGCCATGAGAAGACTTGAGGTTGCTCATCATAAATGGTGAAGATGCAGTTTGGGAATATCATGGCAGGACAAAGTAAAAAATTAGAGTGTTAGAGAAAGAACACAACGGAAACTTGAAAATATCATTATGGAAAGAAGGCTACATTGGTTTGGTCATGTTAACTGCATGGATACTAGCATGATTCCTATACAATCCCTCAACTGGAAACTAGCTAGATACAAGAGAAGACTAGGCAGACCTTGACAAAACTGGAAAGGAGTTGTAACAAGAGACCTCCATCACCTGAATATTACTTGGGAGGAAGCTAAAGAAGCGACAGCTGATAAGACACAGCGGAGTCAACTTGTGGCCCAATGCATCATTGATGCATGGTGAACCAAAGACCGAAGACCTTCTTTACAGTCTCCAGCAACTGCAAAGTAGTTGACATTTTTCAGGTCATGTAGTCTGTATTATTTGTAGTGATGATCAAAACCATCAGATCCTCAGCATCCATTATGTAGTCATTGTTGTATATTACTGTGATGTAGTCTTCTCTACAATATCAGATTGTAAAGGATTTCAGCATTTATTCAGAACTGTTACTCTGGCAGTTAGGACTGAAGCTCTGTCTTATTAATAAGCTGCCTTTTATGGCAAGGGTACAGGGTTTGAATCTTTCTACCTTTATTCTCCTGATGTATAACACTGAGGAAATCATTTAACCAGACAGTGCTTTGGAGCAATTGGGAATTTGTTTTAGGCTCTTTAATGGTCTCCAGGCTTACTAAACCTGAGCCTGTTGTCATTGTTTGCCAGTCATTCCCTATTACATAGCTGATCTAGTTCAAGAAATGTTATGGCAATATCACCAGCACACCAGTTGCTTAATTTAACATAGGCAAATAATTCTTCAATGGCAGTAGGCACTGCATTTGCACATGAAGCACTGAAATGCAAAGTTATTTACCAGCAGGCCACCTCTGCATTAATAATAGTTCTCTTTAATGTGGAATTATTCAAATCACTTTTACTTCTCCAGAGACTGTTCATATTGAATTAGCATATGTTATCAGATAGTTAATATTTCTTATGCTGTCAATAGCATTGTTCTGCTTAAACTGTGCTGCACATGGTTGGATCTTATATTTCCCATTATACAATTTCATATCATTCATCCAAAGCTACCAATAAAGTACATGCAATGTATTTCTTCATAACAATAATGGGTATACATAGGCAAGTGGTGGTGGCTGCGGTAGCATTGTCGCCTCACAGTAAGACGTTGTCCTGTTCGATTCCCAGCTAGAGCGTCTTCTGTGTGGAGACATGTGTGAATCGGCGTACCTTTGTTGAAGGTTGTGCGTCAGGGCTGGCAACTTGGCATGTAAAAATCTACTGCCAATCATTAGTGGACCAGAGTTCCGCTGTGGTGACCCCTAACCCAGAAAAGCCGAAAGACACAACAACATTTAATGTGACTTTGCAGAGCTTGTGTCAGTGGCACAAGAGGTAGCACATTTCCTTTTAGTGCAAAAGGCTGTGGGTTCTATTCTTACACCAAGTAGCTAGACTACTAACAATGCAATGCAGAATAAGGGGTGGAGGCTGTATTCCTGCATATGTCATTCTTCAGATGAGATGTTAAACTGAGGCCTTATCTGTCAGAGTTCCTGATAGATAAGGTGTATGTCAAAAATTCCATGGCTTCTATTGATAAGAGTAGGAGTAGCTCCCCCACACCCTTCCCAAATTCTGCCTTGTAGTTTACATACCACCTCAGGTCTCCCCTGAAAAGAGGCTACTATTCCAGTGGGACTAACCTGGTTAACAAGGGATAAATAATGTGTGTGTGTGTGTGTGTGTGTGTGTGTGTGTGTGTGTGTGTGTGTGTGTGTGTGTGTGTGTGTGTGTGTGTGTGTGTGTGTGTGTGTGTGTGTGTGTGTGTGTGTGTGTGTGTGTGTGTGTGTGTGTGTGTGTGAATTAAGATGGAATCATTTGGTTACTGTGTGTTTGTGTGAAACAAATTTGAAATCTGTGACTTTGCTTATTATTATAATTTTTTTGGCAGAGATACTTGAGAGGGGTGCAGCTTATAATTTAGCTATAATTGCTAGGTTGGAGGATGTCTGTGGATTTGTGCCTTATTTTTCTCCTAGATGCCTTTTTTTCTGATAGCTGTAACCACACAGAATGTACAGATTCCTTGGAACATCGTATTAAGCTCTTCCAGTCTTTCTTTGTGTGACTTGTACAACAGGATGTTCACTGTTTTTTACCTTCCTGTAAACCATATCTGTTATTTTTACAGCTGGACTCGTAAGTAAAGGACAGTGTATAGAGTGCTACACTATATAAAAAGATAGATGCAAGTAACAACAATGCAAACCCATCAAATCTTATAGTAGTAACAAGAAACTATAAAGATGCGAGGAAATGAAAAGCAACACTAAGCCAAATAAAATGCAGTAATACACAGCCAAAGTATGTACAAAGAGTTGGTATATAAAGTAAAGATAAAACAGCAGTAGTGACTAGTGAGTAATACATACATATATCTGGGAACACAGCAGAATTCATGAATGGTACAGCATAGTTCATAACAAACATAATTCATATGGCACTGCAAAAAAATTAATATAAACATTTGAAACTATATAAGTGGTTAATGCAATAGTGCTAAAGTAAAAGCTAGCACAGAAGTGGTAGATGCTTAAAGGTAACGTGCTGAAAACTTGCAGGGCAGAGAAACAAGCACCATGTTGCACAAAACATTATTCACCTGGAGAATGAGATATTAAAACTAAGGTTAACAGACTAAAACATATTTGCAGTTAATGTAACTCCATGATAAATTGCCAGACACCATACTTCATGACTACGAGTTAATACTGTATGTTATTCATATATGTGACAGCTATTCCTCATATTATTATGATTATGTTTTATATTTCATCACATCATACCTAAATACATGGAAAATCATCTTACTACATTATACACCATGTTAAGTTGCACAAATGTCATATAATGGCAAACAGATGCACAATGTAACCAAAGCATCGGAACTGCTTCAAAGGGAACACACTGAATGGTACTGATGGTTTAGCACATGTACATCAGAAAACAAGCAGTACAAGCCTAAGTAGAAGTGATACATTATTAAAAGGCAGAGCTGAAATACAAAGAGAAGTAATACAATTAGATGCATTATGTCATTGTGACTATACTTTATATGTTATAGTACTTAATGATGGCACAGTAGTTACAAGCCTCTTTTGCTTATCCTCTGACCAACTCCAGCTTTTGTATAGGTACTGTTATTTCAGACAAGTGTGATAGCATCTTCGACAGACAGTGCGTCATCTTAAAGAATGACATTAATAAGGATCTATCAGTAAGAGTTGGCATGTGTAATATGCCATGTATTTTGTAAGCATCAGCTGTAATCCATTCGAAGCAAATGACCCATGTTCTTCAAAGTTGCAACACCAGTCTGACATACAGCCTTGTTCAACTTCAAAATTTGTCAGCTATAAAAATAACAGATACGGCTTAGAGGAAAGCAAGGAAGCAGTAAACATCCTGTTGTACAAGTCACACAAAGAGAGACATGAAGAGCTTAACAAGATGTTCAAGGGAATCTGTACATTCTATGTGGCTGTCCAACAATTTAAACAATGTCAAAAAGACAAAAAAAGCACCAGTAGGACAAATTGAAACCACGGTAATTTATTGACAAGTTAAGCGCTTTCATCAAATAAAAATTGACTTCTGATGAAGTCAATTTTTATTTGATGAAAGCACTTAACTTGTCAATAAATTACCATGGTTTCCATTTGTCCTATTGTTGCTTTGTTTTTTTGGTTTTACTGTTGGTTTTAGCACCATTTTGCCACCTTTTTGGTTTTATAATTTAAACAACATCACCAATAATATTCCTGAGTCCTTCCACTGTCCACTCACCAGGCTGAACAAGGAGAAGGTTACTGTCAGCTGCCTGTCGGGTGCTAGGATCCGCCACATAACACAGGCACTTAGGTCACTCCAGAACAAGTGCAAGTATGATGCTGTTATTGTACATGTTGGTGTGAATGATCTAAGATGTACCTCCCTGGACTACATGAAAAGAGACATTGAGGAGCTCTCTGATCATGTAGCCCAAGCTGGTATGACCCTGACCTTGAGTAGCATACTACCGTCACCTAGAATGATACCACAATACAAAGACAAAATGATCAATTTCAACAATTGGCTAAGCTTCTGGTGTTATTCTAAGGGGATCCGTTGTCTGTCTGCCTGAGATGACATGATAGACAAGCCTCGCTGTTTCACCAGAGATGGTTTGCACCTGTCACACCTAGGCTTTCGAATACTGGCCAAGGCTCTTGCCGTCCCCATAGTGCCTTTTTTAGGTAAGGCTCAAAGGACAAACCAACCACCATAACCAGCACAGGTAACCAAAAACTAAGGGTAATGCTACTCAACGCCAGAAGTCTCAACCTCAAAATGCACGCACTCGAGGCATTCCTCAGTATGGAGAAAATCGATGTTTGTGCAGTGATGGAAACCTGGTTCAAGGCTCCAGAGAGCACCCCAACACTACTAGGTTACAATTCATATCATACCTTCCGGCCTCAGTTACCGGATCGCAGTACAAAGGCGGAGGTGTATCCATATTCATCAAGAATACCCACATCTCCAGGTTAGTGGCACAGCATGGTGCCCCAGAGATCATCCATGAGCAACTATCAGCAGGCAAAACCACATTTCAAGTCGTAGCCTGTTATAGATCGCCCACCATGTCCCAAGATGCTCACCCAGCATTCCTTGAGGCATTGGAAAATATAAAGGTCCTACCCAACACCATAATTTTGGGTGATTTCAACTACCCTGGTATAGACTGTGTGAACTACCAAAGTTCTAACTCCTATGCCCAGCAGTACGTAGAATTTATAAATTCAAATGCCCTTGAACAACTGGTATGTTCTCCCACTAGAGGGGACAACATATTGGATTTAGTCATCACAAATATGGGCGCCCATTGTACCACACCCGTTATCACTCCCTCTCTGGTCAGATCAGACCACAAACTGATAACCCTGGACATCCTCACCCCTCCACCTCCCCCAGTCAAAGAAACCATCGTAAAAAACCTTTCCAAAGCAAACTTCAAACTACTTGCGTCAGAAGTGGAAAGCTTCACTATTCCCTTGCAGGAGGATAATGATATCCAGGATGCAGAATCCTACACCAAGGCACTTTATATACATTTTCAGGATTGCATGGACCATGCTATCCCAAATAAAACCAAGACTCCTTCCTCAAGCAAGAAGAAATCAGTCTGGTGGACCCCGGCCATAAGCAAACTATACAATAAAAGAAGGAGACTTATACAAAAAAAGGCCAAATCTCAAGTAGAAAAATCATCCCTGATCAGCATTAGTAAGAAACTGAGGGCCCTCATCAAGTCAACTAAAGCCAATTTCGAAATGAAAGTTGCCAAGGATGCCAAGGATAACCATAAGGCCTTCTATGGTTACATCAAAAACCTAAATGGCAATGCTCAGGTCTGTTCTGAGCTAGTACAAAATGGAACAAAATACACTTGACCCCACTGATATTGCCAACATCTTGGCTGACAGGTTCAGTGCAAACCCCCCCCCCCCCCACCACCACCACCTACAGGGCCTATTACTATTCCAGGGGATTGTGTAACTCCAATTATTTCTGATACGTTGGTTAATAAGGCTCTATCTAAAGCTAGAAACACTGCCTCCATGGGACCAGATGGTGTCCCGGGCTGTGTCATACGCGAGCTCCAAAATGAATTAACCCTGCATCTGAATACCCTGTTCAGTCTCAGCCTCTCGACAGGATATGTGCCCATAGAATGGCGCACAGCAACGATGGTTGCACTGCACAAGGGTGAGCCCACAACTGACCCTGAGAACTACCGACCAATAAGCCTGATCAGTCTGATCTGTAAGGCAATGAAGCGAATCATTATGGAACTCATAAATGGAGAGATTGGGAACCTCCAAACACTTAACCCCATACAGTTCGGCTTCATCAAGGGCAGATCATGCCTCCTGAACCTGGTGGACTTCTTTGAGACAGTTACTCAGGCTATAGATAAGGGAAAGGAGGTACACACGGCTTACCTTGACCTTGCTAAAGCATTTGACACCATTCCCCATTCGGGTATTATTGATAAACTCACCAACCTGGGCATAAACCCTTATGTCACAAGATGGATTGCAAACTGGCTCTCAAACAGATCCCACAAAGTAAAAGTAGCAGGATCTATGTCTGAATCCAGACCAGTAATGAGCAGTGTGCCTCAGGGCTCTGTCCTGGGGCCCCTCCTGTTTGGCATATACTTCTCAGAAGTACAGGCAAGCACTGAAGGGCTGTGGCTGACCAAGTTTGCGGATGATGGCAAACTGGGTGCTATAATAGAGTCTCCGGCCAACATGTATATGCTCCAGAAGAGCCTTAATGAGACTAATGCAGGGTGTCAAATCCATGGTCTCAAGCTAAATGCTAAAAAATGCGTAGTAATCCCCCTTTGGTAAAAACAGAGTACCCGGTAACCCCCTGAAATCTGAAGAAGCAATAATTGATCTAGGGACCCAAGTAGATAGTCAGCTTTCCTTTGATAACCATGTTGCCAAGGTGGTTAGAAAACCCTTCTATGTGACCCATCTGATCACAAAAGGGTTTGCATCAAGATCTAAGGATGTAGTGGTGCCCCTCTACTCTTCCCTCATCAGACCCATTATTGAGTACAATGCACCAATTGGAATGTACCTGGCTAGGCATCTCCAGCAGCTGGAGAAACCACAGAGGTACCTCACTTAGAGGATTACTGGCCTCAAACAGTTGCCCTATGCAGCACGATTGAAAAAACTAAGGCTTTTCTCTGTTGCATACCACCTTCTCAGAGGCGATCTCTGTCTAAGATACAGAGCCATGTCCAACCCAGAACTGTTGAACATGCTCCATCTTAGCAAAACCAAATCTACTCGAGCTACACGCTCTAGGGATATAAACCTCAGCACAACAATGAATAGAACATGCTGGAGGGATAGATTCCCTTCGCAAAGACTTCCCTTGCTATGGAACAAAGTCCCGATCTACATAAGACGGAGCCCCTCACTATCACTGTTCAAGAGGAACCCTGACGAGTGGATGGGTAACAGAAAGTACACACCAGGGATCATACCAACAGCTCTACTAGATAGGGGGCAAGGGTACTAGCTGCTAGATCAAGGGCCTAGGGAACTAACCAAAGGGGCGGTGAATACCGCACAACATGGCTGGGCTAATATATGCCTTCGGGCAGATAGCCCAGTACCTACCTATGGACCTATGGACCTATGAACCTATGAACCACCACAGAATGGAATTATTCTGGTGCTAACAAAATCCCAAAAATCTATATCTGCTCAGCAGTGCTTTAAACATACACAGCCTTCAGCTTGCATTTTCCATTTTAATTTGCCAGACACCTTGGTTTGCATCCAACAGTGAAAAGCACTTACTCTTGGAGATAGTAACAACTGCTTCTTAAACAGTTTGTAAAACATAATGCTCCCTCATAATACATTTGTTGAAATCCTGGAGGACTATGCAAATCTGACTTTGTTTTGTTTAACTACAGTTACATGCTGTTGATACATTCAGTAGACTCTTGTCTATTTGACTATCACAGCAAGCGATTCAGTGCCTTTGAGCTTCTTTTCTATCATCTTCTGAAGAGCTATAACTATTCCACATGCAGTGTGTATCACTGGCAGAGCTTTTCATGCAAATGTATGTGATACTTTATATCTGAGCATTTTAAACCAGCAAATAAATTAACCAGAATAACTCTGTGGGACATCAGTCTGGCAATGGTATTCAGACTTTCTTTTTATTTCTGCACTCTACACTTAGTGCTCTTGTTCCTGGAAATAAGCACTCAGAAGAGACATATTCCTTAAAAACTGGAAAATTCTGAAAACTTTTTTTTTTTATCGAAACTGGTAACATCACAATGGTATTTGACAGTCGCTGTACTAAATCTGAGTTATTACTAAAACATTCACAATGGCTGTCTCTGCAAACATCCAAGATGTCCTCTCACACATTCTCTCAGAAAAGTATTACAGGTGTTTTTGTGCTTCCCCAGTAGCGACACTTATTAACTCTAACCGAATTTATTTCAACATCTTTCAGCAGAACAATATGCATTCTTTTAATCATGCCTAAAGTTATACGAGCCTATTTGCCCAATAAACTTGGTTCCTTTAATTGTATTTTTAAGGATGCAAGTCTACAACCAGAAAGAGCAACTTCTGCACCTTAATTTTGCACACACTGCTTAACCAGACCTGTAACAAAAGCCATATAGCTTGAGCCTAGAATATAAAAACTGCATACATGCCGACTTAATTCACAGCTGAGACAACATTTTGAATGTGGACAAAAATATTATATTATACTTTGCTTAAATATTATATTATACTTTGCTCTAGTTTCTAAACATACCCATTTTGCAATTTACCTACAATTTCTCAATCTAAACTTCCTGAAGATTCTTCCGGCACTCAATTATAGCTTTACTGTAAACTCTTCAGCCACAAAGTACATTTCTGAAGTCTTTAGCTCTTCATTTGGTTACAACCTGCACTTCTATTCTACTCACCAGCATTTTTGACTCAGTCGTTTGTTTGCATTAATATTTTGTTATTGGTCCTTTCTGCATTTTAAATATATTCTCACAAAATGCTGAGTGTCTCCTCACATTCTGCAGATTTGCTGTTCAGCATTACATTGTGCCTTAGCTTGCCTGTAGCCACAGAATTTGCACTGGATGTGGTTCCTTGCTTCCCATTTGTAATCTTACACCTTTTGGGGTGCAGTGAGGTTGCCTTCACTTTTACATTTTTTTTATTTTTGCAGTTTTTTTTTTAATTTTGTTTTCACATTATTTTACATACAGTCTATCCTGCGTACTTTTCTCTGTTATCAATTTTAACTGCACACTATACAATTTTTTTCACACAACGTTCTCCTTTGTTTTTTTTTCAGTGCCACATCAAATTCTCTTAATAGCCTTCATCTTATTCATTCATAGACCACAGACAATTCCATCTCTGATTAGAGTCACACAGCTGCCCATATTTATAGTAATGTTTCCTGTGTCTCAGTTAATTGACATAATAACCAACATCTTCTTGCTTCCCATGATTCTTATAAAAGAATAAATACCTCACATAAGATAATATACCTCACAATAATATGTTACAAAAGATGGGGCTGAGGGTTAGAGCAATGGTTAAGGTAGTCACCCGATTAACACATGGTTCAGGGATTCATTTTCACCTTTGAGGGAAATGGCTAGGCTCAAAATGCCCCCAAAGGGCAGCTAGCCTAGTACTTACCTTCAAGTTCCCCTTGGATTATTGTATATCTGAAATTTACTTTTCAGTACTGCCAGTTTGCAATTGTCTTCTTTTTTTTGCTTATGATTACACAGTATGATTTTGAATAGCAGTCTATATACATTTTTGGGCCCCTCTACCCTCTGCTGCTAACATCTGTTGTTATACCCATTAATGCATTATTTCCACTTTCATGGAACCAGTAAAGGACCACAGCTTTTTTGGCAAACAGACTCTCCCTCCTCAGGTAGAGAGGGTTTTGTGGCATCATCCTTAGTGATTTTACCACCCATACTTTCCTATGGGTGAGATGGAAGTAAGGTGTCAGATATGTAACTGTGATTTTCATAATGATTTAAGCAAGCAAATTAATGGTATCACTACTACACTAGACATGTCAAACTATGCAATCAAATGTTGAGGCAAGCAAATAGATGGAAATTTTGGAAAATGGTGAATGGTATAAAAGGAAAACAGCACAATTTCTTCATTTTGAAAATATAATTTTATGTAAAAGCATTAAATTGAATTATGGGTGTTTGAAAAAGCAATTAGTGTTTCAAACTGAAAATAGACTGTCATTTGGAAATTTTCACTTACTATGGCTACTCAAATAACTAAAAAGGGATAGCAAGAATTTCCAAGAAAGAACAGTATTTATACTAATTTGTGCTGGTGTAAAAAGAGAATTATTTCAAATTTACTGCTTGAGTAAGCAAATGTAAATTGGTCTGGGTGAAATGATTAACCGAAAACAGTAAAATGACAGAATCTGTGCTGGATTTTAAAATGGATTACCATAGTAGACATATTTCTACTTTTTGTGTTACCAAGGATGTTTAGGTAGCTTATATGAGGCCAGATTCCATAAACGTCATGGAACTCAGTGGATTGTGTAGAGTTCAGTGCAAGATTTGAAGCAAACCAAGTCAAATGAAAATGTACCCCAGTCTATGGAAAATACCGCAGAGCAATGCAGACACAACAGATAACCTGTGACATCATTGCAACCGCAATCAATCACTGCAAAAATATATTCAAGGGAAACATCCTTAAAGTAATATATGTGCATTACCAATGCTCTTCTATGCGGTGGTACAGTGGTAGCATTGTTGCCTCACAGCAAGAGGTTCTCCTGTTCGATTCTCGGCTGGAGTGCCTTCAGTGTGGAGTCTCCATGTCCTCCCCGCGGTCGAGTGGCCTCCGAAAGACATGCGTGAATGGGCGTCCCTTCGCTGAAGGTTAGGTGTCAGGCTGGCAACTCGGCACCAGAAAAATCTACTGGCAATCATTTGTAGACCGGAGTTCCACTGTGGTGAGCCCTAACTGAGAAAAAGCCAAAAAGACAAACAACAACAACAACCAATGCTCTTCTATGGAAGGAATACAAGCTGAATGGAACCTGTCAGTAATATGTAGAAATTACTAGCTGAAGACAAATGTGCATTAGCAATAATCGCAAAAAAGTGACAAATATCCACAAACACTTACAAATATCATCATAAATCTTATACGGACATACATAAATACACCTATCATTACTTGTGGAATCTGATGTAATCTGTAAAATTTCTAATAAAAAAAAAATAAGTAAGGTGAAGGACAATCATGGCCACATCACCATAATAGTAGCTAGCAATGGGTGTGGGGCATGTGTAGGGAGCACAAGTACTATACACACCCAGGGAAGCAAGTGAATGGAAGCAGGTTAATAGAAGCGTAGATGTGGGGTCAGGGTGAAGAAGAGGGCCACACAAGAGGTATTATGGAATTGGAAAATCAGAAGGAGAGTCAGAAGGAGCATGGGCAACTTTTGGCAGGAATAGGCCTTGTTTTTTTTTTCTTTTTTTGGAGAATAGAAGAACTGGAAGGAATGGAAAATACACAGAAAGAGGAAGTGGATGCAAATATATAACAAATATCATGAGACATGACAGCCAAAGTCAGTAATGCACATAAAGGATAGGTAAGGCGCACAGATAGCATACATATGGACTAGACAACATGGATGAAGAAAAAATGAAAAGCAGGGCAGGGATGCATACCAGCCATGGTGCTCCTCAAAATACATATGTACAAATGTACAAAGCAGTGCTAAGATGTTGGTATAAATAACAATATTACATGTTAACATGCCTCTCCTTTGTGAAACTGATGATAGAAGAAATGGATTTGTAAAGAGAGTTAACTAATGTATGTATTAGTCAGTACTCACACATACATCATTATTAACAGAAGTATTCTGTATGATGTTTCAAGAGAAATGCATAGTCATCCAGAGCCTAAGAGCTATAGGCATCAAAGCACCACGGTGGTGATGTATAAAAATCTGCACTGTATAATTCAAACAAATATAGATCATCCATTGTGATGTCGCTTGTGGCTAAATTGCATTAGCAAATGCTTGGTTAATATTGCCATTTGTCAACAGTGTCATAATTTTTATATTGGAAAAACTATTAATAGTTTTAACAAGCAAATATATCAACATTTGTATGATATTAGGAAAAATAATGTCAAGAACGCATTATATAAGCATATTATGGAATACCCTGACCATCATTTTAAGTTCAGTGCCCTAGAACAAGTAGGTAACAAAGGGAGGGGGGGGGGGTCCAACTGAAATTTATCTCGAATACCAAGAATTAATGTGGCAACTTAGATGCAATGCCAATCACCCCCTGGAATTAATGAAACTGTCTCTATTTCTAGTTATTTAAAATTAAAAGCTGAATTTCATATCCAGTAATAACTGTATATTATATTATGTAAAAAGTTTTTAAAGTAATATGTGTTATGCCTATGGTATTTTATAAGTTAATTTTATGCTCTCTCTCTCTCTATATATATATATATATATATATATATTTTTTTTTTTTTTTTTTTTTTTTTTTTTGTACAAACAATTATTTCTAACTGGTTAGGAATTTTGAATGTATTTATAATATTCATAGTACTATGTATTGGTCACTATTGTCGCAATTGCTTTTTCTGTGTATCCCCTTGAGATAAGCTCTTGCATATTTTTCCTTCTGTCCCTTATTTTAATAGAGCTGTGTTCTTAAATTATCTTTTAAATTACCTATTAATTATTCTATTTGTGAAGTCACATGACTGTAGTGTGTATTTAAATTATTTTGCATAGAGTGTGTTTGTATTCTGAAGAAGTAATTTGCTAACAGCTGACGAAAGTGCTAAATAAAGGGTGTCTTGGTTTCTACCTGTGAGCCGTATTGCTCTATTCTGTGTTTTTCAGATTCATTGTTCATGTTTTATTTTCAAGGTTAATCTGTTACTAGATAATTCTGCCAAACTGAAATCAAAGCCAATACACAGAAGGTTAATGACAGATTATAGGGAAGCAAAACAGTTACTATATAAAATTAACTGGAGTGAGGTGTTCAGTGGAAAAACTGCAGATGGAATGTGAAAAGTTTTGAAAGAGAAATTGTTTAAGTGCAAAAAGTCAAAAAATGTTTAACATCAGGATCTAGGCATGCAGTATCAGGGAGGTATATTTCCATAAGAACAAGATACCTAATTAAGGTGAGAGACAAAAAAGTATAAGAAATGGAAGAGAGATCAAACTACAACTTTGAAAACTGAAATAAACAAGCTGGACAAACAGATTAAGCAATGTGTTAGACAAGATCAAGAAAAATTTGAAGAAAATTTATATAAAGATATTGAGCATAATAGGAAACCTTTTAATAGATACATAAGATGTGGAAGGAGTAAAGATACACAAATTGATAAAATGTGTGCAGATTCTAAAATTTATTCTCAGACACAACAGATTATAAATATATTTACAAAATCTTATGCAAAACAGTTTAGTTCCACAAAAGGGGTGGTAAGTTGTCCTAGTGACACCCAGGTAACCCCAAATACTGGAATCAAATTAGATTATATTGAAAAAGAACTGTGGAAACTGGATCCAAACAAAGTGCAGGGGGAGACAAAATAAGTAACAATGACCTGAGAACACTTCAGCAAGAACTTACACTACCATTATATCTATTATTCTCTTGGTCATATAAATATGGGGAGATTTCCCAAGATTGGAGACATGCACTTATTAAACCTGTTTTAAGGGAAAGGGGAGTAGGACAAACACAGAATCATACAGACCCTTAAGACTACTTTCATGTTGTGGAAAAATAATGGAGAAGGTAATACTGGATAAGTTATTGTCAGAACTGGATAAGCTGGGACTTGAGACCATATATCAGCATGCATATGTTGAAAATAGATCTATTACCACCTGCAACATGATGTTCTATAACAACATAATAACAGCTATGAATGAAAATTTGTGCTGTGATGTGATTTATATAGATTTAACTTCAGCATTTGACAGGGTCATACACAAAACACTGATCAATAAATTAGTGCAACTAGGTATTGATGTACTGTTGATAAGAAGGATAGATGCATGGCTTACAAATAGGACATGGCAAGTATCACACACCAACTGGACAGGTGAAATCCTTGGTTACAGTCAAGGTGTCCCACAGGGCTCTGTCCTAGGCCCTTACTTGTTTAGATTGCATCTTTCAGACTTTTCATGTATATATGGGTCTATTGTATAACTTCAAAAATACACTTCTTCAAAATTACACAGTAGACCCTGGGTTACGCGAAAGTGTACTTAATCGAAAGTGCACTTTCACGAAACCCGCTTTAGTGAACAGGCTATGTACTGCAGTTTAGTGCAGTAGTCACAGACCTTAGGTTTAGGACACGGGTCATGGTAAGGGGATAGCTAGTAGGGCTATCCCCTTACCATGACCTATGCCTTAATCCTAAGGTCTGTGACTACTGCACCGTAGTAGAGGACATAGAATGTTTTCCTACTGTCCTTCACTGTGGTGCGAAACGTTCGCAGAAGCAGTTTTCATGAAGGTGCACTTTCACGTAACTGAGCGGTCTATTGCTCTTTTTTGAATAAGTGGTATTCGATTAAAAGCAGTAGACCCGTAGATATATATATATATATGTATACACACACACACACACACACACACACACACACACACACACACATGCACACACATATACAGATAGATAGGAATATCTATATCTGTAGGTGTAAATGTGTTGGTCTTTTTATGTGGACATGTACATACATATTTTTAGCCAAAATTAATGTGTGTGAATATATGACATTATGATAAGTAGAATTAAATTACAAGTGCTGCCATGTGTGCTAGAGAAGATGCTCTACACATTTAACATTACGATATACATAATCTCTCCAAATTGTGGTGTGCAAAATGAAATGTTTATATCTGCAGCATAACTGAATAACAGAGTAAAAAAACAACAACAACATTACGACTAATAACACATTTTATGCAACTCGGTCATATCTGTGTAAGAGTAATCAAGCTGGCCAGTGCTGTACACAAAGTCTATTGTTGAAATCGAACACCAAAACTATGTAGCTGTGACTGCATGCAGTCTCAGTGTCTACAGTTGTACCTGTCACCTATTACTTTTCAGATATCCAATGTACATCATTTACAGCAGTCATTTGCAATGTCAGCACTCTGAAAAGGGAGATGCATGTTACCGTTTAATACTGTCATTTATCCCTAACTAATTTCTCTATTATGTTAATCACATGAATAATAATTAACATTTAATTATGCATACACGGTTCCAGTTTACAATCGCAAAATACTGGAATTCAGTATCTCGAGACTGTGAAGCCGAAAATTGAAAAACCTGAAACCCCAAAAGCACGAAATTCAAAATTGTGACTACCCACAGACACACGCCACACACAAACAAGCAAACATACACCTTCATCCCTACACTATAAACCAATAAAACACACAAAAACACAACAAATAAACTCAGGCATGGACCCTACATATAAGCAGGGGGGCAAGCCCCCCTGCACCCCCCCATGTGGGGGGCTGAACCCCCACACTCCTGCTACTTATATATACTAACTCCGAGGTTGCACTAAAGACACAAACACACAAAAACCACCACTACACATTCTACACTCCCCTTACACAAACACACATCACATACATACAAATACCACCACTCTCAACACTTACACACTCACAGTCTTACCCTACCTACTCTAACCCAAACATCAAAACTCCAAACGCACACAAACACACTAAAATTCTTACTCAAAACCCCTAGTAAAACATCACTTACCTGAATCTCCAGCTACATCCACATACCACACCACACATCACAAACACAGGGAATCCCACGTCAATAATGCAACTCCAAAACCGCAGATTCAACATTTCCACATTCAGGATTCTTCACTTTCGCGCAAGGGCAGTTTCGACGCTTCGATCTCGAGCTACTGAAGTTCGATATTTCAGTAGTTCATGATTCTGAAGTGAAACCGCATACACGTATCTATAAGTCTTATCTATGTGTAAATGAAACCTTGGTACTTCTTTGTACACACCGTATTTCAGAATATTTTGGAAACTCTGAGGACAACAACAAAATGTGCTTTTATCTGCAGAATAAAACAAAGTGCAGGACTCGAGTTTACCTTTCATAATTTGCAAGAAAACATTTGTTAGCACTTGCAATACAAAATAAATAGCAAATAAAGAAAGTATTGTATAACTGTGGGATTCGAACCTACACATGTAAAGTAGGTAGGGGTGTAGTCAATGACTCCACGTACAGTGCTAACCTTATAGCTATAATATAGTGTAAGGATTGCAGATTCACACTTCCTGTACTGCACTATGATTACAAGACTTGTATATATTTCAGCCACAATGACCTGAATTGTTCTTACATTTATTAAATACATGAATGAAGTAATGTATTATAAGAAAATGTGATAAAATTTAAATGTAACAGGTAACATATGTATGTATTAACCACCATTCACACATACAACAGTATTAACTGAAAATATACTGTCTGATGTTTTATACAAGCTTAGCAGATAATGGAGAACTGCATAGTGATCCATGGCCTAGGGGCTAAAGGCATCAGTGCACTGTGGCTATGCTAGTTGTGTAAAATCTAATCTATAAGTTATCAAACAACTATAAACCTTTCATATGTGATGTGCAATAGTAAATACTTTTCTGTGAAGACTTTATCCAAAATAGGCTATACTGAGATTTGAACCAACATATAAGCACAAAATATTTACATTGCCCTACAGCTAAACCAGTTGAGTTAATGTACATCACATTTCTTTTATTGTTTGAAATGCATGTGTTATAGAATAACAGTACTGGTAGCATTTGTGAAGTCCATATTAATATACAGGCATAATAGACAGCCCAGAATAATGTTTACACTGGCCCAGTATAACTGCAGACAGAATGCACTGACGTGTCTATACACTTTAAAAATTAAAACAGATTATGATTCCATGTAAATTAATATTAGTATTACAGATATTCATGAGATACAATTTAAACACAATCAGTCACCTAAACACCTATGCTTACTGCCTGCATATATGTGTTAACATGTGGATTATGTAACTTGCTGTAGGCATCAGGTGTCTGGCATCAGACCTCTGTGATCTTCTGGTGAAGATCCTCCATTTCCCTCTGGTGTACATCATCATAACTGTGGCATCCCAGCATTCCAGTTCAGTAGATCCCAGTTCATTCATGATGCTCCCTCACTATCGAGTTCTATATATTGATCATCATGAAGTTACTTGGGCGTGCAAAGCTGCAAATATCCTCTTCTGCTGTCCAGCACAGATGGTGAGCATCTGCTTCATCTCCTCTTTGATCCAGTCTGGCACCTACAATCACCAAAGCCTTCTTTCTGTCAACATCCTCTGTATGGGTTTAGAAACTTTTGGTAGAACGTCTTCCAAAAAATGTTAATTGTGTTCCCAATCAATTTGCAGATAACAACAGTATGATAAGAATATGTATCAATTTCGCATTTTAAAATTGGCGCATATGGAATGATAGCAGACTACTGGTAGGCACTGAGCACATGTTACAGATATTCCCTTTTAGTTGCGCTAAGCACTGTATACTTACACTGAACTATTGGTTAGTATGTCAAGATTCGAGAACTTACATGGACAGCTAATGGGATTCCAAAACATTGAATGCTATTGAACCTCATTAGTTATGTTTGGTTCAACTGGTACTTAAAAACTGTGTGTTTAGTTAGCCTCACTGTGGCATATAGCTTCAGATATCTATCTTATCAGAGGTAAGCTGTCACCTGCTTGCATTGCTGTTGTGAAGTACAGGGCTATTATAACTTTCCTATGTTCATAGCAGTCTTTGAAAAAACAATAAAACATATTTTTATGTCACATAAGAGCCTCCATATTCTGTTAGTATGATCCATAGCTGCTGTTTTCCTCTGCCTCCTTTTACGTCTGAGGAGGATACTCACATGCTTTTTGTATGCCATTTTATAATACAGGTTCCATTTACACTGGCTGATACATTCTCCAACCAGGGAAGATGTACATAGTAAGTCAGTCTATGTGGTTGCTACATTTCAGTATTGATAATTGCATCTGTCACCTTCATGACTAATGTGGTCTTGTCCACCTACAAAGGATATATGCAATCTGCATGACATTGCCACCCTTGTGGAATGTGTACATCCTATCTGCTGTGTGTTATACATCAATTTTATTGCTACATTATGATTTGTATGTGCTTACTACTGAGTTGTGCATGGTTCTTATTTTACATGACAGTGGCATGTCAACCCTCACCACTTGTGTTGGAGTCAAAAGAAGACATCAGATAGGTTTTTTAGTAGCTGGAATCATATTTTCTGTCATATTTGCTTTATACGTATGATATGACATATCTTTGCTTTATAGGGCCATGCTGTTATGCACCACCCACAGACGCACTTACCTGGTAAGTCCAAATCATCATAAGCATTGTAGTTATATAGTTGTCTAATATGCCAGTCCTATGCTACCTCATTTGACTTCTGTGAATGTATATGACATATGTTATCTGTCTCTTTGAAACACATCCACTATCTGCCTCCTCCAGAAGTCCATTCATTGATTGTGAAGCAGGATGTGATGTATCTCACTTAGATAGTATGGCCAGTGGTACATGAGCCACTACACTGGGTTCATTGTTTGGCCCAGAAGGGGAGAAACATGTGGTTCATGGTGTAGTCACCAACAGGGAGGATAATTTGGCTGACCATTCGGATAATGTGGAGACATCAGATGACAGACATTATGATGTCCATGACCATGACCCACTGTCCCATGTAGAGTGTGGTACTTATGGTGACTCTTTCTCATAACAGACCACTACTGTCTGTTGGACAACACGTGGAAGTGTAGCTGATTTGCATGGATACATGTCAAAAGGTGTCCGCTTACTATTACAGGCACATGAAAGTTCACTGTGATATCATAGCCATGACCTACACATTCTTGCCCATTCCACCGATAATGTAGCACACCAGCTGCATGTGTTACATGAAGGTCAGGAATGCAGACATGGAAACATCATGGCAGCATTAGCTACATAGCATAACAGTGCGGTATCTTCTGCACGCTCTGTTGAAAGCCTTGTTATAGCAGTGCTAGAGGAGCAATGCTTTAGTACAAACTGGTTGTTACATGCCCTGACTTTACTAAGCAGATTACCTCCAGTGGGGAGAGGCAAATTCCCTCTCATTAGACCCACACATGGCCCTCGAACATCAATTTCTCTGCTGCAACATGCATGTACATCTCTTATTGGTCTAGCAACTGTGAACCCAGAAGTCATGTCCAGACAAACATGTTGCAATACTGCTGCTACCCACACTGTGTCCTAAAATGCCACTTTCACCACACCCAGCTCCCCGCTACAGCACCATGGGCCAGGTGTTTCCAAACCTAGCAGGGTCAGCCATGACTGTAGTGTGATTCATACATGAGTGCCCTAGAGTGCATTAGTGTAACACTAACAGCTCATCTGATGTGTGTCCTGTTGTGTAATTCTGACCTTGTGGCAATGATGACCGCTGGGCTGACAACTGACTAATTAATCTGTAAGTGGTTTCTCAAATGCCTGAAGCCACAGGGTTTTTCTGATCATTTATCTGACCTAAGTGACAACTTTCAAGTTATGACATGTTGCACATATTTGTCAGTCTTTCATGTTAGTTCAGATACTGCTGACAGCAAGACTCTTTGTGATGATCTCCATGCTTCCACATTTGCATCTGTTGTTAGTTGACATATAGTGGGTATCTTCATTATTAACAGCATGTTATCTTAGCTATCTAGCACTGATTGTTACATCGTGCATTTTCTTGTCTGCCAGTCCAGTATGCAAAGGTCTGCCTCAGTATGCATGCCTGTGTCACTCATGGCATATTAATATTCTCTACATACTTTATCCACAGCACTAAATGTACTTCTGAGGACAACTTTCCTTTTATTACCCTCTTGCTGACATGCACTTCTCATATCCACTTGATTCCACACGCATAAATACCTATGTTGTTGTATCTCAAGCAATGCTGCATGTTCCATGGCTGATGTCTACTGACTGCCATTGAAGCACAGCATGATTGAACATATTGTTATCTCTAACGGAATCATGTTGCGACAATAACCTGTGCATCTTAGCATTGCCTGATGTGTGACATTCCATGTAAGGTATGTGATGTGTGACATTTTTGTGCTATGTTTCAGATGGCCATTCCTTAACATGTTTGTCATTACTCATGCTGCTGTATGTTCTATAGTATGTTGCACAACACTGTTACATATCACTTCATTGTGTGTGGTGCATCAGTGTTAGTGTATGATCCCTGCGTTTAGGTTATGTTTGTGATGATACATTCATATACACTGCATGGTCCTACCTTTATTGTGGTAATGGTTATTTTACAGCTACCTTCACAGGCTAGTTATCTGTATGATGATATCCTACTTGCACAACAACACCTTCTTTTGTGCACACCTGTTGCTGATCATGCATATGCCAATGAGGCCATCTTTGGTGCTGTACCTTTCAGAGAGAATTCATGTGGTGATGTTCCTTTGTAGGCATCTGGATGTGTTCCTTGCTATATTCTGTGTATAAGATATTCAGGTAACTCATATGTTTCTGTTATGTATGATGCCCAGTGTGGACAACTAATGCTTTTTTCCATTAGTTGTGCTCTGTGCTACTGTTGTGGGGTAACACCATGTGAACATCACTGTTTAGTCTGTGTACTTCTGTATGTGCGGCTCAAAGTTGTGGTCAAACTCTACAGTGTTGGCTGACCTAGGACATATGGCTGCATCCTCCTTTGCCCATGCCTATTTCTTCTCACTCCTGTGTCTTCCTGATCATCCTCTGACAGCTCTGTTAACCCCACATCAGACATCTGAGTTTCATGGGGTAGTTCATCCACACCTGTGGCTGTTAGACCACTGTGTTATCATGTTCTGCAGCAGAGCAGTCATGGTCACCATCTGCAATGCCTTTTTTGGTGTGTATTGGAGTGCACTCCCAGATGTGTCCAGACATGTAAATCTTGCTTTCAACGTGCCAAACACACACTTGATGGTTTTTCATGTCACAGGGTATGGTCTGTTGCATGCATCTATGACAGATGTTAATGGGGCTCTATCTGGCATCATACACCATGGCTCCAGTAGATAACCACAAAAACCTGTTTTTAGGGTCATGAGAAGGAATATTTGGTCATCTTGTTTCCTGTTGCAATGTCTGTTACTGCTTACTATATAGCAGTTGCCATATAATTACCAAGTAGGAGCCCCTCCATAATTTCACCACATTAGAATGCAACTCTCAGGGCACTTTGCCTCTAATTGCTGTATCACGCAAACTACCACCCCTGGTGTTGCCATGATATTAGTAATGAGGGCATCTGAGGAACACACCATCTGACAGTTCAGAGATGGCCACCTCTTTTTATTGATATACCATTCGATATCATAGTACCACTGGGGGTTTGGATTGGGATGTGGGTGCAGTCATTTGCACTGTGAACACAGGGGAAGCTGGCTATGGCATAAAACTGTTGCATGACAATTCTGTACTCTATGGCTGCTGTTGGGAAGTTGATCTATTCATCCACCTTGATGGACATTACCGCCAGGAACTGAGCAAGAATGTGACTGGCAGCTGTCTGGGATACTCCTACTGCATATCTCATATGCTGCTGAAATGTCACAGAGGGTAGTATACCCAGGCTCAAGCATACAGCCTGTACCAGCTCTCCATAGAATCTGTATCTATCAATAATTTCCTGCTCAAACAACTGGCTTAACTGTAGCCTGGCACAGTGCCTTGCTGGCTGCTTTCTGGGATCCATTTACAAATCATCCACAATTATGGCTTGCAGTACACCAGTGTGTTCCAGTGCATTAAATGACAGTTGCATATTTTTTTAGGGTTTTTTTGTGGAATCCACAGGATTGCATAGGAATTTGTTTAATAAATTAGTGTTAAAAGTAATCACAAATGTCCTCCACCAAGTACTTTCTAGCAAAGTACCTTATCGAATTTAATTTGAGTTGGATGCACCCATTGTGTTTTATAATCTAGCAGGTATGCATGGAGTCCACAATTACCCTATGCTGAATAAATAATCACTTGGTCTTCTTTTAGCATGTGTTACAGAATCTTGTCTGCCACTGATGCGCTGACATTTTCCTTTTGTGTGATGCACAGTCCACAACTTTCTTTTAGAATCTAGCCTATGTACCTAAAGGAGCTACATGTTTTGGCAGCAATGTTACTAAGTTTTAAAACATTAACAGTGTTGCTAAATTTAATGGGTGGCAGATCCCACAGGTTTTTGCATGGTCTGATAGTACCGATTAAACCATCACAGCAATCATTCAAAGAAATTATAGACTTCACAAATCAAGTGAATCCAAGACCTTTAATAAGTTCAGTATTTTAGGCTTCATTAGAGAAATCAAATGACATCAAAATGTATTTTGAAATAAGTGGTAAAGCTACTGGCTGAGAATTGGAACTGTATAGAATGTTTCAAAGATGTTCTAGAAGGCAATTTTTTGTTTATGGCAGATTTTGTGAAAGCATGCAAAAATAGACCAATTTCTTAGGAAGATCTAAAACATGAGCAAACATTAAATGCACCAGTGTAAATAAAATATCAAACAGGAATGCCCAAGAATGAAAAGATATTACTGAATATGTTATTAACAGTATCTACTAATTCTTCAAAAACACATATGTTTTAATGTTGCAGACTGTCAGATAATGATCATATATATTCATGTAAATAAAAAGACTATAGGAAATGCATAAAATAGAGTCACATTGATAGAATATATAAATGGGAAATAGTGGAAAGAAATAGGATGGTAAACCCAGTAAACAAATGATAAATACATAAATAAAAATCACAGAGTATGTACTAAATAGTGGCTACAAGATGAGAAGAGAAGCAATACCCACAAAATGGAGGCAATCCAATTTGACAATATTCCTACAAACAGATTTAGTGCCAACTTTACCCCCAAGACTTTTATTTAAAGCACCAAAATATTTGAATCCCTTACTTCGCAAATTATCTCTCATGATCATTTACTAAAAGTGTTAATCTAGGCCAACACTTCCTCCGCAGGACTTGACAATATACATGCTTGCTTAATTACTATTGTAAAACATGCCTTTACAAACACACTCCTTAAACTGTTAACTTAAATCTATATATTGCTTTTCTTCCTGATGAGTGATGCTCTGCAATGGCAACTCTCCTTCATAAGGGTGGATTTACAACCAGCCTGGGTAGTTATAGACATTATAGCCTTAAAATCATCATCTGCAAAGCCATGGAAGATGTCATAACTGACCTCATAAACTGCATTGTCAACAATCATATTAGATTTTACCCTCAGCACTTTGTGTTTGTGAAAGATAGATTTTCCCCAGGATTCATGAAGCTTGCGCCAGGCGCAGGCGTAGTGTAGGTGGTATAACACCAAATATGGTCGCCGAGCGATTCAGGTACACTCCAATTCCACGTGCACTACCAGCATACGCCAGATCTGAGCAGCTCTCAGCTCATGTATGCTAATCACCCCATGCGCAGTAGTGCAGCATGCAAATGAAGGTACATAGCAATTCATGAAGTGGTGCAGGGGTAGCATAAGCATACAGAAATGTAAACCAAAAAAGGGTTTACATTTTTCCAAACAGAACATCGGAGCCATGAAAGCAGACCAAACTTACGTATTACAAAGTTAACATATGCCAATGGCTAAATATACAGCCAATGGCATAAAAAAACACACACAACACATAAAAAATAACATTTAATGTCATGGCCACACTAACGCAAAGTACAACCGCAGGGCATGTGTGCGCAAATGGGAACACAAGGAAAATATATACAGATGTCATAAAATTGCAATGTAACACAAATCATAATTTCACCATAATAGTCAATGGTAATCATGCTACACCACAACCAAGGTGCAAGGGTTGCTAAGGGTCTGTGGTGGTGTACAGCACGGTAACTATGAATTAGTAGTCAATGCCATGCAAATGAGGTAAGTAATACTGAATCGCAAATGTCCCACCGGCCTAAGGATGTACCATACGGTGCAGCGGTACAACACCGAGGAGTGGCCTGGAGGTATACATGACATCAGCAGTGGGGTGTGCCACCGTAGCTGTAAGCACATTGGAGCATTGCAAATCCGGGTTGCCCATTCCTAAGCAAAGCCGCAGGGTAGGGGTGTGGATGTAGCCATAGCTTTGCTTAGCTGAGAGCACACATGGTGACTGAAAGTGCATGTGTATGTGGATGACAACATGCTCGAAACCCAGTAAATGGCTGAGCGCGGCACGCACCACAGCTGAAACAGATAGGTTACAGGAAGACAATAAGGAAATGCCGCAGTAGGGTGATTGGAGTACAACTGAGTAATTAACACCTATTAACTCACAGTGGGCCATTGACGGTAGCTAATAAGGCTGCTAGTAGCAACCTACAGAACAGGATAGGGGAGGTGCTGGATTGCAAAGAAAAGAGAACTGTCACCGCAGAAGAAAGCAAACCTGCAGTAGATCGGCTATAGAACACATTTTGCAACACAATCCTGGGTTGGGAAAGTACAAAACAAGAAAGCAGGCTGCTCGATGCATGCCTGACAATGGAAGGGGAATCGTTATGAAAAGTGAAGGCAAGGGCAAGAGGTGATCAATGGCAGCTAAATGTAATTCAACACCAAAGGCACCACAATAGCAGTACCTGCGGTAAAACACATAAGTAATATACCCTGCAGCTCTGATTGTACATACACACCCTATGACATCATCAGTGTCCAAAGCACAATAGTATACATTGTGAAGGCACCTCACACACACTCGTGTATTCCCAAACACTGCACCATTGGTGTAAACAGACAGGGAACTTTTACAATGTACTTGTTGGGATCTGCCATAGCTGTGATTCATCACCATGTGTTGGAGACTGAAGGTGGTGTGGAGGATGATGCTGAAAATCACCTCAGGCCCCGGAGGAGGAGAAGAGTGTTCAGACCAAGGGTAACCTACGAGGGGCTACATGATCTGGAGATAGTAGAGTGTTACAGGGTGGACAAGGACATCATACAGAAAATTGTTGAGCTGTGCCGGCCACGCCTCAGATCCAGAAACAACAGAGGGGAACCCATCCCAGTGGACACGAAGGTATGTGTAAGCTTGAGAATACTAGCCACAGGTACCTTTCAAAGGCCAACTGGAGATATCATGGGATCTCACAGGCATCAGCATCCAGGGTACTCCACCAGTTCCTGGATGCCATGTTACCACATGCCAATGAGCACATATACTTCCCCCGAACTCAGGAGGAGTTGGCCAGCAATATGCGTCTCTTCCACCATGTGGCAGACTACCCAGAGGTACTGGGTGCAATAGACTGCACGCACATACATATCAAGTCACCACCCGGTGAGCATGGTAGGCGCTACATAAACTGCAAGGGATACCACTCCATCAACTGCCAGGTCGTGTGCAATGCCCAGGGCATTATCACGGATGTGTGTGCTGGCAGTCCTGGAAGCTACCATGACTCCCACATCTGGCATGCCTCACAGCTGTATCAGGTATTTGTCAGGGGGGACATCCCATATGGCCACCTTGTGGGGGATGCTGGCTATACACTGGAGCCGTGGATGATGACTCCCATCAGAAATGCACACACACCCATGCCAGAATGCCATAATGAGGCACACACACAAACCAGAATCATCATAGAGAGTGTGTTTGGGATGCTGAAATCACGGTTCCATTGCTTGGACATATCTGGTGGAGCCTTGCAGTACTCTCCAGGCACGTGTGCCCACATCTTCATAGTATGTGCCATGCTACATAATATGATCCTGCGGAAACAGCTGCAGCAGGATCATAATGGTGAAGGCCCTCACAGCCCATCGCAATTGCCAAGGGCATCACAGGCACAGAGGGATTCAGACTACGAACACCCTGTGCCAGCCCCAGTAGGCAGATGGAGGCATGCCCAATATGCCCATGCCTTGGCAAAGAGGGAACATATAGCACATACACTGACAGTGTAGGCCCCTACGGATTGACACACTTCACCTGCACACACAGTAAAATGGATGGCACACACACGACCACCTGTAAATTGTCATGTATAGGTGGTCTACTGTGTGAATCCTACATAGGCAGCCCTCAACTATTGCACACACAACAGCTATTGGTACAAGGTAAGTCAACACCTGAACAGTAAATTAAGCTAACAGCATGTGTTGATACTGTATGTATAGGTTCCTAGGTACATTGGTAGGTGCATGCCTGATTGTCAGAGGCCATTCATCAGCCTAGCCAAAATGTGTGTGCTGTCGTCACCCCATTGATTAACTAACTGTCCCTCTGTGGAGCAGAGCCAAGTGCGGGATCCCTGGGGTGTAACCACTGTTCCCCACCCACTCTGCAAGGATTCCCTGGTGTGTTAATGAGGGGCTGCATATAATGTAATCAGAGATGTAGTTCCAAACATAGGGAGTACCCATGACAGGTATCTGTCATCCCAGCATTCTCCAGTTATGGTTGTGTCTCACTGTGACATGGATTCCCATAGCTGGAGCACATCCATTAAGTATCACTTGGACATACCATTAATAGGTATCATCCATATGTAAACTAACTGAGTTACACATTTGTTTGCAGTATGGAGGAACAGCCGTAGTACAGTCCACATACTAAACACCATAACACTTGTACATATCCCAGATGCCCCAGTGGTAAAGCCACTGACTGTCTAGTGCATGTTCCCGGTTCCACGACCTGCAAGGGCTGTTATGTAATTCCGATGTCCTGAATAATGGATGTTGGATGCAGGTCATTAGAGCACGTTTAAGCACATGTTAGTGGGTTTATGCGCCGGCAAGTGCCGGTAAGAGTCGTTTAAACATGACTACATGGATATGCGCAAAACAGGTCTAAGCTTCGCTGAATATCGCACAGATCATGGTCAAAGCTGGCCAGAACAGCTGAAATCTGTGTTATTCACCCTTGTACTAATAGTGCCTGCTCTGAGAGCTAAAACGACCACTGCCAGGAGTAGAACACGCATCCATGTACTCAATCACCTACCACTAAGCTACCTGAGATGTACCAACAGCAGGTGTGCAGGTGTGTATTGTGACAGGTTAAAACACAAAAGGGTGGAGTTCGGGAAATACTATACACCGCCATGTACACAACAAAAGGTGTGTTCTCTCTCCAATATAGAGATAGAAAGGGCAACAGAGAGATATATGTCAATATATACGGATATACATATATATGCAAATATATAGATAGGTTAACAACATGTACACAACCATGGAGATACATATAAATAGGGCACTACCAAATACAGAATGCTTTAAATACCAACACGCATAATCACAAGGCTTAAAGACTGAAAGACCACAGTACCGGAACACTAGAACTGCGAGTACTATTATCACGATGTTAAGGGACATTTAGTTATTGCTTCTGGTGCTGCGGTCCAGTTAGGTACTGTGTTTAAGTGTGCTTCTCATTGCTGTAGTGTGTGTAAGTGTGTGTTCTGAGTGCAATGTGTGTTTCCGTGGGACTGTAATGTGTGTGTGTGTGTCTGTGTGTTTGCTTCATGTGTCTGTTCGTGCTATCTTGAGGTAGATTATTACAGTAGGTGTGGTGTGGGGGGTGCAGCCAACCACATGGGGTGTGTATGGGGCATGGCCACCTGGCCATATGTAGTGTAGGATGGTTTGTTTGGATGTGATGGGTAGCAGTGTGTCTGTGTGTGCGTGTGTTCTGTGTTTGTGTTAGTTCCGGGTGTTTGACTGTTGCAAGTTTGAGTGTTCGGTATTGTGGGGTTTGGGAGTCTGTGAATGGTAATGTGGTTGTTGGAAGTGTGTGTGTTCCTGAATCCGTGGGTATGCCGTATACAGCAGTTGAAGTCTTCAAATATGTGCACAACATGGACCACAGCAATCACAAATTCCGCCACGACCGAACGTTATGAACAAAGGATATGGAGACTATATTATAGCAATAACCCACTCCTGGGTGTGGGTAATGCTGGATTTACCCATGGTTGTCTTTGTTTGGCCACTCGGGCTTCGTCCTCATGAACAAACCACACCAACCATGGGTAAATTCACCATTACCCACACCCAGGCATGGGTTATTGCTATATTATACCATGACCCTCCATTAATATTCCAAAACGTGCATGCTGATTGGCCAGAATGCACGTTGTAAATCGACTTATACTAATGGAAAAAGGTCTGGTCGCCCGGACTTTTTCCATTAGTATAAGTCTCTTTTAAAACACTGTCTCGCTATGTTAAAAGAGTTTAACATAGCGACACAGGTTTTAAAAAAGCAATGGAGATCTCCGTTGCTTTTTTTAAAGCTGTCTCGCTATGTTAAACTCCTTTAACATAGTGACACAGTGTGTAAAAAGCAACAGAGATCTTGCTTTCTCCGTTGCTTTTTTTTTAAACCTGTCTCGCTATGTTAAATGGGTTTAACATAGCGAGATAGCTTTAAAATAAGCAACGGAGATCTCCTTTGCTTATTTTAAAGCTGTCTCGCTATGTTAAACCCATTTAACATAGCGAGACAGATTAAAAATCAATGGAGAAAGCAAGATCTCCATTGCTTTTTACTGTTTCGCTATGTTAAATGTGTTTAACATAGCGAGACAGCTTTAAAATAAGCAACGGACATCTCTGTTGCTTATTTTAAAGCTGTCTTGCTATGTTAAACCCTTTTAACATAGCGAAACAGTAAAAAGCAATGGAGATCTTGCTTTCTCCGTTGCTTTTGGCCACAGCTCTGATGTACTGTGTAGGCATGCATCATCAGAACTGCCGCGGATACCAGACAGCTGCGGAAGGGCAGCAAAGAGGCATTATACAATGCCATTATTTAAGAAAATAAATTATTTATTTTCTTAAATAATGTCATAGTATAATAGCAATAACCCACTTCTGGGTGTGGGTAATGCGGGATTTACCCACGGTTGTCTTTGTTTCGCCCTCGGGACCAAACCACGCCAACCGTGGGTAAAACCCGCATTACCCACACCCAGGCGTGGGTTATTGCTATAATACACTATTACAAATATGTGTTATGGACATGAGCTAAATATAGGGTTACCACCTGTCCCACCTTGCGAGGGGCAGTCCCTCTATGTGCGGTAGAGTCCTGACCAAAATGTGTACAAATACTAATGTCCTACAATTTCGAGATGTTCTGCATGTCCCATAGTTAATGTAATGGTTGCATAAAATAGTAATCTGTATCTAACATACCTACATGTAACAAGAAACAGCATAAGCAAGTAAACCGCTACAAGAATATAAGCTTTTATATAAGCATATATGTAAAGTTCTATACTTTGTACTGACCATGGGTATGTGTCGGCCTCTAAAATCCAATGTGTGTCCTGCAAATGTCCCACTATGGCCATTTGAAAAGGTGTCAACCCAAGCCAAAGAGGTTCAGTCACCAACACAACTCCAATGAGTGCAAATATCTGTGACAGAAATACACGAGACAGCTTTCATGTAGCAACATTTCATTACATACCGATGTATTTCCGAAGGGATTGAAGGACCAACATCACCTGCATGCTTTATAGGAACCAGTTAACAATGGCTTAATGAATAAGCCTGCAATAACCATAGTATTAGTCTACTAAATGATAGGTCTTCAATTAGGGAAGGAGCCCTCACACACATATGGAATATGTATAAATGCAGTCCCCACACACCTTTATCTGTTATGTACACCCACCTACATCTCCCCCACACCCAAAACAATTGCAATACAGACTGTAATAACATCACAAACATCCACTCACTCTATGATATCTGCAGAAGCCTTAACATACCTTGTGAGAGACACACTATAATGACCCTATGTGAAATCGTTGCTGTTGTACAATGGAACAGACGCCGATGTTACAGGTTTTGTTTGCAATAGTCCTGTATCAGACGGTTGATATAACAGCTACACTCACATGTAGAACTACATCCTCTAGCCATTACACACAATCCACGTAGGACATGAAGTTAAAATATCTCTGTGTCTCTCCATATAGCTGTTGCAGTTCATCACAAACAACACATCCAGGCCGTCTTCCTCGAAGGTAGGGCAAAGGGACAACGCCCAAGTGGAGTATTCAATTATACCCTACTGTTGCCATGTAATTGGCTAATCGAGTAGCTGCACAGCTGATGTGCATGTAATCATCTACTCCGGAACACCAACTGGTGGCAGGATACCACATGTTACTGGTATCTACGTATAAAAGGATGGCTTGTCATACATTCAAACCATATGTACATACGAGAAAACTGTTAAAACAGAAAAGGAATAGGACTGATATTATCGTAAACTCGGACTACTAAGAAGGTATGTAGAACACTCAGTATGTTAGTGTATGTAGTGCCTGTTCTGTATTAATGAAAGTGTACGCAATGCATATAGTGGGAAAAGGTATTATGTAGTGATGTATTGTTGAGCATAGTAACGCTTGTAGAAATTGTGTGTACTGCTATGGCCACAAGATAAACACCTCGTACACCACAAGGGATGCTACATAAGGACTTTAAACACAACAATTCCACTCCAGCCACTGTCAGTGGCAGGGTTTGTCCAACAAGTACGTGCCATAACAGGGGATAGTATATGTTGATATATTGTAACAGTAGGCATATGTATGGGTGTATAACTGAGAACAACATGTCTAAGGTGGTCCTGCTGTGCAATTATGATTTGCATTATGGGATATTGTTGCAAAAATGTGAAATGTACAGTATTGTAGGTAGATCTGTCTAACATTTTACATAGCATTACTGTTATATTATGCAAACATCAGGTATGTCTATTGGCATGTACAAAACACAATAACAGGATACATATGACTTGTAGTCACCAGACAGAATATCAGCATGATAGCTAATTGAAATGGAAGAGCTAGTCAATTATCCATGCACAAAGGACTTGTAATAGCTTTATGGGTTCATAGTTAGGTACTATGCTGTCTGGCCAAGTCCATTCGTAAGCCTAACTGTATATGCCTGTCTCCCAACCACCCATCGAGGTATCTCTTGAAGAGTGCTAGTGAGGGTCCCTGCCTGATGTACATAGGAATCATGTTCCAAAGCATGGTGAGTGTCCGGGTCAGGAATGTATCCCTCCAGCACGTCCTAGTCATCGCTGCATTTAGGTACATATCCCAGAGCATGTGGCTCTCAGTGGCTTTTGCTTATGTGGAGCATATCCAACAATATTGTTTTGGACATGGGCCTTGTATGTTCAGCAGAGATCACCTCTGAGTATGCAGTATGCAAATGAGTACAGTTGGGGTTTCTGTAGTTGGGCTGCATATGTCATCCTTTGGAGGTCAGTAATCCTCTTGGTGTGTTAATGTTGTGGTATTTAAAGCCATTGCTGTTGTCTCGTAAGGTACATCCCAAATGGGGTGTTGTACCCTTTAACGTGTTTCATAAGTCATGAGTAGAGAGGTACAATGGCTGCCTTTGTTCTGGCTACAAACCCATTAGAGATTAGGGTGGCCACATAGAAGGATATCCACGCCACCTTGGCAATATGGTTATCAAAGGAGTGGGTGCTATCTACTTGTGTTCTAAGATCCCTTATTATGTCTTATGTATGTAGGGGACTACCACCTATGTGATAGTCAGCGGGTGATTGGCGTAATCCAAAGGGGATGTCTATGCACCTCGTGGCATGCAGCTTGAGGCCATGTTATTGACACCAGGTATCCATCCCAGTGACACCCTTATGGTGTCTGTATCAGCTGGTGAATCAATCATGGTCTCTAGATTGCAGTCGCCTGCAAACATATTCAGGGTAAGTCCTTCTGTGCTAGCCTGTACCTCAAAGAAGCATATACCGAACATAAGGGGCCCTATGACCGAGGACTGGGAGACACCAATTGTAACTGATTTACAGTAGGAACTAGGGTATTCTATCCTCACTGTGTGGGTCCTGTCCATGAGCCACTTTGCATAACATCTCGTGACGTAGGTGTTGATGTGCAGGTGGACGTGTATGTTGACAATATACCAGAATGGGGAACAGTGTTGAAAGCCATTGAGAGGGCAAGGTAGGCAGTGTGAACCTACTTACCCTCATCTACTGCCTTGGTAACTGTCTCAAAAGACTCCACCAGGTTTAGGAGTCATGGTCTGGCCCTAACAAATCCAAACTTGGTGGGATCAAAGGTTTGGAGGCCATCAATGTCTCTGTGAATGAGATCCATGATGATGTGCTCCATAGCCTTGCAGAACAGTCTAGTCAGGCGTATAGGGCAATAGTTCCCCTGGTCCATTGTGGCGCAACCTTTGTGGAGTGTGATAACTGTTGCTGTGTGCCATTCAGGGGCCACAATGCCTGATGCAAGGCTATTAGTGAATTTGGTGCCCAAGTGGGGAGCCATTTCGTTCTGAAGTTTGTGTAAATCGCAGCCTGGGATATTGTACAGTCACTTGGATTCTGTGTTCCTGGCTTTAGCGAGTGCAGCTTGGAACTGCATAGTTGTGACTGCAGGGACTCTGCATTGTTCCTGTATAGATTTGGGCCCTTTAGGGTGTGAGAGGCGTGTAAAGTTAGCACTGAACCTATCTGCCAGGATGTTGCCAATATCAGTCGGTTCTGTAATGTTCGTGCCTAACCGTTGTATGTCAGAGCAGATGTGGGTATCGCCATTGAGAGTAGTGACATACCTCTAGAATGCTTTGTGGTAGTCCTTGAAATGAGTCGCAGTAATGTTTACGTAGCTAGCTTTGGAGGATGTGATAAGGGATCTCAGATTTCTACTGAGGCTGACCAGGGATCTACCCCACTCATGGGATTGTTCTCTACTTTGCAACAGTCTCCTCCTTCTGTTGTACATTATGTCCATGGCAGTGAACCCCCCAGAGTGGCATCCATTTTCTGGTGGGTACCGTCATGGCTCTGTTTGGGATAGCATGATCCATGCAGTCGTGTAAGTGCTAATTAAATGCAGTTGTGTATGATTCAGCGGTTGTAACTATATTGTCCATCTGCACAGGTGTCATGACATTTACTACTGCTGTCATAAGAAGCCTGAAGTTGGCTTTGTAGAATTATTGTACTGTGTTTTCCATAAAGGGTGTGGTGCCAGGATATGGATAACAAGGGTGATTAGCATACGTTCGGATCTGACCAATGAGGAGATAACCCCAGGTGTGGAACACCAGTCACACATGTTGGTAATGTCCAGGTCTAGAATATTGTTCGACCTGGTGGTGGTGTGGATAGGTTGATCCAGCCGATTGGAGGTTATGAATCCCAGAAAGTGTTGGCCTAATGCATCAGTACATGACTAAGTATCCCAGTTAATGGAGGGGTAGTGTCAGTCGCACATCAGTAGTTTCTGTTTGAACCCTACTTTCCAGTACATCAAGAAGTGAGGACCATTAACCGTGGGGTATGGTGTGGAATCTGTAGCAAGCTACAATTTGTATAGCAGTTATGGCCACAGTTAGTTGCACTTGGATTACCTCTGATGCATTGTGCTAAGCAACCAGCCTGGAGGTGTGTATATCCTTGGGAAATATGGACACACCTCTGCCATGGGTGTAACGTTCCTGGTTACATGACTGAAAGGTGTGGTCTGAGTAATAGCCTGTTAGTGCAGGGGTGCTCTCAGGAGCCTAGAAGCAGGTCAGAGTCACTGCAGAGATATCGAAGTGGTCCATTACAAGGAGTGCCTCGGGTGAATGCGTTTGAGATGAAGATGTCAAGCATTGAGTAGCATTACCCTCAGGTTTTGCTTGCCTGTTCCTGTTATGGTGGTGAATATGTTATTTGAACCGTGCCTAAAACAGGCACTATAGGAGCAGCAAGAGCCTTAGACATTATCTGTAATCCCAGGGCCGACAGGTGCAGGCTATCTGTGCCAAAGCATCGTGTTTTGTCGATCATATCATTCAAAGCAGACAGATACTGGATACCCTTGGAATGACACCAGAAGCATAGCCAACTGTTGAAGTGAATAATTCAGTCCTTGTACTGCATTATCAGTCTGGACGAATGCAGAATGCTTCTCAGGGTTAGGGCGATACCTGCCTGGGCTACAAGATCGGAGAGTTATTCCATGTCTCTGTACATGTAGTCCAGGAAGGTACATCTCAGGGCATTCACACTAACATGGAGAATGACACAGTCATATTGTACCTGTTGAGGAGTGGCCTGAGTGCATAGGTTATGTTGCGGATCCTGTTACCCGACAGCCAGCTGAAAGTGACTATCACCTTGTGTAGCCTGTTGAGTGGACATCAGTGTGACTGCCTATAGAGTCACCTATGACTAGTGTGTTGGGTATGTTATATCGCCCTGTTGGCTGTAGTTGATGGGCACACTGAGTCTGTGGGCTATAAGTAATTGGTGTTGTGTTGGATGATGGGGGATGCCTGCATTTCTGCTTTGGAGTTCTCTATTGCCTACACAGAGTAGTATTGAGAGGCTCTGCAAATGTTGTAGTCTTACTATGTGTGGCCTGTGGTGGTGGTGATCTAGTGAGACTATATGATGAGTGTGGTGTGGTGCAAACGTTTAACATCCCCACATGATTGTCAGGTTCAGTCTGGGTTGGAGAGAGCTTTGCCTCCAGCATGGCTACATATGTGCATCTCCTACAGGTTGTAGTGTTGTATGGTAGGAGGGGAGCATTGACTGTGTACACAAGACAATTTCTATATTGCCTCATGATGCCCATATTCATCATATAGACAGGCAATAACACTGGGAATTGAAACTTGGACATGCCTGAATATTTAACTATTTCTCGCTAGATATGTGAAGAAAGTGTGTACAACAGCTGTTATACTCTAAGCAAGCTGGAAATGTAAGTACAAACAGTGTTTACCTGTAGGAAATGAGGAGGATTGAGTGCTATAGTAATTAGTAGCTCATGTAGTGCTTACATGTTCTGAACAAGTGCTGAGCATGAATAAGCAATACAGATCGAGTGTCGGATAACATAAACACACTGCCCCCCCCCCAACAGGTACACAATCACATATCCATGAACACCACAGAGCCCCTGTAACCATAACTATGATGGTACAAGGTGCACTCAGGCTGCATGAGACCTGTCCACATTCCTGGTTGTATCATACACATATGGCAAAACACTTTGCTCTACACATAGACATCATGTAAAACATAGCTTCATGTCAGTCTGTGAAAACACTGAATGGTGCACACCAACAGTTATCACAACCCACAAAGTGGAGACACCACTCATAATGGGAGGCACTGCACTATTACCCTGCTGAGTCTGGTCTGAAAGTCCATGAACCTTAATCAATGTATATGTTGTTAGCAGTACAGATGTAGATGACAGTACGGATGATTTCACACTGCATATCATACCTGTGACAGGTCATAGGACATCATCACCCATACTGTGTTCCACCTACACTCAGTATACTAGATGTACCTTTGTATGTCACAGGAGTGTTCTGCCAGTGGCCTGTTGACAGAACCAACAGTACAAAAGGTGTCTGAGTGATATGTGCACATCACACCAGTGGCAGCTACAGTAAAAAAGGGTTAATTTGTTGTACTCCCCCTCATTGTAGCCCATACCACACAGACAAATGTGAGGCATCTGTGTATGTAAGTATGTGAATGGCTATGACCTAGGAGCAATAGCTGACTCAGTGTTGTAGACAACATACAGAATGGGCTTTGTGGATGAGGTGCGTGACATATGTGCACAATCTGACAGCTGCATATTGCATTGTCACCACTAGGTTAATAACCCTGTACCCATGAACTACCACCTAGGCAGCGGTCAACATAATGGACACTGTGTGTAAGGGATGGTGCTGTGCAGTTTACCTCTCTGAGCTAGTGCCGTCACCAAGCCTATTAGGTAGTCATAAGAGACAACCCTAGTCATGACAGGGTGCCATCCATGAGCATGGAGATCATTGTACAGCCATACTCATCACTCAAGTGACCAACATCGGATCACATATCATTTTTAAGGGGTATTGGCCATGCTTGGAAGGGCGACACCAGTCTTCACAATCCTCATCCCTGCTATGTAGCATGATGCCTACCCTGCATAAAGACATCTCCAACACTGTGATGCTGGATATGCTACACGTACATATCCTGATCTGAAATACATACGTCATGGACAGCCACCTTCCTAGTACAAGGATCGCCACATGCTGGACAGATCCTTGTGCCATACATGTTACATACTCCTGCCATACTATGCAACCCTGTCCAGCAAAGCTGCACATTTCATCTCTGTCAGACATGGTGTGATGACCGCATAGTAGATGTATCATTAACCATCTGGATCAATTATGTGGCACTGCTTCACCTAGCGCCGGAAACATGGCTGTCGGATACAGCTAGAAAACCTTACATCCTATGCTCATACATGGCCCAGAAGGGCATACAGACTACTACATGACCTTGGCCGTACATGCTATCATTGATAACCATCCCTGCAAATACCATCCGGCTAGCCATTGTCCCATGTGTATCACATGTGCAACACAGGTGATACGTGGCAGGATGTTGAACTGCTGTACAGTGCTGTGTAGATGTATATGGCAAAACACATGCATGTAAAGGTTTCCATGTGTATGTCTGCATTGTCACAGGTCATGTCCGTTAAGGCAGTTTATGTGTTGATATGTGACATATACACAGCATCAAGGTCAACAGCATTAATGTGGACACATCCAGGCATGTGCTGACAGGTAAGAACACAAGTACAGGCAAACAGACATGCCCACATCAAGACAGCATTCACATGGAGTATGAGCAATGTAATCAGGTGACACACATATATGGTGATAATATCCAATCCCCATTGGGTGTCACATGTGTGTGACACAAACATGTCAGTGGTGTCAGTGTCATGAAGATTTGCAAATACAACTGTTCATATGTACTAAATGTAATACACATATATGTGCAGCTGTATCTCTGTGCATCTCTGAGATACTGTGACCTGTCGCAATCATTATGTCTTCCAGATATGCCTCAAGCAAGGCTCCCAGCTTATAGCCGCTTGGAGGATGAGGCCCTTATACCTTAACTCCAAGACAACTATAATGTCTTGTTTAGCCATGTGCCACAGCATGCACAGCAGCGTGATGACCTGTGGCAGGAACTTTGCAGGAGGGTTAATGATGTGGGTGGCCATAACCGCACATACCAGCAGGTGCAAAGACACTGCACAGACCTGATCAGACATGCAAAACAGGATGCAAATGCAATCGCCAGGGAACAAGGTGCAACAGGTAGTGGGCCACCAACTCAGCCCCCACTCAAATGTACTGAGGAGCTACTGGCCAACCTGGGGACACCATCAGAACAGCATCCACAAACCCTAGCTGCCATTGTGGAGGTGGGTGTCTCTCAACCACCGAACCTGGAGTTGCCTGGTAAGTCACTACTGCACATATAACTATTATATCCCATTTAGTTTCATGTGTCACTGTACAATATGTAATGTAACATCATATGCAAGGCATGTATGCACACATGCAGCATACTATAGTATGCTACCCTGTGTATGCACGCATGTGCATACTCCATAGTATATCCTATTGTACTGGCGAATGTGTTAACATGCACATTGCACCCTGTAGCTGTCATACAGTCATGGATAATGATCATACTGCTGTGTCACCCCTATATATGTACCTCTGGCATTCCGCAGAGACAGCAGGCCATTGCAGGTGAGACAGTTATAAGTATCAGGCATGTTAATGCACAGATCTATTCTCCATGTGGCCAGTTAACACATATACACATAATGTATGGTCCTGTCACAATATACAGGTCGCATCTTTAATCCATCACACTGGCTACCCATGTGCAATACTTACAAACTAAATGAAACACCGACATGAAACCACAGAAACTGTCATTGATAGATATGTGGACAGCTGTGCATACAATGGTGGAGGTGTTGTTCAATGTAGGAATATGTACTATACATCAGAACTACACATGTGGGGTACACAAACAGTACTACACAGTGAGATGGAGTATGGGCAGCCCACAGGATTCACCATTGTGGAATATGCCCCTGCAATGAGAGCACACATTGTGATGTGCCATGTGACATGTCCATAACATGTAGTGGTCCAGCTGCAACATTGTCTCACTATCCCATAAAACATACCCCACATACCAAACATACAACCCTTTGTCTGCATAACCCTGTGGACAGTGGAGTATCTGATATCTATGGGGGTATGTCATATGGGATAACACAGACATGTGAGATAGATGGTCATCACAACCATTTGGCCAACACATGTTCACACATGGCCATGGAGGATGGCCAGAGACATGTAGCAACACACAGTAGATGTGATGTGTTTGTGTGTACACCCTGTTGTACATTGGCTACACATGGTCCTACTATACCCATTGTTGAATGGTTATATTGCAGATGTGGAACACTGGACATCCTACAAGCCTGTGCACAGCTTGTGGAGGTGTCACTTAATTTGACCACATAAGATGTGCTGAACATCATGACTGTGTCACAGCATGACACTAGTCACCTGTACAGCATTGACATACATACACAGACAACTACATCAGGCCACAGATACAGTACATTTCCCTTGCTGCTGTTGGATATCACTGTCAGCCATGCACCTCGTGTGTGTGGTACACAAATGTCATGTGGGACATGGTGTATTGACAAGTCTGCCATGTGTGGACATGGTTGCCAGGAAGCTAAGATATGTTAGCAGATGTGCAGGGATGTCATCTGTATGTCCTTTGGTGACCTGTCACACATGACACATCATGGTTTAGTGTGTTTACACCTCAGCGGCATGGGTCACAATCCACAGTATATATGTATTGTGTATGCACACAGTCATGGCTATGCACTGTGTGTGTGTAATCCACACTGTATAGCAATAGAGATGCCTCATGATTCCATGCAATGGCACTGTGTCTGTACTTCACACTGTATAGCAATATAGACGCCTCATAATACCCTTCAATGGTCATGCACATCTGCTAAAAGTGCATTCTATCTGTAGGGCGTACAGACAACACTGCAATGTGACACCATTACACCGCTGTACATGTGTCAGGACATCATTGTGTCAAACATGTATGCATGTCAATGCACACATCAGCAGATTACATGTTATACTACATGTTAATGTCAAGGTCATATGCCTCACATCAGACATGTGTACTGTTAACCTGTGCTGGTCCACATGGTGTAACACAGGGATGCATGCTTACTACCATGATTGTGTGGAATGCATGGCTTCTGCTATGACACATGCTTGTTGTTGTGTGCAGCCCAGGGATGTATGATAACTACCACTATTATTGTCTGAGCTGCATGCCGTCTGCTGTATCACACGCATGTTGCATGCTTTCTGTCAAATCACATGCATGGTGTGTGTGTGTGTGTGTGTGTGTGTGTGTGTGTGTGTGTGTGTGTGTGTGCGTGTATGCGTGTGTGCGTGTGTGCGTGTGTGTGTGTGTGTGTGTGTGTGTGTGTCTGTGTGAGTGTGTATGTGTGTGTGTGGGGGGGGGTTTGTATTGTAATGTAGAGTCTTTGTTTGCCTTCACAGGTGATGTAGGTGCGTTACCCTCCTGCGGTCCATCTGATGCTAGTGTCCCCATAGACTCTAGCAGTGATGATGCACATATGCTTGAGGCACAGGCAGGGTTGTCAGGGGCTGAATCTGTGCCATTGTTTGCCATTCCACCTATATCCCCCTCATCCCCGCACACAGTTCTCATGCCAACACATACCCCATCACCAGTGGCCATAGAGGAAGGACAGTTAGCATGTGGTAGCTTGGTACAGGAACGTGTGGTGGCTATGTAAGGTGTGTATTCACACCATGGTGTCAGTCAAATGACTGCAGATGTGCCACACAGGCATGTGGCCAGTGCTGCTCGTAGGAGGACCTCTGGCCGACATGCCCCTGCAGGACAGAGCGCAGCAGCTGGTGTCACCAGACACATGTTTCAGACTGTAATGGCGGCACAGAAATGTGCTGAATGGCAGAACAAAGAAGGGCAGAGGCTTCAGAGGGCTGCTATCCATTCTTTAAATGACAACATCCAGGCATTGGCAAATGGTCAACAGCAGATTGCTGAAGTTTTGAACAGATGATTGGGTGACATGGTTGGAATCCTTGACCATGGCATGACAATCCATGAGCATGAGCTGTCTGTGCTGGAACATCTGGTAGGTGTGAGGGGTAGGGCACTTGGACGTAGGCAAGCTACATCACCTGGTGCAGGTCTACGTGAACGAGCTACCTCACATGCCCGCTCCCATAGTGGCGGTAGCAGCAGCAGTGCAGCTGGTGCTGCGCTGTCCACACCAGGACACAGCAGGCCACATGGATGTGGCCCTGGATGGTCCTAATGGGGACATGGTTCCAGTTGACATGTGTCATCGGACAGTACCCAATCTGTACCTCTGCCTGGTAGTGCCCGTGCAACCCCTGGCAGGCACAGGTCACGTGGCCATGTCCGGACACCGTGAGCTGTAAATCCTGGTCTGTACAGTCTGGAGCTGTCAATAATACCCCTGTGTAGGCCAGATACATGGCAGAACTGTGTGCACACATACACGCACACACCAGAAACATCTGTAGGGCACCGCAACACTCACATGCATAACAACCACACATAGCCAATTAGATCACAGGCCCTAACCCACACACATGATGTCATCCACTGGTGCAGCCTAGGCCCCTGGCAAACATTATCACCCTGTGAATATGATGATGCCTGTGCCGCATCCCTGTCATCCACACCATCGGTGCAGGGACATGCTCATATGGTCTGATGCACAGGGTGAACAGAATAGGGAGATAAGTGTAAATTACAATTGTTGTGTACTGTTGACATGCAGCAGACATACCATGTAGTACAGGTTTAGAATGCATTGTTTTCTGTTCACAGTATGTGTCTTGGTAACAACAGTAACAGCATGTTGGTAATGATGCCCTGTTTCCCTCCTTCAGGTCTAATTGCATGTGCCATTGAATACCAGTGTTTGCAGTTTCCCATGTGTAAATGTGGACTACTCACAGGCATGTATGGCAATACCAGCATGCTATACGTAGCTTCAAACTCACTGTTAGAAAGGCTGACATTCTAAAGATGTCTACACATCTACTGATCTAGGAGCATGTGAGCTGTGTACTAAGCTACAGTGGCTAGAGACGTGACATCCATACCGGGTGACATCACAGGTACAGTTACATGGTGCGGGGAGTTTACATAGTGGTCTAGCTGATGTCAAGGGTAGAGGCCAGTTGATAGCATGAGGCCTCACTGTGTAGCAGTAATACACATTCACATTACAGGATGAGAACACACAACTGCACACACACACACACACACACACACACACACACACACACACACACAGGTATCTGCACATATGTATTCAGACACAGTAACACGCCCACACTCACAGAGTCAATGACACTGTAACACACAAACACACACACTTGATAGTGTTGAGGTGAGGACTCCTGCCTATGTGGTTATCACCAATACAGTACTGTGCACCCACATGACGCAACACAGAGAATGAACATGTACAGGTAGTCAGTAATGCCTAAGATCAACGGCATCAACAGGGTAGTAGATTGCATCACCTGGAGGGGTTAGGGGTCCTATCTGTTCACTATGGTAGCATACATCCTCACTCCATGGACCAGACAGCCATACATACATACACACACACACTATGGAGTCCACAATTGAATGCACCTATGTCATGCACATACAGATAGCTCACATGTATGTGATACACATGACACCCCTGCCTATGTCTTGCTTTCTACACTGCAGTATGTACAGATCTCTACAACAGTGTACAGGGGTGTGTAACAATTGGGATGTATTCCCCACCATACGTGGCATATATGGACACACAAGCAAACACACATGGCAGTACTGTGAATCAAACACCTGCTGTCTTATGATACGTATGACAGACATGCAGCAGTATTGCCCGCATTACAATGTGTACCGATGCTACCTTTGGCAATTGTGCTGCTATATGCACACGGGAGGTCTTAAGTGTTACAGGTGTCAAGTGATTTACAGTCAGTGGCACTCTGACCACTGTGTAAGTTGTATGTCTTCCCCTTCAATTAACAGAAACATAGCTTAGTGTTTGCACATGTTATGGTAGGACGGCTTGTGACACACCTGTGAGCTGTCTTCAAGAAACATCCATCTGCAAAGTTGGCCCACCACTTTATTTACACACATCCATCCATACCTGATGTACATCTTACCATACTGTCCGTATTTCACCATATACAGGTGGCAATGATGGGGTTGCATTGCAACTGCATGTTGTAGTAAGACACAGATCAACTGCAAACATCAGCTACTGCACACGCATAGTAGCTGAATGCACACCACTACATGTACATGTGTGTAGGTCCTACATTCCTGTTATTTAGCCATGTTTGTAGGTATTGCAATTGATGGACATGTGTGATGACATACATGACACATGGACTGTTGTATGATATGATAGTTGTCAAGGGGAACCAGTACAGAGGGAATGTTAACTCAGTCAACATTGCTATCACACCTTATGTACTGTTAGCATTCAACAGCCATGGACCTACCTTCCATGTGCATGTGTGTAATTTCTGTAGCCACCTGTCTGCACGAAGGACAGTGACAGCTATGTTATGTACATGTGTTGTGTGTGTTTGGGGCATGTACATATCCATGGCAGGTACATGTATGTCATATCCAAACATGAGTGTGTTTACAGGTGTACTGTTACAGCTGTATATGACCCAGGGCCCCTGTTATGTGTGCAGCCGACCTGGTTATGAACAGTGATATTGCCTTGCATAACACATGATGGAACTGTGTCAGTACATGGGTAGTCTGCACAGTTGCTGTAGAGCTAGGTACAGTCCACTGGTCATGGGTAACATGGTGTTGTACTAATGTATGTTCTGCCACATGTATGGATGTGTGTTGATGGTCCAAGGACATGGTGATGTCTGAGGGCTACATCCTAGAATGCGGCTTTTGACACTGTGATCTGCACCTGACACATCTTTGATGGCTTTTGAGAGTGTACTGGTCAGTACATGTGAGTGGCCTTCATGTACATGGGGACACCACCACCTGAAGTGGTCCATAACTGTGTTATGGCCCACATGTCTGTATCTGAAGTATACAGTGGTAGTGCTATTGTGCACAACTGAGCCTTCAGCCAGGTGTTCCTCACAGCACAGATGTCAGTATTCCCCATTGTTGGATCTAGATTAGCAGCTGTGATTATGAATGCTACAAATCTAGCACTGTTTAGCAAACACATACAATGCAGTTGTCCTCTAGGTGTCAGGGTGTTAACCTGGTCTCATGACATTCGTCTATGAATGGTACTATATGGGCAAAGTAGCCACTCCTGGCAGGACATCACCATGGGTGGTATTAGTGTACCAGATTTAGATTGGTACATCTAAGGTGATGGACAGCAGCAGACGCTGTGTAGAAGACTGGTGTCAGATATATGTAGTGCAGCATTCATGCTAACAATGACAACTATCGACACATTGTGCCATTCTGTGTTTAGAATCAGAGTGCATACAAAACAGCCCTTTGCTACTAAGTGTGTAAGCACAGTGTTGTAATAGTGGTCCATAGATAGGCAGTTGTCCTGATCACACCACTGGCGTGTGTTTGTCTCCATCTGCATGGGGACAGTAATATGCTTTTAGACTGCTCACACTCCATACAATCCCTATTGGCGTCTTTTCCATTGCTGATGATGTCACCCACCTAGAAGTATGCCTCTGGGAGTGATGTGATCCAGTAATCTCGGTAGTGTGTTCTGTAACTGCGTAATGCTGTAGTGTGATAGAATAGACAAGTAGGTGTTTTATTCCAAGGCATAACAGGTGTGTGTGTTTGGCAGTCATATCCTATGTGTTGGTATCTGTGAGTGGCTAGCTCCAGGATGTGTTGAGTGTGTTTTGTTGTTTTCCTATATAGTGTCCATAAATGTCACAATCACCCAAGAGACTGGGTTGGCAAGACATACACATACATTCACCAATAGGTCTGGTGAGGAAATGTCAGCAGCCCTAATCTTACCCTTAATACCGTCTGACCCGTGTGATGCAATGAAACACACTTGCCTTGATAGTAACAAAAGTATTTAATGCAGGAGGCACATGTGGTTTCCTTTTCATTCTTGTCTAATGCTTTGGTGTCGTGTGGTCCGCTGTTGTGATATATATTCTATATCTATGTATGTGTGTGTATATGTATATGTGTGTGTGTGTGTGTGTGTGTGTGTGTGTATATATATATATATATATATATATATATATATATATATATATATATATATATATATATATATAGACATTAGCACACATAAATCTACATGATGGAATACATGTCCTATACTGTTGAATGCCTGTGCTGGATGATCTGTACATGATCACTTCGGATGTGCATATGTCTGCCATGGCTTAGTGGCAAAGCACATCGTCTGTGGTGTGCAGGGTCCTGGGTTCGAGTCGTGTAGCGACCAGTTATTTTGTTGCTGGGAAGAACAAGGGACATTGAATACGGTGATAGTAAGGCACTTTTAACTAGTTGTGTGCAGATCTGCATGACAGTAAGCAGTGGTTATTTGTTTGGAGGCTCAGTATGGGTCATGTAACTATGCATTAGAAGACAATACTATGCAAATGAGGTTGAAAATAGTGAATCCCGTTTATCCCCAGGGTGTGATGCAGATCCCTAGAGTGTATGTGTATAGATAGCCGGGTGCAGGACTCGAATATAGGTGAAAGCATGGGGGGGTGTCAGGCATACTGTACGTAGATTGGAGCCCTGTGTCTCGGGATTGCTCCTACCTTAGCACGCCTAAGCTAGGGGTGTGTCTATACCTGCCTAGTGCAATTGGGAGGGACAACAGCAGTAGGAGAGTAGTCAAGGTGAACAAGTTGCGCAAATAGGTGATAATTAGCACAATCAGCAGATTACAGGCCCAGCCTAGCCCAGAACACTACGATAAAGTGAGCAAGCACTATACACGTGGGTTTTTTCCACACTCTACACCACCAGTGTATACATGCGGGGACATTTTTCGAAACAATCCAACCAAATGAGAAGGGCTGCAGCAGGCAACATAGATCAACATGTGCAGGAGGCTGAGGGTGGTGAGAATGTGAATGTGAATGCTGCTGAACAACCCTCAGTGTGGAGACAGAGAAGACTTTACAGACCCAGGGTAACCTACCAGGGGCTACATGAGCTGGAGATAGTGGAGCGCTATGGGGTGGACAGATACCTCTTACAGAAGATTGTTGAGCTGTGCCAGCCACACCTAACACATTGAACAGGCCGAGGGAAACCCATCCCAGTGGATACCAAGGTATGTGTAGGCCTAGGTATACTAGCCACAGGTACCTCCCAAAGCACAACTGGGGATATCATGGGGATCTCACAGGCATCTGCATCCAGAGTATTGCACCAGTTCCTAGATGCCATGTCACCACATGAAAGTGAGCACATACATGTCCTCAACACATGTGAGGTGTTGACCAGCGTCTCTTCCACCAAATGGCAGACTACCCTGGGGTAGTGGGTGCTATAGCCTGCATGCACGTATGCATCAAAGCACCACCCGATGAGCGGGGTAGGGCCTACATTAACCACAGGGGCATCCCCTCTATCAAATGCCAGGTCGTATGTGATGCCCAGGGCATTATACTGAATGTGTGTGCTGGCTGCCCTGGAAGCTATGATGATTCCAATATATGGCATCTGATGCAGCTGTACCACACCTTTGCCAATATGGACATCCCCTACAGTCACCTAGTGGGGGATGCTGGGTAACCACTGGAGCCTTGGCTGATGACACCCATCAGCAATGCACACACACCTGAACAACTACGCCATAATGAGGCACACGCACAGGCAAGACATATAATTGAGCGTGTGTTTCGGATGCTCAGGTCATGGTTGCAGTGTCTGGACACGTCCAGTGGAGCCTTGCAGTATTCACCAGCTACATGCACCCAAATTGTTATGGTATGTGTTATGCTACACAATATGATCCTGTGGAAACAGTTGCAGCAGGAACAGCATGGGGCAGGGCCACACAGCCCCCCACCAATGCCAAGGCCTCTACAGACACAGTGTGACTTGGAAGAGGAACTACCTGAGCTGGACCCAGTAAGCAAAAGGAGGCGTGCCCAGAATGACCTGCCCTTGGCAAAGAGGCAATGCATAGCATATGCACTGAAACAGTAGGTACCCAGGGAATTTCACCCTCTCTGACTCACACAGACAGTAAAAGGGATGCCAAACATGACACTACCTGTGCTCAGCCATGTATAGGAAGTGCACTGTGTGCATTCGACATAGGCAGCCCTCCAGCAAAATCCTCAGGTCTGGCACACCCTCAAGATAAGTCAATCAACCTACCAATTGGCAGTTGTATTAGAATGTGTTTTTACCTTGAGTTATGGTATGGATGTAAGCATGCAAGGGAATTTGGTGGCCGAATGTTAGGGCAGCGGACAGTACACGTCCATAGTGGCACCATGACATCTGTAGCACATAGTGGGGTTGCAATAGCAGCCAGTAGTACACAGGGTGTCCTAGCCCACTGCAGGTTATGGGCTGAACATCATGTGTGTCCATACAGCCCACACAAGTCTCAACCAGCTGGACAGGTGTAGACCAATACAGACAAATGCTGTACAATGGCCTCTGAATATGCCCAATGGATGACCCCCAGCCCCCCACAGACACACACAGACAGACTACAGCAGGCCAGGCAGTTGGATGTAGGTTGTGAAGGCTAGGACTTCTGAAACCAATATGTTGGTAGTTAAAGCTAGGATCTGAAGTACACTGGTATGCCTCTAGCCAGCACAATAGGTAGGTCCACACACTGGAATGGAGTACCTGACATTCCAGTACAGTAGTAGCAAAAGTGTACAACTGTCAGCTGTGCCCCCCTTCCAACGTACACATGTAACAGTCATGTACACCCCCCCCCGGTGCTGTGCAGGAATGTGGATACAGTTGGATGTCCCCTCACGCTGTGCAGAAATGTAGCAACAGTCAATGCCACATGACCGATGGATACCCTGCAGACACAGCATGCCACCTGTTAGTGTACAACGCAGGGGTCGGCACCACAGTACTGACTACCTGGACATGTAACACATGCGATCCAGTTGACTATACTGGGCATGCTCAAACACATGAAGGTATGATGGTAATGTCAGTCGACAACATGCGTAATGGTCATACTGGGCATGCTCACACACTTAAACACAAGACGGCCAGGTCTGCAAACACCAGTGGTCCTGACATATCTCCCAGTACATTGCTATACTGTTGGATGACTGTGCTGTATGGTATGTGTGTGGTACTGTCTATTGTCTGTATATATGCCATGGTGTATTGGTAATTCAGATTAGTTGTATGCGCAGGGTGTTGCTACCAACACTTGCAAAGGACGGTTCTTTGTTTGCGGCCAGAACAAGGCCAATGGATATGGAGTGGGTAAGGCACATTGCAGCAGTTGGCAGCGGTTGTGCATGGGTTTGCATGGTGTTAAGCACTGCTGACCTCTGGTTACAGCTTCTTATACTTGTTTAGACTCCACATTTCTTTAACAGTGCAATACTCATATACTGGTAGCCAAACATGCTTACACCCGCTTGCTCCCTCACTTGCACATGCACCAACATTGGTGCTTGCATTTGTCACTCACGCTGGGTGGGCGCAATCCCTTGTGATGCCTATTACATCAGACTACATGATTACAGTATCGGGTATGACTGACCATTAGGCGATGGCATGGCATTCGACTGTACGGAATCGGTGGCCTGTCCAGTGAGTTAATCATATTATATGCGTGTTCCTCATACATTCTGCTCCCATCTGGCTGATACATGGGACCCAATACTCTGCAATGCAGACAAGTAAATGTGTTTTGGGAACCACATCTGTCTGCCAGGTCATGCTACCGCATACCTATTGTAGGTTTTCCACCTTTTAAATTGGCCAAAGTGAGACTTTAGGATTAACACCTGTCCCACTTTGCGTGGGACAGTCCCTCATTCGGCGTATGTGTCATGCAAGAATAATCTAGGCATAGCAAATGTCCTGATTACAGGACAATATTATATTCTACATTTCTCTAATAGTTGCATGTAACAGTTATTGTATAAATGACACTTCTATATGTTATGTGAAGTAGCATAAGCAACTTAGCGCGATTTAGCGCGAGTTTGCGCGGAGCTGCTACTGTTGCACACTAGGGCAGCGCCGGTTAAGCAGATTTAAACTATTAGGGCTACCTAAATTACACTCTTCAAATTTTCCCTTAAAACTACCTTCCTCGAACTATACTACTGATCTAATCAGCGTATCCTATAACTAAAAAGATCATCTCTACTTGACTCCAAGTAGACTATTCTCTATCTGTTAAACCTAGCACTTGCTCCTACAGTACTTATTACCTTGATACGGCACTCTTGTCATAGATAGTACCCCAAAAGGCAAACCCCATTTCTGTCACCCACGTCCCGGGATCTTTTCAAAGTTTTTGTCTATTCCTTCTAGCATGTCGACGGATCAGTTGCTAGTGTCCTCTCCTGCTCAGCTGGTGAACCTGGGAATTTTGAGGCAATGTTACAATTGCCTCATGTACACAGACAACCCTCTCCTCCTCCCACAAAACACAAATACATGCGAGATGCAACTATACGGCCAAACTGGAGGCTGAGCTCTCTCAACATAGGACTGGCAAGACCAGTCAGGAGGAGAAGGTTACCACACACACTATAGACCCAGTCTCACATAGTACCATCACAACCTCAAATCATACACATAAACACACAAAGACATACTCGGAGGCTCTGAACAAAAATCTACCAAAACAGCAGAGGCCACCTAAGCAGACACCCAAACAACCACCACCTCAGAACACAGCACCTGCAACACATAGACCTCACAGTCAGAGTGTCAAACAGTCACAGCCCTTAAGGCCAAACACAATGCCAGACACACTAGTCATTGGTGACTCCATAGTCAGACACACTGACGTCGCGCTCACCAGACTGAGTAAGGAGAAGGTCACAGTAAGCTGCCTGTCGGGCGCTAGAATCCGCCACATAGCATAAGCACTCAGGTCTCTCAACAGCAGGTACAAATATGACTCAGTCATTGTCCATGCTGGTGTGAACGACCTGAGACGCACCTCCTTGGACTACATGAAAAGAGACATTGAGGAGCTCTCTGATTATGTAGCCCAGGCAGGTATGACCCTGACCTTGAGCAGTATCCTACCTTCACCAAGAATGATGCCACAATACAGAGATAAGATGATCAGCTTTAACAATTGGCTTAACCACTGGTGTCATTCAAAGGGGATCCAGTGTCTGTCTGCCTGGGATGACATGCTGGACAAGCCACGCTGCTTCGCAAGGGACGGCTTGCACCTGTCACCCTGGGATTCGGATATTGGCAAAGGCTCTTGCCACCCCATAGTGCCTTTTTAGGCAAGGCTCAAATTCTAAACCTACCACCCTAGAACACAAAAAGGAAAAACTAAGGGTAATGCTGCTCAATGCCAGAAGTCTAAATCTCAAAATGCACGCACTCGAGGCCCTTCTCAATATGGAGAACATCGATGTCTGTGCTGTGACAGAAACCTGGTTCAAGGCTCCTGAGAGCACCCCAGCACTATCAGGTTTTACCTCATATCATGCGTTCGGCCCCAAAATCCGGACAATACCAAGAAAGGAGGGTATCCATATTCATCAAGGACACCCACACCTCAAGACTGGTGGCAACGATGCATCGGTGACCATCCAGGTGCAATTAACCATAGGCAAGACTGCTCTGCAAATTGTAGCATGTTACAGGCCACCCTCACAAACTCAGGAACCTCACATGGCCTTCCTGAAAACACTAGAGGGATAAATGTATCACCAAACACCATCATACTAGGTGACTTCAATTACCCTAATATAGACTGGGAACACTACTCAAGCCCAAACACCCTAGCCCAAAAGTTCCTGGAATTCATAAACTCAAATGCCATGGAACAACTAGTCACCATCCCCACAAGAGGAGATAACATACTTGATCTCATCATCACGAACATGGGAGCACAATGTTCAACACCGGAAGTATACCCCTCACTGGTGAGATCAGATCACAAACTAATCTCGCTGGAGGTCCTCATCCCACCCCCACCTGAAATAAAAAAGACCACAGTAAAAAACTTCTCGAAAGCCGACTTCACACTTCTAAAGACTAGTGTGGTCTCCTTTAAGGCCCCCGAGCCGGCGGAAAACAGTACTCAAGCCGCTGAATCACTCACAAATGCCTTCTACCAGCACCTGCAGGACTGCATGGATAAGGCAATCCCAAGCAAAACAAAGACTCTCTGTACCAAAGGCAAGCGTCCACTCTGGTGGACCCCAGCCATAAACAAACTCTACAACAAAAGGAGAAAGCTACTACAAGATAGAGCAAAATCCTTAAAAGGTAAGACACCCTTGATCACTATAAGTAAAAAACTAAGAGCTCTCATAAAATCATCCAAAGCAAATTTTGAGAGAAAAATAGCTAAAGACTCAAAAGACAATCATAAGGCATTCTTTAGCTATGTTAGAAACCTGGGAGGAAACTCCCAGATATGCTCAGAACTAGTCAAAAATGATGTGAAGATTACTGATCCTACAGACATTGCCAACATACTGGCTGACAGGTTCAGTGCAAACTTCTCCCCTCCCCAAAGGAGAGATATCTATACCAAACGATTGCAGCCCCCCAAATATTTCCATCGCCTAAGTTAAATCTGCTCTCTCCAAAGCAAAAAACACAGCATCCATGGGACCCGACGGTGTCCCCGGCTGTGTGCTCCACGAACTCAATGAGGGATTAAACCCACAACTAGGACAGCTATTTAATCAAAGTCTTACCTCTGGATATGTACCCAGGGAGTGGCGCACTGCAACTGTGGTCCCACTTCACAAAGGCGGTGCTTCCACCGACCCTGGAAATTACCGCCTATTAGCTTGACAAGCCTTATCTGCAAAGCCATGGAGAGGATCATAATGGACCTCATAAATAAAGACATAGGGAATTTGCAGACCTTGGATCCAACCCAGTTTGGCTTTGTCAAAGGCAGATCATGCCTTTTAAACTTGGTTGACTTTTGAAACAGTCATCAAAGCCATTGATGAGGGAAAGGCAGTCCATACAGCCTACCTGGATCTGGCGAAGGCCTTGGATACAATACCTCACTCGGGTATCATTGAAAAACTCAGCAGCTTAAATGTTAACCCATACATCACAAGATGGGTTGCAAACTGGCTGAGTGACAGAACCCACAGGGTCAGAGTTGCTGGCGCCATGTCAGACTCAAAGCCTGTCACAAGTGGGGTCCCACAGGGCTCAGTCCTGGGCCCACTCTTGTTTGGCATCTACTTTTCCGAAGTACAAGCAAACACAGGAGGGTTATGGCTGACAAAGTTTGCAGATGACTGCAAACTGGGAGCCATAGTAGAAAACACATCTGACACAGATATCCTTCAGAAGGGTCTCACAGAAACGGATAACTGGTGCCAGAGCCATGGCCTAAAGTTAAATGCCAAAAAATGCATAGTCATACCCTTCGGGAAAAACAAGGTTACCCCTAGCTACCAAATAGGTGGCAATCCACTGAGCACAGAAGAAGTTATCAGGGACTTGGGGACCCAGGTTGATTGTAGTCTGTCATTCGACACCCATGTAGCTAAAGTAGTTAGGAAGACCTTCTACATTGCCCACCTTATCATGAAGGGATTCTCATCTAGATCAAGGGAGGTCATGGTCTCCTTTACTCATCACTCATCAGACCAATGATTGAGTACAATGCCCAATTCGAATGTATCTGACCCGACACTTGCAGCAGCTGGAGAGACCACAAAGTTCCTCACCAAAAGGATAAAGGGTCTCAAAAATCTGTCCTATGCTGCCCGACTGAAAGAACTCCAGCTCTATTCAGTCGCCACCGCTTGCTCAGAGGTGACCTTTGCCTAACATACAAGGCCATGTCAAACCCAGATTTGATGAATATGCTTCACCTCAAAAATCTAGATCCACCAGAGCCACAAGGGCGGGAGACTTAAACCTCGACATGGCTATTAATAGGACGTGCTGGAGGGATAGATTCATCACCCAAAGACTCCCTATGCTGTGGAACAAAATCCCGGTATATGTGAGGCAGAGCACCTCGCTGGCCTTGTTCAAGAGAAATCTTGACCAATGGATGGGAGATCGCAAATATACCCCAGGGATTACCTCAGTGTCACTGCTCGACAGAGGCACAGCAAAATAATGGGTATAGTTCCCCATACTTAAGGGGTGGCGTAAGCCACAAAACGATGGGCTAGGCTTGTAAATGCCCTCGGGCAGATAGCCTAGTATGAACCTATGAACCTATGAACCTATGACTGCTGCTAGACTAAGCTTTGATTTGTGCTAATACATATATTTCTGTACTATGCACGGCTGTAGGTATGTTCTGACCTGATACGTCTGACATTTCTACGGAGCAGGTCCCATTTTGGCCATTTGGAAAGGTGGCAGCCCTATAGGACCTATATGTAGAGATGTCAGATTGGGCAAGGCAACACATATCCACAGCCAGTAGAAAATTGACTACTTCACCGGTTTGCATAAGTAAAAATTATTCTTGTAGCATTATAGTTGCTAATACTGTTTTCTATAACATCTAGGTGTTTCAGATACAACAAAATCATTTTATGCAACCACTACAGACAATATATGGATTCTTTGCCCAAAATCACAGGCCATGTGCCATAATAACATTCATTTTGCAGGACACAACTGCCCAGAGGGGAGTGTCCCTCACAAAGGCAAACAGGTGGTAACCCCAAACTATTATGCTATCATCTACCTAAGGTGGTCGGCGGAATATGCGCTTTCCGTCACTAGCAGACCTCAAGTATGAATGGGGGAGAATGAACACTGTATCAAGGACACTGCATAACACCCTCAGGGACACATTTAGATAATTGGTTCTATTAACCTGACACATTGACAGTCACAGGGCATATGTATTCATTCACATTTGTCGAGGTACATGCTGTTTATGACTCATACAAGTTGTCATTAGTCATTACATGTATTCCACCACCTGTCCACCTAATATCACTAGTTCTGGAAGGGTTTAGTTAGGACTGTGTTCGATTCTGATTCGTAATCACGGACGTCCATGGTAATCGGGTACAGGGCACTGATATAGTCCCTATGTGTTCCCCCAATGGTTTACGGACTATCCAGTAGATATGCTCTTCAGGTTTGGGAGGTATGGGCATCTGCTATGTCCACATAGGAATATTAATTACTTCCACGGGGTGGGCCTAATACATCTCTGCCAACAAACACCTGCACACTTAGGCCCATTATTGCATACCCATGATTCACCTACCTGACACCCCTCTACAGCACTCATGACTCATACTTACTGTGAGCGCAGCTGGGGTATGAACACACCCCTACACACTGCCCACTCTCCCCGTCTCGGGACACATGTCGTACGTTTTGTCAAAACATTTGTTACCAGACTTTCACAACCTACCGTTCCGTGTACAACTACATCCTGGTCGCTTCAACCATTACTGGTTCGCCTACAAGGCTAATTTTTGGTGTCCTGCAATGGACACCGTGATCCATGTTTAAAGTGTAGACCTTTCAGATCTCTCCCACTGGTACTTTCCTGCCGGTGGTCTGGAAAGCAGTGGTGTATTTGCCTTTATTGCGTGTCTGTATGTCACACCGTCCTAGCTGGGGGGGTGTGGGAGGTAGGCGTTAGTTGACTGGACCTCCCACTAACATATTCCCGGTCTGAACATATGCTACCCATAATTGCTGTACTGTAACCTAGATATATACATGTGTATATTTACAGTAACATATATATATATATATATATAATATTATATAGATATTTTTGTGTGTGTGTGTGTGTGTGTATATATATATATATATATATATATATATATATATATATATATATATATATATATATAGATATATATATGTTGTCAGTCATTACATGTATTCCGCCACCTGTTGACCTAATATCACTATTTCTGGAAGGGTTTAGTTAGGACTGTGTTAGATTCTGATCCATAATCGGGTACAGGGCACTGATATATTACCTATGTGTTCCCCCAATGGTTTACGGACTATCCAGTAGATATGCTCTTCAAGTTTGGGAGGTATGAGCGTCTGCTGTGCCCACATAGGAATATTAATTACTTCCACTGGGTGGGCCTAATACATCTCTGCCAACCAACACCTGCACACTTGGGCCCATTATTGCATAGCCATGATTCCCCTACCTGACACCTCTCTACAGGACTCATGACTCATACTTACTGTGATCGCAGCTGGGGTATGAACACACCCCTACACACTGCCCACTCTCCCCATCTCAGGACACATGTCGTACGTTTTGTCAACCCATGTGTTATTACACTTGCACAACCTACTGTTCCGTGTACAGCTACATCTTGCTCACGTCAATCACCACAGGTTCGCCTGTATGGCAAATTTTTGGTGTCCCACAAGGGACCCCGTTATCCATGTTTAAAGTGTGGACCTTGCAGATCTCTCCCACTGGTACTTTCCTGCCGGTGGACTGGAAAGCAGTGGTGTATTTACCTTTATTGCATGTCAGTATGTCTGAACGGCCTAGCTGGGGAGGTGTGGGAGGTAAACGTTTGTTTATTGGACCTCCCAGTAACATATGCTCGGTCTGAACATATGTTACCCGTCATTGCTGTAACGTAACCTAGCTATGTACATGTGTATATCTACAGTAACATATAGTCCAATAACTTCTCCAGTACTAGAAGCAGGACCATTAATCTTCAGCAAAAGGGAACTAAAACATGTTGGGGTGACAGATTTTTAACCCAGTGGTTACAAACCTATGGAATAAACTTCCCACACATGTTAAACAGAGTGATTCATGATCTTCCTTTAAATATAAACTAAATGACTGAATGGATATCTACAAATTTACTCCAGAATTGAAAAAGGTGGTTCAGCCTGAGGGAGATACTAGCAAATCATGAATGGTCAGTGGACTCAGTGGCCTTGGAATAATTAGGTATTCATGTAACTATTAACAAGGAAATGTTAATTAAGGCTTGTGGCAGGATTATGAAAAGATCAGAGTATCACAGAGCAAATCCCCCGCCATACAGCTTTGATAACTCCATTCCAAATTGCAACCCTTTCCCTGGTTATGACATCATATTGGTGGGCTGGATATCAGGAATTGAGTCTATCTGCGGTACCAATGTTGTCATACATGTGGAGCAGTACATCCCAAAGACAATTCTGCAAGGCAGAGCCACCTGTATGATGGGCACAAGACTGCATGCATAACAAACACCCTAACTGTATACCTCTATGTGTGTGTGTGTGTGTGTGTGTGTGTGTGTGTGTGTGTGTGTGTGTGTGTGTGCGTGCGTGTGTGTGTGTGTGTGTGTGTGTGTGTGTGTGTGTGTGTGTGTGTGTGTGTGAGTGTGTGTGTGTGTTCTGTTGACTATGTGAAGCTTCCCTATTGAAAATCAGAGAAGATTTGCCCACTATATGAATGGCATATGAATGTTGTCCAGTCCTTGGCTTCTCCCAAAATTATGCCTTCCTGTATTGATACAGCTTCATCTGTATGTAGGATTACTACTGCACAATATCTATCTTCTGAGCATGTATAACCTGTAGTACCAATCCCTTCTTGCAGGTGTAGCTGAAGCTGAAGCAATGCCATTACCATTTATGGACTTCAGTGGGTTATTCCATTGCTTAGGGAATTTACATTGGGGTGCATTGCCATTGAAAAATTCTGAGGTATTTTGGCACTGTGAGAAAAATTAACCATCTGGAATCTGGCTTTTAACTCCACCAGTCCTCAATGATATATGTAAGCTGAGGCCTGAAAAAGCCCTTATTCGTGAATTCTGGCATGAGGTACATGCTTGGCATATCATATTGCTGCACACTGAACATCTTTCAGAATCCCAGGATGACGTGTTTAAGGCTGTATAGTATGAACTAGGCTTATTGTGACATCATCTGAATCACTCTAGAAATAGCAAGAGTGAAACTTAAAACAGAGACTGGACACACGTTGTTTTTACCAAAAATGTTGCTGAAGATGAGCATTGGTAAAAAAAAATTACCTCAACAGATAAAGCAATAAATGTGTCACATCACATGAAGAAAAATATTGGTGATTAATTTTTATGCATATGAGCAGGGAAAATAGCAATGTGGCAGAATATGGACAGAACAACTCACGCTCAACTGGTAATCTTTTAAGAAGTTGTAAATTATAGCTAAACAATGAACCTCCCTACACGAGAAGTTATCATGTCTGTTAGAAGAGGCAACGTCAGTTTTACTCAAGAGAAAGGACAATGCAACAAAATGTGTAAAATCTGAAGAACTAAAATTACTGAAAAACTGAAATTCAGTGAATTACTTAAGATAAAGGACAATAAAAGCAAAGGGTAAAACTGTAGCAGAACTAAATGTTAGCTTGAAATTCTGTCATGTAAGAGTAGTACTTTTACTTTAGGTCCAAAAATAGAAAGTGGACTGAAAAAAGTGTGAACATGTCAAGCATTACCCAAAGTAAAGACATTGAGTGATCTATAACCATACTGCCAGAGCTGGAGACAACTAAGGGGATGTTTGCCGTGATATTTCAAAGCTGCTTTAAATCCAAGATCTCACAGTGCTTCTAATGGCAAGATGTCTTCTTTGTACTGCTACATTATGAATAGTGTTCATTTGATGTTAAAATTGTTTTGTTTTTATTTAGATGTTGTGTATTAGTGTTGAAACCTGGGTGAAATTAGCTAATGTAGTTTTCTTGCTGTTTCCTTGAGGAATTTTCAACAATTTTAAATAAATCAGTAATTTTTTCCCTGCCATTATGAGATGGTAATACATTACAGATGCCAATGTTTCATAGAAAGTGTTTGACACCACCACCCATGTAGGAGTGGCTCACCTGTCACTGTGTTTGTAAACAGAGACTCTAGAGTGTATCATCAAGTGGATGTAATTCTTTCTCTGCACCTCAAGAATAAGGTGTTCAGGGATCAAGCCCCATATTTTCCAGCAAAGTTTATAGAATTTGTGACCATGTTAATCACAGTAATGGATACAGTTCTCAGAAATAATTAACTGAAAAAAGCCTTACTGCACATTAAGTAAACACAAACCAACACAGTAAAGCCATGTCCAAGAATTGTCCTTCAGAGAAATAACTTGGTTATTATTGGAATACCAGAAAAAAAAAGATTCTGGGCTTTTTTTTTTTTTTAATGAAAGTGAAACTAGATGAATGGTTTGCTTAGTCAGTTGACTCCATTAAGCTGCACTGTGCTTACAGAGCTGCTTCACAAAGTTTACGACTGATATTTGATTGACCAAAGAATATATTGTCATGGTATCTTAAACAGCATGTCATCCTTGGAATCTTGGTTGAGTATGCTCTGCGGGTAGCAGAAGAGTTTTCTTTATTAATGATTATTCACTTCAAATGTTGGAACAAGATTAAAAAGGTTATGCAAAAAAGTCTTGAGAAGTCTGAACTTTTATATGTCTTATCCAGCAGTGGTAAAATGCTTTTTTTTTTCTTCAGAGCAGCAAATCATGCTTCTTGGATCTAGTACTGGCTGTGGACATGGTACTGAAATTTCCTATGACTACTGGCCAAAGCTAAATGTCACAGTGAAAAGAAGAGAAGTCAACTATTTCAAGTATTCACGAGAAACTCTTTGAGTGGAACGTTTGCATTCATGTAATGATAATGTCACTTTTTTTTATATTTTCATTACACTCAGTTTTGAAAATTGGTTGTTTTATCATAATGATACTACAGTGATTTTATGTTCAGCTATGTGACTTGTGTATATTTGATATACTGCGATCAGTGAACTTAAACTGAGAAAATATTTTTATGCTGTGAAGTTATGCTAAACTGTTTCAAGTCTAAATCTTTCCCATAGATAATGTGCACGATCTTTTTTTAGGGATAGACGTTATGCACATTTAAAACAAACGGCTTCTTTATCATATTTTATATATGATGAGATGGAGGGTATATTGTTTCCTATGCAATTGGTTGAAGGTAGATCCCACCATTGACTAAGTAAGTTTTAACTATGTATTTGAAATTCTCATTTTGATTTATCAGTGTGTGGTGTAGATGATATAATTCAAGGGTGGGGGGGGGTTCTCATTCATTTTTAAGGCCTGATAAGACTGTAGAGTATCTTAAATGAACATTTATTTTGAGTTTGATTCTAGTTTAAGATGTGCTGGTCTTGTAGTTTTTCTCTTTTGAATAACTCTGCTATGAAGGGAGATGGTTCCTATCCCAGGGGAAATAATGAGTCAGGCTCATGTTGTAACTGGAGTTCATTGAAATTATCAGAGATCTATGTTTTCTGGTTTTAGACTGAGTGAGGTGTACAATGGACATATATTTTAGCAGTAGATTAGCCCATCTAATCTCATTATGTTATGTTAGGCAATAGTTATTTTCCTTCTACTTTCCTGTTTTCCTTAGACTGTTATATACATTGGAGTGGGTTAGGAACGATATCCCCACATAGATCCAGTCCACTTCTTGGTAAAATGAGAATGGTTTGATCCTTGGTGAGAAGTGCCAACCCATGAAGAGAAGGTACCAGCTCTCTGTTTAAAGAGTGTTATGCAATGTGTGGGGAATGATTAAACAATTTAAGGAACTATTTTATAAAAGGCGATAACAGAACTTTGAATATCAAGTGCATATATATATTATATGATTGACAATTAAAAATATGTAGAGATAGTGGGTTTGCATTTACTGATGTTATTTATGAGATTTGTATTTTTGCATGGCTTTCATCAAAGAACATATTTACATTTTTGTTATTGAGGCTTATAATGTTCTAATCTATATATTTATATTTTATGTAAAATGGGCATAGGTGTATATCAAATCATGTATATTTTTTCAGTTTATATTTAACGTGACTATCCATGTCTTGAATATAATATCTTTCATTTTATACATAGGTAAGGGATATTCATCAGGGTGGACGATGGGATGGCATTTGGTCCTAGTTATAGTTCTGAGTACATAACAGAAATACATTTGTTTATTGCTGAGTAGAAACAGAAGGTATACAATTATTGCAATTATTGATGGGACAGACTTTCTTGATGCATCTCTTCTCCCAAACTATTGTTTATTTAACTGCTGCACACTCTCCAGAGCTGGTCACTAGGACAGTGGAGTAAGATATAAGGTCTTAAATTCTTGCTGTATAGATCTGGTCTTAAATGTTTTATCATGCTTTCTAGTATTTTTTTTTTTGGGGGGGGGGTTGGACATCAGTGAAGGTTGAGAAAAGTAATTGTATTAATTTAATGCCACATAATTATGATGTTGTCATTCATATGAAGATTGTTTTAAAGAGCTGTCATTCTTGTATAAGAAGAAGGATTTGAGTACTCACTGGAGTCTAATTTCAGAGGTATGCTAACATGTCTGCAATTTCTTTCCTGCGTTGATTTGATTCTGTGAAGGCTATTTTTATTACAACTGAGATATTGGTTGCAGATAAAAAAAAAGTTAATCCACTTATTTCCAGCTGCAGCTCATTCTTATTTTTGGCTACTCATACATTCAAAAGGCTTGCCATTGCAGCTTTACCACATTTTATAGGCTGGAGTTTCCAAACTTCCCCTACAATTTCTCCAAATACTTGTAGCCAAGAATTATAAACAGGAGCAGGAGCACTTCTCAGAGAAAACATGTCATACTACAAGATATTAATATTCTCAAAGTAAATAGTTCAGTATATTAAAAACTGGATAAATTATCACAAATGCTTGTTTAAAGCTGCCAGAGACTCACATCTACAGGAGTCATGCGTGTGCATCTGTGTGTGTTTGTGTGTGTTTGTGTGTGTGTGTGTGTGTGTGTGTGTGTGTGTGTGTGTGTGTGTGTGTGTGTGTGTGTGTGTAATACTGCCCTCGGCTGCTACTTAACCATTTTTAGTGCTTTAGCAATAGCCATTTTTAACTTTCATATCTCAAATATATTATATTTTACAGTCAGCAGGTTCTGCTTCTTTGGTTTTGTGTAAGTGGGCATAATGCAGACGGCAGATATGCACAACATGGAATATGCAACCTCGTTTGCAGTCATTTACAAAACTAGATATGTAGATTGGGTATGTAGTAGAAAGACTGAAGGCTTTTACCCAAAGCCACTGCAGACTGATCTACACTATATATTGATAGCCTGTAGATATCATTGCAAAAGTTTCTTAACATATCCTTCTTTAAGCCCAAACAGGATCCGGACTGCTGATTAGACAGCACAGTTTCTTCTGTTGTTCACAAACATGTCAAAGATTTGGCAACATTGTTGCACACTAGTGGTATTGCAATATATAAAGAAAAAAAAATCAAGGAAATAGCACCCCTCAAATGTGTATCACTCCTCTGTAGAGGAATTAGCAAGTCTCAGTTGAGTGCAAATGGATTGACCTCTGACTTAGCAGTCATTGAGTTTGCCTCCTGCCAAAGTAATTGTATTGTCCACTGATACATTGTCTCAAGTTGCAATGCTATAATGTGATGGGCTTAGACGTCCCAAAGCCTTATTTAGGTATCTACGGCACTGCATCCAATCACAATGCAGGTCATATTCTAGGTCCCCAGTCCAAGTATTAAGAAGGCTTTGAGCATGGATACAGATGTTACCTGGCCGACAATCAAGGACAGTACATTCCATAATCTCCAGCCACAAATGAAAAATATATCTTTTTTTTTATGTTGCTATTTGATAGCACAAACAAAAAGTTGCTATTCCTTGTGGGGTAAAGAAATCCACTGTGCTTGCATGCTGATTGTTATTAGCACACTTAAAATCTAGCAGCATGCCCTTCCTTAAAGATTTTTTATCATACTGAATATAACTGAAGATAACATTATCTCTAATGGCAGTTCATTGTTTTATTACAATATATTTTTTGTGAATTGTTTTTCATCCTCTCGTGTTTCCTGACCTCTATTATGCCATATCTACAAATGGAGGAAGTGCATTCAATAATGGGCTTAACTCAGGTTTTAAATAGCATAAGCAGGACTTTAGGGTGCAAAGATGAAATTGTCTTGCAGTACGTCCTTAATGACCAGGTAATTCTAATGACAGTATTCACATTGTTTTCAAAAGTTGAATGCTTGTCCACAAATTATTCCAAAATCCCTAACATATTCAACTGATGAATTAATTTGATTGTTGTTGACAAAGTAAGGATACTGTTTCTTTAAAGAACCAGAATGAACAATATTACTTGTTTTATTATTAAATATTATATCATTTGACATTGCCCAAATATTCAAGAAAGTCCTGTATTGGTGAAAATTCAGCACATAGGCCAGATTAGAATGATTGCTCCTATCTTTGAGTCTTCAGATTAGAATGATTGCTCCTATCTTTGAGTCATCAGCAAACTTTGTAGACAAGGCAATGTGAGAATATGGAAGAATGGTTAAGTAATACATTTAAAAGAAATGAGACAATTGCCAAGTCCTGTGGGACTGCCCAGGTGGCTTGTTTGGGCTTGAAAAAACAAGACCTTTCTTGACCACACACCTTCTCATCTTAACCCTTGGTTTTTAATACACTTAATTGGTAACAATTTTATTCAAGTTGTGTAATATTGGTTAACAAGGAATGGAAATTGTTACTTTACAGAGGCCTACATATTTTACATAAGCTGGTAGACTTTTATCTAAAGGTTCCGTGATATTATTGGAAACATTAACAAGGCTTGTCATATACAATCATCCATGGTTAAACCCTTGTTGATTAAAGTCAAGTTTTACAGTAATATCAATGGTCAATAAAGACAAAATGACTCTTCCAAATCATGCTCCTATATTACAAGTTTGACTGAATGGCCTATAATTCTTAACATCAGCTGTGTTTCTTCTTTAAGGGATTGGCATCACAATATCTCATTTGTTATTGAAGTAAATAATTAATATATAGTAAACCAGTTACAAGTGGTGTCCCACAAGGCCCAGTCCTGGGACCTCTCTTGTTCGGTATATATTTCTTGGAGGTACAGGCCAACATGGAAGGACTGTGGCTGACCAAGTTCGCAGATAACTGCAAACTGGGCGCCATAATCGACTCTCCAGCCGACACAAGCATCCTCCAAAAGGGCCTCATAGAAATAGACAACTGGTGCCAGAGCCATGGCCTCAAGCTAAATGCCAAAAAGTGTATAGTCATCCCCTTTGGCAAAAACAAAGTGCCCACAAATTACCACATAGGTGGTAATCCATTAAGTACAGAAGAAGTAATTAGGGACCTGGGGACCCAAGTTGATAGCAATCTCTCATTTGACAACCACGTGGCCAAGGTGGTTAGAAAAACATTTTATATAGCCCACCTAATCATGAAGGGATTCACATCTAGATCAGGGCAGGTCATCGTGCCTCTTTACTCATCCCTCATCAGGCCCATAATTGAGTACAATTCCCCTTTTGGGATGTACCTTACCAGACACCTGCAGCAACTGGAAAGACCCCAAAAGTACCTCACCAAGAGGATCAAAGGGCTCAAACAGATGCCATATGCTGCCCGGTTAAAGAAACTCCAGCTCTACTCAGTGGCATACCATCTGTTCAGAGGCGATCTGTGCCTGACGTATAAAGCCATGTCCAACCCGGAATTAATGGACATGCTGCACCTCAGAAAATCCAAATCCCATCGAGCTACGTGCTCGAGAGACTTGAACCTCAGCACTGAAATAAATAGGACATGCTGGAGGGACAGAGTCATAACCCAGAGGCTCCCTTCACTCTGGAATAAAATCCCAGACCAGGTTAGGCAGAGTCCCTCATTGACTCTCTTCAAGAGGAATCTTGATGAGTGGATGGGAGATCGTAGGTTTACCCCGGGTATCACTTCTGTGTCACTGTTAGACAGAGGTACAGTATACTAACCTCAAAAAAGGGCATAGCAAAATAAATTTAAAATGGGTGGCGAAAGCCAAACACATTCTCGCTAGGCTTATAAATGCCCTAGGGCAGATAGCCTACTATGAACCTATGAACCTATGAACAAGAATCTATCTTACTTTAGTTTAAAAACATGGTCAGACACTGGGAGAATTCTTACTATTGCATTCTGAGCTAAATTTAAAGTTATTATAGGACATGCATTGATCCACTAATACTCATAGCTGGCAATTCAACTCCCATATTGGAAACAGCATGAAAAAGAAGTGTCACTTAAGATTTTCACAGTCCTAATGGCTTTTGAAACTCTAATGACATTTGCCATAAGGACAGGTCTACCTTGTATACTCATGTTCGCATTGCTGACATGTTTATAAAATGCCTTTTTATTATCAGTAACATAGGCAGCCTAATATCAAATATTGTTTTAGCTGTTTTTCTTTTCTTACTTTCTTATTTGTTTTTGACTGCAGCATACTTTTTCAGATGGAAAGTTTCTACAAATACTACAAAAATGTTGCTTTTTCATTCCCAGTTTATAGATGGATACATTTCACTAGCCAGGCTTAGACTGTGTTTTTTACTTGAAGGCACTTTGTACATGGGTATATATCTTCCAATAATATAATTTAATTTGACATAAAAAAGCACACCTGCATGTAGGGTATCTATTCATGCCACTACATTTTATGATCATATTATAATTAGTTATGTAAAACAACTGTTTTAGAGGACATATTTGTTGGTTTTAATATATTTTAGTGGCATATTCCATGATAAACTGCAATGAACAAAGATTCACAGCCTGAGAAATACTGAAAAATCAACTTAGAAAGCTTTGTACATTTTTCCCTATTCCCCAATTAATCACTTTTGTGAATGAAGACACAGTGCTTACCAGACTTTATTTCTAGACTGTTAATACTCTTGTCTATGAGAATTAAATTATATCTAATCCTAGTTTAATTTAATTTAAAATAGCTTGCTTGATATCTAAATTTCCCACACCTCTAAGATACATAAGGGCCACATTTTATCCATTCTTTTGGTATCCTGTCTGTAAAACTAAATAGTAGTGAATTCTATATTACCAATACTTTATTTCTGATTTGAAACAAGTTTTTCAAAGTTGTCTTAGTCTTTTGGCTTTTCCCGGTTAGGGGTCACCACGGTGGATCACCGGTCTGCTAATGATTGGCAGTGGATTACTACAGTGTCGAGTTGGCTAAAATGTATTAACTGACATCACTCTGTGTAGCTTGCTCATTAACACCAATGTTTTCATTAGTTGCTCTAGCTACAATGGTGCTTCTCCTATTTTTCTTCTGAATTGAGGGGGTGATCCTGCTGTTTGCATCTTTATCATTTTTATCATGTGATTGTTTCTTCTTCACACTCACTTCTTGTTGTACCGCTGCTTGAGGTTGTAAGTTGTGCACTACCATTGACAACTTCGGGATATTACCATTACAGGCCTTACTGTATGTGTTATTAATATTAGACATAATTGAAGTTCCAGTAAAAAGTATGGATTTTCATCAAAAGCTTGGAGGGCTATTGTGTTAACATTATAATAGGTCATTATTGCTACTCAGGCATGCAAAATGCTTTCATTGTATCAGTACCATCTGTACCACATTTTATAAACTGGGAGTTTTATAATCCCTTATGCAGTTTTCCCTCATACGTCTGGCCAATAATTTCTTCATATTCATACATCTGACTCGGATAGTGGCATTTCAGCAATTATTTATGGTTGAGACAATCATTTCCTTGATGACTGTAAATTTCATATACAATGCATTGCAAAAATTCTCTACCTAGATAAATCTTGAAGGTAGAAAAATATTCTTCCTTTTCCTGTATACAGTTTTTACACCGGACACAAATAACTACAACTGCAAACTCAACCATTAATTGAAAACTGTATTCAAAATTGCTATAGTCAACATGTGTCAATTAGTATAAAATACAAATACATGATCATACAATAATAAAATGGCTCTGATAAGAAAGTATTATATAGCCTCTTTAATGTAAAACAAATAAAACAATAGCTTAAATAACAGACTGAGCCACCATTTAAAAGTCTAACAAGGTTAGTTACTTTTTTTTGCCTCCAGGGTAACAGGGATAAACAACATAACAAGTAAATTCATTGTGCTAGATGAGATAAGTCAGAGCACAAATAAAATTCAGCAGCCACACTCAGTTTCCCCAGAACCCACAATTAGCTAAACTTCAAGGCACATTCATAGGATCATAGGATCATAGGAGATTACTAGGCTAATGGCTCTGGGGCCCTTACAAGCCTAGCCAAGAGTTTATCCCCAAAAAAGAAACCTCAATCAGCACCTGTCGCCCCTGTCAATGAGGGACACAGGTGGAACTGTTCCACTATCTTCCCTTCTATCTCTATTCTCAGCTTCTTCTAATTTCCCCAATTTGCTGCCATTACTACCATCTTATCTGTGCTTAGTTTCATTCCAAGTGCCTTCAGATTTGCATTCCATTCTCCTATCCTTTGCTGAAGTTCTAGCTCAAAGTCTGCCTGTACTGCCACATCATCTGCATACAGCAGTTTTGTTGATCTGTCCCCTCCAACCTGTTTGCTAATGTAGTCCATCACCAGTATGAACAGCAGTGGGCTCAGAGCTGAACCCTGGTGTACACCCACTCCCACTGGGAGCCCCACTGTGAGGCTGAACACTGTTCATACTTGAGTCACTTGGTCCTTGTACATGGCATGCACTAATTCTACTAATGTTTCTGGGACTTCAAACCACTGCAGTACTTCCCAGATCAGCTTTCTTGGGACCTTGTCAGATACTTTCTCCAAGTCTAGGAATGCCCAGTTGGACTCTCTCCTCATCTCTAGCTTCTTCTCAAGTATCTGTCTCAATGCAAACATCGGGTCAATTGTGCTGCATCCTGATCTGAATCTGAACTGCTCATCTCCCATCTTACATTCTACTACTCTGTGTATCCATGTATCAATCACCATCACCAGAACTTTCATGTAATGTGGTAGGAGTTTGATGCCTCTGTACTGCCCAAAGTTGTGAATGTCCCCTTTGTTCTTGTACACTGGCATGAGTATGCTTATTCTCCAGTCATCTGGGATACGCCTTTCTCTCCACACTGCTATTAGTACCCTCAGGAACCATTTCTCCCCTATCTCACCCAGCATCTTTATCATTTCTACTGTGACCTCATCTGAGTCTACTGCTTTCCCTGGCTTTATCTTCCTTAGTGCTGTTCTTATTTCTTCTAAGGTGGGCTCCACTTCTTCTCAGATCGTAGACTGTTTCTGGGGCATCCATTCTTTTGGTATCCTGTCTGTAAAACTAAATAGTAGTGAATTCTATATTACCAATACTTTATTTCTGGTTTGAAACAACTTTTTCAAAGTTGTCTTAGTCTTTTGGCTTTTACCGGTTAGGTGTTACCACGGTGGATCACCGGTCTGCTATGGGGTTTTCTTCATTCAGAAGCTGCTGGAAATACTCCTTCTATCTGTCTTTGATGTCCTCTGGGCTGGTGAGCAGGTTGTTGCTGGCATCCCTTATGAGGGATGTCTATCTTCTTTATCTTTCTGTCTTTGCCTTGCAACCTGGTATAGTTTCATTGTGCCACTTACTGAGTCACTTTCCAGAAGTTGGTAGAGTGCCTCTGATGCCCTATTCTTTGCTATTGCAACTTCTTTCTTAGCTTCTTTGTTAGCCAACCAGTAGTCCTTCCTAGCCTGGTCAGTGTTTTCTGTCTCCCACTTCTTCCTACACTCCTTCTTTCTTTTGATGACTTCCTGGACTTCTGCATTCCACCATGAGCTTTCCTTATGTACCTTATTTCCATACCTGGCTCGGCCACATATCTTTTCTGTATTCATAATACATGTTTTTAGGTGCTGCCATTCTTCTTCAACTCCACCTATTTCCTCCTCTTCTTGGAGTGCTAGAGTCCTCAGTAATTCATTGAACTGCTGTATTTTCTCTCCAGTCAACTTCCAGGTCTTCAGCCTGGTCTCTGTTAACCTTAGAGCCTTCTCTGACCTTGTCCTGCTTTTCCCTGATGTGGGCCCAGGTTGACCACCTCACTTCCACCTTCATAATTTCATATTATAATTTGCATATATGTTTGCCTTTGTTACAAATTTTGACCATTGCCAAGTATTATATTTTGGACATGGTGAATATGTGCCAAATGTATGGCTATTTTGTGATGCTGGACATCTGCACACAAGTCGCTGGCTACTGCTTTCAGTGCATCCCTGCTCTCATTATACTAGTGTGTCAACCAGTGTACATTGTTGAAATCCATGTGCACTTCCTGATGTATTTTGTAATTTGTTGTGATATATTTTTGCAAGTACTCTTACATGTCATTGCTGTGCATACTTGTATTGATGTTGATTTCATGTACATTCCATTTAGACCATTGACAGTCTTACATATACACCTACACCTATGTGTTGCCTTTGATATGTCACGTGTGTCACATATATGCATTCCATTACACATTTGTTTGGGTTGTAGACACCTGCTTTTGTATGTAGCACACATTTTCTTGCTTTTCTGTAGTATTTCAGTTTGGCATTGAGCTCGGTTGTTTGCCTTTCACATTCATAGTTGTAGGTTTTGTTCTGTCCTCTGTTGAAGTTATCTAGTATTGTTAGATCTAAATTTGATCATCTGTGAAGTTACTTGGCTTACACTTGCACTGCTGACAGACAACTTGGATATGTGTTTATTTATCCAATTTGTACTGTGATCCCTATTTTGTACTCTCCAACACACATCTACCATTGGTCATACACATCCAGGTATGACTGCCACACAGTTATCAACATGTTGTAACGTGATAACTTATAGGTAGATGTGTTTTTCTGCATTTTACCATGTCTGGTATGGATCCCTGCCTTGTTTAATGGCTTTCCGTTACCCTTGTTGTGCAATGTGCCTTCTGTGTAACCTACCTGTTGTTAATGTTTTTTTCTGACTTTTGTCTGTCGTGTCATATTATTTATTCTATGGGTATACCTGTTGTGATGTCCTTCTCCTTCTCTTTCCCTATCTTTACTTTTCCTTCTATTCTTAAGAAAGGGGGCATATTCCCACAAAAAATAACTGACCATGCCTCTCTGACTTTCTCTCAAGTTTTCCCCTTCTAACATCCCTCTTGTGTGTCCCTCTTCTTTACCCGTACCTCACATCTTCTTTTCTATCTCCCACTTTCCTTGGGTGTGTGCATTACTCATGTTCCCCTCACAAGTCCTGAACCCATTGTTAGCAAATGATAGCTGTGGCAATGTGGCCGTTGTTGCCCCTCACCTTTATTTAATTATTTATTTTTAATTTTACAGCCATATTTTGTATTAGTATATGGCTTACAGAAATATCCATAATTGTCCCTGAGCTTACTGCACAGATTGCTGATGATAAGTGTTACAAAGGGCATGAAGCTTTAAAGCAAGTATATTTTGTTATTAAATGAATTATGGAACTATCCATAGCTGTCTGTAACATTGTTGGACACATTTCTGAAAATATCTATTAAGAATATTTTGACTGCCATGCAACTTACATTGGGATAGTTGGCAGTTACTTCATAATGGAGTCAGGTATATTCCATAGTTGTCCTTAACCTTATTGGACATTTTCTGTTATACATATATATGTATGTATATATAACTATCATGATTCTTGAATTCTGATAATCTTTCCATAACTTTATTCATGTACAACACACTTTGACAACAATTTCTCATTACTTACATATTATTTGCAGGTTTGTTTAGTCTGTGTGGCTGCTACTGTGATACTCCCTTCTGCACTGAACTATTCTGAGTTCATTGTGATACATTTATATATTACATTGTTATCCACAAGTTTAAAGATGATAGTGTAATGTGTCAAAATCTGCGAGCTTTATGGAATACTGACCATTATTTTAGTATAATTGAGCATGGTATTTGGCAACAGCTGTTACAAATAACACACCTTTATTGTAACAGAAGTTTAGATGAAACCTAATGAGCATTACAGCAATGTACATCACTGTAGGCAACTAAGGCACAAATTAGAAACAAGGGTTTGGATTTTAATAACAGTTCAGTTTGTTAGTCGATGCTTTATATTATACTACTGTGTTGCTAAGTTTTACCAGGGGATTTTTTTTTTCAGTTTCTGTAAGTTAAGCATTCTCATTTACATAAATTATTGCTGATGACATTGTATTAGCTCTGTTTGTTTCACTTAACAGTAAACTGTTATAGTGACCACTATAACTATTTAAATAATTGTTGATGTCCACTCAGGAATCATCGACAAACTAATAGAACTTGACGTAAATCCCTATCTCATCAGGTGTCAGACTAACTGGCTCACTGATAGGACCCACAAGGTCAAAATAGATGCCACTACCTCCAATACCAGACATGTCCCAGGGATCTGTCATGGGATCCCTATTGTTTGCCATCTACTTTTCAGAGGTCAAGGCAAAGACAAAAGGCCTGTGGCTGACCAAGTTTGATGCTAACTGTAAGTTGGGTGCTGTCATTGATTCCCTAAATGATGTTAACATACTTCAAGAGGGTCTTGCAGCAACAAATGACTGGTGCCAAAGTCATGGCCTTAAATTAAATGCAAAAAAATGTATTATCATACCATTTGGCAAAAACTGATTACCACATTAGTGGCAACCCCCTAAGCACACAACCTGTGGTGAGAGAACTGGGTACACAGGTTGACAACAATCTTACATTTGACCATCATGTAGCGGCAGTGGTCAGAAAGCCTTTTACTTGGTTCATCTCATAAGTAAAGGGATTGCATACAGAAAAAATTATGTTATTACCTTTCTGTACTCCTCCCTCATTAGGCCAATAATTGAGTGCAATACCCCATTTGGTATGTACCTTTCCAAATACCTGCACCAACTGGAAAGGCCACAAAAATACCTCACTAAGGCAATCCATTGCCTCCAACACCTGTCCTATGTGGACAGGCTCAAATCACTATCGCTCTACTCAGTATTGTACAGATTGCTCAGCAGTGATCTGTGTCTTGCCTACAAGGCAATCTTGGGCCCTGCCCTACTAGGGATCCACCTTATCTGTAAGTCTAAATCCTCGCACAATATCCACTTGAAAGGCCTGAATATAATATGCGACATCAACAAAACCTGCTGGATAGACAGGTTTGTCTCTCAGAGGCTGCCCTATTTCTGGAATAGACTTCCCATACACATCAAACAGAGTACCTCGCTGACCCTCTTCAAGCGCAACCTTGATGAGTGGATGGAAAACCCCAAATTTGTCCCAGGGGATCCATCTGTGTCCCTCACTGACAGGGGCAACAAGTGCTGACTGAAGTTTATTCTTGGGAATAAACTCTTGGATAGCCTTGTAAGGGCTCCAGAGCCATTAGCCTAATAACCTCCTATGATTCTATATAAGAATGTAATATTTGTTGTACTTACAGTATCGTATGTATACAACTGCATATATTGCTTACCTAAAATTAGTACCAATCAGTAGCCTGTAAATGCAAACATTCTGATGATGCTTAGTGATTATGAACTGAAGCAAAGAAATGTCTATCTGCACTTGTTTCAGTAAACCTAGCCTATAACTGTGTTTTAAGAGAAACACCCAAGACATTGGAGACAGATGCAATATCAACACTGAGCTGAAGAGCAAACCACATAGGAGGCAAACAATAACGAAGACACCCATTCAGTCTTCAAATAGGCAAGCTACATACACCAGATCAGCAACCAGCAACATCAATCAAAGCATTAAAACTTATATGAAAAAATCACCTACACCATCCCCGAGATTCTGCAAGCCTTGCATGGTGTGCAGGATCAGTGTAGGAGCTCTAGCAGGCAATAAGCCTGCCGTGCGATCCAGGAATAGTCTGTAGTGGCGTGCACGAGTGCTCCTGCACTAGTCCTGAATGGACTCAGCCCCTGTATGCAAATTACTCCATTTGCAGGAGAAATCCATGCAAATGAGGTGAATTTGCAATCCAGGAAGCTGGAAACCGGCCGTGCAGGACTAGTGTAATCTGCAGAAATGTACTCGGTTAGTAACCGAGTACATTTTTGCAAATTCCAAAACGAAGCCGTGACAGCTCCAAATAAAGGGTGCATATCAGTCAGGAAGCATGCCAATGGCCAAGTATAAGGTCATTGGCATTGAAAACAGTGTAAAAATTAAAAAAATCTGCTTTTATTTTTTTAGCAGATCTTGGCTGTTTAAGCGTAGGGCAGTAGCACGCAAATGGGATCGGGGGTAAAATAAGAAAATAAACCTAAAATAAGCATTCTAACTAAAATCAGTATTCTGCCATTATAGTCAATGGCAGGCAGAAGACAACATGGCCAGTGAATAGTGGTTGCTAATGAGGGGAGGCTCAGTGTGAGTCATGTAACTATGCATTAGCAGGCAATCCTATGCAAATAAGGGGAATGACAATGAATCCCAGATTTACCCAGCATGCTAGTCAGCTCCCAACAGTGTAAGAGCAGAAATAGCTTGGTGCAAGTCTAGGAGTTAGCTGACATCATAGGGGGATCAGGCATACTGTAAGCGGATTGGAGCCCTGTGGCTTGGGTTTGCTCCTAGCTTAGCAGAGCTAAGCAAGGGGGTGTTTCTGAGACTGCCTAGCATTCTTTACATTGCCTAAGCGGGTGTGCATGCTGCCCACTGGGTTTTAAAGGGAAAAAAAAGTAAACCAGGAAATAGCAGCTCTGTGCACATTTGAGTACTGTGATTGCATGATGCGCCCTCGGGCTTAAACAGGAAGGCAATGGGAAGGGAAAACAGCAGTAGGAAGGTAATCTAGGAGAACTAGCATAGCTGGCAGGTGAAATGTATCAGAATCAGCCAATTACACAGGCAGCAGACCAGCCCAGTTCAGAACACTACTATAAACCATGCAAATACCTTTCCCTCTGTTTTTTCTCATACTCTACACCACTGGTGTATACAAGCGGGGAACTTTTAACAAACAAAACTACAAAATGATAGGGCCTGCAGTAGGCATCATACAACAACAAGGCTTAGGGTGATGAGGATGTGAATACTGTCGACCAACCCACAGTGAGGAGACGGAGAAGGGTGTACAGACCCACGGTAACCTACCAGGGGCTACATGAGCTGGAAATAGTGGAGCACTATAGGGAGGACAAGGACCTCCTACAGCAAATTGTTGAGCTGTGCCGGCCACGCCTGACACACAGAACTGACAGAGGGGAACCCATCTCAGTGGATACCAAGGTATGTGTAGGCCCAGGAATACTAGCCACAAGTACCTCCCAAAGCTCAACCGGGGATATCATGGGGATCTCACAGGCATCAGCATCCAGAGTATTCCACCAGTTCCTGGATGCCATGTCAACACATGCCGGTGAGCATTTATATTTCCTCAACACCCGTAAGGTATTGGCCAGCAATATGCATCTCTTCCACCAAATAGCAGAATACCCTGAGGTAATGGGTGCTATAGACTGCACGCACATAGTTATCAACGCACCACCAGTTGATCAGTGTAGGGTCTACATCAACTACAAGGGCTTCTCTTCCATCAACTGCCAGGTTGTGTGCGATTCCCATGGCATTATAATGAATGTGTGTGCTGGCTGCCCTGAAAGCTATAACAATTCCCACATCTGGCATCTGATGCAGCTGTACCAGAGATTTGCCAATGGGACATCACTTATGGTCATCTAGTTGGGGATGCTGGTTATGCACTGGAGCCGTGGCTGATGACACTCATCAGAAATGCAAACACACCCGAACAAGAAAGCCATAATGATGTACACCCACAGACCAGATGTATAATAGAGTGTGTTTTTGGGATGCTCAAGTCATGGTTCCGGTGCTTGGACACATCCTGTGGAGCCTTGCAGTACTCACCAGCTACATGTACTCAAATTGTTGAGGTATGTGCCACACTACACAATATGATCCTGCAGAAACAGCTGCAGCAGGAACAGCATGGGCCGGGGACACACAGCCCCCCCACCAATGCCAAGGCCTTCACAGGCACAGAGTGACTCGGAGGAGGAACAACCTGAACCTGCCCCAGTAGGCAGATGGAGGCATGCCCATTATGCCCTGGCCTTGGCAAAGAGGCAATGCATAGCACATACACTGACACAGTAGGGACCCAGGGAATGACACCTCTCTCTGACTCGCACATACAGTAAACGGGATGCCAAACATGACACTACCTGTGCTCAATCATGTATAGGGAGTGTACTATGCACATCCAATGTAGGCAGCCCTCCAGCACCATCCTCAATACTGGCACATCCACAAGGTAAATCAATCAACCTACCAATTGTCAAATGAAGTAAAATGTGTCATTACCTGTATCTATGGTATGTCATGGATGTGAGCATGCAAGGGAATTGGTGGCTGAATGGTATGCCAGCAGATAGTAGACACCCATAGTGGCACCATGACATCTGTAACCAATACTGGAGTCACCATAGTAGCCAGTACCACACAGGGTGACAAAACCCACTGCATGAAATGTGCGGGCCGTCATGTGTGTCCATATAACTTACACATGCCAGCCAGGTAGGTTCACATACCCAACAACAGTCTCAGCTAGCAGGACAGGTGTAGACAAACACAAACAGAGGCTGTGCTATGGCCTCTGAATGATGCCTATGGGTAACCTCCCCCCCAGGCCTACACAGACAAACTACAGCAAGTCAGGCAGAGAGATATTAGTTCAGAAGGGTAGGAAGTCTGACACTAATATGTAGGTCAACCAAAGCTAAGACCTGTAGTACACTGATATGCCTCTAGTCAGCATGATAGGTTAGAATACAGAATGAAATGGAGTACCTAACATACCAGTACAAATGTGTACAAGTGCCAGGTGTGCCCCCCCCCATCCTATGTAGACATGTATAAACAGTGAGGTGTGCCCCTCCAGTCATGTGTAGAAATGTAGAAACATTCAGGTGTGTCCCTCCCAATCCTGTGTAGAAATGTAGTAACAGTCAAGTGCGCCACCCAGTACTGTGTAGAAATGTAGTAACAGTCAGGTGTGCATTCCCAATCCTGTGTAGAAATGTAGAAACAGTCAGGTGTGTCCCCCCACAATCCTATGTAGAAATGTAGTAACAGTCAGGTGTGCCCCCCACTCCTATGTAGACATGTAGAAATAGTCAGATGTGGCCCCTCCCCCAATCCAGCGTAGAAATGTAGTAACAGTCAGGTGTGCCCCCCAATCCTGTGCAGAAATGTTGTAACAGTCAAGTGTGAACCCCCCAATCCTGTGTAGAAATGAACTAACAGTCAGGTGTGCCCCACCAATCCTGTGTAGAAATGTAGTAACAGTCAACTGCACCCCCCAATCCTGTAAAGAAATGTAGTAACAGTCAGTTGTGCCCCCAATCCTGTGCATAAATGTAGTAACAGTCAAGTGTGAACCCCCCAATCCTGTGTAGAAATGAACTAACAGTCAGGTGTGCCCCCCAATCCTGTGTAGAAATGTAGTAACAGTCAAATGTGACCCCCCTAATCCTGTGTATAAATGTAGTAACAGTCAGGTGTGCCCCACCCAATCCTGTGTAGAAATGTAGTAAACGTCAGGTGTGCCCCTCCCCCAATCCAGCATATAAATGTAGTAACAGTCAGGTGTGTCCCCCCACACTCCTATGTAGAAATATCGAAACAGTCAGATGTGCCCCCTCCTCCAATCCAATGTAGAAATGTAGTAGCAGACAGGTGTGCCCCCCAATAGTGCATAGAAATGTAGTAACTGTCAACTGTGCCCCCCCAATCCTGTGTAGAAATGTAATAACTGTCAGATGTGCCCCCGAATCCTGTGTAGAAATGTAGAAACACTCAGGTGTGTCCCCCCACAATCCTATGTAGAAATGTAGTAACAGTCAGGTGTGCCCCTCCCCCATCCCAGTGTAGAAATGTAGTAACAGTCAGGTCTGCCCCCATTCCTGCGTAGAAATGTAGTAATAGTCAACTGTGCCCCCCAACCCTGTGTAGAAATGTAGTAACAGTCAGGTGTGTCCTCCAATCCTGTGTAGAAATGTAGTAACAGTCAAGTGTGCCCCCTCAATCCTGTGTAGAAATGTAGTAACAGTTAGGTGTTCCCCCCAATCCTGTGTAGAACTGCAGAAACAGTCAGGTGTGTCCCCGCACAATCCTATGTAGACATGTAGAAGCAGTCAGGTGTGCCCCTCCCGCAATCCAGTGTAGAAATGTAGTAACAGTCAGGTGTGCACCCCAATCCTGTGTAGAAATATAGAAACAGTCAGGTGTGTCCCCCCACAATCCTATGTAGAAATGTAGTAAACATCAGGTGTGCCCCCTCCCCAATCCAGCATAGAAATGTAGTAACAGTCAGGTCTGCCCCCCCAATCCTGTGTAGAAATGTAGAAACAGTTAGGTGTGTCCCCCACAATTTTATTTAAAAATGTAGTAACAGTCAGGTATGCCCCCCCATCCTGTGCAGAAATGAAGTAACATTCAACTGTGCCCCAAAATCCTGCGTAGAAATGTAGTAACAGTCAGGTGTGCCCCCCAATCCTGTGTAGAAATGTAGTAACAGTCAAGCGTGCCCCCCCAATCCTGTGTAGAAATGTAGTAAAAGTCAGGTGTGCCCCCCAATTCTGTGTAGAAATGTAGAAACAGGTGTGTCCTCCCACAATCCTATGTAGAAATGTAGTAACAGTCAGGTGTGCCCCCCACTCCTATGTAGACATGTAGAAACAGTCAGGTGTGCCCCCTTCCCAATCCAGCATAGAAATGTAGTAACAGTCAGGTGCCCCCCCCCAATCCTGCATAGAAATGTAGTAACAGTCAACTGTGACCTCCCAAATCCTGTGTAGAAATGTAGCAACAGTCAGGGGTGCCCCCCAATCCTGTGTAGAAATGTAGAAACAGTCAGGTGTGTCCCCCCACAATCCTATGTAGAAATGTATTAACAGGCAGGTGTGCCCCCCAATCCTGCATAGAAATGTAGTAACAGTCAACTGTGCCCCCACCAATCCTGTGTAGAAATGTAGTAACAGTCAGGTATGCCCCTCCCAAATCCTGTGTAGAAATGTAGAAACAGTCAGGTGTGTTCCCCCACAATCCTATATAGAAATGTAGTAATAGACAGGTGTGCACCCCTCACTCCTATGTAGACATGTAAAAACAATCAGGTGTGCCTTTTCCCCCAAACCCGCATAGAAATGTAGTAACAGTCAGGTGTGCCCCCCAATCCTGTGAAGAAATGTAGAAATAGGCAAGTGTGCCCCCCAATCCTGTGTAGAAATGTAGAAACAGTCAGGTGTCCCCCCTCCTCCAGTCCAGCATAGAAATGTAGTAACAGTCAGGTGTGCCCCCCACAATCCTATGTAGAAATGTAGTAACAGTCAGGTGTTCCCCCCAATCCTGCGTAGAAATGAAGCAACATTCAACTGTGCCCCCCCCAATCCTGTGTAGAAATGTAGTAACAGTCAGGTGTGCCCCCAATCCTGTGGAGAAATGTAGTAACAGTCAAGCGTGCCCCCCAATCCTGTGTAGAAATGTAGTAAAAGTCAGGTGTGACCCCCCCAATTCTGTGTAGAAATGTAGAAACAGTCAAGTATGATCTCCCATAATCCTATGTAGAAATGTAGTAACAGTCAGGTGTGCGCTCTCCCCCAATCCAGCATAGAAATGTAGTAACAGTCAAGTGTCCCCCCACACTCCTATGTAGAAATATAGAAACAGTCAGATGTGCCCCCTCCTCAAATCCAGTGTAGAAATGTAGTAACAGACAGGTGTGCCCCCCAATCCTGCATAGAAATGTAGTAACTGTCAACTGTGCCCCCCCCAATCCTGTGTAAAAATGTAATAACTGTCATGTGTGCCCACCAATCCTGTGTAGAAATGTAGAAACACTCAGGTGTGTCCCCCCACAATCCTATGTAGAAATGTAGTAACAGTCAGGTGTGCCCCTCCCCCATTCCAGTGTAGAAATGTAGTAACAGTCAGTTCTGCCCCCCAATCCTGCGTATTAATGTAATAACAGTCAACTGTGCCTCCCAACCCTGTGTAGAAATGTAGTAACAGTCAGGTGTGTCCTCCAGCCCTGTGTAGAAATGTAGTAACAGTCAAGTGTGCCCCCTCATTCCTGTGTAGAAATGTAGTAACAGTCAGGTGTTCCCTCCAATCCTGTGTAGAACTGTAGAAACAGTCAGGTGAGTCCCCGCACAATCCTATGTAGAAATGTTGTAACAGTCAGGTGTGCCCCCCACTCGTATTTAGACATGTAGAAGCAGTCAGGTGTGCCCCCTCCCACAATCCAGCATAGAAATGTAGTAACAGACAGGTGTGCCCCCCAATCCTGTGTAGAAATATAGAAACAGTCAGGTGTGTCCACCCACAATCCTATGTAGAAATGTAGTAAACATCAGGTGTGCCCCCTCCCCAATCCAGCATAGAAATGTAGTAACAGCCAGGCCTGCCCCCCCCAATCCTGTGTAGAAATGTAGAAACAGTTAGGTGTGTCCCCCACAATTTTATGTAAAAATGTAGTAACAGTCAGGTGTGCCCCCCCATCCTGTGCAGAAATGAAGTAACATTCAACTGTGCCCCCCAATCCTGCATAGAAATGTAGTAACAGTCAGGTGTGCCCCCCAATCCTGTGTAGAAATGTAGTAACAGTCAAGCGTGCCCCCCCCCAATCCTGTGTAGAAATGTAGTAAAAGTCAGGTGTGCCCCCCCCAATTCTGTATAGAAATGTAGAAACAGTCAGGTGTGTCCTCCCACAATCCTATGTAGAAATGTAGTAACAGTCAGGTGTGCCCCCCACTCCTATGTAGACATGTAGAAACAGTCAGGTGTGCCCCCTTCCCAATCCAGCATAGAAATGTAGTAACAGTCAGGTGTTCCCCCCCAATCCTGCATAGAAATGTAGTAACAGTCCACTATGACCTTCCAAATCCTGTGTAGAAATGTAGCAACAGTCAGGTGTGCCCCCCCAATCCTGTGTAGAAATGTAGAAACAGTCAGGTGTGTCCCCCCACAATCCTATGTAGAAATGTAGTAACAGGCAGGTGTGCCCCCCAATCCTGCATAGAAATGTAGTAACAGTCAACTGTGCCCCCACCAATCCTGTGTAGAAATGTAGTAACAGTCAGGTATGCCCCTCCCAAATCCTGTGTAGAAATGTAGAAACAGTCAGGTGTGTTCCCCCACAATCCTATATAGAAATGTAGTAATAGTCAGGTGTGCACCCCTCACTCCTATGTAGACATGTAAAAACAATCAGGTGTGCCCCTTCCCCCAAACCAGCATAGAAATGTAGTAACAGTCAGGTGTGCCCCCCAATCCTGTGAAGAAATGTAGAAATAGGCAAGTGTGCCCCCCAATCCTGTGTAGAAATGTAGAAACAGTCAGGTGTGTCCCCCCACAATCCTATGTAGAAATGTAGTAACCATCAGGTGTGCCCCCTCCCCCAGTCCAGCATAGAAATGTAGTAACAGTCAGGTGTGCCCCCGCAATCCTGTGTAGAAATGTAGAAACAGTCAGGTGTCCCCCCACAATCCTATGTAGAAATGTAGTAACAGTCAGGTGTTCCCCCCAATCCTGCGTAGAAATGAAGTAACATTCAACTGTGCCCCCCCAATCATATGTAGAAATGTAGTAACAGTCAGGTGTGCCCCCAATCCTGTGGAGAAATGTAGTAACAGTCAGGTATGACCCCCCCCCCAATTCTGTGTAGAAATGTAGAAACAGTCAGGTATGATCTCCCACAATCCTATGTAGAAATGTAGTAACAGTCAAGTGTGCCCCCTCCCCCAATCCAGCATAGAAATGTAGTAACAGTCAGGTGTGTTCCCCCCACACTCCTATGTAGAAATATAGAAACAGTCAGATGTGCCCTCTCCTCCAATCCAGTGTAGAAATGTAGTAACAGACAGGTGTGCCCCCCAATCCTGCATAGAAATGTAGTAACTGTCAACTGTGCCCCCCCAATCCTGTGTAGAAATGTAATAACTGTCAGGTGTGCCCACCAATCCTGTGTAGAAATGTAGAAACACTCAGGTGTGTCCCCCCACAATCCTATGTAGAAATGTAGTAACAGTTAGGTGTGCCCCTCCCCCATTCCAGTGTAGAAATGTAGTAACAGTCAGTTCTGCCCCCCAATCCTGTGTAGAAATGTAGTAACAGTCAACTGTGCCCCCCAACCCTGTGTAGAAATGTAGTAACAGTCAGGTGTGTCCTCCAATCCTGTGTACAAATATAGTAACAGTCAAGTGTGCCCCCTCAATCCTGTGTAGAAATGTAGTAACAGTCAGGTGTTCCCCCCAATCCTGTGTAGAACTGTAGAAACAGTCAGGTGTGTCCCCGCACAATCCTATGTAGAAATGTTGTAACAGTCAGGTGTGCCCCCCACTCCTATGTAGACATGTAGAAGCAGTCAGGTGTGCCCCCTCCTGCAATCCAGAGAAGAAATGCAGTAACAGTCAGGTGTGCCCCCCAATCCTGTGTTGATATATAGAAACAGTCAGGTGTCCCCCCCCCACAATCCTATGTAGAAATGTAGTAAACATCAGGTGTGCCCTCTCCCCAATCCAGCATAGAAATGTGGTAACAGTCAGGTCTGCTCCCCCAATCCTGTGTAGAAATGTAGAAACAGATAGGTGTGTCCCCCACAATTTTATGTAAAAATGTAGTAACAGCATGTGTGCCCCCCCCCCATCCTGTGCAGAAATGAAGTAACATTCAATTGTGCCCCCCAATCCTGCATAGAAATGTAGCAACAGTCAGGTGTGCCCCCCAATCCTGTGTAGAAATGTAGTAACAGTCAAGCGTGGCACCCAATCCTGTGTAGAAATGTAGTAAAAGTCAGGTGTGCCCCCCCCAATTCTGTGTAGAAATGTAGAAACAGTCAGGTGTGTCCTCCCACAATCCTATGTAGAAATGTAGTAACAGTCAGGTGTGCCCCCCACTCCTATGTAGACATGTAGAAACGGTCAGGTGTGCCCCCTTCCCAATCCAGCATAGAAATGTAGTAACAGTCAGGTGTTCCCCCCCAATCCTGCATAGAAATGTAGTAACACTCAACTGTGACCTCCCAAATCCTGTGTAGAAATGTAGCAACAGTCAGGTGTGTCCCCCCAATCCTGTGTAGAAATGTAGAAACAGTCAGGTGTGTCCCCCCACAATCCTATGTAGAAATGTAGTAACAGGCAGGTGTGCCCCCAATCCTGCATAGAAATGTAGTAACAGTAAACTGTGCCCCCACCAATCCTGTGTAGAAATGTAGTAACAGTCAGGTATGCCCCTCCCAAATCCTGTGTAGAAATGTAGAAACAGGTGTGTTCCCCCACAATCCTATATAGAAATGTAGTAATAGTCAGGTGTGCACCCCTCACTCCTATGTAGACTGTAGACATGTAAAAACAATCAGGTGTGCCCCTGCCCCGAAACCAGCATAGAAATGTAGTAACAGTCAGGTGTGCCCCCCAATCCTGTGAAGAAATGTAGAAATAGGCAAGTGTGCCCCCCAATCCTGTGTAGAAATGTAGAAACAGTCAGGTGTGTCCCCCCACAATCCTATGTAGAAATGTAGTAACCATCAGGTGTGCCCCCTCCCCCAGTCCAGCATAGAAATGTAGTAACAGTCAGGTGTCCCCCCCAATCCTGTGTAGAAATGTAGAAACAGTCAGGTGTGTCCCCCACAATCCTAAGTAGAAATATAGTAACAGTCAGGTGTTCCCCCCAATCCTGCGTAGAAATGAAGTAACATTCAACTGTGCCGCTCCCAATCCTGTGTAGAAATGTAGTAACAGTCAGGTGTGCCCCCAATCCTGTGGAGAAATGTAGTAACAGTCAAGCGTGCACCCCAATCCTGTGTAGAAATGTAGTAAAAGTCAGGTGTGGACCCCCCCACCCGAATTCTGTGTAGAAATGTAGAAACAGTCAGGTATGATCTCCCACAATCCTATGTAGAAATGTAGTAACAGTCAGGTGTGCCCCCTCCTCCAATCCAGCATAGAAATGTAGTAACAGTCAGGTGTGTCCCTCCACACTCCTATGTAGAAATATAGAAACAGTCAGATGTGCCCCCTCCTCCAATCCAGTGTAGAAATGTAGTAACAGACAGGTGTGCCCCCCAATCCTGCATATAAATGTAGTAACTGTCAACTGTGCCCCCCCAATCCTGTGTAGAAATGTAATAACTGTCAGGTGTGCCCACCAATCCTGTGTAGAAATGTAGAAACACTCAGGTGTGTCCCCCCACAATCCTATGTATTAATGTAGTAACAGTCAGGTGTGCCCCTCCCCCATTCCAGTGTAGAAATGTAGTAATAGTCAGTTCTGCCCCCAATCCTGCGTAGAAATGTAGTAACAGTCAACTGTGCCCCCCAACCCTGTGTAGAAATGTAGTAACAGTCAGGTGTGTCCTCCAATCCTGTGTAGAAATGTAGTAAAAGTCAAGTGTGCCCCCTCAATCCTGTGTAGAAATGTAGTAAGAGTCAGGTGTTCCCCCCAATCATGTGTAGAACTGTAGAAACAGTCAGGTGTGTCCCCGCACAATCCTATGTAGAAATGTTGTAACAGTCAGGTGTGCCCCCCACTCCTATGCAGACATGTAGAAGCAGTCAGTTGTGCCCCCTCCCACAATCCAGCGTAGAAATGTAGTAACAGTCAGGTGTACCCCCCAATCCTGTGTAGAAATATAGAAACAGTCAGGTGTGTCCCCACACAATCCTATGTAGAAATGTAGTAAACATCAGGTGTGCCCCCTCCCCAATCCAGCATAGAAATATAGTAACAGTCAGGTCTGCCCCCACAATCCTGTGTAGAAATGTAGAAACAGTTAGGTGTGTCCCCCACAATTATATGTAAAAATGTAGTAACAGTCAGGTGTGCCCCCATCCTGTGCAGAAATGAAGTAACATTCAACTGTGCCCCCCAATCCTGCGTAGAAATGTAGTAACAGTCAGGTGTGCCCCCCAATCCTGTGTAGAAATGTAGTAACAGTCAAGCGTGCCCCCCAATCCTGTGTAGAAATGTAGTAAAAGTCAGGTGTGCCCCCCCAATTCTGTTTAGAAACGTAGAAACAGTCAGGTGTGTCCTCCCACAATCCTATGTAGAAATGTAGTAACAGTCAGGTGTGCCCCCCACTCCTATGTAGACATGTAGAAACAGTCAGCTGTGCCCCCTTCCCAATCCAGCATAGAAATGTAGTAACAGTCAGGTGTTCCCCCCCAATCCTGCATAGAAATGCAGTAACAGTCAACTGTGACCTTCCAAATCCTGTGTAGAAATGTAGCAACAGTCAGGTGTGCCCCCCCAATCGTGTGTAGAAATGTAGAAACAGTCAGGTGTGTCCCCCCACAATCCTATGTAGAAATGTAGTAACAGGCAGGTGTGCCCCCCAATCCTGCATAGAAATGTAGTAACAGTCAACTGTGCCCCCCCAATCCTGTGTAGAAATGTAGAAACAGTCAGGTGTGTTCCCCCACAATCCTATATATAAATGTAGTAATAGTCAGGTGTGCACCCCTCACTCCTATGTAGACATGTAAAAACAATCAGGTGTGCCCCTTCCCCCAAACCAGCATAGAAATCTAGTAACAGTCAGGTGTGCCCCCCAAAACTGTGAAGAAATGTAGAAATAGGCAAGTGTGCCCCCCAATCCTGTGTAGAAATGTAGAAACAGTCAGGTGTGTCCTCCCACAATCCTATGTAGAAATGTAGTAACCATCAGGTGTGCCCCCTCCCCCAATCCAGCATAGAAATGCAGTAACAGTCAGGTGTGCCCCCCGCCAATCCTATGTAGATATGTAGAAAGAGTCAGGTATGTCCCCCACAATCCTATGTAGAAATGTAGTAACAGTCAGGTGTGCCCCCAATCCTGTGGAGAAATGTAGTAACAGTCAAGCGTGCGCCCCAATCCTGTGTAGAAATGTAGTAAAAGTCAGGTGTGACCCCCGCAATTCTGTGTAGAAATGTAGTAACAGTCAGGTGTGCCCCCTCCTCCAATCCAGCATAGAAATGTAGTAACAGTCAAGTGTGTCCCCCCACACTCCTATGTAGAAATATAGAAACAGTCAGATGTGCCCCCTCCTCCAATCCAGTGTAGAAATGTAGTAACAGACAGGTATGCCCCCCAAACCTGCATAGAAATGTAGTAACTGTCAACTGTGCCCCTCCAATCCTGTGTAGAAATGTAATAACTGTCAGGTCTGCCCACCAATCCTGTGTAGAAATATAGAAACACTCAGTTGTGTCCCCCCACAATCCTATGTAGAAATGTAGTAACAGTCAGGTGTGCCCCTCCCCCATTCAAGTGTAGAAATGTAGTAACAGTCAGTTCTGCCCCCCCAATCCTGCGTACAAATGTAGTAACAGTCAACTGTGCCCCCCAACCCTGTGTAGAAATGTAGTAACAGTCAGGTGTGTCCTCCAATCCTGTGTAGAAATATAGTAACAGTCAAGTGTGCCCCCTCAATCCTGTGTAGAAATGTAGTAACAGTCAGGTGTTCCCCCCAATCCTGTGTAGAACTGTAGAAACAGTCAGGTGTGTCCCCGCACAATCCTATGTAGAAATGTTGTAACAGTCAGGTGTGCACCCCACTCCTATGTAGACATGTAGAAGCAGTCAGGTGTGCCCCCTCCCGCAATCCAGCGTAGAAATGTAGTAACAGTCAGGTGTGCCCCCCAATCCTGTGTAGAAATATAGAAACAGTCAGGTGCCCCCCCCCCACAATCCTATGTAGAAATGTAGTAAACATCAGGTGTGCCCCCTCCCCAATCCAGCATAGAAATGTAGTAACAGTCAGGTCTGCCCCCCCAATCCTGTGTAGAAATGTAGTAACAGTCAAGCATGCCCCCCCAATCCTGTGTAGAAATGTAGAAACAGTCAGGTGTGTCCTCCCACAATCCTATGTAGAAATGTAGTAACAGTCAGGTGTGCCCCCCACTCCTATGTAGACATGTAGAAACAGTCAGGTGTGCCCCCTTCCCAATCCAGCATAGAAATGTAGTAACAGTCAGGTGTTCCCCCCCAATCCTGCATAGAACTGTAGTAACAGTCAACTGTGACCTCCCAAATCCTGTGTAGAAATGTAGCAACAGTCAGGTGTGTCCCCCCACAATCCTATGTAGAAATGTAGTAACAGGCAGGTGTGCCCCCCAATCCTGCATAGAAATGTAGTAACAGTCAACTGTGCCCCCACCAATCCTGTGTAGAAATGTAGTAACAGTCAGGTATGCCCCTCCCAAATCCTGTGTAGAAATGTAGAAACAGTCAGGTGTGTTCCCCCACAATCCTATATAGAAATATAGTAATAGTCAGGTGTGCACCCCTCACTCCTATGTAGACATGTAAAAACAATCAGGTGTGCCCTTTCCCCCAAACCAGCATAGAAATGTAGTAATAGTCAGGTGTGCCCCCCAATCCTGTGAAGAAATGTAGAAATAGGCAAGTGTGCCTCCCAATCCTGTGTAGAAATGTAGAAACAATCAGGTGTCCCCCCCCCACAATCCTATGTAGAAATGTAGTAACCATCAGGTGTGCCCCCTCCCCCAGTCCAGAATAGAAATGTAGCAACAGTCAGGTGTGTCCCCCCAATCCTGTGTAGAAATGTAGAAACAGTCAGGTGTTCCCCCAATCTTGCGTAGAAATGAAGTAACATTCAACTGTGCCCCCCAATCCTGTGTAGAAATGTAGTAACAGTCAGGTGTGCCCCCAATCCTGTGGAGAAATGTAGTAACAGTCAAGCATGCACCCCAATCCTGTGTAGAAATGTAGTAAAAGTCAGGTGTGACCCCCCCAATTCTGTGTATAAATGTAGAAACAGTCAGGTATGATCTCCCACAATCCTATGTAGAAATGTAGTAACAGTCAGGTGTACCCCCTCCCCCAATCCAGCATAGAAATGTGATAACAGTCAGGTGTGTCCCCCCACACTCCTATGTAGAAATATAGAAACAGTCAGATGTGCCCCCTCCTCCAATCCAGTGTAGAAATGTAGTAACAGACAGGTGTGCCCCCCATTCCTGCATAGAAATGTAGTAACCGTCAACTGTGCCCCCCCAATCCTGTGTAGAAATGTAATAACTGTCAGGGGTGCCCACCAATCCTGTGTAGAAATGTAGAAACACTCAGGTGTGTTCCCCCACAATCCTATGTAGAAATGTAGCAACAGTCAGGTGTGCTCCTCCCCCATTCCAGTGTAGAAATGTAGTAACAGTCAGTTCTGCCCCCCAATCCTGCGTAGAAATGTAGTAACAGTCAACTGTGCCCCCCAACCCTGTGTAGAAATGTAGTAACAGTCAGGTGTGTCCTCCAATCCTGTGTAGAAATGTAGTAACAGTCAAGTGTGCCCTCTCAATCCTGTGTAGAAATGTAGTAACAGTCAGGTGTTCCCCCCAATCCTGTGTAGAACTGTAGAAACAGTCAGGTGTGTCCCCGCACAATCCTATGTAGAAATGTTGTAACAGTCAGGTGTGCCCCCCACTCCTATGTAGACATGTAGAAGAAGTCAGGTGTGCCCCCTCCCGCAATCCAGCGTAGAAATGTAGCAACAGTCAGGTGTGCCCCCCAATCCTGTGTAGAAATATAGAAACAGTCAGGTGGGTCCCCCTACAATCCTATGTAGAAATGTAGTAACAGTCAGTCATGCCCCCCAATCCTGTGTAGAAATATAGAAACAGTCAGGTGTCCCCCCCACAATCCTATGTAGAAATGTAGTAAGCATCAGGTGTGCCCCCTCCCCAATCCAGCATAGAAATGTAGTAACAGTCAGGTCTGCCCCCCCAATCATGTGTAGAAATGTAGAAATAGTCAGGTGTGTCCCCCACAATCCTATATAAAAATGTAGTAACAGTCAGGTGTGCCCCCCCAATCCTGCATAGAAATGAAGTAACATTCAACTGTGCCCCCCAATCCTGCGTAGAAATGTAGTAACAGTCAGGTGTGCCCCAATCCTGTGTAGAAATGTAGTAACAGTCAAGCATGCCCCCCCAACCCTGTGTAGAAATGTAGTAAAAGTCAGGTGTGCCCCCCCCCCAATTCTGTGTAGAAATGTAGAAACAGTCAGGTGTGTCCTCCCACAATCTTATGTAGAAATGTAGTAACAGTCAGGTGTGCCCCCCACTCCTATGTAGACATGTAGAAACAGTCAGGTGTGCCCCCTTCCCAATCCAGCATAGAAATGTAGTAACAGTCAGGTGTGCCCCCCCAATCCTGCATAGAAATGTAGTAACAGTCAACTGTGACCTCCCAAATCCTGTGTAGAAATGTAGCAACAGTCAGGTGTGCCCCCCCAATCCTGTGTAGAAATGTAGAAACAGTCAGGTGTGTCCCCCCACAATCCTATGTAGAAATGTAGTAACAGGCAGTTGTGTCCCCCAATCCTGCATAGAAATGTAGTAACAGTCAACTGTGCCCCCCAATCCTGTGTAGAAATGTAGTAACAGTCAGGTGTGCCCCCCAAATCCTGTGTAGAAATGTAGAAACAGTCAGGTGTGTTCCCCCACAATCCTATATAGAAATGTAGTAATAGTCAGGTGTGCACCCCTCACTCCTACGTAGACATGTAAAAACAATCAGGTGTGCCCCTTCCCCCAAACCAGCATAGAAATGTAGTAACAGTCAGGTGTGCCCCCCAATCCTGTGAAGAAATGTAGAAATAGGCATGTGTGCCCCCCAATCCTGTGTAGAAATGTAGAAACAGTCAAGTGTCCCCCCCCACAATCCTATGTAGAAATGTAGTAACCATCAGGTGTGCCCCCTCCCCCAATCCAGCATAGAAATGTAGTAACAGTCAGGTGTGCCCCCCAATCCTGTGAAGAAATGTAGAAACAGTCAGGTGTCCCCACCACAATCCTATGTAGAAATGTAGTAACAGTCAAGTGTGCCCCCCAATCCTGAGTAGAAATGAAGTAACATTCAATTGTGCCCCCCCAATCCTCTGTAGAAATGTAGTAACAGACAGGTGTGCCCCCAATCCTGGGGAGAAATGTAGTAACAGTCAAGCGTGCCCCCCAATCCTGTGCAGAAATGTAGTAAAAGTCAGGTGTGACCCCCCAATTCTGTGTAGAAATGTAGAAACAGTCAGGTATGATCTCCCACAATCCTATGTAGAAATGTAGTAACAGTCAGGTGTGCCCCCACTCCTATGTAGACATGTAAAAACAGTCAGGTGTGCCCCCTCCCCCAATCCAGCATAGAAATGTAGTAACAGTCAGGTGTGCCCCCCCCAGTCCTGTGTAGAAATGTAGTAACAGTCAACTGTGACCTCCCAAATCCTGTGTAGAAATGTAGCAACAGTCAGGTGTGCCCCCCCCCCAGTTCTGTGTAGAAATGTAGAAACAGTCAGGTGCCCCCCCCACAATCCTATGTAGAAATGTAGTAACAGTCAGGTGTGCCCCCCCAGTCCTGTGTAGAAATGTAGTAACAGTCAACTGTGACCTCCCAAATCCTGTGTAGAAATGTAGTAACAGTCAACTGTGCCCCCACAATCCTATATAGAAATGTAGGAACAGCCAGGAGTGCCCCTTCCCCCAACCCAGCATAGGAATGTAGTAACAGTCAGGTGTGTTCCCCTCCCACAGTCCAGTGTAGGAATGTAGAAACAGTCAGGTGTGTCCCCCCACAATCCTATATAGAAATGTAGTAACAGTCAGGTGTGCACCCCTCACTCCTATATAGACATGTAAAAGCAGTCAGGTGTGCCCCTTCCCCCAAACCAGCATAGAAATGTAGTAACAGTCAGGTGTGCCCCCCAATCCTGTGAAGAAATGCAGAAATAGGCAGGTGTGCCCCCCCCCCAATCCTGTGTAGAAATGTAGAAACAGTTAGGTCTGTCCCCCCACAATCCTATGTAGAAATGTAGGAACAGCCAGGAGTGCCCCTTCCCCCAACCCAGCATAGAAATGTAGCAACAGTCAGGTGTGTTCCCCTCCCACAGTCCTGTATAGGAATGTAGAAACAGTCAGGTGTGCTACCCCCAACCCTACTTAGAAATGTAATAACAGCCTGGTGTGCCCTCTCCAACCTAATTAGATGTAGTAATGGTCTGGTGTGCTCCCACCCAATCCTATGTACACACGTCGCAACAGTCAGGTGTGCCCCCCCCACAACCCTATGTAGAAATGTTTGTGTAGGTATAATACCAGTGGAGCACAGATGCACAGAGGTGGGCAAGGATAGGTTGTAGCATCTGCACAATATGCAGGTATGTGTGTGTTAGGTCGGTGTGTGTTTCATATTGTGTGAGAGTGGTTGGTATGTATGCATGTTTAGGTAAGATCTGATGGCCATTGCCCACTATTGCTAATGACAGGGACAAGTCCTCACAATAGTAGTGCCAAACACAATACCCACCAGTATAACACAAGCTAGCAGTAAGCCATTGTAAATGTATGGTGGTAATATGTGTCAACATTTGAAAGACTGACATGGCATGGCTGTTGGGCTAGATATACAAGCAGTACACAGGGGAAAGTACCCCAGACATACAGTGTATATTGTGTCACTGTGAAATGGACACACCCTTGTAAGAGTGCATGCAGGTATGCATCAAATTATCTGGTCCTGTAGTAGGAGATACTGGTGTTGTCTGCCCAAACACTCGCAGATCACAAAGGAGGTAGGACTGATATACTGGGAAACAGCTGATGTACCTGCACATGCAAGCATAACTGGAATGCCCAATGCATATCTGTGTGTCAGATGCAAGTAGTGTTTATAGCACACAAGCACCCAGCTCATGCAAACACCACCCACAGGTACCTCTCTAGCTGTACCCCTGCTGTGGGGAATGGGTACAATATGATCCCACCTGTATATGGCAATAGTGATAGAATTCAGCGTGCAGTGCAGGGGTCCCATGCAGATGTATCACTAGCTGTAGGTAACATTCTGCCAGCATCCACACCATAGGTTCATAGGTTCATACTAGGCTATCTGCCCTAGGGCATTTATAAGCCTAGCCAGAGTGTGTTTGGCTTTCGCCACCCATTTTAAATTAATTTTGCTATGCCCTTTTTCGAGGTTAGTATACTGTGCCTCTGTCTAACAGTGACACAGAAGTGATACCCGGGGTAAACCTATGATCTCCCATCCACTCATCAAGATTCCTCTTGAAGAGAGTCAATGAGGGACTCTGCCTAACCTGGACTGGGATTTTATTCCAGAGTAAAGGGAGCCTCTGGGTTATGAATCTGTCCCTCCAGCATGTCCTATTTATTTCAGTTCTGAGGTTCAAGTCTCGAGCGTAGCTCAATGGGATTTGGATTTTCTGAGGTGCAGCATGTCCATTAATTCCGGGTTGGACATGGCTTTATACATCAGGCACAGATCGCCTCTGAGCAGGCGGTATGCCACTGAGTAGAGCTGGAGTTTCTTTAACCGGGCAGCATATGGCATCTGTTTGAGCCCTTTGATCCTCTTGGTGAGGTACTTTTGGGGTCTTTCCAGTTGCTGCAGGTGTCTGGTAAGGTACATCCCAAAAGGGGCATTGTACTCAATTGTGAGCCTGATGAGGGATGAGTAAAGAGGCATGATGACCTCCCCTGATCTAGATGTGAATCCCTTCATGATTAGGTGGGCTATATAAAATGTTTTTCTAACCACTTTGGCCACGTGGCTGTCAAATGAGAGATTGTTATCATCTTGGGTCCCCAGGTCCCTAATTACTTCTTCTGTACTTAATGGATTACCACCTATGTGGTAATTTGTGGGCACTTTGTTTTTGCTAAAGGGGATGACTATACACTTTTTGGCATTTAGCTTGAGGCCATGGCTCTGGCACCAGTTGTCTGTTTCTATGAGGCTCTTTTGGAGGATGCTTGTGTCGGCTGGAGAGTCGATTATGGCGCCCAGTTTGCAGTCATCTGTGAACTTGGTCAGCCACAGTCCTTCCGTGTTGGTCTGTACCTCCGAGAATTATATACCTAACAAGAGAGGTCCCAGGATTGAGCCTTGTGGGATGCCACTTGTAATTGGTTTGGAGTCTGACATGGCTCCAGCAATTCTAACCATGTGGGTTCTGTCCTTGAGCCAGTTTGCAACCCATCTAGTGACATAGGGGTTTATATTTAAGCTGGTGAGCTTATCTATAATGCCTGAGTGGGGTATTGTATCGAAGGCTTTTACGAGGTCCAGGTAGGCTGTGTGGACCACCTTTCCCTCGTCAATGGCCTTGGTGACTGTTTCAAAGAAATCAACCAGGTTTAAGAGGCAGGATCTGCCCTTAACAAAGCCGAACTGGGTAGGATCCAATGTCTGTAGGTCCCCAATATCTTTATTTATGAGGTCCATGATGATCCTTTCCATAGCTTTGCAGACCAAGCTAGTCAGGCTTATGGGGCGATAGTTTCCAGGATCCGTTGAGGCACCACCTTTGTGGAGAGGGACCACTGTTGCTGTATGCCACTCTTTGAGTACATATGCTGTAGTAAGGCTGAGATTGAACAGTAGGTTTATGTTTGGCTTTAGCTCTTCTTGGAGTCCATGTAGGACACCGCCTGGGACACCGTCTAGTCCTATTGATGCTGTGTTTTCTGCTTTGGAGAGGGCGGCTCTTACCTGAGCATCTGAGATGTCAGGGGGGGCAGCACTCTGCTGGGATAGATATTTGCCGTTTTGGTGGGGAGGGGGGAGAGAAGTTTGCGCTGAACCTTGTCAGCTAGGATGTTGGCAATGTCTGTGGGTTTGGTGTATTTTTTGTCATTTTGGACTAATTCTGAGCATATCTGGGAATTCCCATCCAGGTTCCTAACATAAGTAAAGAAAGCCTTGTGATTATCCTTAGTGTCCTGTGCAATTTTTCTCTCGAAGCTGACCTTAGACGATTTTATGAGTGCCCGTAGTTTTTTGCTAATACTGATCAGAGATGCCTTCCTTTTTTGGGATTTTGCTCTATCATGTAGTAGCTTCCTCCTTCTATTGTATAGTTTGTTTATGGCTGGGGTCCACCAGACAGGACATCTGCCTTTGGAGGATTGGGTCTTGGTTTTATTTGGGATTGCATGATCCATGCATTCCTGAAGGTGTTCATAGAATGCGTTTATAAAGGATTCTGCGGTCTGGGCCATATTTTCCGCAGGCCCGGGGGCTTTGAAGGATTCCACCTCGGTTTTGAGGAGTGTGAAATTTGCTTTACAGAAGTTTTTCACTGTGGTTTTCTGGGCAGGGGGTGGGGTCTGGATGTGAATATCCAGTGAGATTAGTTTATGGTCTGATCTTACCAGTGAGGGATACACTTCTGGTCTGGAGCATGATCAGGTCCAGTATGTTTCCCCCTCTTGTGGGAGTGGTAACAAGTTGTTCCATAGCATTTGAGTTTATAAATTCTAGGAACCTTTGGGCTAGGGTGTTGGAGCTAGAGTAATACTCCCAGTCTATGTTTGGGTAGTTGAAGTCGCCCAATACAATGGTGTTTGGAGAGACCTTCATATTTTCCAGTGTTCTCAGGAAGGCCGAGTGGGGTTCCTGGGTTTGGGAGGGTGGTCTGTAGCAGGCTATAAACTGGAAGGCAGTTTTACCCACTGTTAGTTGCACATGTATAGTCTCTGATGCTTCGTGCTGTGCCACCAACCTGGAGGTGTGGGTATCTTTGACGAATATTGATACTCCCCCTCCTTTTGTGGTTCGGTCCAAGTTTTGGGGCCGAAAAGCATGGTATGAGGTATAACCTGGTAGTGCTGCGGTGCTCTCGGGAACCTTGAACCAGGTTTCTGTTACTGCACAGCTATCGATGTTCTCCATGCTAAGGAGAGTTTCGAGTGAGTGCATCTTGAGGTTTAGACTTCTGGCATTGAGTAGCATTACTCTTAGTTTCTTATCCCTTGTGATACCTATGGAGGTGGGTTTGTCTTCTGAGCCTTGCCTAAAAAAAGCACTATGGGGGTAGCAAGAGCCTTTGCCAATATCTGAAAGCCCAGGGGTGACAGGAGCAAGCCATCCCTAGCGAAGCATCGTGGCTTGTCAAGCATGTCATCCCAGGCTGACAGGCATTGGATGCCCTTTGAATGACACCAATACTTAAGCTAATTGTTGAAATTGAACATCTTGTCTTCATATTGTGGCATCATTCTTGGTGAGGGTAAGATGCTACTCAAGGTCAAGGTCATACCGGCCTGGGCTACATGCTCAGAGAGCTCCTCTATGTCTCTTTTCATGTAGTCCAGGGAGGTACGTCTCAGGTCATTCACACCAGCATGGACAATGACTGAGTCATATTTGTACTTGCCTTGGAGTGACCTGAGTGCTTGTGTTATGTGGCAGATCCTAGCGCCTGACAGGCAGCTCACCGTGACCTTCTCCTTGTTCAGCCTGGTGAGTGGGACGTCAGTGTGCCTGACGATAGAGTCACCTATTACAAGTGTATCAGGTGTGTTGTTTAGCCTTAAGGGCTGTGACTGTTTGGCACACTGGTTTTGTGAGCTATGTGTTGCATGTGTTTTGTTTTGGGGTAGCGGTTGCTTGGGTGTCTGCTTTGGAGGTCTCTGCTGCTTAGGCAGATTTTTATTTAGAGCCTCCGAGTATGTTTTTGTGTGTTTATGTGTTTGGTTTGCTGTCGTGGTAGGTTTATGTGAGACTGGAATTGTAGTGAGTGTGGTTTCCTTCTCCTCCAGACTGGTTATGCCAGTACTGAGTTGAGAGAGCTTAGCCTCCAGTTTGGCTACATGGTTGCATCTCTCACATGTGTTGGAATTTGTTGGGAGGAGGAGAGGGTTGTCTGTGTACATGAGGCAGTTATAACATTGCCTCAAGATTCCCTGATTCACCAGCTGGACCAGAGAGGAGATTGACAACTGACCTTTGGACATGCTAGAATAGTATTGGGAATTCCTTTATAATTGTAAAAAAGGGCCAATGGGGAACAAGGTACTCAAGGGGAGTTTGTGAGGGTGTAGTGCTTTTAATTTTTTAGTGCTGACTTATATAATTGCTTTAGTGAGCAAGTGCCAGGTAACTTAAATGCAATGTGTTACACGTAACTTAAATGCAAAAATGACAAACAGTAACTTTCTGTCAAGTGAAACAAGGAAATAAGTACAGTAAACAATGCAGATATCACTAGGGATCCACAGAAGCGCTGAAAAGCCATGTTTTAGGTGGAATTAGCATTTCAGGGAAATAACAAGCAAACAACAAGCATACAAACAAAGCTAGATTCAGCAGGCCTGGATCTAGTCTATGCTACAGCAAACAAGGTGTACCAATTTCAGTAAGAAACAGTTCAAATATGCAGGCACTATAAGCCTTTAATCAGAAATTCCCAGCTCAGAAGGGCAGAGTCCAGCCTCTCCTCCCACAAGAGTGCAGACCACAAACCTTCTTAATGTAAAATAACTGGCCTGAAGTCCAAGTGCTTAAACCAGAACTAATACACTTTTAGAATAACAGACACTGAGCCTTCAATCAGCAGTTCCCAACTTAGAAGGATGTAAGCTACCTGTCCTGCCACCACAGTGCAGGCCACAAACCTTCCTAATGTAAAACAACTGGTCTGAAGCCCAAGTGCTTAATCCAAAAGACTTAGAATGATAGCTACACTTTAATCAAGTTACTACCAAGCAGTAATAAATACAATTGAATACTTTAAAGAATGCCTGGATTAGTGCTCGTTATACAAACAAAGCTAGATTCAGCAGGCCTGGATCTAGTCTATGCTACAGCAAACAAGGTGTACTAATTTCAGTAAGAAGCAGTTCAGATATGCAGGCACTGTAAGCTTTTAACCAGAAATTCCCAGCTCAGAAGAGCAGAGTCCAGCCTCTGCTCCCACAAGAGTGCAGACCACGAACCCTCTTAATGTAAAATAACTGGCCTGAAGCCCAAGTGCTTAAACCAGAATTAATACACTTTTAGAATAACAGACACTGAGCCCTCAATCAGCAGTTCCCAACTTAGAAGGATGTAAGCTACCTGTTCTGCCACTACAGTGCAGACCACAAACCTTCTTAATGTAAAACAAGTGGTCTGAAGCCCAAGTGCTTAAACTAAAAGGCTTAGAATGAGTTACACCAAGCAGTAATAAATACAACTGAGTACTTTTAAGATGACGCAAAAGCAAAGTAAAGTAGAAAGAAACACAAATACAGTAAAAGCAGATACATTTTTTTTTGAGTGAGCAAATGAGATGGGCCCAAGAGTTACAGGACAGAAACAAGTGCAAATGCAGGCCTTCAAATTAGAAAGTTGAGAGAGATGGAAGACTGCCCAAATGGCCAATAACTACAAATTCTGGGCCAGAACCACTCCCTATGTGGTAGACAGGTTACCTAATGCTTACCACTCCCACTGATAAGCTAGAAGGCTTCCCTCCAACACAGAAAGGCTTGGGGGGCTCAGAAGCTTACAAACAGTCCTGGATACAGCAAATCTGTATTTGGAACACTAATTACAGGAAAGGTAGGAAACAGGCTTACAATTTTTTTTTCAGAAAAGTAGCAAAAACAGTAGTAAAAACAATTCACATGCCGTGCAAGCTGGCACACTTGAGTATGTAGCAATATTAGTCCAAAAATGTAATTAAATTAAAAAGGATTAAAAGCAAGTGCAGAAAGGGTTTATTAGGTAGAATGCGGTAAAGAGATGGGACTGGGGGAGTGTCCTAGATCAAATCTACAGTGGGGCAGGCACTGCAAAAGCCACCAAATTTAAACTACAACCAAGAACAGGGAGGGGGGTGGGTAAGACAGTTTCAACAGAGATGTGAGGAATCACAGAGCAAATTTTAAAACCACCTGATCAAGACTGATAGAAGGTATTGGCATGAACACCTAGCATACCTACCCTGTCACCTCAGGGGAATATACTGTGTGGCGGTCTGAGAATGTATGACTGACAGAATGCTATTGCCCACCACATCTGGCCTGCATCAACACCTAATGGCCCACAGGTATCTGCCAAGGGCCTGTGTCTCACACGTACAGCCATTTCATGTTATGTCATGGATACCCAAATATCAACACAACACACTCCACATAAGCCATATGCAAGGCCATGTAGATAAACCACAGTAACATGTCCACCATGACCCACTGCATGAACTGTGGACCAACACCAACACACAGCTGTGATGGGGTGATAACCATAGGGAAAGTATCAGAGAATGTATGCATAATGTAAGGAAGAGGATAGAATAACAGAGGGGATGGGAGCGAAGGCAGCATGGAATGTGCAAGGTCCGACACAAAGCTGTGTGCACTCACTATCCCTGGCTGTAAACACATAAATGGGTGGCTACATACCTGCCCATACACCACAATAGGTGTAATGTACTGACTCATGGCCCCTGCCTCTGGGTATCCTGTGTGAATCTGTACAGCTGTGAGGTATTGCCATAGCAATATAAGGCCATACTGACATGTTGATGGATGTACAAGTATGGGATCCTCTGCCAAGAATGTACCATGGTGCTGAACCAGATACACAGACCCAGCAGCAAGTGTCTGCAGCTCCCCCACCAGGATGCCATAACCTACCTTGAATATGTAGGCGTCTGCCCACAATACCGCACACAGCTGCAGTCACCCTTGTCCTCCAAGACATCACTGTGAGCAGGAATGTCCACCTGACAGTACATGAGTACAGAAAACATGACAGTGTATAACAGTACACATGTCTGAATATCTCTGCTAACAGCAGTACCATGTAGCTAAAGCAGCACAGACACAATCACCTGCAGTACACACTATCCACTACATACTTTGTCCCCATATTTCCAAATGATTGACAGATACCCTGCAAAAACAGTTTGCTACCTATAGGTGTACAACACAAAGGTCTGCACTGGAGTACAAACTGCCTGGAATCAATCCACACATGCAGTACAGAAGGCCATACTGGGCATGCTCACACACTTAGAGAAATGAAGGCAATGTCAGACAACATACTGAAAGGTCATACTGGGCATGCTCACACACTTAAACAAATGAAGCCCATGTCTGCAAACAACAGTAGACCAGACATATCTGGCAGTTGCAGATGTTAGTGCAGACACTCCTCGGTATACATCACTCATGCATTGCACACACAGTGGATAGGTATACAGGCATATATCCAAAGAAAACACACTATAATAAGCCAAAAGTAGATGTACGTAGATGTGTGGAAGAGAGTGACTGTGATAAGGAGCCATCCATTATGAGGCCTGTCCCACCCAGCACACAGCCAAATGATTACAACCACATGAGGTTTAGATGTCACTCACTGTAGATACTAGCCACCGGTATCTGTCAGCATTACAGACTATGTGGTGCAAGTGCTAGCTGTGCAACATGACTGTACAAGGAAGTAGTCATCTCACAGCTGTATACACGTACCTGTGTAATATAACCCTGCATGTGCCCGCATGTGGTGTGTCAACCTCTAGATGAATGGGTTATGGCCCATGCACACACACTGCCCTCCCCATATCCCTACTATGACAAGGCTGCTGAGGTCATCCACTTTGAAATACAGCTTTGGGAAAGTTGCAGCCCAGTAATCTCTGTAGTGCATCCTACAACTGTGTACTGCTGTACTATGATAAAATAGTTAGGTAGGAGCTCTAATCCCAGACTTCACAACTTTGTATGTGTGTCTGTCTGTGTAGAGAGCAATACTTTTTAGACTAGTCACACTCATGACACATCAAATGCCCTACTCTGGCAAGGCTGCTGATGTCATTCACTGTGAAATATACCTTTGGGGAAGGAGTACTCCAGTAATCCCATGATCTGTCCTATAACAGCTGCATGCTGTGCTGTGATATAAACCTCTAGTAGGGGTTCTATTCCCACACATGGCAGTTGTGGATGGTTTGTGTGTGTTTCTGTGTCTGTGTAGGGAACAATACATTTTAGGCTAGTCACACTCCCTACAATTCATATGCCCTACTTTGGCAAGGCTGCTGATTTCATCCACCTTGAAATACACCTTTGGGAATACTGTAGCCCAGTCATCTCTGTGGTGCATCCTATAAATGTGTACTGCTGTAGTATGATAAGCTACTTAGGTAGGAGTTCTAATCTCCAACATAGCAACTGTGTGTTTGTGTGTGTGTTTCTTTGCCTATGTAGAGAGCAATGCATTTTAGGCTAGTCACAGTCAGTACACTTCAAATGCCCTATTTTGGTAATCCTGCTGATGCCATTCACTGTGAAATACACCTTTAGGAAAAGGGCACTCCAGCAATCCCCGTAGTGTGTCCTATAACAGCTTCTTGCTGTAGTGTGATATAGAACTCTAGTAGGGGTTCTATTCCCACACATGGCAGTTGTGGATGTGTTATATGTGTTTCTATGTCTGTGTAGAGAGCAATGCTTTTTAGGCTAGTCACACTCAATACAATTCAAATGCCCTACTTTAGCAATCCTGCTGATGTCATTCACTGTGAAATACATCTTTGGGGAAGGGGCACTCCAGCAATCCCTGTGGTGAGTCCTATAACAGCATCATGCTGTAGTATTATATTGTACTCTGGTAGGGGTTCTATTCCCACACATGACAGTTGTGGGTGTTTTGTGCGTGTTTCTATGTCTGTGTAAAGAGCAATGCATTTTAGGCTAGTCACACTTAATACAATTCAAATGCCCTGCTTTGGCAATCCTGCTGATGTCATACACTGTGAAATACACCTTTCGGAAAGGTGTCGCCCAGTAATCTCCATGGCACGTCCTATAGCTGCATACTGCTGTAGTGTGATTAACTAATTAGGTAGGAGTTCTAATCCCAGATATGGCAAGTGTGTGTGTGTGTGTGTGTGTGTGTGTGTGTGTGTGTGTGTGTGTGTGTGTGTGTGTGTGTGTGTGTTTTAATGTTAGTGTAGGGAGCAAAGCATTTTAGCCTAGCCACACTCACTACAATTCAAATGCCCTACTTTGGCAATCCTGCAGATGTCATTCATTGTAAAATACAGCTTTGGGGAAGGAGTACTCCAGTAATCCCTGTGGTGCATTTTATAACAGCTTCATGCTGTAGTGTTATATAGAACTCTGGTATGGGTTCTGTTCCCACACATGTTGGTTGTGGATGTTTTGTGTGTGTTTCAATGTCTGTGTAGGGAGCAATACATTTTAGGCTAGTCACACTCAGTACAATTCAAATGCCCTACTATGGCAATCCTGCTGATGTCATTCACTGTGAAATACACCTTTGGGGAAGGAGTACTCCATTAATCTCCGTGGTGCATCCTATAACTGCATAGTGCTGTTGTGTAATATACTAGTTAGGTAGGAGTTCTAATCCCAGACATTACAGGTGTGTGTGTGTGTCTGTGTTTGTCATTTGTATCCTGTGTGGAGGTGGCTGTGAGTGTGTAACAACTGGACTCAATGTGGAGTGGGTTTTGCAAACTTCTTATACAGTGGCCTAGCATATATCACAATGTCCACCGTACAGGGATAACAGATGTGAAATAGCTGAGTTGCTGAGGTGTAAATCCATACCCCTACATGTGACATCAATGACAGCTGAACAACATTAACAACCCTTGTATTAGCCAGGGAACACTCTCAACCCATGTCTCATACACACACATACTCTTGCCTAGGCAACAGACGCTATGTTGGTAGTACCATGCATATTGCCAACTGATAGTAACCATGGTGTGATTTCAGTGGTCTACAGAGGGCATGGCACCCTGTCCATCAGTCCAATAGGCAAGTACACGACGACAGTGCACCTCCCCCATGTTCCCCACTGGACACCTGCAACACCTGTGGTGCCATCAAATGTGACTCACAAAGGATATACCATGTCTGAAACATAAGCTCTGTATGGACAGATGCCACTGATACCAGGGAATACCAGTATCATGCTATCAATGTAGGTGCAGGGTCAGCCTGCTGTCCATTAACAGTTCCCGCCACATGAGGCCAGGACTGGCACATCTGGTGATAACAATCTGTGTACACAACATAGGCCAGACACCCCAGGTACAGTTCCACATGTCACTGTACATGCATGTGGGAGATGTGCACATCCCAGACACCGTCCATGTCATGGACTACGGAACACATACATGGCAAGCAATGCACAGCATTGGCCACATGCAGTAGTCACCCAGGTGACTCTATGGTGAATACAATACCCCCCTGTGTGGGCAAATCCAGAAACTACACCCCTGAGCCACAATGCAGACCATTGTAATGTGGCCTGATTTCAAGGTATACCCATCACCTAGTCTTGTAGAGCTGTCCGGCACCATCGACCACTACACACCCATGAAGCAATGCACCCATGCATATCAGTACTGGCACCCATATCTCTGTGTGCGCGCGTGTGTGTGTGTGTGTGTGTGTGTGTGTGTGTGTGTGTGTGTGTGTGTGTGTGTGTGTGTGTTGTATGATGCATATGACCACATTCACGTGTGTGTGTGTGTGTATGTGTGTGTGTGTGTGTGTGTGTGTGTGTGTGTGTGTGTGTGTGTTGTATGATGCGTATGACCACATTCACACTCACTACAAGCCCCATTGGCATAATGAAGCATGCTTTCTGATGTCAGACACCGCCACATACCCTTTGCCCATATAACCTCTGCATGACTCCTGTGGTGCATGTGATATCTGCACAGTACTGTGTTGTGGAAATCCCACTAGTGATGAGTTGTATTCATGGCCCTGCCAAGTGTGTCAATGTGTGTGCATCCCTATGAGAATGTAGCTGTGTTAACGCTGACACCTGCTCATCCAGACAGGCATGTGTACTACACCTACTGCATAGCTACCATATCCCTGTTGCAGATGTCACTCACCATCACATATACGTTCTGAGGGCTCCTCAACATGTAACCTATGTGGCACATCCAATAACTGCATGGACATGTGATAGCACTACATAGTCATCAGGGGTTTTATACCCTGTACCTGGTAGGTGTGTGACACAAACATGTTTAAGTTTTACTCTCCCACCCCTCACCCCTCCCTGACTTTTCTTTGCCTCTGTCTGCCTCTCTCACTCCCTCTCTGGTGGATGTGGAGACTTACACCTGCTTTGCTTAGGCAGCAGCATGTGTATTTTTAAGTGATGCTCATGATCAGCTGATGGCCTCTGCACGAATTGCAGCCCTCCTCTAGCTGATTGCATGTGGAACAGCTGTGGTAACATTCCCATAGTGAATTGCATGGAAACACACTCCAATATATAGGAACATCATGTTGGTGTTGGGCCTTTCATTTACTGTGAACAGGAACCTGATCTGTTGTTTGGCAAGCAGCATCTCAGATGGATTGGGGATTTACCTCTAACAACATACATTGTGGAAACAGGCCAACACACAGGAGGGGGATGTGCCTGACCTGACTACAGACTGTAAGTGATGCTATACTGCATTTGGAGTAATGTTGGTTTAACAGGGTGTGTGTGGATATGCCTGTCCTACATGTTTTAATACCTGCCATGTCAGTGCTATGTTTATCAGGAAACCCCCATCTCTAGGGTCATCTGCAAACTGGGCAGTGTGTGGTGCCTTTTGTTTTATGTGTTACCCACAGAGCACCTATCTGTGAACTGCAGAAGGTAGTATGAGGATTTCAGTCTGTGGATGGTGACAGCCATGAGAGTTACTGACTTCATATCACTCATAGGACATATGTTGCAACAAACCCTGTTACAACAGTAAATGTATGAGGTTATCACAACAATATGTTAGTACTGGCCCTGTGTGTATGTGTCTCCAGTCACAACCCTGCCAACCTTAGTCCATATGTCATGCAGTAAGGGGTGCATATGTGCTGTACACCATAATTAGTGACATCATATCTGATAACACACCAGTGAGATATCAGACTGCTGCACATGTTATGTATAGTAGGGGTTATATTTGATGAAATAACCTGGACAGTCTGTGGTTGTGTGTACAGTACTGAGGTCTGTGTACTTATGGTGATTGTCAACAGTGTGTGCATTGTTAATATGTACCTTGTCCTGTGTACAGACTGTGGTAGAGGTCATTGTTCTTGGTCCTGTTCTATCTGACGTTACATGCTACGCCACTGTATGTTACCCTATCGGCTTACATGTTTGTAGGGCCATACACACACATGTCCCATACCACAGACAGGCATCAGGCCACACTGTGTAGTGGCCCAGTATATGTAGAGTTAGTGTGTGAGTGGCACATATAAGGCTGGTGTTGAGCAGATAGCCCATATACTGTAATATTATGCTAGCTTGCCATATGTGGCTGTGGCTATGTTCACATTGCTTGTGGTTATGCACTTTCACACAGGTGTATGTTACTCTGTGCTGTGGCATGCCTGTAGAGCCTGCTATATATGCAGGTACATGTGCATTCCCCCATAGAAAATGTAGGCCAGCGTTGAGCCAGTCTGTCTGTAGCATGCCTGCACAGTGCTTTGTTACATGCCTAGCAGCTTAGTGTACTTACCCAGTGAGATGTCATGTCCAGATACTTGCCAGATGTACTGCTGCCGGGCCACCATAACAGTCATGTATGTCAGACAGAGCAGTGGGATGCTGTACAGATGTATGTCAATATCTAGTGGGTAGCATGTGGCCATGGCACCTCTGTACCAGTGGTTATTATGTGTCAGGACAGACAGGGGTGTGTGAATGCATAACCTATGGGGGCAAATGCATACCAATAGTTATGTGTTATACCCATCTACATGGCTGTTAACATCCACATTGTCAGGATTGGTCCACATGTCTTGCACTAAGGGGTTATGTGTATACCTCTGGAATGTCCAGAGTGTGTCAGACTGTCCACATATATTGGCCAATATCTTTGCTGTAGTCCACAGGAGCATTATGTGCTAGCAGTGGTACTATACTATGATGTCCTTAGGATGTCTATCAGTAGCCAATGGCGCACATGTTAAAAGCAGATGTGACCTCCCACACACAAACCATGTCTGTAAAGACAATCCCTATTACAATAGCAATAGTCTACAAATATACCTGCTATACATACCTGACATCCCCTTGCACTAAGAAGTTGGGACTATAGGGGCTGAGGTAGGGCTACAATCCATGTTCAGGACATATGGTGGAGATATATGTATATATAATTATCCAGATATCTATATAGATACATACACATATACATATCAACATACATAGATGGATATGTATATGTGCAAAGATATACATATGAACACCCAGATATATATACATATACAGAGCAATATATGTCTACACATATACATATAGAGATACATATGCACATATACGAATGGGTATCTACATATATATTGACAGTAGTAGGTATATCAGAATAGATATGTATGCACATATAGTTATTGATATCTACATATATACCAACATAACTCGGCATATCTGTACACATAGGATGTGCATACATATATAGCTATATATACATATATCTATATATACATATACGTATATCTATATATACATATATGTATATGGGAGCACTAGAGAATCCTGAAAGCCCAAAATCCTGAAGACCAAACTCCTGAAAGCTCAAAATCCTGAAAACTCAAACTCCTGAAAATTCAACATCCTGAAAACACACAGGATACCAACGCGTATTATATTCCAGCACAAGTACATACAAAAACAAATAAAACATAATCCATATTACTCTTCTCCAAGTATAAGCAGGGGGGCATGCTCCCCTGCACCCCCACACCCCCTGCTACTTAAATATATCAACTTTGAGATTGCACTTAGTGTACAAAAGTGCAATCTCGGCATTGTTATATTTGAGTAGCAGGAGGAGTGGGCTGCATGGGTTCTTGCACCCCTGCATATAGTTGAAGGGTAATATGCTTCTGTATGTACTTGTGCTGGAATATAGTAAGTGTTGGCATCCTGTGTGTTTACAAGGCTTTGAGTTTCCAAGATTCAGAGTGTTCAGGAGTTTGGCTTTTCAGGATTTTGGTCTCAGGAGTTTGGTCTTCAGGATGTTGGGCTTTCAGGATTCTGTAGAGCTTATATATATATATATATATATATATATATATATATATATATATATATATATATATATATATATGTGTGTGTGTGTGTGTGTGTGTGTGTATATATATATATATATATATATATATATATATATATATATATATATATATATATGTACATACGAAGAGATGTACACATGGCCATATATATGTAGCACTATACAGATGTGTATACAGACATATGTATGAGTATACATGTGTATGTACATGTAGACATATATAGACCTATTATATATATACAGCCATATTCCTGTCATGAGTAAACCTCATGGTTATGTAAACCCTCCCAGATGTATCTCACTGTATGTATCTGCTATGTGTACATTATGATTAAACAACATATGTGATGTAACAGTCATACTAATAACAAGGACTACACAATTTAGGAACTAAAGGCAACTGTTCAATACTACTCAATATGTGCATTGACAGCTATATTAGTAAAACAACAGCTCTCTTCACAATGGTCATGGTGTAGTGGTTAAGTGCTGTGACTTCAGTATACAGGGTCTTGGGTTCAAGACATTTTGTTGCTGGGCAGAACAAGGGCCGTCAGATACAAAGTGGTTAAGGAAGTTTTGAGCAGCTTTAAGTTTTCACGGGTTTGCATGAAGCTAAGTGGTGCTAAGCTATGGGTAAACATAAGGGAGCTTACACAATGTAGGCTTTGCTTACTAGTATGCAAATCAGCTCAGCTGTTATATTATTTATTTATTTATTTATTGCATTTGTTAACTGGGAAAGTCCACTGAGCCTTGAAAGAGCCCATTTTCAGTGGAGGCCCAGGGAGAAAAGCTCCACAAGGTTACATAACAGTATACAACAATTTACATCACACAAAAATTTACATCACTAGTAAGCACTGATATACAACAATTTACATCAGTAGCAAGCATTAACATAGGAACATAGAGCAATGAATATTGACATGATTTGTACATTTTGACAGATTATAGCGATACATTAAGCCATCAGGTTTACATTCAGGAATAGTAAAAAAATGGTACAGTTGACATATGTATCTATTTAGACTAGATGCTTATATAGGCTACAGGAGAGAGGGAGTTCAAGTGATAGTTCCAGAGATGTGATTAGTTGTTTTGGTAGGTAACATTTAGGAGCATAGCCAGAGAGGTGTAGTTTTAGTGAATTTATGAAAGTTGCATGAGTATTGATAGTTCTGATATTGGTGGGGAGATTATTCCATAACTTGGAAACAGTGTGGAAGTACAGCATCTTGCCAGTCTGGATCTGTTAACAGATAGTAACATTTTGTTTTCAGACCTCACTTGGCATTTAGGATGGTACAGGTTTATTATGGAGGATAAGGAAGGACAGGATTCTGGTTGGTAGATTATTTTGTGGGTTGTCATTAGATGTATATACTTAAGGTGATGGGGGAATTCTAGTCAGTTGAGCTGGTGTAAAGAGGTACAGTGGTGTGTGTGGTTTTTTGTATTGGTGGCAAATCTGGTGATCTTGTTATAGCAGGAGTTAAGTTTTGTTTACGGGTGTGACTATAAGTTTGTAAGGATAGGGGCACAGTATAGGAGAGCTGGGAGCAAAGGATGAGGCTAGGGCTATCCAAGTTGAGTTGTTAAGGAAGTAATTTTGTCTATACAGGGCACCAAGCTTCAGGTGTTTTTTTTAATATTACTATAGATATGAAGGTCAAATGTTAATCTGTCATCAATGAGGACACCTAATAGTTTGGTGCTTGGGACAACTTTTATGGTAGTATTGTTTTGGGATTGGATTGAGAGAGGTTGTTTGTCAGTATGGCTGGATTGTGTGGGGGAGAAAACTAGGAGTCTGGTTTTATTGGGATTAAGGGGTGGGTGGTTTTGGGACATCCATATTTCAGTAGAAGTAAAGGCTTCTTGGGTAAGATGCTGCCGAACAGAGGGAGATTTGGAAGCACAGATGATGGTGGAATCATCAGCATATTGGATTACAGTACTGTTAGGTAAGGAATTATGAAAGTCATTAATGAATATGCTGAACAACAGGGGACCAAGTATAGAGCCTTGATGGACATCTGCATTAGTGCTCATGAAAGTAAAGGAGGAGTGCTGCCATATGGTAGCCTGGTGTCTATTGCTGAGATAGCTTGTAAACCATTGTAATGTAGGGGAGTCTAGGGTAATGTTGGATAGTTTAGTTAGTAAGAGGGAGTGGGAGATAGTGTCAAATGCTTTAGACAAATCTAGAAAAAGAGCATAGAAAGAGGAACCAGCATCACAGGCTCTATTTATTGTGTCTAAGAAGGAGATTAGGATAGTGTTGGTACTGTGGCCTGGTGTAAAGCCATGCTGAGTAGGAGAGAGCATTTGGTGGCTTATTAAGTGGCTTATGAGTTGAGTGTGTATGCATTTTTCTAGAATTTTGGAGATGGGGGAAAGTATGGCAATAGGATGGAAGTTTGAGATGTCAGAATTAGAGCCCCCTTTGTGGAGAGGAAGGACAAAAGCATTTTTCCAGATGTCTGGTGCACATGATTTTTGAAAAGATCTATTAAGCAGGATACTGATAGGGTAAGCTATATAAGGGGCAGCTAGTTGTAGGAATTCAGAAGGTAGGTTATCTGGGGAATTAGTACAGGGTTTTAGTTTATGTAGAAGTTTTGTGATGGTAGATGCTGGGATGGGTGATAGTGAGAAGGTAGGTAGGGGGTGGTGCTGTTGGGTACTGAGGATGTGGTGTGAGAAAGTTGGTGTTGATAGGTGGAAAGAATGTGGTTAGTTTTGCAACGGTATCAATAACATAGTTGTTAAAGAGTGAGGCTATATTAATGGGAGTTTTTTCGGGGTCAGCGCAGGGGTTGTTGTTTGTCCCTGGGTGTATTAAGGAGTTTATTGCATGCCAGAAGGTTTTAGGGTTTTGTCTGTGCTGATTTTGGATGTTTTGGAAGTAGTCTTTTTTTGTTTTTTTATGACTAAGCATTTAGCTTGATTGCGAAGTTGCTTGTACTGTAAGAGGTTGGGTGAGGTTTTATTTTTATTCCAGGTTTTCCAGGCTATAACCCCAGTGGCCATTATTTGCTTTGTACACTTAGTTAGCCAGGTAGCATGTATTTTGAGAAATGTAGAGTTAAAGAATTCTACTGCATCATTGATACGGAGAGTTTTTAATGGACTCCAGTTTGTACTTTGAAGGATATTGTTGAGGGTGTCAGGGGAGAAGTGGGATGGGTCTCTGGTGTAACAATATTGGTGTGTATGTGATATAGAGATGGGCTTGCATATTATATATGCTGGTGAGAGGTCACTGATACAATCTGGAAGAGTGCCAGAGGAGGTGATTTTGTCAGGCAATACTTGCTAAAAATGGCTTAGACCTGGTAACCAGGTCATACCACCCAGTCTGATAACATAGCAGGGTAATGACATCTATAGTAGGTGTATGTAATGCCATGTACAATACATGCACCTATGTGCTGTCATTACAGTAGCAAGGGGTGTGAGTGTCATATGTGGGACACAGACATATATGAGGCCTGTACAGCACTGTTATCCATGTGAATGTGTTACATACAGGTGTAGTAGCCCAGGTTACATGCTGTCACACTGGCATGTAGTGTATCATGGCAGTACTACTGTTGACAGTGCTAACCCAGGCAAGAGCAGAGTGCTAAATGTATTACTGACAACAGGCACACCTGCGGGCATAGCTGGACACTGAGGCCTCCCTGTTGCATCGCTGGTGTGTGAGCTGTGTCACAGTATATACCCCTTACTGGGTAATGATCCAGCATGTGGAATGTAACTGCAGACACTTCAGTATCACTACATAGCTAGGTAGGCGTCTAGTTCCAGTGTTGCCAAGTAACTGTGTGCATGTATGTGGATGGGTCTACATCAGGTTGCAGTGTATTCACGCCTTAGTGGGTCACCTGTTCATGTGGCACAGGCGATAACCATTTTAGTAACCTGGGACATGTGTTCAACTGTACCCCAGATATGTCACAGCCATAGTGTCACCACAGTGACATACTCCATTGTGGAATATGACTGCAGACCATCCTCGTGCTGACACATGTACACCTACAACACAAATGGATAACATTATAGGACTGCAATCAACCAGTGCTACTAACAGCTATAATGCATCATTGCTAGATGGCTGCACTATCTGCTATTTATGCATTACACTTTACTCCTTACAACATGTTACACCGCAGTACTGTGGTACACTGTAGTACAGCCACCATGTGCATCAGAACCATATCAGCCTGTCCCTGCATTGATGATATGGATGACAGGGATGTGGCACAGGTATCATCATATGCACAGGGCATCCTTGTGCTGACATATGTACACCTACAACACAAACAGATAACATTATAGAGACAACAACCAACCAGTGTTACTAACATCTATAAGGCATCATTGCTGGATGGCTACACTACCTGCCATTTATGCATTACACTTTACTCCTTACAACATGTCACACTGCAGTACTGTGGTACACTGTAGTAAAGTCACCATGTGCATCAGAACCATTATCAGTCTGCCCCTGCATTGATGGTATGGATGACAGGGATGTGGCACAGGTATCATCATATGCACAGGGCATCCTTGTGCTAACACATGTACATCTACAAATGGATAACATTATAGAGACCACAAATGACAAGGGTTACTAACAACTATAAGGCATCATTGCTAGATGGCTACACTACTTGCCATATATGCATTACACTCTACACCCTACAACATGTTACACTGCAGTACTGTGATACACTGTAGTACAGTCACTGTGTGCATCAGAACCATATCAGCCTGTCCCTGCATTGATGGTATGGATGACATGGATGTGACACAGATATCATCATATGCACAGGGTGTAATGTTGGTTTGCCAGAGGCTGAGGATTGGCCACACATGTGACACCATGTGTGTGGGTGAGGGGTGCACTATGATGAGCTGGGCTGGTGATGTGGTATGTGTAGGTATGTGGATGACCTAGGTGTGTTTGCAAAGTGTGTGGGTATGCATGCACACAGTACTGCCATGTGACTGCCCTACACAGGTGCTTATGCACAACTGCAGACCATACCTGGCAAGGTGTGCTGTTCACTGCCTCCAGCCATGGACATGTGGACTGTGCCTGCCAGGGGTACCATGGGCATGTCCAGGTACAGGCCTCGATGTGCTACTCTCACCTGCTAAAGACAAATGTCCGCTGGTACCAGGTCCCTCCTGGGACTGGTCAGGACCACATGCATGTGGCCTGCTGTGGTGTGGTGTGGACAGCACACCCCCAAACTGCCAGGGCTGCTAATGCCACTACAGGAGCCCCTTGGTGTCCTAGTATATCCACGTTGACTGCCAGCTGTTGGTGTTGCTGGCCCACATCTATGCAGCTGTCACTGCATCCCCACCACATGTTGAAGCACGGACACACCATGGCCAATGAGAGCCATCATCTCACCATGCCGTCTATCCATGAGCTTGGTATAAGCACCAACCAGACAGTTGATGGAGGTTGTCACTTACAGATGCGAGAGCAGCCCTCTGCAGCCTCAGGCCCTGTCTGATGTAATGTTCTATACATGCCTGCACTGCCATGAATGACAGCCTAAAACATGGACCTGCTGGTACCAGTTATGTCGCCTATGCCAGGAGCATGATGTTCAGTGGCCCTACCATGAGCACCCTGGGACATCCACCTATGTGGTGCCCTGCCGGACATCTGGCTATGCCTGCTGTGACTGGACACAGTAGGTATGGTTATCACACTTTCCTGAGCACTGCCACCAAATGCCAGCTGTCCCTTCACTATGGCCACTGGTGATGGGGTACGTATAGGCACTGAAACTTTGTGCAGGTTTGGGGTGGCTGAAAGGGGGATTTCAAATGCTGGCACAGTGTCGGCCCCTGCGAGCTGCAGGAACTCCAACCAGCCAACAAAAACTCAATTGCAAATGCACATATGATGTCCACATATATAATCCACATGGGGATGCACGAATAAAACAAACAGTCAACTTTATTTTCTGAACATAAAGTAAATAAATCACCTTTCTATTGGCAATTGAATTTATGTTTTACTTTATATGTTACTTCCCTGATGGTGAAAGATTCACCTGTAACCATGTGTATACAATGTTTACACATGTTGCATTGAAACACTCCTTTCCTGTAAAAAGATGGTTTTATATTACTTTGTATTATCTGTTTAAGGTTTCTACCTCTTTTCCAGATAATTTTTGGTTTGGATGGTAATTTATTACTGATGTCATTATCAAATTTAATCATGTTCCAGTTTTTATTTATAATGAAAATAATGATGTCACTATCAGAACTAAAAGGAGTAATAAAAGCCATATTAGTAGGGAATGTATGAATGTTACCTATTTCTGCAGTTTGGCGTTGATTCGATCCAAGAATTGGAAGGTAAAAACCTGACTCTCTTTTATTTGTAACTTCCTTAACAAATTGGTCCAAGAGTTGTTGGGGATAACCCCTACTAATAAACATTTCCTTTAATAATTGACATTCATCATAAAAATGGTCAGTTCTAAAAATCATATGTGCTGCTCTTACTAACTGTCCTTTGACAACATATTTCTTTTGATAAATGGGATGGTTACTACTGTAATGCAGGAAAGTGTTGGAGTAAGTTTCTTTTCTATGGACTTTTGCAAAGAAAACTTTATTATTATAATCCTTAGATAAATCAACATCCAAATATGTTATTCTATGCTGATTAAATGTGTATGTGAAATTTAAAAAATCAGTACTAGAATTTAAAAAGGAAATTAATTCGGTAATCATAATGTCTTTACCTTCAATTAAAATGAAGATATTGTCTAAAAATTGTGTATAATATTTAATTTTATTCATGATGTTGATATTCTTACCCAACATTTCCTGCTCCCAGTATGCCATTACCAAATTGGCAAAGCTCCCCCCACATGGGGAGCCCATGGCCACACCTATTTTTTGAAGATAAATTTTACTGTCAAAGGTAAAATAGTTGTAAGATAAGACTATGTCTAACATTTCTTCCACTAATTTGATTTCTGTTTGCGGTGCATTATGTTTCTGCAAAATGAAACTGACCCATTCAATACCATCCTGATGAGGTATACAGGTATATAAATCTTTGATGTAAGCTGTTAGGAAGTTTAAATTATCATCAAATTCTAGGTTATTAATGTTGTGGAGGAAAGTCCAGGAGTCTTTACATATAGCTTTTTCCATACAAACATATTTTTGAAGGACAGTATCAATCATCTTAGCACATGGATATGTTATACTATTCCTGGCATCAACCAATGGTCTCATAGGTGGATCCACTAGTGATTTGTGAATTTTTGGGATGCCGAAAAGTATAGGTAGTCTAGGTGTCAACATTGTAAGATAATTTAGTGTTGTCATATCAATTCTACCTTCAATAAAAAAGTAATTAAACAAAGATCTTATGGTATTGTATGATTGATGTAATTGGTTCCTGGAGGTTTCTTCATAAGCAACATTATTAAGTGTTTGTAACATTTTACTGATATATTGCTGTTGAGTCATAATGATTAGCCCTCCACCTTTATCGGGTTGTAAAATTCTCACTCCTGTTTCTTTTAATATCTGTAATGCCTGTCTTTCCACCATTGTAATGTTAGGCCTTATATTAGTTCTAGATAAGTTAGCATGTAACATGTTTCTCAAGTCATTTTCACAAATTTTCTCGAAAAAATTTAAGGTAGGATGCATTGGTGGTATAAATGTGCTAGCTACATGTAACTTGTTGTCCCCTGTATACTCACTAGCAAAAAACATTTTTAAATTTAATCTTCTTAAAATTAACTTCAGGTCAATAATAGTTTGTGCCATATCTGCTCTAATACTAGGAACAAAAGTATGACCACGGGTAAGTAATTCAATAACAATTGGTTCTACAGTGACCGTGCTGTAATTAAATATTTTAAAGCCCCTAGCCAAGTTGTACAATATATTGTGATGCTCAAGCCTGGCTGTACTTACCTCCCCCTCTTCCCTCGTGTATTGGAATAGTTCTTGTTGAGGTAATAATTGTTCCTTCTCAAATTGTAATGGGGGACACCCATCTGAAAATTTGTTTGTTGTTGTGGTGAAGTAATTTAAGGCAAAGAACTGGTAGGTGTATCAATTTGTTCAACATGATGTAAAACTGGACCAGAGTTGTTAGAATTAAGAACATCATGTGTATTTTGAGCACCAAGTCCTTTATCTGATACATTGTTTCCACCTTGATTATATGTCGTGGCAGGATTAAGTCTTACTTGGGAGGGGGGAGGTTTAGGATATGCTGTGCCACTACTATATGTTTGTCTGTCCCTATTTAGTTTCTTTAATTTCCCTTCTTTAATTTTATCCATATATTGATCTATACTGGTAAAAATCCTGTTATAATCATACTGGTAATGAGCAAAGTTTGTATGTTGTTGAATAATTTCATCAATCCTAGTCGCTTCTTGAATAAGTAAGGTAGACTGTATCTAGTAATGTTTACTGATGACTTCGATTAATTCACAACCATGTTTGTTAAAAAGTTTTATAAGTTCTTGATGAAAGGGTGATCCATCCAGAAGGCCAGTAGGATATTGCCAGGATCTCAACCCTTTAGGAACAATGCCTTCACTTAAGCATTCGCTTAAATAAGCAATTTCAATTTGCAATTTCTTATATTTCACTAGTGTTTGATCAAACTGCTTGAGTAAAACTGAAATATCCAAGAGATCCACAGCCAGTTGCTCCCTGGTATCACTGTGAGTTGGTTTTTGAAGTGACAGTGGTTCTGTTAACCATTCGGTCAGCTTGGGTGCTCCAATAAATCCACTGGATCTTGTGTTACTACTAGTGAATTTTTCAGTGTTGTTACCGGGCTGTTGTAATAAATTGCGCTCCTGTTCACTGTTGTCTAGATTGTGTGTACCAGGAGAAGTTACTTTATCCAAGTCCTGCATGTTATCAACAGGCTGATGATTAATTAAATTAATTTCAGAACTAATAGGGACGCCTACTGAATGAGGTGAAAGATTACAGATATTAAAAGAAACAGGAGTGAGAATTTTACAACCCGATAAAGCTGGAGGGCTAATCATTATGACTCAACAGCAATATATCAGTAAAATGTTACAAACACTTAATAATGTTGCTTATGAAGAAACCTCTAGGAACCAATTACATCAATCATACAATACCATAAGAACTTTGTTTAATGACTTTTTTATTGAAGGTAGAATTGATATGACAACACTAAATTATCTTACAATGTTGACACCTAGATTACCTATACTTTTCGGCATCCCAAAAATTCACAAATCACTAGTGGATCCACCTATGAGACCATTGGTTGATGCCAGGAATAGTATAACTTATCCATGTGCTAAGATGATTGATACTGTCCTTCAAAAATATGTTTGTATGGAAAAAGATATATGTAAAGACTCCTGGACTTTCCTCCACAACATTAATAACCTAGAATTTGATGATAATTTAAACTTCCTAACAGTTGACGTCAAAGATTTATATACCTGTATACCTCATCAGGATGGTATTGAATGGGTCAGTTTCATTTTGTGGAAACATAATGCACCGCAAACAGAAATCAAATTAGTGGAAGAAATGTTAGACATAGTCTTATCTTACAACTATTTTACCTTTGACAGTAAAATTTATCTTCAAAAAATAGGTGTGGCCATGGGCTCCCCATGTAGGGGGAGCTTTGCCAGTTTGGTCATGGCATACTGGGAGCAGGAAGTGTTGGGTAAGAATATCCACATCATGAATAAAATTAAATATTATACACGATTTTTAGACGATATCTTAATTTTAATTGAAGGTAAAGACATTATGATTACCAAATTAATTTCATTTTTAAATTCTAGTACTGATTTTTTAAATTTCACGTACACATTTAATCAGCATAGAATGACATATTTGGATGTTGATTTATCTAAGGATTATAATAATAAAGTTTTCTATGCAAAAATCCATAGAAAAGAAACTTACTCCAACACTTTTCTGCATTACAGTAGTAACCATCCCATTTATCAAAAGAAATATGTTGTCAAAGGACAGTTAGTAAGAGCAGCACATATGATTTCTAGAACTGACCATTTTTATGATGAATGTCAATTATTAAAGGAAATCAATTATTAAAGGAAATGCTTATTAGTAGGGGTCATCCCCAACAACTCTTGGACAAACGGGTTAAGGAAGTTACAAATAAAAGAGTCAGGTTTTACCTTCCAATTCTTGGATCGAATCAACACCAAATTGCAGAAATAGGTAACATTCATACATTCCCTACTAATCTGGCTTTTATTACTCCTTTTAGTTCTGATAGTGACATCATTATTTTCATTATAAATAAAAATTGGAACATGATTAAATTTGATAATGACATCAGTAATAAATTACCATCCAAACCAAAAATTATCTGGAAAAGAGGTAGAAACCTTAAACAGATAATACAAAGTAACATAAAACCATCTTTTTACAGGAAAGGAATGTTTCAATGCAACATGTGTAAACATTGTATACACATGGTTACAGGTGAATCCTTCACCATCAGGGAAGTAACATATAAAATAAAACATAAATTCAATTGCCAATCGAAAGTTGTGATTTATATACTCTATGTTCAGAAAATAAAGTTGGCTGTTTGTTTTATTCGTGCATCTCCATGTGGATTATATATGTGGACATCATATGTACATTTGCAATTGAGTTTTTGTTGGCTGGTCAGAGTTCCTGCAGCTCACAGTTCATGATTTTACAAGTTTGTGTTTTTTTTTTTTTTCTTTGTTTACAGTGTCGGCCCCTGACAACCCCACCTGTGCCTCAACCGTACTATCATCATATCCGGTGTCTGTATGGACACCATCAGATTGCATGCAGGAGGGACCCTAACCCACCTTGCCACCTGTGGGGGAAAACAATAAACCCACTTTAAAACCTGTACAGCATTGCCTAACAGTACACACACACACACACACACACACACACACACACACACACACACACATGTCAGTAATACCTACCTGTCCATGGCTTTACAGACAGTCCCACGTATATGTCCATGTAGTACCCCATCCTGCATCACACTTGTTAACATACACACATTGATACCACTCCTTAACATATCAGTCCTCTAAATGCCTACACAAGTGGTCACACCACAAGACTGCTACTACATTACCTGCCTGACCTGTGTGTAGTGGTTTTACATGGCCTCACTGCTGTCATTCAGTATGCACCCTCTGTATGTCCGAACATCATGAACATGGCCCCTATATGTGTGGGCTACTATTTTCTATCCATAATATCATGCACTGGTGTGGCATGTGTATGTAATGCTCAGTACATACCAGATATGTTGCTCAGTCAGCCTATCATGTGACAACTCTAATATATGGAAATATTCCCTAGTGTTGACTAGTACTTCCTCAATGCATCTGTGGTGCTGAATATGTGGGCTGTAGGTGACCTCCCTACTGAATACGATATTAAGGGTGTACCTGGTGTCTACCTTACCTCTCTATGCCTGTTCCATGCTACAGTCCATATTATACTATCAGCTGTCCTGTGATTGCACACATGACAGGTATTCCTGGTCTGTAATGTGGCAGTCCATGTCCCTGTACTGCATGGTCCCAAAGGGAGGCACAGCTGTATGAACACCCCACAATCTCACATGTGCATACATGGCCACCCACACAAACACACACATGCACACACGCACCCTACATGCATCAACCTCCCTCCATTTCACCAGAGTGACCCTACAGATAAACTTACTAACCACCAGGATGCACACACACACACACACACACACACACACACACACACACACACACACACACACACACACCCACACACACACACACACACATACAGGTGAGGTTGCACAATGATAGTACACACAGTCCTCCTATTACCCATCTGTCAACATCCAGAACATATGGTACAGAACAGCATGCAGTTCAGCTATAGTCAATCCATGCTAGCAACAGTATGCATGTGTGTGATGCATGTGCTGCATCACTAGTTGATGCCCCTTCCCCTGGATACCACTGCTCCCATGTACACAGTACTGCTGTGCACCTGGTCTGCACCCTGCCATGTACTGTGCACCACACCTCACAGGTGTACAACCCATTGCGGAATGTGTAGTACTGTGTCAGTTATGTCAGCTTTAATGCTCACAGTCCCTATGTTTTTCAGCAACACATTCCTGGGATGATATGTGGACAGTTGTCATTTGTGAATGCCTGATGCCTGATTTACAGCTCTCAACATCAGCAGACCATGTATGACTAATACAATACTCTTACACTAACAACCATCAGAGCATTCCATGGCTATGGGGGGGTGTACACACTCTTCCTGATATGATGCACCCATCCGTGATCTGCATTGGGACCACATCACTGCATATCTTAACAGTACATGTGCCCAATATGTGACATATGTCCTGTACTCTGACATGCAGTGGCTATGGAATGTGTTAGGTGGGTGGATTCTGACAGCAATGCATACACTCTGTGTGGGCATATGTGTGCTATGATGGTTTGACGCACGTCTTGTTGTGTGTACTACAGCAGTTACTACTCCTGGCGGGGATATACCAGCGTAGGCCATCTGCAATTGCCAGTGTATGTTCAATCTGCCCTACACATGTCCCCCTACTCTGCATGATTGTAAGGTCTACTCATGTGCACATCCCTTGGTGTTCACACACTGCCATCACTATTGCTGTGGGGGTAGGGTTACATCTGGCACAGGTCCTGAACCTGACTATGTGCAGATACTGCCATTCTTAGCATCCTCAGGATCCCTGTTGCAGTGCACTGGTGTGTGATGCTGACACCCCCACTCCTTCAGCCTTTTTGCAGATGCATGACAAGTAAGCCCTACACATGTGTGTCACTTTGCAGTGTCCCATACACTGAACAGCATATGTTACTGCCTAGTCCCAGCTGATAATGTGGACTACTGTAACTCCTTATGTCACAGCATATCCCTGCAGCAGTTGCAATTGTCCTACAGGTATATACACTGGTATTGCACTGTATATGGGTGTTGTTACGAACATGTCCCTACTGTAGGCCATGTCTCCCACCATTATGTTACTCCCTGTGGACACATTCCACAATGACAGGATGTTAGTTATCATGCAGATGTCTAACATACCCTTCCAATACCCCATCATGATCATCCCTGTGACACCGTGCATTTCACAGCAACAATACATGTACATGTACAGCATGCATTCAGGTAAGATGTGTTAGATGTGTGCATGGAATATACTATTGCCATTACATGCCTGGTGTGTTGGCAAGCATCTACATAAACCAAACTCACCAGTTACAGGCTGCTTCCTTGGTGGTATCCCTAAGGGACCCGCATAAGAGGGTGAGAGATGCAATGTCAGTGGCCACACCTGTGGCAGTGCTACAGGGTGGGTGCAGTATTACAATACATCAATGGTACATTTCCACAATACTACCACATCTGGACATCTGTTTATCACTACTATGTAGCAACATAATATATCTGACATTTCAGATATGCATGATCTACCTGTACTGATGCGGATGTATACGCAACAGTGGTCTACTGATGTGCCCTGTATCCTTACCTGCAAGCTCCTTGGCCAGTGTGTGGGTGCTATCCACCTCCATAAAGGTATCCAGCGGTTGGTGGTTGGCTGGACGGGCAGGTGCCACGAGGCTAGCCAGGAGCTCCTCCACACATGTCGGGGGGTGGTTGGATGGCATGGCCCCCTCTGTGAGGAGGTGATCCATTGGACTGCAGCAGCACTGTGATGTGCATTGTGAAGCAGATCAGTACAATGATGCCGGACCAGCTCATAACTGCAGTTGTGCAGTCCGACATCATTGACACTGTGGACTAAGTCATTCCACAGGGCAGTCCACTCCTGCTGATCATGGGCAGCCCTGACAAACAGCACAGGTTAGTGCTGGTGATCAGCACTTCATTTTTGGCTGCTGAATAAGTTGGTAGACATGCATGGGACATCTTGGTTGAAAGACATAAAGATGGAAACAGGTCTGAGCTACTCATACAGCAAGGTTAGCACAGTTGTTAATACATCTCTTTCACCCCCCAACCATATCAGCTACAACAAACTGTACACACAACTCATTAGGTATGGCTACAGCTTACCTACCAGTGGGACAGATATTGTATTGTACCACACTTTATGCTATGTGATTGTAGCCATGTTCCCTGTGTGGACACTATCATTGCTGGCCTGTTACAGACTATTCACCTGCATGCCATTGTCAGGGCCACTATGGTTCCATATATGCCTGTGGCATGGCTGTTTTGTGATGGTTGCACATCTGACATTCTGTGTTATTGGGAATATCTATGCATACTGTTTGACATGTTCTGGTATAGTGTAGACTATTACTACCAACATATGTTTTATAACAGTGATACAATAACATGTATATGTACTATTGGCCAGCAGAACCACCTCTTCAAACACATCTGCCCATGTTACCTGCCACATCAAATGTGTGTCCTACCCTGGAACCTCCTCTTGTACTGGTCCAGCAATACCGTCAGGTGAAACCAACCCAGGGGATGTTGTCCCCCCCGGGGGCACACAGAGACATGTTCCTCTCCCCTGAGGTCAGGTCCTGGTTCTGTACCATAAAGGGCTCCACAGACACATGTGGGATGTACTACATCACTCTGAGGCACCCAGTACACATTCACAGGGTCAACATGCTCCTCCAGCTCAGCCTCCAGGCCAGGCACCTTCAGGACATGGACTGCTGTTGTGAGTAGCAGTGGGTGGAAGGCTTGTTCCCATTGTGTCCATATTGGGGCCTATGGGGTGTCCACATCACAGACCACACACACCATCCAGGGTGTTTACCCACCACATGTGTCACATACCATCCCTGTAGACTGTCCTCTATATCTACCAACCCTGACCACCTCCACAACTATACCAGCCATACTTCCCATATTCCCATTCCATACTTCACAGATGAGGGCAATATGGTCCCAATAAGGGGTTAACATGCGACATACCCATCCATGTTGCAAACACTGCCAGCTGTAGATATCTCTGTTTATTGCTATGTGTGCTGTTGCCTTGAAAATAGCATGCATCACTGTGTTAGTAATATAGGGAACATGTATATATGTGTGTGTGTGTGTGTGTGTGTGTGTGTGTGTGTGTGTGTGTGTGTGTGTGTGTGTGTGGTGCATGTGTGTGGTGTGTGTGTGTGTGTGTGTGTGTGTGTGTGTGTGTGTGTGTGTGTGTGTGTGTGTGTGTGTTTGTATATATGTAGAAATGTGCATATAGGTATATATCTATATATGCGTAGATATATGTGATGTATATATGTGCTCATATATATGTCTACACATGGGTATCTGTATATTTGTGGACATAAATGTAGCTATATATACATATCTTTATATATTATATATGTGTACATATGTACACATATGCATACCTATATGTGGGGTACATTCAGTCATCAGGTCCACAATCTCACAACACCTTCCTGCACAGCTGCACTGTTCTGCCTTGCTACAATGCATACAGGTACCACATATGGACAGAGCCTGACATTGGGGGGTATATGTAGGACCTGATTGCAGGTAACCCTATTACACACTTACGGCATTCCTGCATGCTACATTACAGATTAACCTGAGTATCCTGCAAGGGGTGGTCTCTGAGTCCCATGTGTCCATCATAATGGCATTACTTCCACCACCAGCTATTGGCCACATTATATACATACGTCCCATTACACAACACACACTATGATGGTTTACATCTTGTCAGTCAGTGCTGATCTGCACAGTTGATGGCTACGGGCCAACTACCCACAGGTACAGACACTATTGTCCATAGCAGTTGTTCAGTTGAACATCATTACAACAACACCTGATGGCACATATAAATCATTCCACATCATCTATCCCATTATTATGTAACAGATACTACATTCAATTACATGCATATATACTTCACATACATGTTGTGGGAATAATGTCTGTTCTGGATAGTTTACTGGATGTTATTATAGTTTTTTTTTCCTTTGGCTTTTGCTTTGCCTTTGCCTTCGGCTTGTTTTTTTTTTCTTTCTCTCTCTCTCTCTCTCTCTCTCTGTCTCTCTCGGTCTCTCTCTCTCTCTCTCTCTCTCTCTCTCCATTAAATGGATTGAGCTGCTTTGAATAGATCGCAGCATGGTTTTGTAGGTGATGCACATGATCAGGTGATGGCCTCTGCACAAATCAGTATCCTCCACTTGCTAACTGCATGCAACTTGCTGTGTAGTACTTCTAATTACCACTGTCATGGCAACCACCTACTATAAATCCCTACATCATGTGGGTGTGGTCTCTTTACCTTTCCTGTGTGATGGACATCCTTCCTGTGTGTGAGCATCAGTGTCACAGACAGCAGGTAGCAATATCTCTTACAGGAGAACCTGCACACTCAGGCCAGCTACATATCTGTAGGAGGTTCCAGAACTACAGACAGAGTGTGAGTAGAGTTTCTGTATGCATTGTATAGTACTGATGTTACAGGGTTTGTGTGTATATACTAGTTTTCCTTGGAATGCAGTCTGTCTGCATAGCTCTCAACTGTGGACCTATCCTCTTGATGGCCAGAGGTGTGCCTATTATGTTTTGTCTGTCCACCACACAGGTCTTGTGTCAGATATTTCACTGGCAGTGTGTGTGTGTTGAGTACTATCAGTACATGGCTATATCCATTTCTGTTTCTAACTTCATATTCCTGACTAAGGGTATGTTGCAGACTATCCTGTAACACCAACAACTTGCTTAGTGTATGACAACAGTTTTCCACATATGGCCTTGTGTTCCAGCCTCTGCCCTCCACCTACATATCAGGCTTTGCACATATGACAGGGGTTGTTCTGTAGTGGGATGAGTATGTCATGCTGACATTCCTGCCATCAGTCCACTGCTGTTGTGTCACCCACACATACCATGGGGTTGAGGCTATATATGTGTGGGCTTCCTCTACACAAAATATGTGTGCCCTTATGTACTCCAGAGGCCATTGTATGTAATAGTGGTATATGGCCCTGTATTATTGTGTCAGGGGGATGCACTATAACTAACCTAGGCTGGGGGTATCAGGGGGTGAGCTGACTTAAGGTACCTGGATGTACATTACCAAACAATTCACCTTGGGTAAATGCAGGCCTACTGCCACCTTCCATACAGACTGTTCTGTTTGTCAGTGTGCTTGTGATGGTGTCAGTTATGCTTTGTTATGTAAGTTACATCCCATTGTGTCAACTGAGGTCTTTGCCCCCTAGTGATTGTCTATATAGTGTAGATAGAGGCTGCTGAACTATACATCTGCATTACTTACTGTCAATTGTTTGGTATCCTGTGGCTCAGTCTATCTTTACTATTGTACTACTTGAAGGCCTTGGCCTGGACAACAAAATTTTAAACCTTTCCAGACTACTGTATTAGTATAACTGTTTCACAGCTTCATTATTCCATTTATATGGGTGTCCATGTCTAAACAGCTATATGACATGGCATATACAACTGTAATAGTACACAAATAAAGCTTTCCCATTTATACAAACCTGTGTGTGGTGTTATATCCTTTGACCTCTTTGTGGGTATATGTTGCAGACAATGATTGTCATTTGTATGGGTGGCTCATACAGTCTCCAATTGGTAAGGTGGTAACTGTAGGCATAGTGGCTGTTCCATATTGTGTGCACCTTCTACATATGTATCTTACTATACATATCTCTGCGTGTGTATGTGTAGTTAGATATATATCTATATATATGTATATATATATATATATAGCTAGATATATATATATGTATGTATATATATATATATATATATATATATATATATATATATATATATATATATATATATATATATATATATATGTATGTCTGTATCTCCATATATGTGTCTGTGTATATGGATCCTAGGGATGTTGATTGCTTCCACATTGTACATTCCCTATGGGAGCCAGACCGTACTGCATGATATGTATCTGATACCAGCCTGACATCATACAGGTCGGATGGAGTACTGTTAACATCTTGTGTCCATGACTTGTCAGGTCCTGGGTATGGGATCTGCAACAGTTGGTAGTGTATTGCAGGGCAGATGTGTTTGGCTGCAGGGGGGATACCTATTCGTACAAGAAGTATGTTGTTTGGGGCCTCTCAACCCCAGTAACGGTGCATGTGGACATATATGTTTATGTTATGTTTCCATTGTTATCTACAGATGTATGTCCGTATATACCGATATAGATATATATATATGCTTACACACATATATATATATATATATATATATATATATATATGTATATATATATATATATATATATATATATATATATATATATATATATATATATATATATATATATATATATATATATATACACATATAGATGCAGACATATATATCTATATATGTATGCATTTGTATGTATATATGTTTATATATATATATATATATATATATATATATATATATATATATATATATATTTCTATATTGTATCTATATCTACATGTATAGATCTGTTTTATCTATTTAGATATTAATACACACACACACACACACACACACACACACACACACACACACACACACACACACACACACACACACACACACACACACACACACATCTACATGTTTAAATACATTTCCTGTACTGTTGAATGACTGGCTGGATGATATGTTTGTGAAAACATGAGGGTTATGTATATCTGACATGGCTTAGTAGTAAATCACGTTAGTTATGGTGTGCAGGGTCCTGGGTTCAAGACTTGCAAAGGCTGTTTATATTGTTGCTGGGCAGAACAAGGGCTGTTTGATTCAGAGAGATTACGGCACTTTTAAGCAGTTGTAAGAGGGTTTGTGTGGGTTTGCATGGAGGTAAGCACTGCTAACTTCCGCTTACAGTTTCTTATACTCAGTTAGCTTCTAAATTGCTTAACCTGTGTAGACATTGCTTACCCCTGTGCAAACAGGCTTAAACCCGCTTACTGCTGCTTAAATGGGCTTACTCCTGCTTATCCCCATGCTAATTTCTTTAAAAGAAAAGAAAAAAGGGTTGCTAGGAAAGTGGTGAAAAAGGGGCATGAAGAGGGAAAGACAGTAGGAAAAATAGGTGGGGTGTGTAGGAAGGGTGTAGGGAAGGTTCATAGCTGCCCATTTCTTCTACAGCAACAGCTGTGCATAGACACTGAATTGGAGGTAGATTTGGGCACTCAAACCCCTGAGAGAGGGGTGAGGACAACAATAATATGTTGTGATGCCTATTAGACCTGATTACATGCATCCAGTGGACATGTGGGAAATGGACAGCTATGTATGGCTTGTGATTTTTTGGGGGGACAGATTGCCCTTTTTTTCAGGTGAGAGTGGAATGTTGAGGAGGGGTAGTAGGTATATTTGAGGAGGTAGGTTGGGTAGGTTAACTGACAAGACAAAAAAGACGCATACAGGGGTGGTAAATGACACATGTGGGGGGTAAACTCCTTGATGGGGAGGGGTGCTTGGAAATCGAAAGCCCATGAGCCCCCTAGTGGAAACAGTGGAACTGAAGTCCCCACCCATGGGCAGTCACCACTGCACCTTCACAGCCCTGATGGTGGCTGTGCTGGGGGCTGAGTCGCAGAGCCAGACTGATGCTCTAGTTGTGACATGCGGCCCTCAAGCTGGTGTAGAAGATCACCAAGCTGCTGGTTGAGCTCTCTGCGCACCATGACCCGGACCTGGCGATGGGTGACAGGTACCTGTCCACGCCCACTCCCAGGGGGGCGAGCCCCATCCCCTGAGGTGGTTCCACCTGAAGGTGGTGCAGGACCAACGGATGAGGAGGTCTCGGGTTGGGCTCCAGACATGCTGGTGCCTGGTGCCACGGCCAGCTAAGCTGGGACAGGTGGGTCCGCTAGGACCAGCCTTCCAAAACGTGCTGTAGTGTTTAGATTTTATCATCATATGTGGGTTAGTAATAGTCAACACATTCCAGGGTTAAGTATAACACCATTAACCCAGACACCAGATATGGAACAGTTGGATAGCAAACAGAACACATGCAAATATGGGACCACAGTGGTAATAAAAACAGCATGCAGCTACATTGTTGGCACCATGCCACCAATGTTAAAATAATTCAATATAGCAAATGCATGGAAACAAATATAAATATTTATTAACCAATATGACATAATCAGAACATTGGAGACATTACATACCAGTTGGGGTGGGTATGTAGTTTATTGTTGGAGATATGGTGGGGGGACAGAAAGATGTCAATTAACAACTAGTATATTCCTGTAGTCCACATTACTTTCCTAGTCAGTGCTGTTATCTGTACCTTACAAGTATTACTACGCTACCCTATAGCCTTAGTTTGGACAGTGATATTGCTGTTGTCATCGTTATACATGAACTGGTTTTACCTGCAGTATACACCTCTTACCTGGTATACCTGTGGAGGAAATTTTTGTTAACACTAACTGTTTCTACACATACTCCCAGATTCCAGGTTGATGTTGTGCACATAGCTATCCAACTCTTTCTGCACAGACTCTGGCCATGTTTTGACCACATGCAGGTGTACTGGGACATATCTAGACTATTGCCCTCTAAAACCTTTATTGACTTGACACACACATATACATGCTTTCCTACACAGTTATATTATGTAGCACAGTGTGGGTGATGGTGATCAGTGATACTTTATTAATCAGAGAAACTGTAACACTCACTATTCCTTACAATACCAGAGTAAACATTACCAGTACAGGGTATAAATGTTTTTATTTCTCAGCACAGTGTTCGTATCCGATGTACCTGTGGGAGCAATGATTGTTAGCACTACCTGATTGTTGCCACACAAAGTTTCAGATTACACATTAGTATTATGCTCATACATCTCATTCTGTTACTATACACACTCTGGTCACAGCTTGACAACATGGGGGTGTAGATAGGAAATACTTGGCTTATTACTCTCCTTGCAGTTTCAGGAGTTGCTACAGTGACAGGTTTGTTCTCATAGATGTTTGACAATCACTTGTATTCCCTGTTTGCTGGCTAAACATCTGGGATCATCCCACAGACTTCCCATGGGGACAAGCAGCAGATATGGGCCCATACACTGGACATCCTGGTCCTATCTGTACAGTTGTGGGGTATGACTCTGTATGCAGCCTACTTCCACTCCCAGGATTCAGACCATGGCTGTGTCTGCTACAATTTAAAGACTGTCCATCAGAGTTGTGTGTGCTATATAGATATTGTTGTACATCTCCTATCTGCTTTCTGTCTTATAATTCTCCTGTGCTTTTGCATTCTGACCTTGTATTACAACACTCTTATACAGATTTCCTAGACAGTTATATTTTGTAGGACAGTATGGGCAACAATGATGAGTAATACCTCATTATTCAGAGCAACCTCATTAGTCACAATGCCATACAATACCAATGTAAATAGTACCAGTACAGAGTCACATTCTTGTATTTCTGGGCACAGTGTTGGTATCCGACAGACCTGTGGGAGAAATGTTTGTTAGCACTACCTGAATGTTGCCATACACAGTACCACATTACATATCACTATTATGCACATACATCTCACTCTGTTACTGTACACACTCTGGCCACAGCTTGACAACAAGGGGGTGAAAATGGGATATGCATGGCTTCTTACTCTCATAAGGTTTTGAGGAGTTTTGTTCTCACAGATGTGTGTCAATCAGTTGTATTTCCTGTTTGCTGCCTATACGTCTGAGATCATCCCACTGATTTCACAGGGGGACAGGTTAACAGGCACCAGATATGGGCCACTTTACTGGACATTCTGGACAGATCTGTATAGTTGTGGGTATGATTCTGTATGCAAACTACTCCCACTGCCAGGATTCGAACCATGGCTTTGTGTGCTAAAAATACAACAGTTTACATCTCAGTTGCATGTGCTATTCAGGTTTTGTTGTCTACCTTTTCCCTGGTTCCTGTCTCTGTGTCTCTCAATTGTACTAAATGGCCTCTGGGGATTACAACAGTCATACACAGGCATTCCTACACATTCTATTTATGGTGCACAGTGTGGGTAACAGTGCTTAACACAACAGTACTATTACGTGATTGCAAATCTACATTACCATATGATACCAAAGTATACACATGCAGTCCAGCAGTTAGAACTTTATTGTCAGGCTATTACACTTTATTTACATACAAACTATATGAGACTCTTCCTGCCATATTCTCTGGTGTATGCAGTACTTGCCTTGAACAATGCAGGTTTTATATAGGCAATTAGTTTACTAATACTTTTAGTTTTATTTCCTATGATAGTAAATGCAGGAGTATTACTGACCTGCCTCGCATTGCAACCTTGCCAGGCAACTTACATGGGCCTTGTGGTTTGCAGCCCAATCCATTGCAGCTGTGGGGGACATAAGAGGAATATTTAGCCATACCTATCCATAATATACATGAGCTGACAATTATTACACACATAGTGGGGTGATACTTAAACACAGCTGGGACATCCCCAGCCATTCTAGCCTCTTAGATCCACTGCTCCAAGAGGCCCCCCTTACGCAGCTTCAGGTTAGCATAGTGATGCCTGACTTGCTCATCAGTTCGGGGTATGTCAGTGGCACTGGTGAGGTCACAGGCGAAATGGTCCCAGGCCTCCACCTTATATTGGGAACCCTAGTACTAGCCCTGCAGCAGTCTCTGCTCATGGTCTTTAACAAGGAGTCCTACCATGACTCTGGACCCCTGGATGCACCAGTGCTGCGCTCAAAAGTGCACACCTCCCCCCCTTCCTGACATGGTGCCTGCAAAAGGAAGCTACAACCAATTATGAGATGTATTCCTGCTATTTAGGGATGATATCCCACACTTTTCTGTGATTGGCCAGTTTTTAAAAGGCTAAGCTATAGGCAAACCTGCTTACCTAAGGTTGGCATTGTTTAAAGGGGTATACCACTGGGCACACTGAGGTAGCTGGTCTACACATTGCTTACACCTCCTTAGCTGGACTATGGAATGCTTAGCATTGCTTACATTAGACTTTGCATTATATTTTATTTTTTGCATTGATTTCTTATTCATTACATCTTATACATCTGCTGGTATCCATGATTAATGTGTGCATACACTCTATGGGGTCCTTGTGTTTTATTGGGGACTTTAACACTCTAGTACTGTTACACCTCACTTCTGGGCTTACTGCTGTACTCCAGTTCACATATTTATGTTATGTAGTGGGTTATGGAACATATGACTGTATATTGATTCCTTTCACAGGTTTAATTTGATTTCACTATAGTGAGGACTTGTTTGGTGATACCTCATTCTTCTGTACTGCTGTAATGGCTTGATGGTTAACTACTGTGACTACAGTGTATAGGGTCCTGGGTTCAAGACCTGTGAAACTGTTTATTTTGTTGCTGGGCAGAACAAGGGCCATTGGGTACAGAGTGATTAAGGCACTTTTGAGCAGTTGTAAGTGGGTTTGTGTGGGTTTGCGTGAGGGTAAGCACTGCTAACCTCCGGTTAAATATACTTACAGAGAGTTAGCTTCAATATTGCTTAACTTGTGTGTGCATTGCTTACCCCTGTGCAAATGGGCTTAAACACACTTACTGGTGCTTAAATATGCTTACTGCTGCTTATTCATGCTTGCACTTGCTTACTGGTGCTTACTCTCGCTTACAATTGCACTGATTTAGACAGTTATATGTAATGGTTCTTGGGAAGGTTGGGGAATTGGAAGCTGTATGGAGTTGTCATTCATTACACATTTTACTGTTTCATTACACATTTTACCTGCCATTTGTATCCATGATTCCTATGTATATATACTGTATGGGGCACATGTGCTTATCTTGGGACTTTGCAACATTATGACACTGACACCTCAAATGTCCATTTAACACCATACTCCAGTTCACAATTAAATGTTATTTATTAGGTTAAACAGCAAAAAAATGTTCATAAACTGATTTCACATGGAAAGTGCTGCAGTGGGACTTGAACCGGGAATGCCTGCTCATAAGGCGAATGCTCTGCCCACTACACTATTGCTATACTGCTTCATTTGCATATATCTTCCTTGTTATCCTCTTCAGCCATTTAAGCTGCATTAACCGTAGCTAAGCGATGTGCACACCTGTGCACCTACTGTTATCTTTAATCAGATTTTTAATTTAAAAAAAGGGTTTGTTCATTTTATTTGTATTTACTTGCTGTTGTACATGACGGGGAATGATGGTGGGGATACAAGGACACCTGTGAGCAGTCTCGCTCATTTCTTAGGCCTTTCTGCTGTTCTTCATTGCGGGGGCATGTATATTCTGAGAGCTCTGCTCTCAGACACACACCCTGCACTCTTACACGCTCCATGTAAGATTAAAAGCTCAGGCAGTACACCTCATTAATATGCATGGCGCGCTGCCATCCTGCTCCTAAACAGACGCTTCCATGTAGGACTAATCTAGTCCTGCATGGAAGATTAGTAAATCAAGTAGTGCAATGACAATACACATCCAAGCTCTACCCTTGACAACTACCTTTCTAACTAATCCATCTTGACTGAAAGTGCATGGAAGATTAGTAAATCCGGGGGCATATGTCTGACAGATATAGTAACGCAACTGTTATTTAGGTTGTGGAGTATAAATCAAAAACTTCTGAAACAATAGCTTAATGTTACTTGATAGTTCAACATGTTTAGATTTAAACACAGTTTAAGCACAGCTATAGTGTAATAATTTTACTTACCTTGCTGATGCATTACGGGTATTCATGTATTCTAAGCAATATACATGTTAATGTGAGTAATATTGGCTTGTAACAAGGATCAGATGCATTTCATTTCATAAAACAGTAAAAGTAATCATTATAACTTTCTCTCTGTGCTGCTGCTCAAGCCTATGCATCTACTCGATGCACAGAGCATGGTTCAAGGTCAGGTCTTCATCAACTGATAAAAGAGAAAACAAACTATGAATGATGTATTCCTCACAGTGACATACATTTCTGAAGAACATTAGATAATCACCGTATACATTTTTCAGGGTTACGTACAGGTTTTTAACACAGATTACAGGACAGGAGATTCAAACTTGCAATGACAATACACATCCAAGCTCTAACCTTGACAACTACCTTCCTATCTAATCCATCTTGACTGAAAGTGCATGTTATGAATGCAGTGAAAAGACTTGGTTGTATGACATCACCTGAATGGGGGATGATCTACTTATATGGATCCTGGCTGATGAATTCAAAGTAAGAGCATGTGCTGATCATGGAGGTAAAGAGTTTGCAAACCTAAATTCATGCCAGCACTGTGGTCAGAAACATTAACAATAATGGAAAACATTCATTCCTGAGACAGTGGGATGGTGTCATGTATCATAAACTTACTGTTAACAGACTCATATAAGTTCTTGCACATAAGGGAGACAGTAAGGTATGTGGGGCCCTGATATTCCTTAGCAAAGTGCACATCATTAAGTAAATACATATATCTTCCCCATTCTGCATTTCTCCTCTGAGTCTGCCTATTCCACATTTTGGCATTTTCTGGCTTGCTAAAGTTTATATCTGTAACAGTAACAGTACTTGGAACACATCTAGAGCCTGTTTACTGCATTTCCTGTGTTGCACTTAATTTAAAATTGTTTTTTTCTCTAAAAACTGCATTTTACCTGATTTTGGCCTAGCACTCAAGTGTGGAGTCATTTATTGCACTGTTGTGATTATTTTGCTGCTTGTGTATCTCTGCTACCTTTAAACTACAACAAAAAGAAAAAAAAACAAAAAATCTTGCTTTTTTCCCACTTTCTGAAAGTTAAGAAAGTTCAGTTACAGATTTGCTGTTCTGAACTGTTTGGAAGTTTCTAGAAGGCCAGTGCTTACTTGGGCTACAGGGAAGTCTCTGTGTTCATGAGTGGGAGTGGTTAACACTGAACAGCCTGCCTGTCCCTGGAGGAGTGGTTACTACCTAGAAGCTGTAGTTTTATTGGCCATTGTGGGTCAATTCTTAACTCCTTGATCTCTCTCTCTCTTAAAACCCTACAACTCTCTTTTTGCGCGGTTTTGCGCACTGAGCAGGGTCGGGCAGCGCCGCCCAAAACAGGTTTAAACTATTCCAGGCTCCACAAAGTCTGCTCTTCACTTTTTCCCTTAGAACTGTTCAAACTCTCAAAGTAATCACTCTATTCTCTTTCTAAAGCCCTGCACTTGCTCAGCTCTTATAAGAAAACACTAACTAACTAAAGCACTACACTCTCCTTGACTTCTCATAAGTATTAGGCTCCCGATTGGTCCTTCCTGATCAAGTGAAAAATCAGTTCCCTTTCCTAATCTGATCAGTAAAAAAAACAGTTCCCTATACTAATCTGGTATGTCCAAGGGTCAGTTTCAAGATTACTCTCCAGTCCAGCTGGTGAATGTGGGAATTTTGAGGCAATGTTACAATTGCCTTATGTACACAGACAACCCTCTCCTCCTTCCAACAAACTCTAATTCATGTGAGAGATGCAGTTACACAGCCAAACTGGAGGCAGAGCTCTCTCAACCCAAGACTGGCACAGTCCGTCAGGAGGAAAAGGTAACCACCCACACCACAAATCCAGTCTCACATAGACCTATTGCATCTGCATACCCAACACATAAAACATACTCGGAGGCTCTAAATAAAAATATGCCTAAACAGCAAAGACCTCCTAAGCAGATATCCAAGCAGCAGCCACCCCTCAACAATACCCACGAATCACATATCTCACAAAATCAGTGTGCCTCACAGTCACAGCCCTTAAGGCCAAACAACACACCAAATACACTTGTTATAGGGGACTCTATTGTCCGGCACACTGACGTCCCACTCACCAGACTGAACAAGGAGAAGGTCACTGCAAGCTGCCTGTCGTGAGCCAGGATCCGCCACATAACACAAGCACTCAGGTCACTCCAAAGCAAGTACAAGTATGACTCCGTCATTGTCCATGCTGGTGTGAATGACCTGAGATATACCTCCCTGGACTACATGAAAAGAGACATAAAGGAGCTCTCTGACCATGTAGCCCAGGCTGGTATGACCCTGACCTTGAGTAGCATCTTGCCCTCACCAAGAATGATGCCACAGTATAAAGACAAAATGATCAGTTTCAACAATTGGCTAAAGTATTGCTGTCATTCAAAGAGGATCCAGTGTCTGTCAGCCTGAGATGACATGCTTGACAAGCCATGTTGCTTCGCTAGGGACGGCTTGCACCTGTCACCCTTAGGCTTTCGTATACTGGCCAAGGCTCTTGCCACCCCCATAGTGCCTTTTTTAGGCAAGGCTCAAAGGACAAACCCACCTCCATAGACAACCCAAGGATAAAAAAACTAAAGATAATGCTACTCAATGCCAGAAGTCTAAACCTCAAGATGCACGCACTCGAGGCTCTCCTCAGTATGGAGAAAATCGATGTCTGTTCAGTAACAGAAACTTGGTTCAAGGCTCCTGAGAGCACCCCAGCACTACCAGGTTATAACTCATACCATGCGTTTCGGCCCCAAAACTCGGACCGAAGCACAAAAGGAGGGGAGTATCTATATTCATCAAAGATACCTACACCTCCAGGTTAGTGGCACTGCGAAGCATCGGAAACCATCCATGTGCAACTAACAGCGGCAAAACTGCCTTTAGTTTGTAGCCTGCTACAGAACACCCTCCCTATTACAGGAACCCCACTTGGCATTCCTGAGAACACTGGAGAATATGAAGGTCTCTCCAAACACTATGTTATTGGGTGACTTCAACTACCCAAACATTGACTGGGAAAACTACTCAAGCCCAAACACCCTCGCCCAATGGTTCCTTGAATTTATAAACTCTAACGCAATGGAACAACTGGTCACCACTCCCACAAGAGGGAACATCATATTGGACCTGGTCATCACCAACATGGGGACTCTATGTTCCACACCAGAGGTAAACCCCTCATTGGTAAGATCAGACCATAAACAAATTTCCCTGGACATCCATATCCCGTCCCCACCCCCAGCCAAGGAAATCACTGTAAAGAATTTCTGAAAAGCCAACTTTGCACTTCTCAAGACTGAGGAGGAATCCTTCAAAGTCCCTGGGCCAGAGGATAATACAGCCCAATCCGCAGAATCCTTTACAAATGCATTCTATGAGCACCTGCAGGAATGCATGGATCGTGCTATCCCAAATAAAACCAAGACTCACTCCTCCAAAAACAGGAGACCGGTCTGGTGGACCCTGGCCATAAATAAGCTATACAACAGAAGGAGGAAGCTACTACATGACAGAGCAAAATCCCAAAAAGGGAAGGCATCTTTGATCAGTATTAGCAAGAAACTTCGATCCCTCATAAAATCATCAAAGGTCAGTTTCGAAAGAAAAATTGCCCTAGACACTAAAGATAATCACAAGGCCTTCTTTAGTTATGTCAGGGACATGGGCAGAAACTCCCAGATATGCTCTGAATTGTTGCATAACGGTACAAAATATACCGAACCTACAGACATAGCCAACATCCTGGCAGACAGATTCAGCGCAAACTTCTCCCCCTTCCCCCAAAGGAGCAAATGCCTATCCCAACTGAATGTAACCTCCCTGACATCACAGATGCACAGGTGAAAGCTGCCCTCTCCAAAGCAAAAAACACAGCATCTATGGGACCGGACGGTGTCCTAGGCTGTGTCTTACATGAGCTCCAAGAAGAACTGAACCCTCACATTAAGTCACTGTTCAAACTTAGCCTTACTACAGGATATGTACCCAAAGAATGGCATACTGCTACAGTAGTCCCACTCCAGAAAGGTGGTGCCACAACGGACCCCGGAAACTATCACCCCATAAGCCTGACTAGTCTGGTCTGTAAAGTTATGGAGCGTATTATCATGGAACTCATAATCAAAGATATTGGGAGCCTCCAGACACTGGACCCTACCCAATTCAGCTTTGTTAAGGGCAGATCTTGTCTCTTAAACCTAGTTGATTTCTTTGAAACAGTTACCAAAGCCATAGATGAGGGCAAGGTAGTCCACACAGCCTACCTGGACCTCGCAAAAGCCTTCGACACAATACTCCACTCGGGCATCATAAATAAGCTTACCAGCTTAAATATCAACCCCTATATCACAAGATGGGTTGCAAACTGGCTCAGAGATAGAACCCACATGGTCAGAATCGCAGGTGCCATGTCTGAATCCAAACCAGTTACAAGTGGCATCCCACAGGGCTCAGTTCTGGGACCTCTCTTGTTCGGTATATACTTCTCTGAGGTTCAGACTAACACGGGGGGATTATGGCTGACAAAGTTCACAGATGACTGCAAACTGGGGACCATAATCGAATCTCAAGTTGACACAAGCATCCCCCAAAAGGGTCTCACAGAGATGGATGCTTTGTGCCAGAGCCACGGCCTCAAGCTAAATGCTAAAAAGTGCATAGTCATCCCCTTTGGGAAAAACAAGGTGCCCACAAATTACCACATAGGTGGTAATCCATTAAGTACGGAAGAAGTAATTAGAGATTTGGGGACCAACATAGATAGTAATCTCTCCTTTGATAATCACGTTGCCAAAGTGGTTAGAAAGACCTTCTATATAGCCCACCTTATCATGAAAGGGTTCGCATCTAGATCAAGAGAGGTCATTGTGCCCCTCTACTTGTCACTCGTCAGGCCCATAATTGAATACAATGCCCCTTTTGGGATGTACCTTACCCGACACCTGCAGCAACTGGAGAGACCCTAAAAGTACCTCACCAAGAGGATCATGGGCTACAAAAAGATGTCCTATGCAGCTCGACTAAAGAAACTCCAGATCTACTCAGTTGCTTACCTCCTACTCAGAGGCGATCTATGCCTGACGTACAAAGCCATGTCAAACCCAGAATTAATGGACATGCTCCACCTCAAAAAATCCAAGTCCCTTAGAGTTACATGCTCCAGGGACCTAAACCTCAGCGCAAAAATAAATAGGACATGTTGGAGGGACAGATTCATTTCCCAGAGGCTCCCCTCACTCTGGAATAGAATCCCAATTCATGTTAGACATAGTCCCTCGCTCACCCTTTTCAAGCAAAATCTTGATGCGTGGATGGGAAATCGCAAATTCAACCCTGGGATCTCTTCTGTGTCCCTGCTAGACAGAGGCACAGTAAACTAATCTTAAAAGGGTACCTTCTGTGACCTACTTTACAGAGACACAGTAGGCTAATCTAATAGGGAGGCGGAAGCCAAATACACTCTGGCTAGGCTTATAAATGCCTTAGGGCAGATAGCCTAGTATCTACCTATGAACCTATGAACTCCCTCAAAGGAGGAGGATGACATGCTTGAATTTAATGTAATAATTAATGATAAAACAGAACTTGTTAGCACTTTTAAAAATAGTGCCATATTAACAAAAATATTTGTCAGACATGTAACAGTCTGTAACAAGCTTTACTAATGCTCCAATTAAAGAGATGCTGTTAACAGACCATTACCCAGTGGCAGCTGGTGGCTTCAAATCAAAGGGGGGCTGCAGGAGACAGATGAATGGGTGTGGCTAAATAGAAAGGGGTGAGGCTATGCTAAAAAAAAACACAAAACTGGGATTTTAATTAAATATGCTGCCCTGGGTACCAAACCATCATTATGAGATTAAAATCAAGACAAAATGAAGTGTAGAAGAAAACAAATATTTCAATGCATTGGCTACATGACAGCTTACTTCATATCTAGATGGAAACAAAAAGGGTGTGAGGCATGAAAAAAGAAATTACTTTTTAAATACATTACTTGAATGTCAGTCAAACTCAAGTATAAAAAAAACAAGCAGCACTCAACTCAAATCACTTCTCCTTGCACTGCAGTTCTAATTATAATTTCTATTCAGCTTTATAAAAGTACCAGGTAGCATGCTGAAAGTAGCAATTTCTGTGATACCCCCACTTGGAAAAATGTTTCTTAGCCAAATAAGACCTGCTGCCTGAAAACAACTGTCTAATTCTTTCATGAGGAAAACATGATCAAAGTAAAAAATGAACAGCAAACAAGAAACAAGCTCAAGATAAATTTCTTAAAGGATTACTGCACAGGTTATGGACCACACATGATAGATTGGCATTCTCTTTAGTTTACGGGTAAAGCCTGAAAAGATGACTGCAAGTTTCTAACAAATGTAATGAGCTTCTGAAAATATTCTAATCCTGTCCTTTACTACAAACACTGTCATATGCATTTCAATATCTAAGGCTTATATGCAATCTAGTTGTGTAAATATTCTCTGCATGGCAACAACAAAAAGGCTTTCAATGTTGGTAATTCTTTAACAGTCTGCTTATTAAAGCTTTCTTGCATCTTACAATCCCAGACAAGCTTACATGATGGTCATTAAAGCATTGCTACTTAAACACAGAGCAACAGGCTCTGCAACAACATGCATTTTCTGAATAAGAAGCATTAATCAACATTATAAAAAATATGACAGAAAACCAGAACATTCTGTAAAATGAAGGACAGATGAAACGCCACTGTAGTACTTGTGTCTACCTTGGATGGGATAATACTCTGCACACTTACACTGCATAACTGCTCCTTGCCTTGCTTAGACACATCCAGAGTCACTATGTGGGGGAGTGGGGTGCAACAAGTATGTCACAATTTGAAGTGGTTCTGGTTGACGGTGATGGCCCTGACACATTTGTCATACCTCTCAACCTCAGAGCAAGAAATCTGGACAAAGCCATAAATAGAAGTGGGGCAGAGGTCCAAAAATAAGGACAGATTTTAAATATTGCTCTCATAAACTTAGAAAGATAATAGAATAGTAGGTCTTGCATTAGTATGAATTTTCTGAAAGGTATGAAATCTAAAACTCAAATGTCTGTCATTATTTTCTAACTTCAGTCTTTAATGATTTGCCACTAATTTGCCAGAAAACTACAATTTTATGAAAAATGGACCAAAAATGTGATGCAATAATATAAAATAGGCACACAATACAGCTGGGAACCTGTCAAAGAAGGGACACTTTTTTAAATATTAGTACTGTTAAGTTGAGCATCTGACAAAATAAGAGAATCTACATGCATTTCTGAAATTAAAAGTAATATATTACTCTGATCATTTCAATTATTTATTAATTGTAAACCCTCCACATTTTCTTCAAAATTTGTCATTTTGCGAGGGATTATTAGGGGGAGAGCAACATTTTGAGTCAAAATTGGGGACAGTTGAGAGGTTTGGATATACCTAATTCTATAAAGTGATTTATTTGCTCATACCTCTCAAACTCTTAATGCAGGAAGTCTGGACAAGGCCAAATATATTGGGGGAACATACAAACAGTACTAAAAATTGCTGTTGTATAAACTTAGATAATTGACAGAATAACAGGTCTTACTTTAGCATGCATTTTTCTGAAGGGTGTGAAGTCTGAAATGCAATGTCTGTCATTATTTAGTGGCTTCATTCCTAAATGGTTTGCCAGAAAACCACAAATGTTATAAGAAAAAAACAAAAATAAGAAGCAAAAATCTATTCAGTTTGCAAAAATCTGGACGGTTGAGAGGTATAGTTCAGCTGGGACTGAGTTTGCTGCCCTTCCCCCTCACAAAATCATGGTTGAATGGGGGCTACCCCTCTGCAGCTATTCCAGTGTCCCATTACTTGGCTATTTTTCCCCATTTACCATAAACACTGTAATGTGCATACTGCTTTACTTCTACGATGATTTGGATTTCATTTAAAAGTTTTATTTTACATTTTACAGCACAAACACTAATAGACATCTGCTAAACAAAGCAATGCAGTTTCACAATGAAAATAGACTTAGCATTAAAACTTCTCTGCCCTTGAAACTCACATTCATTGAAACAGCATCAAAACCCACATTCAAAGAAAATACATCTGGCCAGTGTCAGATAAAGATTAATACACCTTCTTGATTGTATTAAATTAGATTCCTTGTATAATACAGTACAGTTGTTAGAGGACTGTGAAGATATGTGAAAGCTGCCAGCCTAGACAGAATTTTGTAGATAATTCTGTCATTTGTAAATATTAATGTAAGCCACGGGCTTGTTCTCTTAAATGTGAAAAGACTACTTTGGATATTGAACTGCAAAAATGCAACAACAGTGCACTCTGGTGTAACAAAGCTGATAAGTCAATTCTTTGATGTCAAAATTCAGAGCCGATATGTTTAGAGGGAGGGATCCTGACTATTGTTTTAAGACCAGAGTTAATGGCTACAATTTGCATGTATAAATGTCCTTTATTGCTCTGGTTTCTGACCAACTGTAAAGAATGTAAATGTAGTTTCTGTTAGCCTGGGAACAACAGAGAAGTGTGAGGAATGATGTCATGTGAATCAGCTCTGTGTTATCAATTTAAAGATAGAGAATCAGAGAGCTCTCAGCATTTTGTCTTGAGAACATCCAAAATCACCAGCATTATCTTGCTCTAAATATAAGTTATTTAGAACTGTGTTTTCTCTTAGATATAAATAGGAAATAGGAAGATTACACTAGTTTGTTTTTCTGTGATGTCAGAACTTTAGCTACTGTATTATTTTAAGTATTTCTCTGTGATCTCTGAACTCTTGACTAGCACTGTGTAGTAAGAAATATTGCCTTGTGTTTTTATTATTTATTATTAAATATTTTTAAACCTTTCAACTGTGACTGTTTTGTGTAGAGATAATTTAAGCTCTAAGAGTACATTGCATGTACATAGTGATACTGTACCAAGTCACTCCAAATAAGTCTTGACTGTTTGGATGCACTTACCATTTGGATAATAATATTGCACAGTAATAATTGGACATCCTTCATAAGAGCCTTTGCGTAGCTGATGAATATTAGCTGGGTGGTGGCAGTGATTTCTACCATATAGACTGGGTAAAAGGGCCACAGCTGGAAAACCTTTGCCAGCCTTCCTCAGGAGTGTCTGTGTGGTTGTATAAACTCTTATCTCAAAGTGTGTGTGTCACCTACTTGGGCAGGGACACAAAGCACTGGTTGGACAGAGAGGGTAACGGAGGTTTTAGCTTGCCCTGCTTGCTGAGATCTGGACCCTATAGCTGTTCCAGTGAGGAGTTTTATTGGGGACCTGGAGATAAAGGGAGAAACCAGCTCCAGACTGATTGTGATCTCTGTGTGCTCTTAAGGGAAATTGTACTTAACTGTGTGTGTATTTATTATTCTTTCCCTATATGGATGCCCCTCACTAGTGTTAGTGGTGAGGATTGAGGCTCCTTGATTGCTGGGCCAGTGCACAGGTGTCACAAGGGCATTTTAAATTTATTATTTTGAACATTTTTCTAGTAAACAATTAAACAAAATACATGCACCAATAATGACAAAACTGCCCATTTCAGAACATTTCCATCATAAACATCATTCAGACCTTTACAGTCCACCAGTATCAGTAAATATGCATAATATCTGCAGAAGTAAGTCATCTAAATAATTCCACATTAAAGAGCTCTGTAACTAATGAAGAGGTTGCTGCTGGCACACAACTTTATATTTCATTGTTTCATCTACAAATAAAGTGCCTGTTGCTCTTGAGGAATAAATTACCTATGCTACATTAAAAAAATGATAAATCAGTAATATTGCAATAGGGAATGGATGGCAAACTGATAACAGGTTCATCGTTACTAGGTATTTTCACCAAAGAGGACATTTTCAGGACTGCAGCATCCACCCCCTTTAAATATACAACACAGTACAGTATCAGTAATGCATCTATATACTGTGCGAGTAGAACCCACAGTCTTCTACATCAAAAGTAAGTATACTATCTGTTGTGCTATTTACAACACAAGCAGCCACAGCATAAGCAGCACTAAACTTCTCTTCAAGCTCTCAGCTCCTTGTAAAATGCACTTGACACTCAACTGTATCGCTCAACTTTGAGGCACAAGAAATCTAGAAAAAGCCAACATTTATTGGGGGGGCAAAAGCCCAAAAACTAGTGACATGTTTTAAACATTGCTTGCATAATCTTGGAAAGTTGCTATAATAAAATGTTGTGTTACCACCATGCATTTTACTGCCAAAACCTGAACCCAGGATCCTGTGCACTACAGTCAGAACAACTTACTACTATGCCAAATCAGTTGTTTCTTGAAAAGCAGGTAGACTGAAACTTAAATGGCTATCATTTATTGAATTCAGTTCTCACCATAGCTCTCAACTTCTTAGCACAAAACACCTAGAAAAAGTCAATAATGGAGGAATACAGCCCCGAAACATATTCACTGAATTCAGTTCTCACCAACCTGTTAGCACAAAAAACCTGGACAAAGCCATTAATGGGGGGATACAGCCCCAAAAATAGGGACAAATTTCAAATATTGATCTTATAAACAGAAAATTGCTAGAATAAAAGCCTTTCTGTTATCATGTACTTTCTGAAGATTATGAAGTCTGACATTCAAATGCCTATCATTATTTATTGAATTCAAAATCCAGAAAAAAACACAGCTTTTATGAGGAACAGAACAAAAATAAGGCAACATGTTCACAAGTGGTGCTGGGTAGGGAATTCAAGCTCTTGCTACCTACTACCAAAGGTACAGGGTTTGAGTCTAGCCACCAGGTATATTTTCTGACTTCTTTCTAGCTACTGGGGCATTTTACACACACACCCTTCATTAGTATAAACAAGTGGTACCTGCAGAGTTTCAGTCCAAAGCAGCTTCGTTAATGCCGGCCAGCCAAAGCTCTAGTTTCAAATACAAAAGCCCCACAAGATCCAAAGCCTTGTCTCTCCCACAAGGAGCAGGCTCCAGCATGCAGACATTGCAGTCTGATCTTCTTCTAGTCTATGCAGTTGTAACTGCTGGTAAGACAGTATGGACTCAGAAGACAGCTTGCAACAGCAAAGATCCCAGATGTTTATGCAATTGTAACTGCATAGACTTCTGTGATCTTTGCTGTTACAGGCTGTCTTCTGAGTCCAAACTGTCTTACCAGCAGTCCAGATTCTGTGCACATGCTCCGGACTGGCTCAGTAGCACTCCAGACTCAGGAAATGCTGCAAGTGTGCATGTGTGAGTTCCGGGGACTCGCGTTTGTTTTTATTTATTTTTTCTTTTGTTTTCTGTGGTTTTTATTCATTTCATTTCTTTTGTACAGCTTGAGAGGGGGCTGCAGCCCTGCAGCCCAATAGCACGAGCTGCCCCTGCAGCCCAATAGCACGAACTGCCCCTGCCATTATGTATTATGAATATATTCATTGGAATTCGATGACTAGCTGAATTACTCACAGCCATGCACAAAATAAATGTTGAGATCAATAAATGGAATATGCTTCTCTAAAGAAATGCTATCAGTGAAAAAAAAAAAAAACAAGATAATTTCAGATATGTTTCTCCTGTCTGGATTGGAACCTACAGCATACAAAAATGCAAGCATATCAACCACTTTTCTTACAGGCTGAGTTAACAGGCAGCAGATATCGCATCTTAACAAACAGGTACTGCAGGTGTTTATTTGAAGTCCTGCAGAGAACGGATGAATACAGAAACTGCAGAGACTTATTGGACATTTTACAGTAAAGAATTAACAATTATCAACAAATAACTGATAATATATGTGTAAGCAGTCAGACAGGCATTCCTTATTGCTTACAGAAACATAACTGTATTAAAAAGTTTACTTTATTAAGAGGAATGAATTATAGAAGTTATGTATGACTGCTTCATTCTGACATATAGATTAACAGTAACAAATGCATAAACATTGTCTGTGCTTACATTTCCTCAGGTAATAATACAAACACCCTAGAGGACATCCTGCATTGGTTATCCAGTACCTACCTCCAAGAAACTATGGTGCTTGGAGATTTAAACATTGATTGGAAAAGCCGTTCCTCAGAATCTCCTACAACCCATGTCAACCTACATGGTTTTATGCAGCTTATATCCTCCCCCACCAGGATAGGCAATCCCAATAACAAAGACAGTATCCTAGATTGGATACTTATCAACAGCCACCCCTATATGTACAAGTCAGGGACCCTCCCAGATGACCTAAGTGACCACTTACTTATGTACATTATCAAGCACAAGGTGGACAACCCCCACCAGACCACCTTTAAAACCATCAGAAATAATAAGAACTTCAACTCCACTAATTTTCAAAATGAGCTTAAAGCTTGCAATTGGTCAATCGTAAAGCACCTTTCACTGGACGATGCAGTAACAGACTTTAATTCCATATTCTTTACTATTCTTGATTCTCAAGCTCCTGCACACTCCATTAGAACCAAAACAAAAACTGCCCCGTGGCTCTCAAAAGAGACCAAATCTAAAATCATAGCTAGAAATAAGGCATAAGACAAATGACATGCCACAAAAGACCCACTAGATCAACTCCAATACCGACAGCTAAGGAATCAGACAAAAAATCTATTATACCAGACAGAAAAAACTTCTACTACCATCTTCAACAAAAACATTACAACAAACCTCAAAAGTTTTGGGAAAGAATAAACAAACTTCTTCACCCAGGACAGTCCTCCACTCCTATCCCATCAGCTTCCAACCATAAATCCCCAGAGGATATTGTAAATACCTTCAATAGTTTTTTTACTATCCAATTCCTAGCCAGCCAACTGGCACCCAGCTGCTCCAACCCAAATTCTGCCACAACCAGTACCCCACTCTCCTTTAGCTTTCAGCCTGTTTCAATATCACTTATCAGATCTCTAATTAAGAAATTCAAACCAACTACTCTAGCAGCTGATCTCCTCCCACCATAGTATCTGCAAAAAGCAGCAGATGC